>NC_088415.1:26093307-26718307 GCF_034236695.1 Oncorhynchus nerka | reverse complement strand
CTGTACTGGGAAGAGAGAGAGAGAACAGGTTTAAACTGTACTGGGGAAGAAGAGAGAGAGAGAGAGAGAGAGAGAGAGAGAGAGAGAGAGCAGGTTTAAACTGTACTGGGAGAGAGAGAGAGAACAGGTTTAAACTGTACTGGGAAGAGAGAGAGCAGGTTTAAACTGTACTGGAGAAGAGAGAGAGAACAGGTTTAAACTGTACTGGGGAAGAGAGAGAGAGAGAGAGAGAGAGAGAGAGAGAGAACAGGTTTAAACTGTACTGGGGAAGAGAGAGAGAGAGAACAGGTTTAAACTGTACTGGGGAAGAAGAGAGAGAGAGAACAGGTTTAAACTGTACTGGGGAAGAGAGAGAGAACAGAGAGAGAGAGAGAGAGAGAAGAGAGAGAGAGAGAGAGAGCAGGTTTAAACTGTACTGGGGAAGAGAGAGAGAGAGAGAACAGGTTTAAACTGTACTGGGAAGAGAGAGAGAGAGAGAACAGGTTTAAACTGTACTGGGGAAGAGGGAAGAGAGTTTAAACTGTACTGGGGAAGAGAAGAGAGTTTAAACTGTACTGGGGAGAGAGAGAGAGAGAGAGAACAGGTTTAAACTGTACTGGGGAAGAGGGAGAGAGAGAGAGAGAGAACAGGTTTAAACTGTACTGGGGAAGAGAGAGAGAGAGAACAGGTTTAAAACTGGGGAAGAGAGACTGGGGAGAGAGAGAGAGAGAGAGAGAGAAAGAGAGAGAGAGAGAGAACAGGTTTAAACTGTACTGGGGAAGAGAGAGAGAGAGAGAACAGGTTTAAACTGTACTGGGGAAGAGAGAGAGAGACAGGTTTAAACTGTACTGGGGAAGAGAGAGAGAACAGGTTTAAACTGTACTGGGGAAGAGAGAGAGAGCAGGTTTAAACTGTACTGGGGAAGAGAGAGAGAGAGAGAACAGGTTTAAACTGTACTGGGGAAGAGAGAGAGAGAGAGAGAGAGAGAGAGAGAGAGAGCAGGTTTAAACTGTACTGGGGAAGAGAGAGAGAGAGAGAACAGGTTTAAACTGTACTGGGGAGAACAGGTTTAAAGAGAGAACATGTTTAAACTGTACTGGGAAAAGAGAGAGAGAGAACAGGTTTAAACTGTACTGGGGGGAAGAGAGAAGAGAGAGAGACTTAAACTGTAGGGGAGAGAGAGAGAGAGAGAACAGGTTTAAACTGTACTGGGGAAGAGAGAGAGAGAACAGGTTTAAACTGTACTGGGGAAGAGAGAGACAGCAGGTTTAAACTGTACTGGGGAAGAGAGAGAGAAAGATAACAGGTTTAAACTGTACTGGGGAAGAGAGAGAGAGAGAGAGAGAGAGAGAGAGAGAGAGAGAGCAGGTTTAAACTGTACTGGGGAAGAGAGAGAGAGAGAGAACAGGTTTAAACTGTACTGGGGAAGAGAGAGAGAGATAGAGAGAACAGGTTTAAACTGTACTGGGAAAGAGAGAGAGAGAACAGGTTTAAACTGTACTGGGGAAGAGAGAGAGAGAGAGAGAGAGAGAGAGAGAACAGGTTGTTAATCCAGATAGACAGATAAAAGGTCTGTGAAAACAACATTAATGTAAATTATACGATGATCGATGATGATGGTGCAGAGCCACACAGACAGATGATTGTCAGGTGACAGGACATGAGGTCTGGATTAGTGCTGCAGTAACAATATACTCAACCAAGCAGAATGGCTTGCACAAGACACCGGACAGAAATGACTGTCACACCACGTGGTGCACAAAATCTCAGGTTCTGTGACTTTTCAACACTATCGTCATAGCAACGCATTTCTCCACCACCAAACCACAACTCAGTGAAATCATCTCAGAGCACAAAGTCAACATCAGGAAAATGCAATCTCCCGTTTGTTGCATAATTCAAATGTTACCGGGGTAACAGCATGAGTTTTACACTTACACAGTAATACTGGTCAGAGAGCATATCCCTTTATTCAAACCGTATGCTCTTATAATTCAACAGCAGATTTTAAAGAGACATAAAGCCAGCCAGGCAGCCTCTGCTTCTCTGCCTCAATGTTGATTCAGTACAGAACAGGACGTAATGCTACTGATATTCACAGAGTAATAAAAGACAGGCAGCCAGACAGCAGACATTTTCACACAGGGATTAGCTAATGCAGATTAATATAGAGACAGAGCAAATGAACCTGTGAGGCTGATAGGATGACAACAATGTGGGTAAATAATCTATTCATACGACGAATGGCTAAAAGGCTGTTCCTAGACCAGTTAACCGACTGTTCCTAGGCCGTCATTGAAAATAAGAATTTGTTCTTAACTCACTTGCCTAGTTAAATAAATAAAATGAATAAATAATTGGATGGATGGCTAGAGGAAGCTGCTTCATAACAAAACAAGCTTCACAGAGGAAAGAGGAACGACAAAGGAGAGCCGGCTGATGGGTGAGATTACAGAAGTCTGGAAGAGACTAAACCTCAGCCACCACACATCCAGGACATAGGTTTTCAACAGACACACACAGTCGTCTCCAGTAGTCTTTGAAGTGGGCAGCTGATGGGTGAGATTACAGAAGTCTGGAAGAGACTAAACCTCAGCCACCACACATCCAGGACATAGGTTTTCAACAGACACACACAGTCGTCTCCAGTAGTCTTTGAAGTGGGCAGCTGATGGGTGAGATTACAGAAGTCTGGAAGAGACTAAACCTCAGCCACCACACATCCAGGACATAGGTTTTCAACAGACACACACAGTCATCTCCAGTAGTCTTTGAAGTGGGCAGCTGATGCATCTCCAAGTGAAGACCTTGTGGGGTCAGAGATTGAGTCAGCGCTAGCTGCTTCACACTCATAGGAGCTCTGTCATTTTGCAGTCATTTGGAGTGTAAACATCTCTCACCACACAACCATTGATCCAAAATATAGGTTTATTGTCAAATGTAATGAGAACATTGGTTTAATCACTTTTAAATTGAGTTGTTTTAACTACCAGTTAATCGAATAGCAAACAATGCAAGATACGTGTTACAAATCACCCTTAGAAGTGCTGAAAGTAATATGCTACAGTCCTGTAGATTACAGTTTTCACATTGGGCAATACACTTACATTACATAAACAAAATATACAGAAAATCTATCCAATGTGAAATCAAAAGTGTGATCAATCATTCATGCAAAAAACTATTTCATTTTTCAGATATAATTGCAACATAGGTGTACTGTCTGTAATCAAATGTAAGAAATGTAATTAAACAAATTCAATTAATAACTTTTAGCACGCATTCATTTGCATCAAGCCTGTCTTGAGCATTTATTTGGCCATAAATTCTCACCCACATCACAGTGAATGTCCTCATTGTTCATGCAGCGCAGGAAAAACCTTTTGGCATGGAGAATCCAAGCTTGACATTGGTCTCCATTGATTGTCAAATGCCTCATCCATGGCCAGAAGGAGGGTGGTACACTCAAGTGGATGGTGATCGTACACCTTCCACCTCCATGCGGAAATAAATCCTCAATAGGGTTGAGGAAAGGAGTGTATGGGGGCAGGTATCGGGTCACGAATCGAGAATGGGCCCAAAACCATGTCTGAACCACCTCTGCATGGTGAAACCTGGCATTGTCCCACACAATGACATAGGTGACCCCTTCACCTTGACAAGCCTGCTCAATTTCATTGAGAAACACAACAAGGTGTGCAGTGTTGTAGGATCCAAGTAATGGCTTACATCCCACCACACCATCTTTAGAGAGAGCTGCAGACATGAAAATGCCCATGTCCACCTCTTTGACCTCTCTGAAGGGCCCCTTGCCCACCTTTCTGAAGGGCCCGTTGCCCACCTCTCTGAAGGGCCCCTTGCCCACCTTTCTGAAGGGCCCCTTGCCCACCTTTCTGAAGGGCCCCTTGCCCACCTCTCTGAAGGGCTCCTTGCCCACCTTTCTGAAGGGCCCCTTGCCCACCTTCCTGAAGGGCCCCTTGCCCACCTTTCTGAAGGGCCCCTTGCCCACCTCTCTGAAGGGCCCCTTGCCCACCTCTCTGAAGGGCCCCTTGCCCACCTCTCTGAAGGGCCCCTTGCCCACCTTTCTGAAGGGCCCCTTGCCCACCTTTCTGAAGAGCCCCTTGCCCACCTTTCTGAAGGGCCCCTTGCCCACCTTTCTGAAGGGCCCCTTGCCCACCTTTCTGAAGAGCCCCTTGCCCACCTTTCTGAAGGGCCCCTTGCCCACCTTTCTAAAATCCATATATAGTAGACAAGCCAGTTTAAAATCCATATATAGTAGACAAGCCAGTTTAAAATCCATATATAGTAGACAAACCAGTTTAAAATCTATAGGTTTACCAAACGGTTAAGTGATTAACCGTTAAGTGCAGTTGCATTAAGTGATGGTCAAATAGATTTAAACAAATGAGAAGAGAATCATATGAAAAGTATTGTGAGCATTGCATTGTGAAAGGCATTTACTTTATATGAAAGGTATTTCTAGATAAAACACTGATTAGGTTTGGTGAAAAAGTTACTGTGTGATTTTGTGTGGTGTACTTAGTCAATTGAAAATCTGCTTAAAGTTTGAAAAAAGAAAAGCCTTTTTGATGATCTGTTTTGAGTTTTGTACTAAGAGGTGTGAAATGTACTACAGCGATTCAAAAAATATGTACCTGCTTGAATGTGTGTCCCTCCCTCACCCCTGTCCCCTGTGTGTATTTTGGTCTGAAATGGCCCCTTTTGTGCTCTGTCAACAGCTGACAAAGCAGACCTGCCGACTACCTCTTTAATAATCACGTCTGAATGAAGGCACTTAGTAGAGCTCTGACGCTGTGGCAGCCACGTAGGCCAAATCCACCCTGCTGCTGCCTTTGTGGCCTTAAGTCACTGTGTGTGTGTGTGTGTGTGTGTGTGTGTGTGTGTGTGTGTGTGTGTGTGTGTGTGTGTGTGTGTGTGTGTGTGTGTGTGTGTGCGTGCGTGTGCGTGCGTGCGTGCGTGTGTGTATGTGTGTGTGTGTGTGTACGTGTGTGCGCGTGCACCTGCGTGCCTCCCACCTACAACCACCTGCCTTGTAACAGAACAGACATGGAAGGGGAAGGGCCTGAAGAGGAGATATTACAGGTGACAAAAGAGACAGAAGGTGTAATCAGGAGTGGGTGGAGGGGAGCAGCATCTCTCACTAGAAAGCCATTGTGAACAGCCAGCCAACAGATGAAACATCAGATAATAGTACCGCTGAGATCTATGAAACATCGGTTAATAGTACCGCTGAGATCTATGAAACATCAGTTAATAGTACCGCTGAGATCTATGAAACATCAGTTAATAGTACCGCTGAGATCTATGAAACATCAGTTAATAGTACCGCTGAGATCTATGAAACATCAGTTAATAGTACCGCTGAGATCTATGAAACATCAGTTAATAGTACCGCTGAGATCTATAGAACATCAGTTAATAGTACCGCTGAGATCTATAGAACATCAGTTAATAGTACCGCTGAGATTTATGAAATATCAGTTAATAGTACCGCTGAGATCTATAGAACATCAGTTAATAGTACCGCTGAGATCTATGAAACATCAGTTAATAGCACCGCTAAGATCTATGAAACATCAGTTAATAGTACCGCTGAGATTTATAGAACATCAGTTAATAGTACCGCTGAGATCTATGAAACATCAGTTATTAGTACCGCTGAGATCTATGAAACATCAGTTAATAGTACCGCTGAGATCTATGAAACATCAGTAAATAGTACCGCTGAGATCTATGAAACATCAGTTAATAGTACCGCTGAGATTTATAGAACATCAGTTAATAGTACCGCTGAGATCTATGAAACATCAGTTAATAGTACCGCTGAGATTTATAGAACATCAGTTAATAGTACCGCTGAGATCTATGAAAGATCAGTTAATAGTACCGCTGAGATCTATGAAACATCAGTTAATAGTAACGCTGAGATCTATGAAACATCAGTTTTATAGTACCGCTGAGATTTATAGAACATCAGTTAATAGTACAGCTAAGATCTATAGAACATCAGTTAATAGTACCGCTGAGACTTATAGAACATCAGTTAATAGTACGCTGAGATTTATGAAACATCAGTTAATAGTACCGCTGAGATCTATGAAACATCAGTTAATAGTACCGCTGAGATCTATGAAACATCAGTTAATAGTACCGCTGAGATTTATAGAACATCAGTTAATAGTACCGCTGAGATCTACGAAACATAAGTTAATCGTACCGCTGAGATTTATAGAACATCAGTTAATAGTACCGCTGAGATCTATGAAACATCAGTTAATAGTACTGCTGAGATTTTTAGAACATCAGTTAAGAGTACCACTGAGATCTATGAAACATCAGTTAATAGTACCGCTGAGATCTATAGAACATCAGTTAATAGTACCGCTGAGATTTATGAAATATCAGTTAATAGTACCGCTGAGATCTATAGAACATCAGTTAATAGTACCGCTGAGACCTATAGAACATCAGTTAATAGTACCGCTGAGATCTATGAAACATCAGTTAATAGCACCGCTGAGATCTATGAAAGATCAGTTAATAGTACCGCTGAGATTTATAGAACATCAGTTAATAGTACCGCTGAGATCTAGGAAACATCAGTTAATAGTACCGCTGAGATCTATGAAACATCAGTTAATAGTACCGCTGAGATCTATGAAACATCAGTTAATAGTACCGCTAAGATCTATGAAACATCAGTTAATAGTACCGCTGAGATTTATAGAACATCAGTTAATAGTACCGCTGAGATCTACGAAACATCAGTTAATCGTACCGCTGAGATTTATAGAACATCAGTTAATAGTACCGCTGAGATCTATGAAACATCAGTTAATAGTACTGCTGAGATTTATAGAACATCAGTTAATAGTACCACTGAGATCTATGAAACATCAGTTTTATAGTACCGCTGAGATTTATAGAACATCAGTTAATAGTACCGCTGAGATCTATGAAACATCGGTTAATAGTACCGCTGAGATTTATAGAACATCAGTTAATTGTACCGCTGAGATCTATGAAACATCAGTTAATAGTACTGCTGAGATTTTTAGAACATCAGTTAATAGTACCGCTGAGATCTATGAAACATCAGTTAATAGTCTAAGATCTATGAAACATCAGTTCAGTTATTAAACATCAGTTAACAGTACCGCTGAGACTTATAGAACATCAGTTAATAGTACCGCTGAGATTTATAGAACATCAGTTAATAGTACATGAGATCTACGAAACATACCGCTGAGATTTATAGAACATCAGTTAATAGTACCGCTGAGATCTATGAAACATCAGTTAATAGTACTGCTGAGATTTATAGAACATCAGTTAATAGTACCACTGAGATCTATGAAACATCAGTTTTTATAGTACCGCTGAGATTTATAGAACATCAGTTCATAGTACCGCTGAGATCTATGTAACATCGGTTAATAGTACCGCTGAGATTTATAGAACATCAGTTAATTGTACCGCTGAGATCTATGAAACATCAGTTAATAGTACTGCTGAGATTTTTAGAACATCAGTTAATAGTACCGCTGAGATCTATGAAACATCAGTTAATAGTACCGCTAAGATCTATGAAACATCAGTTAATAGTACCGCTGAGATCTATTAAACATCAGTTAACAGTACCGCTGAGACTTATAGAACATCAGTTAATAGTACCGCTGAGATTTATAGAACATCAGTTAATAGTACCGCTGAGATCTACGAAACATAAGTTAATCGTACCGCTGAGATTTATAGAACATCAGTTAATAGTACCGCTGAGATCTATGAAACATCAGTTAATAGTAACGCTGAGATCTATGAAACATCAGTTTTATAGTACCGCTGAGATTTATAGAACATCAGTTAATAGTACAGCTAAGATCTATAGAACATCAGTTAATAGTACCGCTGAGACTTATAGAACATCAGTTAATAGTACCGCTGAGATTTATGAAACATCAGTTAATAGTACCGCTGAGATCTATGAAACATCAGTTAATAGTACCGCTGAGATCTATGAAACATCAGTTAATCGTACCGCTGAGATTTATAGAACATCAGTTAATAGTACCGCTGAGATCTATGAAACATCAGTTAATAGTACTGCTGAGATTTTTAGAACATCAGTTAAGAGTACCACTGAGATCTATGAAACATCAGTTAATAGTACCGCTGAGATCTATAGAACATCAGTTAATAGTACCGCTGAGATTTATGAAATATCAGTTAATAGTACCGCTGAGATCTATAGAACATCAGTTAATAGTACCGCTGAGACCTATAGAACATCAGTTAATAGTACCGCTGAGATCTATGAAACATCAGTTAATAGCACCGCTGAGATCTATGAAAGATCAGTTAATAGTACCGCTGAGATTTATAGAACATCAGTTAATAGTACCGCTGAGATCTAGGAAACATCAGTTAATAGTACCGCTGAGATCTATGAAACATCAGTTAATAGTACCGCTGAGATCTATGAAACATCAGTTAATAGTACCGCTAAGATCTATGAAACATCAGTTAATAGTACCGCTGAGATTTATAGAACATCAGTTAATAGTACCGCTGAGATCTACGAAACATCAGTTAATCGTACCGCTGAGATTTATAGAACATCAGTTAATAGTACCGCTGAGATCTATGAAACATCAGTTAATAGTACTGCTGAGATTTATAGAACATCAGTTAATAGTACCACTGAGATCTATGAAACATCAGTTTTTATAGTACCGCTGAGATTTATAGAACATCAGTTCATAGTACCGCTGAGATCTATGTAACATCGGTTAATAGTACCGCTGAGATTTATAGAACATCAGTTAATTGTACCGCTGAGATCTATGAAACATCAGTTAATAGTACTGCTGAGATTTTTAGAACATCAGTTAATAGTACCGCTGAGATCTATGAAACATCAGTTAATAGTACCGCTAAGATCTATGAAACATCAGTTAATAGTACCGCTGAGATCTATTAAACATCAGTTAACAGTACCGCTGAGACTTATAGAACATCAGTTAATAGTACCGCTGAGATTTATAGAACATCAGTTAATAGTACCGCTGAGATCTACGAAACATAAGTTAATCGTAGCGCTGAGATTTATAGAACATCAGTTAATAGTACCGCTGAGATCTATGAAACATCAGTTAATAGTACCGCTAAGATCTATGAAACATCAGTTAATAGTACCGCTGAGATCTATTAAACATCAGTTAATAGTACCGCTGAGACTTATAGAACATCAGTTAATAGTACCGCTGAGATCTATAAACATCAGTTAATAGTACCGCTGAGATCTATGAAACATCAGTTAATAGTACTGCTGAGATTTTTAGAACATCAGTTAATAGTACCACTGAGATCTATGAAACATCAGTTTTATAGTACCGCTGAGATTTATAGAACATCAGTTAATAGTACCGCTGAGATCTATGAAACATCAGTTAATAGTACCGCTGAGATCTATAGAACATCAGTTAATAGTACCGCTGAGATTTATGAAATATCAGTTAATAGTACCGCTGAGATCTATAGAACATCAGTTAATAGTACCGCTGAGATTTATAGAACATCAGTTAATAGTACCGCTGAGATCTACGAAACATCAGTTAATCGTACCGCTGAGATTTATAGAACATCAGTTAATAGTACCACTGAGATTTATAGAAAATCAGTTAATAGTACCGCTGAGATCTATGAAACATCAGTTAATAGTACCGCTGAGATCTATGAAACATCAGTTAATAGTACCGCTAAGATCTATGAAACATCAGTTAATAGTACCGCTGAGATCTATTAAACATCAGTTAATAGCACCGCTGAGATCTATGAAAGATCAGTTAATAGTACCGCTGAGATTTATAGAACATCAGTTAATAGTACCGCTGAGATCTATGAAACATCAGTTTTATAGTACCGCTGAGATTTATAGAACATCAGTTAATAGTACCGCTGAGATCTATGAAACATCAGTTAATAGTACCGCTGAGATCTATAGAACATCAGTTAATAGTACCGCTGAGATCTATGAAATATCAGTTAATAGTACCGCTGAGATCTATAGAACATCAGTTAATAGTACCGCTGAGATTTATAGAACATCAGTTAATAGTACCGCTGAGATCTACGAAACATCAGTTAATCGTACCGCTGAGATTTATAGAACATCAGTTAATAGTACCGCTGAGATCTATGAAACATCAGTTAATAGTACTGCTGAGATTTATAGAACATCAGTTAATAGTACCACTGAGATCTATGAAACATCAGTTTTATAGTACCGCTGAGATTTATAGAACATCAGTTCATAGTACCGCTGAGATCTATGTAACATCGGTTAATAGTACCGCTGAGATTTATAGAACATCAGTTAATTGTACCGTTGAGATCTATGAAACATCAGTTAATAGTACCGCTAAGATCTATGAAACATCAGTTAATAGTACCGCTGAGATCTATTAAACATCAGTTAACAGTACCGCTGAGACTTATAGAACATCAGTTAATAGTACCGCTGAGACTTATAGAACATCAGTTAATAGTACCGCTGAGACTTATAGAACATCAGTTAATAGTACCGCTGAGATCTATGAAACATCAGTTAATAGTACCGCTGAGATCTATGAAACATCAGTTAATAGTACCGCTGAGATCTATGAAACATCAGTTAATAGCACCGCTGAGATCTATGAAACATCAGTTAATAGTACCGCTGAGATTTATAGAACATCAGTTAATAGTACCGCTGAGATCTAGGAAACATCAGTTAATAGTACCGCTGAGATCTATGAAACATCAGTTAATAGTACCGCTAAGATCTATGAAACATCAGTTAATAGTACCGCTGAGATTTATAGAACATCAGTTAATAGTACCGCTGAGATCTATGAAACATCAGTTTTTTATAGTACCGCTGAGATTTATAGAACATCAGTTCATAGTACCGCTGAGATCTATGTAAACGGTTAATAGTCTGAGATTTATAGAACATCAGTTAATTGTACCGCTGAGATCTATGAAACATCAGTTAATAGTACTGCTGAGATTTTTAGAACATCAGTTAATAGTACCGCTGAGATCTATGAAACATCAGTTAATAGTACCGCTAAGATCTATGAAACATCAGTTAATAGTACCGCTGAGATCTATTAAACATCAGTTAACAGTACCGCTGAGACTTATAGAACATCAGTTAATAGTACCACTGAGATTTATAGAACATCAGTTAATAGTACCGCTGAGATCTACGAAACATAAGTTAATCGTAACGCTGAGATTTATAGAACATCAGTTAATAGGTCCGCTGAGATCTATGAAACATCAGTTAATAGTACCGCTGAGATCTATAGAACATCAGTTAATAGTACCGCTGAGATTTATGAAATATCAGTTAATAGTACCGCTGAGATCTATAGAACATCAGTTAATAGTACCGCTGAGATCTATAGAACATCAGTTAATAGTACCGCTGAGATCTATGAAACATCAGTTAATAGCACTGCTGAGATCTATGAAACATCAGTTAATAGTACCGCTGAGATCTATGAAACATCAGTTAATAGTACCGCTAAGATCTATGAAACATCAGTTAATAGTACCGCTGAGATCTATTAAACATCAGTTAACAGTACCGCTGAGACTTATAGAACATCAGTTAATAGTACCGCTGAGATCTACGAAACATCAGTTAATCGTACCGCTGAGATTTATAGAACATCAGTTAATACTACCGCTGAGATTTATAGAAAATCAGTTAATAGTACCGCTGAGATCTATGAAACATTAGTTAATAGTACCGCTGAGATCTATTAAACATCAGTTAACAGTACCGCTGAGACTTATAGAACATCAGTAAATAGTACCGCTGAGACTTATAGAACATCAGTTAATAGTACCGCTGAGATCTATGAAACATCAGTTAATAGTACCGCTGAGATCTATGAAACATCAGTTAATAGTACTGCTGAGATTTTTAGAACATCAGTTAATAGTACCGCTGAGATCTATGAAACATCAGTTAATAGTACCGCTGAGATCTATAGAACATCAGTTAATAGTACCGCTGAGATTTATAGAACATCAGTTAATAGTACCGCTGAGATCTATAAACATCAGTTAATAGACCGCTGAGATTTATAGAACATCAGTTAATAGTACCGCTGAGATCTATGAAACATCAGTTAATAGTACCGCTGAGATCTATGAAACATCAGTTAATAGTACCGCTGAGATCTATGAAACATCAGTTAATAGTACCGCTGAGATCTATAGAACATCAGTTAATAGTACCGCTGAGATCTATGAAACATCAGTTAATAGTACCGCTGAGATCTATAAACATCAGTTAATAGTACCGCTGAGATCTATGAAACATCAGTTTAATGAGTAAACATCAGTTAATAGTACCGCTGAGATTTATGAAACATCAGTTAATAGTACCGCTGAGATCTATAGAACATCAGTTAATAGTACCGCTGAGATTTATAGAAACATCAGTTAATAGTACCGCTGAGATCTATGAAACATCAGTTAATAGTACCGCTGAGATTTATAGAACATCAGTTAATAGTCTGAGATTTATAGAAAATCAGTTAATAGTACCGCTGAGATCTATGAAACATCAGTTTTATAGTACCGCTGAGATTTATAGAACATCAGTTAATAGTACCGCTGAGATCTATGAAACATCAGTTAATAGTACCGCTGAGATCTATAGAACATCAGTTAATAGTACCACTGAGATTTATGAAATATCAGTTAATAGTACCGCTGAGATCTATAGAACATCAGTTAATAGTACCGCTGAGATTTTTAGAACATCAGTTAATAGTACCGCTGAGATCTATCGAAACATCAGTTAATCGTACCGCTGAGATTTATAGAACATCAGTTAATACTACCGCTGAGATTTATAGAAAATCAGTTAATAGTACCGCTGAGATCTATGAAACATCAGTTAATAGTACCGCTGAGATCTATGAAACATCAGTTAATAGTACCGCTGAGATTTATAGAACATCAGTTAATAGTACCGCTGAGATCTATAAACATCAGTTAACAGTACCGCTGAGACTTATAGAACATATACCGCTGAGACTTATAGAACATCAGTTAATAGTACCGCTGAGATCTATGAAACATCAGTTAATAGTACGCTGAGATCTATGAAACATCAGTTAATAGTACTGCTGAGATTTGAAACATCAGTTAATAGTACCACTGAGATCTATGAAACATCAGTTTTATAGTACCGCTGAGATTTATAGAACATCAGTTAATAGTATGAGATCTATTAAACATCAGTTAACAGTACCGCTGAGATCTATAGAAATCAGTCAGTTAAGTTATAGTACCGCTGAGATTTATAGAACATCAGTTAATAGTACCGCTGAGATCTATGAAACATCAGTTAATAGTACCGCTGAGATCTATAGAACATCAGTTAATAGTACCGCTGAGATTTATGAAATATCAGTTAATAGTACCGCTGAGATCTATAGAACATCAGTTAATAGTACCGCTGAGATTTATGAGATCTATGAAACATCAGTTAATAGTACTGCTGAGATCTATGAAACATCAGTTAATAGTACCGCTGAGAGAGTTAATAGTCTAGAAACATCAGTTAATAGTACCGCTGAGATCTATTAAACATCAGTTAATAGTACCGCTGAGATTTATAGAACATCAGTTAATAGTACCGCTGAGATCTATGAAACATCAGTTAATAGTACCGCTGAGATTTATAGAACATCAGTTAATATAGAAAATCAGTTAATAGTACCGCTGAGATCTATGAAACATCAGTTAATAGTACCGCTGAGATCTATAGAACATCAGTTAATAGTACCGCTGAGATCTATGAAACATCAGTTAATAGTACCGCTGAGATCTATGAAACATCAGTTAATAGTACCGCTGAGATTATAGAACATCAGTTAATAGTACCGCTGAGATCTATAGAACATCAGTTAATAGTACCGCTGAGATCTATAGAACATCAGTTAATAGTACCGCTGAGATTTATGAAACATCAGTTAATAGTACCGCTGAGATCTATAGAACATCAGTTAATAGTCTGAGATCTATGAAACATCAGTTAATAGTACCGCTGAGATCTATGAAACATCAGTTAATAGTACCGCTAAGATCTATGAAACATCAGTTAATAGTACCGCTGAGATCTATTAAACATCAGTTAACAGTACCGCTGAGACTTATAGAACATCAGTTAATAGTACCGCTGAGACTTATAGAACATCAGTTAATAGTACCGCTGAGATCTATGAAACATCAGTTAATAGTACCGCTGAGATCTATAGAAACATCAGTTAATAGTACCGCTGAGATTTATAGAACATCAGTTAATAGTACCGCTGAGATCTATGAAACAACATCAGATCTATTAAACATCAGTTAATAGTACCGCTGAGATTTATAGAACATCAGTTAATAGTACCGCTGAGATCTATGAAACATCAGTTAATAGTACCGCTGAGATCTATAAACATCAGTTAATAGTACCGCTGAGATCTATGAAACATCAGTTAATAGTACCGCTGAGATCTATAGAAACATCAGTTAATAGTACCGCTGAGATCTATAGAACATCAGTTAATAGTACCGCTGAGATTTATAGAACATCAGTTAATAGTACCGCTGAGATCTATGAAACATCTGCTGAGATTTATAGAACATCAGTTAATAGTACCGCTGAGATCTATGAAACATCAGTTAATAGTACTGCTGAGATTTATAGAACATCAGTTAATAGTACCACTGAGATCTATGAAACATCAGTTTTTATAGTACCGCTGAGATTTATAGAACATCAGTTAATAGTACCGCTGAGATCTATGAAACATCAGTTAATAGTACCGCTGAGATTTATAGAACATCAGTTAATAGTACCGCTGAGATCTATGAAACATCAGTTAATAGTACCGCTAAGATCTATGAAACATCAGTTAATAGTACCGCTGAGATCTATTAAACATCAGTTAACAGTCTGAGACTTATAGAACATCAGTTAATAGTACCGCTGAGACTTATAGAACATCAGTTAATAGTACTGAGACTATAGAACATCAGTTAATAGTACCGCTGAGATCTATGAAACATCAGTTAATAGTACCGCTGAGATCTATGAAACATCAGTTAATAGTACCGCTGAGATCTATGAAACATCAGTTAATAGTACCGCTGAGATCTATGAAACATCAGTTAAACATCAGTTGAAAATCAGTTAATAGTACCGCTGAGATTTATAGAACATCAGTTAATAGTACCGCTGAGATCTATGAAACATCAGTTTTATAGTACCGCTGTGATTTATAGAACATCAGTTAATAGTACCGCTGAGATCTATGAAACATCAGTTAATAGTACCGCTGAGATCTATAGAACATCAGTTAATAGTACCGCTGAGATCTATGAAATATCAGTTAATAGTACCGCTGAGATCTATAGAACATCAGTTAATAGTACCGCTGAGATTTATAGAACATCAGTTAATAGTACCGCTGAGATCTGAAACATCAGTTAATCGTACCGCTGAGATTTATAGAACATCAGTTAATAGTACGCTGAGATCTATGAAACATCAGTTAATAGTACTGCTGAGATTTATAGAACATCAGTTAATAGTACCACTGAGATCTATGAAACATCAGTTAATAGTACCGCTGAGATTTATAGAACATCAGTTCATAGTACCGCTGAGATCTATGTAACATCGGTTAATAGTACCGCTGAGATTTATAGAACATCAGTTAATTGTACCGTTGAGATCTATGAAACATCAGTTAATAGTACCGCTAAGATCTATGAAACATCAGTTAATAGTACCGCTGAGATCTATTAAACATCAGTTAACAGTACCGCTGAGACTTATAGAACATCAGTTAATAGTACCGCTGAGACTTATAGAACATCAGTTAATAGTACCGCTGAGACTTATAGAACATCAGTTAATAGTACCGCTGAGATCTATGAAACATCAGTTAATAGTACCGCTGAGATCTATGAAACATCAGTTAATAGTACCGCTGAGATCTATGAAACATCAGTTAATAGTACCGCTGAGATCTATGAAACATCAGTTAATAGTACCGCTGAGATTTATAGAACATCAGTTAATAGTACCGCTGAGATCTAGGAAACATCAGTTAATAGTACCGCTGAGATCTATGAAACATCAGTTAATAGTACCGCTGAGATCTATGAAACATCAGTTAATAGTACCGCTAAGATCTATGAAACATCAGTTAATAGTACCGCTGAGATTTATAGAACATCAGTTAATAGTACCGCTGAGATCTATGAAACATCAGTTTTTTATAGTACCGCTGAGATTTATAGAACATCAGTTCATAGTACCGCTGAGATCTATGTAACATCGGTTAATAGTACCGCTAAGATCTATGAAACATCAGTTAATAGTACCGCTGAGATCTATTAAACATCAGTTAACAGTACCGCTGAGACTTATAGAACATCAGTTAATAGTACCGCTGAGATTTATAGAACATCAGTTAATAGTACCGCTGAGATCTATAGAAACATCAGTTAATAGTACCGCTGAGATTTATAGAACATCAGTTAATAGTACCGCTGAGATCTATGAAACATCAGTACCGCTGAGTTAATAGTACCGCTGAGATTTATGAAACATCAGTTAATAGTACCGCTGAGATCTATAGAACATCAGTTAATAGTACCGCTGAGATCTATAGAACATCAGTTAATAGTACCGCTGAGATCTATAGAAACATCAGTTAATATCTGAGATCTATGAAACATCAGTTAATAGTACCGCTGAGATCTATGAAACATCAGTTAATAGTACCGCTAAGATCTATAAAACATCAGTTAATAGTACTGCTGAGATTTATAGAACATCAGTTAATAGTACCGCTAAGATCTATGAAACATCAGTTAATAGTACCGCTGAGATTTATAGAACATCAGTTAATAGTACCGCTGAGATCTATGAAACATCAGTTTTTTATAGTACCGCTGAGATTTATAGAACATCAGTTAATAGTACCGCTGAGATCTATGTAACATCGGTTAATAGTACCGCTAAGATCTATGAAACATCAGTTAATAGTACCGCTGAGATCTATTAAACATCAGTTAACAGTACCGCTGAGACTTATAGAACATCAGTTAATAGTACCGCTGAGATTTATAGAACATCAGTTAATAGTACCGCTGAGATCTACGAAACATAAGTTAATCGTACCGCTGAGATTTATAGAACATCAGTTAATAGTACCGCTGAGATCTATGAAACATCAGTTAATAGTACCGCTGAGATCTATAGAACATCAGTTAATAGTACCGCTGAGATTTATGAAATATCAGTTAATAGTACCGCTGAGATCTATAGAACATCAGTTAATAGTACCGCTGAGATCTATAGAACATCAGTTAATAGTACCGCTGAGATCTATGAAACATCAGTTAATAGCACCGCTGAGATCTATGAAACATCAGTTAATAGTACCGCTGAGATCTATGAAACATCAGTTAATAGTACCGCTAAGATCTATGAAACATCAGTTAATAGTACTGCTGAGATTTATAGAACATCAGTTAATAGTACCGCTGAGATCTATGAAACATCAGTTAATAGTACCGCTGAGATTTATGAAATATCAGTTAATAGTACCGCTGAGATCTATAGAACATCAGTTAATAGTACCGCTGAGATCTATAGAACATCAGTTAATAGTACCGCTAAGATCTATAAAACATCAGTTAATAGTACTGCTGAGATTTATAGAACATCAGTTAATAGTACCGCTGAGATCTATGAAACATCAGTTAATAGTACCGCTGAGATCTATAGAACATCAGTTAATAGTACCGCTGAGATCTATGAAACATCAGTTAATAGTACGCTGAGATCTATAGAACATCAGTTAATAGTACCGCTGAGATCTATGAAACATCAGTTAATAGTACCGCTGAGATCTATGAAACATCAGTTAATAGTTAGATCTAGTACCGCTGAGATTATGAAACATCAGTTAATAGTACCGCTGAGATTTATAGAACATCAGTTAATAGTACCGCTGAGATCTATGAAACATCAGTTAATAGTACCGCTAAGATCTATGAAACATCAGTTAATAGTACCGCTGAGATCTATTAAACATCAGTTAATAGTACGCTGAGACTTATAGAACATCAGTTAATAGTACGCTGAGACTTATAGAACATCAGTTAATAGTACCGCTGAGATCTATGAAACATCAGTTAATAGTACCGCTGAGATCTATGAAACATCAGTTAATAGTACTGCTGAGATTTTAGAACATCAGTTAATAGTACCACTGAGATCTATGAAACATCAGTTTTATAGTACCGCTGAGATTTATAGAACATCAGTTAATAGTACCGCTGATATTTATGAAATATCAGTTAATAGTACCGCTGAGATCTATAGAACATCAGTTAATAGTACCGCTGAGATTTATAGAACATCAGTTAATAGTACCGCTGAGATCTATAGAAACATCAGTTAATCGTACCGCTGAGATTTATAGAACATCAGTTAATAGTACCGCTGAGATTTATAGAAAATCAGTTAATAGTACCGCTGAGATCTATAGAAACATCAGTTAATAGTACCGCTGAGATCTATGAAACATCAGTTAATAGTACCGCTAAGATCTATGAAACATTAGTTAATAGTACCGCTGAGATCTATTAAACATCAGTTAACAGTACCGCTGAGACTTATAGAACATCAGTTAATAGTACCGCTGAGACTTATAGAACATCAGTTAATAGTACCGCTGAGATCTATGAAACATCAGTTAATAGTACCGCTGAGATCTATGAAACATCAGTTAATAGTACTGCTGAGATTTTTAGAACATCAGTTAATAGTACCACTGAGATCTACGAAACATCAGTTAATCGTACCGCTGAGATTTATAGAACATCAGTTAATAGTACCGCTGAGATTTATGAACATCAGTTAATAGTACCGCTGAGATCTATGAAACATCAGTTAATATCTGAGATCTATGAAACATCAGTTAATAGTACCGCTGAGATCTATGAAACATCAGTTAATAGTACCGCTGAGATCTATAGAAACATCAGTTAATAGTACCGCTGAGATTTATAGAACATCAGTTAATAGTACCGCTGAGATTTATAGAAACATCAGTTAATAGTACCGCTGAGATCTATGAAACATCAGTTAATAGTACCGCTGAGATCTATGAAACATCAGTTAATAGTACGCTGAGATTTATAGAACATCAGTTAATAGTACCGCTGAGATCTATAGAACATCAGTTAATAGTACCGCTGAGATTTATAGAACATCAGTTAATAGTACCGCTGAGATCTATGAAACATCAGTTAATAGTACCGCTGAGATTTATAGAACATCAGTTAATAGTACCACTGAGATCTATGAAACATCAGTTTTATATGCTGAGATTTATAGAACATCAGTTAATAGTACCGCTGAGATCTATGAAATATCAGTTAATAGTACCTTTGAGATCTGAACATCAGTTTACCGCTGAGATAGAACATCAGTTAATAGTACCACTGAGATCTACGAAACATCAGTTAATCGTACCGCTGAGATTTATAGAACATCAGTTAATACTACCGCTGAGATTTATAGAAAATCAGTTAATAGTACCGCTGAGATCTATGAAACATCAGTTAATAGTACCGCTGAGATCTATGAAACATCAGTTAATAGTACCGCTAAGATCTATGAAACATTAGTTAATAGTACCGCTGAGATCTATTAAACATCAGTTAACAGTACCGCTGAGACTTATAGAACATCAGTTAATAGTACCGCTGAGACTTATAGAACATCAGTTAATAGTACCGCTGAGATCTATGAAACATCAGTTAATAGTACCGCTGAGATCTATGAAACATCAGTTAATAGTACTGCTGAGATTTTAGAACATCAGTTAATAGTACCACTGAGATTGAAACATCAGTTAATAGTACCGCTGAGATCTATAAACATCAGTTAATAGTACCGCTGAGATTTATAGAAACATCAGTTAATAGTACCGCTGAGATCTATGAAACATCAGTTAATAGTACCGCTGAGATCTATGAAACATCAGTTAATAGTACTAAGATCTATGAAACATTAGTTAATAGTACCGCTGAGATCTATTAAACATCAGTTAACAGTACCGCTGAGACTTATAGAACATCAGTTAATAGTACCGCTGAGACTTATAGAACATCAGTTAATAGTACCGCTGAGATCTATGAAACATCAGTTAATAGTACCGCTGAGATCTATGAAACATCAGTTAATAGTACTGCTGAGATTTTTAGAACATCAGTTAATAGTACCACTGAGATCTATGAAACATCAGTTTTATAGTACCGCTGAGATTTATAGAACATCAGTTAATAGTACCGCTGAGATCTATGAAACATCAGTTAATAGTACCGCTGAGATCTATAGAACATCAGTTAATAGTTGAGATTTATGAAATATCAGTCGCTGAGATCTATAGAACATCAGTTAATAGTACCGCTGAGATCTATGAAACATCAGTTTTATAGTACCGCTGAGATTTATAGAACATCAGTTAATAGTACCGCTGAGATCTATGAAACATCAGTTTTATAGTACCGCTGAGATTTATAGAACATCAGTTAATAGTACCGCTGAGATCTATGAAACATCAGTTAATAGTACCGCTGAGATCTATGAAACATCAGTTAATAGTACCGCTGAGATCTATGAAACATCAGTTTTATAGTACCGCTGAGATTTATAGAACATCAGTTAATAGTACCGCTGAGATCTATGAAACATCAGTTAATAGTACCGCTGAGATCTATAGAACATCAGTTAATAGTACCGCTGAGATTTATGAAACATCAGTCAATAGTACCGCTGAGATCTATAGAACATCAGTTAATAGTACCGCTGAGATTTATAGAACATCAGTTAATAGTACCGCTGAGATCTATGAAACATCAGTTAATAGTACCGCTGAGATTTATAGAACATCAGTTAATACTACCGCTGAGATTTATAGAACATCAGTTAATAGTACCGCTGAGATCTATGAAACATCAGTTAATAGTACCGCTGAGATCTATGAAACATCAGTTAATAGTACCGCTAAGATCTATGAAACATCAGTTAATAGTACCGCTGAGATCTATAGAAACATCAGTTAATAGTACCGCTGAGACTTATAGAACATCAGTTAATAGTACCGCTGAGACTTATAGAACATCAGTTAATAGTACCGCTGAGATCTATAGAAACATCAGTTAATAGTACCGCTGAGATCTATATAAACATCAGTTAATAGTACCGCTGAGACTTATAGAACATCAGTTAATAGTACCGCTGAGATTTATGAAACATCAGTTAATAGTACCGCTGAGATCTATGAAACATCAGTTAATAGTACCGCTGAGATTTATAGAACATCAGTTAATAGTACCGCTGAGATCTATGAAACATCAGTTAATAGTACCGCTGAGATCTATGAAACATCAGTTAATAGTACGCTGAGATCTATGAAACATCAGTTAATATAGTACCGCTGAGATTTATAGAACATCAGTTAATAGTACCGCTGAGATCTATGAAACATCAGTTAATAGTACCGCTGAGATCTATAGAACATCAGTTAATAGTACCGCTGAGATTTATGAAACATCAGTTAATAGTACCGCTGAGATCTATAGAACATCAGTTAATAGTACCGCTGAGATTTATAGAACATCAGTTAATAGTACCGCTGAGATCTATGAAACATCAGTTAATAGTACCGCTGAGATTTATAGAACATCAGTTAATAGTACCGCTGAGATTTATAGAAACATCAGTTAATAGTACCGCTGAGATCTATAGAACATCAGTTAATAGTACCGCTGAGATCTATGAAACATCAGTTAATAGTACCGCTGAGATCTATGAAACATCAGTTAATAGTACCGCTGAGATCTATGAAACATCAGTTAATAGTACCGCTGAGACTTATAGAACATCAGTTAATAGTACCGCTGAGATTTATAGAACATCAGTTAATAGTACCACTGAGATCTATAAACATCAGTTAATAGTACCGCTGAGATCTATGAAACATCAGTTAATAGTACTGCTGAGATTTATAGAACATCAGTTAATAGTACCACTGAGATCTATGAAACATCAGTTAATAGTACCGCTGAGATTTATAGAACATCAGTTAATAGTACCGCTGAGATTTATGAAAACATCAGTTAATAGAACATCAGCGCTGAGATCTATGAAACATCAGTTAATAGTACGCTGAGATCTATGAAACATCAGTTAATAGCACCGCTGAGATCTATGAAACATCAGTTAATAGTACCGCTGAGATTTATAGAACATCAGTTAATAACTGAGATCAGTTAATAGTACCGCTGAGATCTATGAAACATCAGTTAATAGTACCGCTGAGATCTATGAAACATCAGTTAATAGTACCGCTAAGATCTATGAAACATCAGTTAATAGTACCGCTGAGATTTATAGAACATCAGTTAATAGTACCGCTGAGATCTATGAAACATCAGTTAATAGTACCGCTAAGATCTATGAAACATCAGTTAATAGTACCGCTGAGATTTATAGAACATCAGTTAATAGTACCGCTGAGATCTAAGAAACATCAGTTAATAGTACTGCTGAGATTTATAGAACATCAGTTAATAGTACCGCTGAGATCTATGAAACATCAGTTAATAGTACTGCTGAGATTTTTAGAACATCAGTTAATAGTACCACTGAGATCTATGAAACATCAGTTTTATAGTACCGCTGAGATTTATAGAACATCAGTTAATAGCTGAGATCTATGAAACATCAGTTAATAGTACCGCTGAGATCTATAAACATCAGTTAATAGTACCGCTGAGATTTATGAAACATCAGTTAATAGTACCGCTGAGATCTATAGAACATCAGTTAATAGTACCGCTGAGATCTATGAAACATCAGTTAATAGTACCGCTGAAATTTATAGAACATCAGTTAATAGTACCGCTGAGATCTATGAAACATCAGTTAATAGTACCGCTGAGATTTATAGAACATCAGTTAATAGTACCGCTGAGATCTATGAAACATCAGTTAATAGTACCGCTGAGATCTATGAAACATCAGTTAATAGTACCGCTGAGATCTATGAAACATCAGTTAATAGTACCGCTGAGATTTATAGAACATCAGTTAATAGTACCGCTGAGATCTATGAAACATCAGTTAATAGTACCGCTAAGATCTATGAAACATCAGTTAATAGTACCGCTGAGATCTATTAAACATCAGTTAACAGTACCGCTGAGACTTATAGAACATCAGTTAATAGTACCGCTGAGATCTACGAAACATAAGTTAATCGTACCGCTGAGATTTATAGAACATCAGTTAATAGTACCGCTGAGATCTATGAAACATCAGTTAATAGTACCGCTGAGATCTATAGAACATCAGTTAATAGTACCGCTGAGATTTATGAAATATCAGTTAATAGTACCGCTGAGATCTATAGAACATCAGTTAATAGTACCGCTGAGATCTATAGAACATCAGTTAATAGTACCGCTGAGATCTATGAAACATCAGTTAATAGCACCGCTGAGATCTATGAAACATCAGTTAATAGTACCGCTGAGATCTATAGAACATCAGTTAATAGTACCGCTGAGATCTATGAAACATCAGTTAATAGTACTGCTGAGATTTATAGAACATCAGTTAATAGTACCGCTGAGATCTATGAAACATCAGTTAATAGTACCGCTAAGATCTATGAAACATCAGTTAATAGTACCGCTGAGATCTATTAAACATCAGTTAACAGTACCGCTGAAACTTATAGAACATCAGTTAATAGTACCGCTGAGACTTATAGAACATCAGTTAATAGTACCGCTGAGATCTATGAAACATCAGTTAATAGTACCGCTGAGATCTATGAAACATCAGTTAATAGTACTGCTGAGATTTTTAGAACATCAGTTAATAGTACCACTGAGATCTATGAAACATCAGTTTTATAGTACCGCTGAGATTTATAGAACATCAGTTAATAGTACCGCTGAGATCTATGAAACATCAGTTAATAGTACCGCTGAGATCTATAGAACATCAGTTAATAGTACCACTGAGATTTATGAAATATCAGTTAATAGTACCGCTGAGATCTATAGAACATCAGTTAATAGTACCGCTGAGATTTATAGAACATCAGTTAATAGTACCACTGAGATCTATGAAACATCAGTTAATAGTACCGCTGAGATCTATGAAACATCAGTTAATAGTACCGCTAAGATCTATGAAACATCAGTTAATAGTACCGCTGAGATCTATTATCAGTTAACATCAGATCTTATAGAACATCAGTTAATAGTACCGCTGAGATTTATAGAACATCAGTTAATAGTACCGCTGAGATCTATGAAACATCAGTTAATAGTACCGCTGAGATCTATGAAACATCAGTTAATAGTACTGCTGAGATTTTTAGAACATCAGTTAATAGTACCACTGAGATCTACGAAACATCAGTTAATCGTACCGCTGAGATTTATAGAACATCAGTTAATACTACCGCTGAGATTTATAGAAAATCAGTTAATAGTACCGCTGAGATCTATGAAACATCAGTTAATAGTACCGCTGAGATCTATGAAACATCAGTTAATAGTACCGCTAAGATCTATGAAACATTAGTTAATAGTACCGCTGAGATCTATTAAACATCAGTTAACAGTACCGCTGAGACTTATAGAACATCAGTTAATAGTACCGCTGAGACTTATAGAACATCAGTTAATAGTACCGCTGAGATCTATGAAACATCAGTTAATAGTACCGCTGAGATCTATGAAACATCAGTTAATAGTACTGCTGAGATTTTTAGAACATCAGTTAATAGTACCACTGAGATCTATGAAACATCAGTTTTATAGTACCGCTGAGATTTATAGAACATCAGTTAATAGTACCGCTGAGATCTATGAAACATCAGTTAATAGTACCGCTGAGATCTATAGAACATCAGTTAATAGTACCGCTGAGATTTATGAAATATCAGTCAATAGTACCGCTGAGATCTATAGAACATCAGTTAATAGTACCGCTGAGATCTATGAAACATCAGTTAATAGTACCGCTGAGATTTATAGAACATCAGTTAATAGTACCGCTGAGATCTACGAAACATCAGTTAATAGTACCGCTGAGATTTATAGAACATCAGTTAATAGTACCGCTGAGATCTATGAAACATCAGTTTTATAGATTTATAGAACATCAGTTAATAGTACCGCTGAGATCTATGAAACATCAGTTAATAGTACCGCTGAGATTTATAGAACATCAGTTAATAGTACCGCTGAGATCTATGAAACATCAGTTAATAGTAACTGAGATCAGAAACATCAGTTAATAGTACCGCTGAGATCTATGAAACATCAGTTTTATAGTACCGCTGAGATTTATAGAACATCAGTTAATAGTACCGCTGAGATCTATGAAACATCAGTTAATAGTACCGCTGAGATCTATAGAACATCAGTTAATAGTACCGCTGAGATTTATGAAATATCAGTCAATAGTACCGCTGAGATCTATAGAACATCAGTTAATAGTACCGCTGAGATTTATAGAACATCAGTTAATAGTACCGCTGAGATCTACGAAACATCAGTTAATCGTACCGCTGAGATTTATAGAACATCAGTTAATACTACCGCTGAGATTTATAGAAAATCAGTTAATAGTACCGCTGAGATCTATGAAACATCAGTTAATAGTACCGCTGAGATCTATGAAACATCAGTTAATAGTACCGCTAAGATCTATGAAACATCAGTTAATAGTACCGCTGAGATCTATTAAACATCAGTTAACAGTACCGCTGAGACTTATAGAACATCAGTTAATAGTACCGCTGAGACTTATAGAACATCAGTTAATAGTACCGCTGAGATCTATGAAACATCAGTTAATAGTACCGCTGAGATCTATGAAACATCAGTTAATAGTACTGCTGAGATTTTTAGAACATCAGTTAATAGTACCACTGAGATCTATGAAACATCAGTTAATAGTACCGCTGAGATCTATAGAACATCAGTTAATAGTAAGATTTATGAAATATCAGTCAATAGTACCGCTGAGATCTATAGAACATCAGTTAATAGTACCGCTGAGATCTATAGAACATCAGTTAATAGTAGCTGAGATCTATGAAACATCAGTTAAAGTACCGCTGAGATCTATGAAACATCAGTTAATAGTACCGCTGAGATTTATAGAACATCAGTTAATAGTACCGCTGAGATCTATGAAACATCAGTTAATAGTACCGCTGAGATCTATGAAACATCAGTTAATAGTACCGCTGAGATCTGAAACATCAGTTAATCTATGAAACATCAGTTAATAGTACCGCTGAGATTTATAGAACATCAGTTAATAGTACCGCTGAGATCTATGAAACATCAGTTAATAGTACCGCTAAGATCTATGAAACATCAGTTAATAGTACCGCTGAGATTTATAGAACATCAGTTAATAGTACCGCTGAGATCTAAGAAACATCAGTTAATAGTACTGCTGAGATTTATAGAACATCAGTTAATAGTACCGCTGAGATCTATGAAACATCAGTTAATAGTACTGCTGAGATTTTTAGAACATCAGTTAATAGTACCACTGAGATCTATGAAACATCAGTTTTATAGTACCGCTGAGATTTATAGAACATCAGTTAATAGTACCGCTGAGATCTATGAAACATCAGTTAATAGTACCGCTGAGATCTATAGAACATCAGTTAATAGTACCGCTGAGATTTATGAAATATCAGTTAATAGTACCGCTGAGATTTATAGAAACATCAGTTAATAGTACCGCTGAGATCTATGAAACATCAGTTAATAGTACGCTGAGATTTATAGAACATCAGTTAATAGTACCGCTGAGATCTATGAAACATCAGTTAATAGTACCGCTGAGATTTATAGAACATCAGTTAATAGTACCGCTGAGATCTATGAAACATCAGTTAATAGTACCGCTGAGATCTATGAAACATCAGTTAATAGTACCGCTGAGATCTATGAAACATCAGTTAATAGTACCGCTGAGATTTATAGAACATCAGTTAATAGTACTGCTGAGATTATGAACATCAGTTAATAGTACCGCTGAGATTATAGAAACATCAGTTAATAGTACCGCTGAGATCTATTAAACATCAGTTAACAGTACCGCTGAGACTTATAGAACATCACCGCTGAGATCTATGAAACATCAGTTAATAGTACCGCTGAGATTTATAGAACATCAGTTAATAGTACCGCTGAGATCTATGAAACATCAGTTAATAGTACCGCTGAGATCTATAGAACATCAGTTAATAGTACCGCTGAGATTTATGAAACATCAGTTAATAGTACCGCTGAGATCTATAGAACATCAGTTAATAGTACCGCTGAGATTTATAGAACATCAGTTAATAGTACCGCTGAGATCTAGATCAGTTATGAGATCTAAACATCAGTTAATAGTACCGCTGAGATCTATGAAACATCAGTTAATAGTACCGCTGAGATCTATGAAACATCAGTTAATAGTACCGCTGAGATCTAGAAACATCAGTTAATAGTACCGCTGAGATCTATGAAACATCAGTTAATAGTACCGCTGAGATCTATGAAACATCAGTTAATAGTACCGCTGAGATCTATTAAACATCAGTTAACAGTACCGCTGAGACTTATAGAACATCAGTTAATAGTACCGCTGAGATTTATAGAACATCAGTTAATAGTTAGATATGAAACATCAGTTAATAGTAGCTGAGATCTATGAAACATCAGTTAATAGTACCGCTGAGATTTATAGAACATCAGTTAATAGTACCGCTGAGATCTATGAAACATCAGTTAATAGTACCGCTGAGATTTATAGAACATCAGTTAATAGTACCGCTGAGATCTATGAAACATCAGTTAATAGTACCGCTGAGATCTATAGAACATCAGTTAATAGTACCCTGAGATCTATGAAACATCAGTTAATAGTACCGCTGAGATCTATAGAACATCAGTTAATAGTACCGCTGAGATTTATAGAACATCAGTTAATAGTACCGCTGAGATCTATGAAACATCAGTTAATAGTACCGCTGAGATCTATGAAACATCAGTTAATAGTACCGCTGAGATCTATGAAACATCAGTTAATAGTACCGCTGAGATCTATGAAACATCAGTTAATAGTACCGCTGAGACTTATAGAACATCAGTTAATAGTATCTGAGAGTTAAGAACATCAGTTAATAGTACCGCTGAGATCTATGAAACATCAGTTAATAGTACCGCTGAGATCTATGAAACATCAGTTAATAGTACCGCTGAGATTTATAGAACATCAGTTAATAGTACCACTGAGATCTATGAAACATCAGTTAAGTACCGCTGAGATTTATAGAACATCAGTTAATAGTACCGCTGAGATTTATAGAAAATCAGTTAATAGTACCGCTGAGATCTATGAAACATCAGTTAATAGTACCGCTGAGATCTATGAAACATCAGTTAATAGTACCGCTAAGATCTATAGAAACATCAGTTAATAGTACCGCTGAGATCTATTAAACATCAGTTAACAGTAGCTGAGACTTATAGAACATCAGTTAATAGTACCGCTGAGACTTATAGAACATCAGTTAATAGTACCGCTGAGATCTATGAAACATCAGTTAATAGTACCGCTGAGATCTATGAAACATCAGTTAATAGTACTGCTGAGATTTTAGAACATCAGTTAATAGTACCACTGAGATCTATGAAACATCAGTTAATAGTACCGCTGAGATTTATAGAACATCAGTTAATAGTACCGCTGAGATCTATGAAACATCAGTTAATAGTACGCTGAGATCTATAGAACATCAGTTAATAGTACCGCTGAGATTTATGAAACATCAGTTAATAGTACCGCTGAGATCTATAGAACATCAGTTAATAGTACCGCTGAGATCTATGAAACATCAGTTTTATAGTACCGCTGAGATCTATAGAACATCAGTTAATAGTACCGCTGAGATCTATGAAACATCAGTTAATAGTACCGCTGAGATCTATAGAACATCAGTTAATAGTACCGCTGAGATTATGAAACATCAGTTAATAGTACCGCTGAGATCTATAGAACATCAGTTAATAGTACCGCTGAGATCTATGAAACATCAGTTAATAGTACCGCTGAGATTTATAGAACATCAGTTAATAGTACCGCTGAGATCTATGAAACATCAGTTAATAGTACCGCTGAGATCTATGAAACATCAGTTAATAGTACCGCTAAGATCTATGAAACATCAGTTAATAGTACCGCTGAGATTTATAGAACATCAGTTAATAGTACCGCTGAGATCTATGAAACATCAGTTAATAGTACCGCTGAGATCTATAGAACATCAGTTAATAACATCTGAGTTGAAAATAGTACCGCTGAGATTTATAGAACATCAGTTAATAGTACCGCTGAGATTTATGAACATCAGATCTGAGATCTAGAACATCAGTTAATAGTACCGCTGAGATTTATAGAACATCAGTTAATAGTACCGCTGAGATCTATAGATCAGTTAATAGACCGCTGAGATCTATGAAACATCAGTTAATAGTACCGCTGAGATCTATGAAACATCAGTTAATAGTACCGCTGAGATCTATGAAACATCAGTTAATAGTACCGCTGAGATCTATGAAACATCAGTTAATAGTACCGCTGAGACTTATAGAACATCAGTTAATAGTACCGCTGAGATCTATAGAAACATCAGTTAATAGTACCGCTGAGATCTATGAAACATCAGTTAATAGTACTGCTGAGATTTATAGAACATCAGTTAATAGTACCACTGAGATCTATGAAACATCAGTTAATAGTACCGCTGAGATCTATAGAACATCAGTTAATAGTACCGCTGAGATTTATGAAACATCAGTTAATAGACCGCTGAGATCTATAGAACATCAGTTAATAGTACCGCTGAGATTTATAGAACATCAGTTAATAGTACCGCTGAGATCTATGAAACATCAGTTAATAGTACCGCTGAGATCTATGAAACATCAGTTAATAGTACTGAGATCTTAGAACATCAGTTAATAGTACCGCTGAGATCTATGAAACATCAGTTAATAGTACCGCTGAGATCTATAGAACATCAGTTAATAGTACCGCTGAGATCTATGAAACATCAGTTAATAGTATGAGATCTATGAAACATCAGTTAATAGTACCGCTGAGATTTATAGAACATCAGTTAATAGTACCGCTGAGATCTATGAAACATCAGTTAATAGTACCGCTGAGATCTATAGAAACATCAGTTAATAGTACCGCTGAGATCTATAGAAACATCAGTTAATAGTACCGCTGAGAGAAACATCAGTTAATAGTACCGCTGAGATTTATAGAACATCAGTTAATAGTACCGCTGAGATCTATGAAACATCAGTTAATAGTACCGCTAAGATCTATGAAACATCAGTTAATAGTACCGCTGAGATTTATAGAACATCAGTTAATAGTACCGCTGAGATCTATAGAAACATCAGTTAATAGTACCGCTGAGATTTATAGAACATCAGTTAATAGTACCGCTGAGATCTATGAAACATCAGTTAATAGTACCGCTGAGAGATCAGTTATAGTACCACTGAACATCAGTTAATAGTACCGCTGAGATTTATAGAACATCAGTTAATAGTACCGCTGAGATCTATGAAACATCAGTTAATAGTACCGCTGAGATCTATAGAACATCAGTTAATAGTACCGCTGAGATCTATGAAACATCAGTTAATAGTACCGCTGAGATTTATAGAACATCAGTTAATAGTACCTGAGATCTATGAAACATCAGTTTTATAGTACCGCTGAGATTTATAGAACATCAGTTAATAGTACCGCTGAGATCTATGAAACATCAGTTAATAGTACCGCTGAGATCTATAGAACATCAGTTAATAGTACCGCTGAGATCTATGAAACATCAGTTAATAGCTGAGATCTATGAAACATCAGTTAATAGTATGAGATCTATGAAACATCAGTTAATAGTACGCTGAGATTTATGAACATCAGATCTATATGAAACATCAGTTAATAGTACCGCTAAGATCTATGAAACATCAGTTAATAGTACCGCTGAGATCTATTAAACATCAGTTAATAGTACCGCTGAGACTTATAGAACATCAGTTAATAGTACCGCTGAGATTATAGAAACATCAGTTAATAGTACCGCTGAGATCTATGAAACATCAGTTAATAGTACCGCTGAGATCTATGAAACATCAGTTAATAGTACCGCTGAGATTTTAGAACATCAGTTAATAGTACCACTGAGATCTATGAAACATCAGTTTTATAGTACCGCTGAGATTTATAGAACATCAGTTAATAGTACCGCTGAGATCTATGAAACATCAGTTAATAGTACCGCTGAGATCTATAGAACATCAGTTAATAGTACCGCTGAGATTTATGAAATATCAGTTAATAGTACCGCTGAGATCTATAGAACATCAGTTAATAGTACCGCTGAGATTTATAGAACATCAGTTAATAGTACCGCTGAGATCTACGAAACATCAGTTAATAGTACCGCTGAGATTTATAGAACATCAGTTAATAGATTTATAGAAAATCAGTTAATAGTACCGCTGAGATCTATAGAAACATCAGTTAATAGTACCGCTGAGATCTATGAAACATCAGTTAATAGTACCGCTGAGATCTATGAAACATCAGTTAATAGTACCGCTGAGATCTATTAAACATCAGTTAATAGTACCGCTGAGATTTATAGAACATCAGTTAATAGTACCGCTGAGATCTTATAGAACATCAGTTAATAGTACCGCTGAGATCTATAGAAACATCAGTTAATAGTACCACTGAGATCTATGAAACATCAGTTAATAGTACCGCTGAGATTTATAGAACATCAGTTAATAGTACCGCTGAGATCTATTTAGAAACATCAGTTAATAGTACCGCTGAGATCTATAGAACATCAGTTAATAGTACCGCTGAGATTTATAGAACATCAGTTAATAGTACCGCTGAGATCTATGAAACATCAGTTAATAGTACCGCTGAGATCTATGAAACATCAGTTAATAGTACCGCTAAGATCTATGAAACATCAGTTAATAGTACCGCTGAGATCTATTAAACATCAGTTAACAGTACCGCTGAGACTTATAAAACATCAGTTAATAGTACCGCTGAGACTTATAGAACATCAGTTAATAGTACCGCTGAGATCTATGAAACATCAGTTAATAGTACCGCTGAGATCTATGAAACATCAGTTAATAGTACTGCTGAGATTTTTAGAACATCAGTTAATAGTACCACTGAGATCTATGAAACATCAGTTTTATTGTACCGCTGAGATTTATAGAACATCAGTTAATAGTACCGCTGAGATCTATGAAACATCAGTTAATAGTACCGCTGAGATCTATAGAACATCAGTTAATAGTACCGCTGAGATTTATGAAATATCAGTTAATAGTACCGCTGAGATCTATAGAACATCAGTTAATAGTAGCTGAGATCTATGAAACATCAGTTTATAGTACCGCTGAGATTTATAGAACATCAGTTAATAGTACCGCTGAGATCTATGAAACATCAGTTAATAGTACCGCTGAGATTTATAGAACATGAAACATCAGTTAATAGTACCGCTGAGATTTATAAACATCAGTTAATAGTACCGCTGAGATCTATGAAACATCAGTTTTATAGTACCGCTGAGATTTATAGAACATCAGTTAATAGTACCGCTGAGATCTATGAAACATCAGTTAATAGTACCGCTGAGATCTATAGAACATCAGTTAATAGTACCGCTGAGATCTATGAAACATCAGTTTAATAGTACCGCTGAGATTTATAGAACATCAGTTAATAGTACCGCTGAGATCTATGAAACATCAGTTAATAGTACGCTGAGATCTATAGAACATCAGTTAATAGTACCGCTGAGATTTATGAAACATCAGTTAATAGTACCTGAGATCTATAGAACATCAGTTAATAGTATGAGATTTATAAACATCAGTTAATAGTACCGCTGAGATCTATGAAACATCAGTTAATAGTACTGCTGAGATTTATAGAACATCAGTTAATACTACCGCTGAGATTTATAGAAAATCAGTTAATAGTACCGCTGAGATCTATGAAACATCAGTTAATAGTACCGCTAAGATCTATGAAACATCAGTTAATAGTACCGCTGAGATCTATTAAACATCAGTTAACAGTACCGCTGAGACTTATAGAACATCAGTTAATAGTACCACTGAGATCTATGAAACATCAGTTAATAGTACCGCTGAGATCTATGAAACATCAGTTAATAGTACTGCTGAGATTTTTAGAACATCAGTTAATAGTACCACTGAGATCTATGAAACATCAGTTAATAGTACCGCTGAGATCTATAGAACATCAGTTAATAGTACCGCTGAGATTTATGAAATATCAGTCAATAGTACCGCTGAGATCTATAGAACATCAGTTAATAGTACCGCTGAGATCTATAGAACATCAGTTAATAGTACCGCTGAGATCTATGAAACATCAGTTAATAGCACCGCTGAGATCTATGAAACATCAGTTAATAGTACCGCTGAGATTTATAGAACATCAGTTAATAGTACCGCTGAGAGAAACATCAGTTAATAGTACCGCTGAGATCTATGAAACATCAGTTAATAGTACCGCTGAGATCTATGAAACATCAGTTAATAGTACCGCTAAGATCTATGAAACATCAGTTAATAGTACCGCTGAGATTTATAGAACATCAGTTAATAGTACCGCTGAGATCTATGAAACATCAGTTAATAGTACCGCTGAGATCTATGAAACATCAGTTAATAGTACCGCTGAGATTTATAAACATCAGTTAATAGTACCGCTGAGATCTAAGAAACATCAGTTAATAGTACGCTGAGATTTATAGAACATCAGTTAATAGTACCGCTGAGATCTATGAAACATCAGTTAATAGTACCGCTGAGATTTTTAAACATCAGTTAATAGTACCGCTGAGATCTATGAAACATCATTTATAGTACCGCTGAGATTTATAGAACATCAGTTAATAGTACCGCTGAGATCTATGAAACATCAGTTAATAGTACTGCTGAGATTTATAGAACATCAGTTAATAGTACCGCTGAGATTTATGAAACATCAGTTAATAGTACCGCTGAGATCTATAGAACATCAGTTAATAGTACCGCTGAGATCTATGAAACATCAGTTTTTAGTATAATTTATAGAACATCAGTTAATAGACCGCTGAGATCTATGAAACATCAGTTAATAGTACCGCTGAGATTTATAGAACATCAGTTAATAGTACCGCTGAGATCTATGAAACATCAGTTAATAGTACCGCTGAGATCTAGAAACATCAGTTAATAGTACCGCTGAGATCTATGAAACATCAGTTAATAGTACCGCTGAGATTTATAGAACATCAGTTAATAGTACCGCTGAGATCTATAGTAACATCAGTTAATAGTACCGCTGAGATCTATGAAACATCAGTTAATAGTACCGCTGAGATCTATTAAACATCAGTTAATAGTACCGCTGAGATTTATAGAACATCAGTTAATAGTACCGCTGAGATCTATGAAACATCAGTTAATAGTACCGCTGAGATTTATAGAACATCAGTTAATAGTACCGCTGAGATCTATGAAACATCAGTTAATAGTACCGCTGAGATTTATAGAACATCAGTTAATAGTACCGCTGAGATTTATAGAAATATCAGTTAATAGTACCGCTGAGATCTATAGAACATCAGTTAATAGTACCGCTGAGATCTATAGAACATCAGTTAATAGTACCGCTGAGATCTATGAAACATCAGTTAATAGTACCGCTGAGATCTATGAAACATCAGTTAATAGTACCGCTGAGATTTATAGAAACATCAGTTAATAGTACCGCTAAGATCTATGAAACATCAGTTAATAGTACCGCTGAGATTTATAGAACATCAGTTAATAGTACCGCTGAGATCTATGAAACATCAGTTAATAGTACCGCTGAGATCTATTAAACATCAGTTAATAGTACCGCTGAGACATCAGTTATAGAACCGCTGAAACTTATAGAACATCAGTTAATAGTACCGCTGAGATTTATAGAACATCAGTTAATAGTACCGCTGAGATCTATGAAACATCAGTTAATAGTACCGCTGAGATCTATGAAACATCAGTTAATAGTACCGCTGAGATCTATAGAACATCAGTTAATAGTACCACTGAGATTTATGAAATATCAGTTAATAGTACCGCTGAGATCTATAGAACATCAGTTAATAGTACCGCTGAGATTTATAGAACATCAGTTAATAGTACCACTGAGATCTTGAAACATCAGTTAATAGTACCGCTGAGATTTATAAACATCAGTTAATAGTACCGCTGAGATTTATAGAACATCAGTTAATAGTGAAACATCAGTTAATAGTACCGCTGAGATCTATGAAACATCAGTTAATAGTACCGCTGAGATCTATGAAACATCAGTTAATAGTACCGCTGAGATCTATTAAACATCAGTTAATAGTACCGCTGAGATTTATAGAACATCAGTTAATAGTACCGCTGAGATCTTATAGAACATCAGTTAATAGTACCGCTGAGATCTATGAAACACACAGTTAATAGTACCGCTGAGATCTATGAAACATCAGTTAATAGTATGCTGAGATTGATAGAACATCAGTTAATAGTACCGCTGAGATCTATAGAAACATCAGTTAATAGTACCGCTGAGATTTATAGAACATCAGTTAATAGTACCGCTGAGATTTATAGAAACATCAGTTAATAGTACCGCTGAGATCTATGAAACATCAGTTAATAGTACCGCTGAGATCTATGAAACATCAGTTAATAGTACCGCTAAGATCTATGAAACATCAGTTAATAGTACCGCTGAGATCTATTAAACATCAGTTAACAGTACCGCTGAGACTTATAGAACATCAGTTAATAGTACCGCTGAGAAACATCAGTTAATATAGAATCTATATGAAACATCAGTTAATAGTACTGCTGAGATTTTTAGAACATCAGTTAATAGTACCACTGAGATCTATGAAACATCAGTTTTATAGTACCGCTGAGATTTATAGAACATCAGTTAATAGTACCGCTGAGATCTATGAAACATCAGTTAATAGTACCGCTGAGATCTATAGAACATCAGTTAATAGTACCGCTGAGATTTATGAAACATCAGTTAATAGTACCGCTGAGATCTATAGAACATCAGTTAATAGTACCGCTGAGATCTATGAAACATCAGTTTTATAGTACCGCTGAGATTTATAGAACATCAGTTAATAGTACCGCTGAGATCTATGAAACATCAGTTTTATAGTACCGCTGAGATTTATAGAACATCAGTTAATAGTACCGCTGAGATCTATGAAACATCAGTTAATAGTACCGCTGAGATCTATGAAACATCAGTTAATAGTACCGCTGAGATCTATGAAACATCAGTTTTATAGTACCGCTGAGATTTATAGAACATCAGTTAATAGTACCGCTGAGATCTATGAAACATCAGTTAATAGTACCGCTGAGATCTATAGAACATCAGTTAATAGTACCACTGAGATTTATGAAATATCAGTTAATAGTACCGCTGAGATCTATAGAACATCAGTTAATAGTACCGCTGAGATTTATAGAACATCAGTTAATAGTACCGCTGAGATCTACGAAACATCAGTTAATCGTACCGCTGAGATTTATAGAACATCAGTTAATACTACCGCTGAGATTTATAGAAAATCAGTTAATAGTACCGCTGAGATCTATGAAACATCAGTTAATAGTACCGCTGAGATCTATGAAACATCAGTTAATAGTACCGCTAAGATCTATGAAACATCAGTTAATAGTACCGCTGAGATCTATTAAACATCAGTTAACAGTACCGCTGAGACTTATAGAACATCAGTTAATAGTACCGCTGAGACTTATAGAACATCAGTTAATAGTACCACTGAGATCTATGAAACATCAGTTAATAGTACCGCTGAGATCTATGAAACATCAGTTAATAGTACCGCTGAGATTTATAGAACATCAGTTAATAGTACCGCTGAGATCTATGAAACATCAGTTAATAGTACCGCTGAGATCTATAGAACATCAGTTAATAGTACCGCTGAGATTTATGAAATATCAGTTAATAGTACCGCTGAGATCTATAGAACATCAGTTAATAGTACCGCTGAGATCTATAAACATCAGTTAATAGTACCGCTGAGATTATAGAACATCAGTTAATAGTACCGCTGAGATCTATGAAACATCAGTTAATAGTACCGCTGAGATTTATAGAACATCAGTTAATAGTACCGCTGAGATCTAGAAACATCAGTTAATAGTACCGCTGAGATCTATGAAACATCAGTTAATAGTACCGCTGAGATCTATGAAACATCAGTTAATAGTACCGCTGAGATCTATGAAACATCAGTTAATAGTACCGCTGAGATTTATAGAACATCAGTTAATAGTTATCTATGAAACATCAGTTAATAGTAGCTGAGATCTATAGAAACATCAGTTAATAGTACCGCTGAGATTTATAGAACATCAGTTAATAGTACCGCTGAGATCTAAGAAACATCAGTTAATAGTACCACTGAGATCTATGAAACATCAGTTTTATAGTACCGCTGAGATTTATAGAACATCAGTTAATAGTACCGCTGAGATCTATGAAACATCAGTTAATAGTACCGCTGAGATCTATAGAACATCAGTTAATAGTACCGCTGAGATTTATGAAACATCAGTTAATAGTACCGCTGAGATTATAGAACATCAGTTAATAGTACCGCTGAGATCTATGAAACATCAGTTAATAGTACCGCTGAGATCTATAGAACATCAGTTAATAGTACCGCTGAGATCTATGAAACATCAGTTAATAGTACCGCTGAGATTTATGAAATATCAGAGTACCGCTGAGATCTATAGAACATCAGTTAATAGTACCGCTGAGATCTATGAAACATCAGTTAATAGTACCGCTGAGATCTATGAAACATCAGTTTTATAGTACCGCTGAGATTTATAGAACATCAGTTAATAGTACCGCTGAGATCTATGAAACATCAGTTAATAGTACCGCTGAGATCTATAGAACATCAGTTAATAGTACCGCTGAGATTTATGAAATATCAGTCAATAGTACCGCTGAGATCTATAGAACATCAGTTAATAGTACCGCTGAGATTTATAGAACATCAGTTAATAAACATCAGTTAATCAGTTAAGTACCGCTGAGATTTATAGAACATCAGTTAATAGTACCGCTGAGATTTATAGAACATCAGTTAATAGTACCGCTGAGATCTATGAAACATCAGTTAATAGTACCGCTGAGATCTATGAAACATCAGTTAATAGTACCGCTAAGATCTATGAAACATCAGTTAATAGTACCGCTGAGATCTATTAAACATCAGTTAACAGTACCGCTGAGACTTATAGAACATCAGTTAATAGTACCGCTGAGACTTATAGAACATCAGTTAATAGTACCGCTGAGATCTATGAAACATCAGTTAATAGTACCGCTGAGATCTATGAAACATCAGTTAATAGTACTGCTGAGATTTTTAGAACATCAGTTAATAGTACCACTGAGATCTATGAAACATCAGTTAATAGTACCGCTGAGATCTATAGAACATCAGTTAATATAGCTGAGATTTATGAAATATCAGTTAATAGTACCGCTGAGATTATAGAACATCAGTTAATAGTACCGCTGAGATCTATAGAACATCAGTTAATAGTACCGCTGAGATCTATGAAACATCAGTTAATAGCACCGCTGAGATCTATGAAACATCAGTTAATAGTACCGCTGAGATTTATAGAACATCAGTTAATAGTACCGCTGAGATCTATGAAACATCAGTTAATAGTACCGCTGAGATCTATGAAACATCAGTTAATAGTACCGCTAAGATCTATGAAACATCAGTTAATAGTACCGCTGAGATTTATAGAACATCAGTTAATAGTACCGCTGAGATCTAAGAAACATCAGTTAATAGTACTGCTGAGATTTATAGAACATCAGTTAATAGTACCGCTGAGATTTATGTAACATCAGTTAATAGTACCGCTGAGATTATAGAAACATCAGTTAATAGTACCGCTAAGATCTATGAAACATCAGTTAATAGTACCGCTGAGATTTATAGAACATCAGTTAATAGTACCGCTGAGATCTATGAAACATCAGTTAATAGTACCGCTGAGATCTATAGAACATCAGTTAATAGTACCGCTGAGATCTATGAAATATCAGTTAATAGTACCGCTGAGATCTATAGAACATCAGTTAATAGTACCGCTGAGATTTATAGAACATCAGTTAATAGTACCGCTGAGATCTATAGAAACATCAGTTAATAACCGCTGAGATCTATGAAACATCAGTTAATAGTACCGCTGAGATCTATGAAACATCAGTTAATAGTACCGCTAAGATCTATGAAACATCAGTTAATAGTACCGCTGAGATTTATAGAACATCAGTTAATAGTACCGCTGAGATCTATGAAACATCAGTTAATAGTACCGCTGAGATTTATAGAACATCAGTTAATAGTACCACTGAGATTTATAGAAAATCAGTTAATAGTACCGCTGAGATCTATGAAACATCAGTTAATAGTACCGCTGAGATCTATGAAACATCAGTTAATAGTACCGCTAAGATCTATGAAACATCAGTTAATAGTACCGCTGAGATCTATTAAACATCAGTTAACAGTACCGCTGAGACTTATAAAACATCAGTTAATAGTACTGCTGAGACTTATAGAACATCAGTTAATAGTACCGCTGAGATCTATGAAACATCAGTTAATAGTACCGCTGAGATCTATGAAACATCAGTTAATAGTACTGCTGAGATTTTTAGAACATCAGTTAATAGTACCACTGAGATCTATGAAACATCAGTTTTATTGTACCGCTGAGATTTATAGAACATCAGTTAATAGTACCGCTGAGATCTATGAAACATCAGTTAATAGTACCGCTGAGATCTATAGAACATCAGTTAATAGTACCGCTGAGATCTATGAAACATCAGTTAATAGCACCGCTGAGATCTATGAAACATCAGTTAATAGTACCGCTAAGATCTATGAAACATCAGTTAATAGTACCACTGAGATCTATGAAACATCAGTTAATAGCACCGCTGAGATCTATGAAACATCAGTTAATAGTACCACTGAGATTTATAGAACATCAGTTAATAGTACCGCTGAGATCTAGGAAACATCAGTTAATAGTACCGCTGAGATCTATGAAACATCAGTTAATAGTACCGCTGAGATCTATGAAACATCAGTTAATAGTAAAGATCTATGAAACATCAGTTAATAGTACCGCTGAGATTTATAGAACATCAGTTAATAGTACCGCTGAGATCTACGAGACATCAGTTAATCGTACCGCTGAGATTTATAGAACATCAGTTAATAGTACCGCTGAGATCTATGAAACATCAGTTAATAGTACTGCTGAGATTTATAGAACATCAGTTAATAGTACCACTGAGATCTATGAAACATCGGTTAATAGTACCGCTGAGATTTATAGAACATCAGTTAATTGTACCGCTGAGATCTATGAAACATCGGTTAATAGTACCGCTGAGATTTATAGAACATCAGTTAATTGTACCGCTGAGATCTATAGAACATCAGTTAATAGTACCGCTGAGATTTATAGAAAATCAGTTAATAGTATCGCTGAGATCTATGAAACATCAGTTAATAGTACCGCTGAGATCTATGAAACATCAGTTAATAGTACCGCTGAGATCTATGAAACATCAGTTAATAGTACCGCTGAGATCTATGAAACATCAGTTAATAGTACCGCTGAGATCTATGAAACATCAGTTAATAGTACCGCTGAGATTTATAGAACATCAGTTAATAGTACCGCTGAGATCTATGAAACATCAGTTAATAGTACTGCTGAGATTTTTAGAACATCAGTTAATAGTACCGCTGAGATCTATGAAACATCAGTTAATAGTACCGCTAAGATCTATGAAACATCAGTTAATAGTACCGCTGAGACTTATAGAACATCAGTTAATAGTACCGCTGAGACTTATAGAACATCAGTTAATAGTACCGCTGAGATCTATGAAACATCAGTTAATAGTACCGCTAAGATCTACGAAACATCAGTTAATAGTACCGCTGAGATTTATAGAACATCAGTTATTAGTACCGCTGAGATCTACGAAACATAAGTTAATCGTACCGCTGAGATTTATAGAACATCAGTTAATAGTACCGCTGAGATCTATGAAACATCAGTTAATAGTACCGCTGAGATCTATAGAACATCAGTTAATAGTACCGCTGAGATTTATGAAATATCAGTCAATAGTACCGCTGAGATCTATAGAATATCAGTTAATAGTACCGCTGAGATTTATAGAACATCAGTTAATAGTACCGCTGAGATCTACGAAACATCAGTTAATCGTACCGCTGAGATTTATAGAACATCAGTTAATACTACCGCTGAGATTTATAGAAAATCAGTTAATAGTACCGCTGAGATCTATGAAACATCAGTTAATAGTACCGCTGAGATCTATGAAACATCAGTTAATAGTACCGCTAAGATCTATGAAACATCAGTTAATAGTACCGCTGAGACTTATAGAACATCAGTTAATAGTACCGCTGAGATCTATGAAACATCAGTTAATAGTACCGCTGAGATCTATAGAACATCAGTTAATAGTACCGCTGAGATCTATGAAACATCAGTTAATAGCACCGCTGAGATCTATGAAACATCAGTTAATAGTACCGCTGAGATTTATAGAACATCAGTTAATAGTACCGCTGAGATCTATAGAACATCAGTTAATAGTACCGCTGAGATCTATGAAACATCAGTTAATAGCACCGCTGAGATCTATGAAACATCAGTTAATAGTACCGCTGAGATTTATAGAACATCAGTTAATAGTACCGCTGAGATCTAGGAAACATCAGTTAATAGTACCGCTGAGATCTATGAAACATCAGTTAATAGTACCGCTAAGATCTATGAAACATCAGTTAATAGTACCGCTGAGATTTATAGAACATCAGTTAATAGTACCGCTGAGATCTATGAAACATCAGTTTTTTATAGTACCGCTGAGATTTATAGAACATCAGTTCATAGTACCGCTGAGATCTATGTAACATCGGTTAATAGTACCGCTGAGATTTATAGAACATCAGTTAATTGTACCGCTGAGATCTATGAAACATCAGTTAATAGTACTGCTGAGATTTTTAGAACATCAGTTAATAGTACCGCTGAGATCTATGAAACATCAGTTAATAGTACCGCTAAGATCTATGAAACATCAGTTAATAGTACCGCTGAGATCTATTAAACATCAGTTAACAGTACCGCTCCGCCCTCAACCGTAATCAGTATAGAACATCAGCAAACTACCTGCCCTCCAGGACACCTACACCACCCGATGTTACAGGAAGGCCATAAAGATCATCAAACATCAGTTAATAGTATCATCCGCTGAGGTGCATCTACTGAGAACTGAAAAACAGTTATCTCAAGGCTACCGTTAAACTGAGATTTATGAAACACATCATTGACTGACATCCAGTTAATAGTATGGGAAATGAGATCTATGAAACATCAGTTAATAGTACCGCTGACATTATTCATCTGAACATCAGTTAATAGTATACTGAGATCTATGAAACATCAGTTAATAGTACGCTGAGATTTAGAACATCTCAGTTAATAGTACCATCTAGATCTGCTCTGTACCATCATCAGTTAATCCTTATGTACATATTCTTTATCCCCTTACACTGTGTATAAGACAGTAGTTTTAGATGTTAGTTAGAACATCAGTTATCAGTACGGAACTAGAAGCACAAGCATTTCTACTTGCATTAACATCAGTTAATAAAATTTGATTTGATTTGATTTGATTTGATTATAGAACATCAGTTAATAGTACCGCTGAGATTTATAGAACATCAGTTAATAGTACCGCTGAGATCTATGAAACATCAGTTAATAGTACCGCTGAGATTTATAGAACATCAGTTAATAGTACCGCTGAGATCTATGAAACATCAGTTAATAGTACCGCTGAGATCTATAGAACATCAGTTAATAGTACCGCTGAGATTTATGAAATATCAGTTAATAGTACCGCTGAGATCTATAGAACATCAGTTAATAGTACCACTGAGATCTATAGAACATCAGTTAATAGTACCGCTGAGATCTATGAAACATCAGTTAATAGCACCGCTGAGATCTATGAAACATCAGTTAATAGTACCGCTGAGATCTATGAAACATCAGTTAATAGTACCGCTAAGATCTATGAAACATCAGTTAATAGTACTGCTGAGATTTATAGAACATCAGTTAATAGTACCGCTGAGATCTATGAAACATCAGTTAATAGTACCGCTAAGATCTATGAAACATCAGTTAATAGTACCGCTGAGATCTATTAAACATCAGTTAACAGTACCGCTGAGACTTATAGAACATCAGTTAATAGTACCGCTGAGACTTATAGAACATCAGTTAATAGTACCGCTGAGATCTATGAAACATCAGTTAATAGTACCGCTGAGATCTATGAAACATCAGTTAATAGTACTGCTGAGATTTTTAGAACATCAGTTAATAGTACCACTGAGATCTATGAAACATCAGTTTTATAGTACCGCTGAGATTTATAGAACATCAGTTAATAGTACCGCTGAGATCTATGAAACATCAGTTAATAGTACCGCTGAGATCTATGAAACATCAGTTAATAGTACCGCTGAGATCTATGAAACATCAGTTAATAGTACCACTGAGATTTATGAAATATCAGTTAATAGTACCGCTGAGATTTATAGAACATCAGTTAATAGTACCGCTGAGATCTACGAAACATCAGTTAATCGTACCGCTGAGAATTATAGAACATCAGTTAATACTACCGCTGAGATTTATAGAAAATCAGTTAATAGTACCGCTGAGATCTATGAAACATCAGTTAATAGTACCGCTGAGATCTATGAAACATCAGTTAATAGTACCGCTAAGATCTATGAAACATTAGTTAATAGTACCGCTGAGATCTATTAAACATCAGTTAACAGTACCGCTGAGACTTATAGAACATCAGTTAATAGTACCGCTGAGACTTATAGAACATCAGTTAATAGTACCGCTGAGATCTATGAAACATCAGTTAATAGTACCGCTGAGATCTATGAAACATCAGTTAATAGTACTGCTGAGATTTTTAGAACATCAGTTAATAGTACCACTGAGATCTATGAAACATCAGTTTTATAGTACCGCTGAGATTTATAGAACATCAGTTAATAGTACCGCTGAGATCTATGAAACATCAGTTAATAGTACCGCTGAGATCTATAGAACATCAGTTAATAGTACCGCTGAGATTTATGAAATATCAGTTAATAGTACCGCTGAGATCTATAGAACATCAGTTAATAGTACCGCTGAGATCTATAGAACATCAGTTAATAGTACCGCTGAGATTTATAGAACATCAGTTAATAGTACCGCTGAGATCTATGAAACATCAGTTAATAGTACCGCTGAGATTTATAGAACATCAGTTAATAGTACCGCTGAGATCTATGAAACATCAGTTAATAGTACCGCTGAGATCTATGAAACATCAGTTAATAGTACCGCTGAGATCTATGAAACATCAGTTTTATAGTACCGCTGAGATTTATAGAACATCAGTTAATAGTACCGCTGAGATCTATGAAACATCAGTTAATAGTACCGCTGAGATCTATAGAACATCAGTTAATAGTACCGCTGAGATTTATAGAACATCAGTTAATAGTACCGCTGAGATCTATAGAAACATCAGTTAATAGTACCGCTGAGATTTATAGAACATCAGTTAATAGTACCGCTGAGATTTATAGAAAATCAGTTAATAGTACCGCTGAGATCTATGAAACATCAGTTAATAGTACCGCTGAGATCTATGAAACATCAGTTAATAGTACCGCTGAGATCTATGAAACATCAGTTAATAGTACCGCTGAGATCTATTAAACATCAGTTAATAGTACCGCTGAGATCAGTTAATAGTACCGCTGAACATAGAACATCAGTTAATAGTACCGCTGAGATCTATGAAACATCAGTTAATAGTACCGCTGAGATCTATGAAACATCAGTTAATAGTACTGCTGAGATTTTTAGAACATCAGTTAATAGTACCACTGAGATCTATGAAACATCAGTTAATAGTACCGCTGAGATCTATAGAACATCAGTTAATAGTACCGCTGAGATTTATGAAATATCAGTCAATAGTACCGCTGAGATCTATAGAACATCAGTTAATAGTACCGCTGAGATCTATAGAACATCAGTTAATAGTACCGCTGAGATCTATGAAACATCAGTTAATAGCACCGCTGAGATCTATGAAACATCAGTTAATAGTACCGCTGAGATTTATAGAACATCAGTTAATAGTACCGCTGAGATCTAGGAAACATCAGTTAATAGTACCGCTGAGATCTATGAAACATCAGTTAATAGTACCGCTGAGATCTATGAAACATCAGTTAATAGTACCGCTAAGATCTATGAAACATCAGTTAATAGTACCGCTGAGATTTATAGAACATCAGTTAATAGTACCGCTGAGATTTATAGAACATCAGTTAATAGTACCGCTGAGATCTAAGAAACATCAGTTAATAGTACTGCTGAGATTTATAGAACATCAGTTAATAGTACCGCTGAGATCTATGTAACATCGGTTAATAGTACCGCTGAGATTTTTAGAACATCAGTTAATAGTACCGCTGAGATCTATGAAACATCAGTTAATAGTACCGCTAAGATCTATGAAACATCAGTTAATAGTACCGCTGAGATCTATTAAACATCAGTTAACAGTACCGCTGAGACTTATAGAACATCAGTTAATAGTACCGCTGAGATTTATAGAACATCAGTTAATAGTACCGCTGAGATCTACGAAACATAAGTTAATCGTACCGCTGAGATTTATAGAACATCAGTTAATAGTACCGCTGAGATCTATAGAACATCAGTTAATAGTACCGCTGAGATCTATGAAACATCAGTTAATAGCACCGCTGAGATCTATGAAACATCAGTTAATAGTACCGCTGAGATTTATAGAACATCAGTTAATAGTACCGCTGAGATTTATAGAAAATCAGTTAATAGTACCGCTGAGATCTATGAAACATCAGTTAATCGTACCGCTGAGATTTATAGAACATCAGTTAATACTACCGCTGAGATTTATAGAAAATCAGTTAATAGTACCGCTGAGATCTATGAAACATCAGTTAATAGTACCGCTGAGATTTATAGAACATCAGTTAATAGTACCGCTGAGATCTACGAAACATAAGTTAATCGTACCGCTGAGATTTATAGAACATCAGTTAATAGTACCGCTGAGATCTATGAAACATCAGTTAATAGTACCGCTGAGATCTATAGAACATCAGTTAATAGTACCGCTGAGATTTATGAAATATCAGTTAATAGTACCGCTGAGATCTATAGAACATCAGTTAATAGTACCGCTGAGATCTATAGAACATCAGTTAATAGTACCGCTGAGATCTATGAAACATCAGTTAATAGCACCGCTGAGATCTATGAAACATCAGTTAATAGTACCGCTGAGATCTATGAAACATCAGTTAATAGTACCGCTAAGATCTATGAAACATCAGTTAATAGTACTGCTGAGATTTATAGAACATCAGTTAATAGTACCGCTGAGATCTATGAAACATCAGTTAATAGTACCGCTAAGATCTATGAAACATCAGTTAATAGTACCGCTGAGATCTATTAAACATCAGTTAACAGTACCGCTGAGACTTATAGAACATCAGTTAATAGTACCGCTGAGACTTATAGAACATCAGTTAATAGTACCGCTGAGATCTATGAAACATCAGTTAATAGTACCGCTGAGATCTATGAAACATCAGTTAATAGTACTGCTGAGATTTTTAGAACATCAGTTAATAGTACCACTGAGATCTATGAAACATCAGTTTTATAGTACCGCTGAGATTTATAGAACATCAGTTAATAGTACCGCTGAGATCTATGAAACATCAGTTAATAGTACCGCTGAGATTTATGAAATATCAGTTAATAGTACCGCTGAGATCTATAGAACATCAGTTAATAGTACCACTGAGATTTATGAAATATCAGTTAATAGTACCGCTGAGATTTATAGAACATCAGTTAATAGTACCGCTGAGATCTACGAAACATCAGTTAATCGTACCGCTGAGATTTATAGAACATCAGTTAATACTACCGCTGAGATTTATAGAAAATCAGTTAATAGTACCGCTGAGATCTATGAAACATCAGTTAATAGTACCGCTGAGATCTATGAAACATCAGTTAATAGTACCGCTGAGATCTATGAAACATCAGTTAATAGTACCGCTGAGATCTATTAAACATCAGTTAACAGTACCGCTGAGACTTATAGAACATCAGTTAATAGTACCGCTGAGATCTTATAGAACATCAGTTAATAGTACCGCTGAGATCTATGAAACATCAGTTAATAGTGAGATCGAAACATCAGTTAATAGTACTGCTGAGATTTTATAGAACATCAGTTAATAGTACCATCAGTTTTATAGCTGAGATTTATAGAATCAGTTAATAGTACCGAGAACATCAGTTATCAGTTAATAGTACCGCTGAGATTTATGAAACATCAGTTAATAGTACCGCTGAGATCTATAGAACATCAGTTAATAGTACCGCTGAGATCTATGAAACATCAGTTTTATAGTACCGCTGAGATTTATAGAACATCAGTTAATAGTACCGCTGAGATCTATGAAACATCAGTTTAATAGTACCGCTGAGATTTATAGAACATCAGTTAATAGTACCGCTGAGATCTATGAAACATCAGTTAATAGTACCGCTGAGATCTATGAAACATCAGTTTAGTATAGATCTATGAAACATCAGTTTTATAGTACCGCTGAGATTTATAGAACATCAGTTAATAGTACCGCTGAGATCTATGAAACATCAGTTAATAGTACCGCTGAGATCTATAGAAACATCAGTTAATAGTACCGCTGAGATTTATGAAATATCAGTTCAATAGTACCGCTGAGATCTATAGAACATCAGTTAATAGTACCGCTGAGATTTATAGAACATCAGTTAATAGTACCGCTGAGATCTACGAAACATCAGTTAATCGTACCGCTGAGATTTATAGAACATCAGTTAATAGTACCGCTGAGATTTATAGAAAATCAGTTAATAGTACCGCTGAGATCTATGAAACATCAGAGATCTATGAAACATCAGTTAATAGTACCGCTAAGATCTATGAAACATCAGTTAATAGTACCGCTGAGATCTATTAAACATCAGTTAACAGTACCGCTGAGACTTATAGAACATCAGTTAATAGTACCGCTGAGACTTATAGAACATCAGTTAATAGTACCGCTGAGATCTATGAAACATCAGTTAATAGTACCGCTGAGATCTATGAAACATCAGTTAATAGTACTGCTGAGATTTTTAGAACATCAGTTAATAGTACCACTGAGATCTATGAAACATCAGTTAATAGTACCGCTGAGATCTATAGAACATCAGTTAATAGTACCGCTGAGATTTATGAAATATCAGTTAATAGTACCGCTGAGATCTATAGAACATCAGTTAATAGTACCGCTGAGATCTATAGAACATCAGTTAATAGTACCGCTGAGATCTATGAAACATCAGTTAATAGCACCGCTGAGATCTATGAAACATCAGTTAATAGTACCGCTGAGATTTATAGAACATCAGTTAATAGTACCGCTGAGATCTATGAAACATCAGTTAATAGTACCGCTGAGATCTATGAAACATCAGTTAATAGTACCGCTGAGATCTATGAAACATCAGTTAATAGTACCGCTGAGATCTATGAAACATCAGTTTAATAGATTTATAGAACATCAGTTAATAGCTGAGATTTATAGAACATCAGTTAATAGTACCGCTGAGATCTAAGAAACATCAGTTAATAGTACTGCTGAGATTTATAGAACATCAGTTAATAGTACCGCTGAGATCTATGTAACATCAGTTAATAGTACCGCTGAGATCTATGAAACATCAGTTAACAGTAATGAGACTTATAGAACATCAGTTAATAGTACCGCTGAGATCTATAGAACATCAGTTAATAGTACCGCTGAGATCTATGAAACATCAGTTAATAGTACCGCTGAGATCTATGAAACATCAGTTAATAGTACCGCTGAGATTTATAGAACATCAGTTAATAGTACTGAGATCTAGAAACATCAGTTAATAGTACCGCTGAGATCTATGAAACATCAGTTTAATGAGATCTATGTAACATCGGTTAATAGTACCGCTGAGATCTATTAAACATCAGTTAATAGTACCGCTGAGACTTATAGAACATCAGTTAATAGTACCGCTGAGACTTATAGAACATCAGTTAATAGTACCGCTGAGATCTATGAAACATCACATCAGATCTATGAAACATCAGTTAATAGTACTGCTGAGATTTATAGAACATCAGTTAATAGTACCGCTGAGATCTATGAAACATCAGTTAATAGTACCGCTGAGATTTATAGAACATCAGTTAATAGTACCGCTGAGATCTATGAAACATCAGTTAATAGTACCGCTGAGATTTATGAAACATCAGTTAATAGTACCGCTGAGATCTATAGAACATCAGTTAATAGTACCACTGAGATTTATGAAACATCAGTTAATAGTACCGCTGAGATTTATAGAACATCAGTTAATAGTACCGCTGAGATCTATGAAACATCAGTTAATAGTACCGCTGAGATTATAGAACATCAGTTAATACTACCGCTGAGATTTATAGAAACATCAGTTAATAGTACCGCTGAGATCTATGAAACATCAGTTAATAGTACCGCTGAGATCTATGAAACATCAGTTAATAGTACCGCTAAGATCTATGAAACATCAGTTAATAGTACCGCTGAGATCTATTAAACATCAGTTAACAGTACCGCTGAGACTTATAGAACATCAGTTAATAGTACCGCTGAGACTTATAGAACATCAGTTAATAGAAGATCTATGAAACATCAGTTAATAGTACCGCTGAGATCTATGAAACATCAGTTAATAGTACTGCTGAGATTTTTAGAACATCAGTTAATAGTACCACTGAGATCTATGAAACATCAGTTTTATAGTACCGCTGAGATTTATAGAACATCAGTTAATAGTACCGCTGAGATCTATGAAACATCAGTTAATAGTACCGCTGAGATCTATAGAACATCAGTTAATAGTACCGCTGAGATTTATGAAATATCAGTCAATAGTACCGCTGAGATCTATAGAACATCAGTTAATAGTACCGCTGAGATCTATGAAACATCAGTTTTATAGTACCGCTGAGATTTATAGAACATCAGTTAATAGTACCGCTGAGATCTATGAAACATCAGTTTTATAGTACCGCTGAGATTTATAGAACATCAGTTAATAGTACCGCTGAGATCTATGAAACATCCGTTAATAGTACCGCTGAGATCTATGAAACATCAGTTAATAGTACCGCTGAGATCTATGAAACATCAGTTTTATAGTACCGCTGAGATTTATAGAACATCAGTTAATAGTACCGCTGAGATCTATGAAACATCAGTTAATAGTACCGCTGAGATCTATAGAACATCAGTTAATAGTACCGCTGAGATTTATGAAATATCAGTCAATAGTACCGCTGAGATCTATAGAACATCAGTTAATAGTACCGCTGAGATTTATAGAACATCAGTTAATAGTACCGCTGAGATCTACGAAACATCAGTTAATCGTACCGCTGAGATTTATAGAACATCAGTTAATACTACCGCTGAGATTTATAGAAAATCAGTTAATAGTACCGCTGAGATCTATGAAACATCAGTTAATAGTACCGCTGAGATCTATGAAACATCAGTTAATAGTACCGCTAAGATCTATGAAACATCAGTTAATAGTACCGCTGAGATCTATTAAACATCAGTTAACAGTACCGCTGAGACTTATAGAACATCAGTTAATAGTACCGCTGAGACTTATAGAACATCAGTTAATAGTACCGCTGAGATCTATGAAACATCAGTTAATAGTACCGCTGAGATCTATGAAACATCAGTTAATAGTACTGCTGAGATTTTTAGAACATCAGTTAATAGTACCACTGAGATCTATGAAACATCAGTTAATAGTACCGCTGAGATCTATAGAACATCAGTTAATAGTACCGCTGAGATTTATGAAATATCAGTCAATAGTACCGCTGAGATCTATAGAACATCAGTTAATAGTACCGCTGAGATCTATAGAACATCAGTTAATAGTACCGCTGAGATCTATGAAACATCAGTTAATAGTACCGCTGAGATCTATGAAACATCAGTTAATAGTACCGCTGAGATTTATAGAACATCAGTTAATAGTACCGCTGAGATCTAGGAAACATCAGTTAATAGTACCGCTGAGATCTATGAAACATCAGTTAATAGTACCGCTGAGATCTATGAAACATCAGTTAATAGTACCGCTAAGATCTATGAAACATCAGTTAATAGTACCGCTGAGATTTATAGAACATCAGTTAATAGTACCGCTGAGATTTATAGAACATCAGTTAATAGGACCGCTGAGATCTAAGAAACATCAGTTAATAGTACTGCTGAGATTTATAGAACATCAGTTAATAGTACCGCTGAGATCTATGTAACATCGGTTAATAGTACCGCTGAGATCTATGAAACATCAGTTAATAGTACCGCTGAGATCTATGAAACATCAGTTAATAGTACCGCTAAGATCTATGAAACATCAGTTAATAGTACCGCTGAGATCTATGAAACATCAGTTAATAGTACCGCTGAGACTTATAGAACATCAGTTAATAGTACCGCTGAGACTTATAGAACATCAGTTAATAGTACCGCTGAGATTTATAGAACATCAGTTAATAGTACCGCTGAGATTTATAGAACATCAGTTAATAGTACCGCTGAGATCTATAGAACATCAGTTAATAGTACCGCTGAGATCTATGAAACATCAGTTAATAGCACCGCTGAGATCTATGAAACATCAGTTAATAGTACCGCTGAGATTTATAGAACATCAGTTAATAGTACCGCTGAGATTTATAGAAAATCAGTTAATAGTACCGCTGAGATCTATGAAACATCAGTTAATCGTACCGCTGAGATTTATAGAACATCAGTTAATACTACCGCTGAGATTTATAGAAAATCAGTTAATAGTACCGCTGAGATCTATGAAACATCAGTTAATAGTACCGCTGAGATCTATGAAACATCAGTTAATAGTACCGCTAAGATCTATGAAACATCAGTTAATAGTACCGCTGAGATCTATTAAACATCAGTTAACAGTACCGCTGAGACTTATAGAACATCAGTTAATAGTACCGCTGAGACTTATAGAACATCAGTTAATAGTACCGCTGAGATCTATGAAACATCAGTTAATAGTACCGCTGAGATCTATGAAACATCAGTTAATAGTACTGCTGAGATTTTTAGAACATCAGTTAATAGTACCACTGAGATCTATGAAACATCAGTTAATAGTACCGCTGAGATCTATAGAACATCAGTTAATAGTACCGCTGAGATTTATGAAATATCAGTCAATAGTACCGCTGAGATCTATAGAACATCAGTTAATAGTACCGCTGAGATCTATAGAACATCAGTTAATAGTACCGCTGAGATCTATGAAACATCAGTTAATAGCACCGCTGAGATCTATGAAACATCAGTTAATAGTACCGCTGAGATTTATAGAACATCAGTTAATAGTACCGCTGAGATCTAGGAAACATCAGTTAATAGTACCGCTGAGATCTATGAAACATCAGTTAATAGTACCGCTGAGATCTATGAAACATCAGTTAATAGTACCGCTAAGATCTATGAAACATCAGTTAATAGTACCGCTGAGATCTATGAAACATCAGTTAATAGTACCGCTAAGATCTATAGAAACATCAGTTAATAGTACCGCTGAGATTTATAGAACATCAGTTAATAGTACCGCTGAGATTTTTAGAACATCAGTTAATAGTACTGCTGAGATTTATAGAACATCAGTTAATAGTACTGCTGAGATTTATAGAACATCAGTTAATAGTACCGCTGAGATCTATGTAACATCGGTTAATAGTACCGCTGAGATCTATGAAACATCAGTTAACAGTACCGCTGAGACTTATAGAACATCAGTTAATAGTACCGCTGAGATCTATAGAACATCAGTTAATAGTACCGCTGAGATCTATGAAACATCAGTTAATAGCACCGCTGAGATCTATGAAACATCAGTTAATAGTACCGCTGAGATTTATAGAACATCAGTTAATAGTACCGCTGAGATCTAGGAAACATCAGTTAATAGTACCGCTGAGATCTATGAAACATCAGTTAATAGTACCGCTGAGATCTATGTAACATCGGTTAATAGTACCGCTGAGATCTATTAAACATCAGTTAACAGTACCGCTGAGACTTATAGAACATCAGTTAATAGTACCGCTGAGACTTATAGAACATCAGTTAATAGTACCGCTGAGATCTATGAAACATCAGTTAATAGTACCGCTGAGATCTATGAAACATCAGTTAATAGTACTGCTGAGATTTTTAGAACATCAGTTAATAGTACCACTGAGATCTATGAAACATCAGTTTTATAGTACCGCTGAGATTTATAGAACATCAGTTAATAGTACCGCTGAGATCTATGAAACATCAGTTAATAGTACCGCTGAGATTTATGAAATATCAGTTAATAGTACCGCTGAGATCTATAGAACATCAGTTAATAGTACCACTGAGATTTATGAAATATCAGTTAATAGCTGAGATTTATAGAACATCAGTTAATAGTACCGCTGAGATCTATGAAACATCAGTTAATAGTACCGCTGAGATTATAGAACATCAGTTAATACTACCGCTGAGATTTATAGAAAATCAGTTAATAGTACCGCTGAGATCTATGAAACATCAGTTAATAGTACCGCTGAGATCTATGAAACATCAGTTAATAGTACCGCTAAGATCTATGAAACATCAGTTAATAGTACCGCTGAGATCTATTAAACATCAGTTAACAGTACCGCTGAGACTTATAGAACATCAGTTAATAGTACCGCTGAGACTTATAGAACATCAGTTAATAGTACCGCTGAGATCTATGAAACATCAGTTAATAGTACCGCTGAGATCTATGAAACATCAGTTAATAGTACTGCTGAGATTTTAGAACATCAGTTAATAGTACCACTGAGATCTATGAAACATCAGTTTTATAGTACCGCTGAGATTTATAGAACATCAGTTAATAGTACCGCTGAGATCTATGAAACATCAGTTAATAGTACGCTGAGATCTATAGAACATCAGTTAATAGTACCGCTGAGATTTATGAAACATCAGTCAATAGTACCGCTGAGATCTATAGAACATCAGTTAATAGTACCGCTGAGATCTATAGAACATCAGTTTAATAGTACCGCTGAGATTTATAGAACATCAGTTAATAGTACCGCTGAGATCTATGAAACATCAGTTAATAGTACCGCTGAGATTTATAGAACATCAGTTAATAGTACCGCTGAGATCTATGAAACATCAGTTAATAGTACCGCTGAGATCTATGAAACATCAGTTAATAGTACCGCTGAGATCTATGAAACATCAGTTAATAGTACCGCTGAGATTTATAGAACATCAGTTAATAGTACCGCTGAGATCTATGAAACATCAGTTAATAGTACCGCTGAGATCTATAGAACATCAGTTAATAGTACCGCTGAGATTTATGAAACATCAGTTAATAGTACCGCTGAGATCTATAGAACATCAGTTAATAGTACGCTGAGATTTATAGAACATCAGTTAATAGTACCGCTGAGATCTATGAAACATCAGTTAATAGTACCGCTGAGATTTATAGAACATCAGTTAATAGTACCGCTGAGATTTATAGAAAATCAGTTAATAGTACCGCTGAGATCTATGAAACATCAGTTAATAGTACCGCTGAGATCTATGAAACATCAGTTAATAGTCTAAGATCTATGAAACATCAGTTAATAGTACCGCTGAGATCTATTAAACATCAGTTAACAGTACCGCTGAGACTTATAGAACATCAGTTAATAGTACCGCTGAGACTTATAGAACATCAGTTAATAGTACCGCTGAGATCTATGAAACATCAGTTAATAGTACCGCTGAGATCTATGAAACATCAGTTAATAGTACTGCTGAGATTTTAGAACATCAGTTAATAGTACCACTGAGATCTATGAAACATCAGTTAATAGTACCGCTGAGATCTATAGAACATCAGTTAATAGTACCGCTGAGATTTATGAAATATCAGTTAATAGTACCGCTGAGATCTATAGAACATCAGTTAATAGTACCGCTGAGATTTATAGAACATCAGTTAATAGTACCGCTGAGATCTATGAAACATCAGTTAATAGCACCGCTGAGATCTATGAAACATCAGTTAATAGTACCGCTGAGATTTATAGAACATCAGTTAATAGTACCGCTGAGATCTAGGAAACATCAGTTAATAGTACCGCTGAGATCTATGAAACATCAGTTAATAGTACCGCTGAGATCTATGAAACATCAGTTAATAGTACCGCTAAGATCTATGAAACATCAGTTAATAGTACCGCTAAGATCTATGAAACATCAGTTAATAGTACCGCTGAGATTTATAGAACATCAGTTAATAGTACCGCTGAGATCTAAGAAACATCAGTTAATAGTACTGCTGAGATTTATAGAACATCAGTTAATAGTACCGCTGAGATCTATGTAACATCGGTTAATAGTACCGCTGAGATCTATGAAACATCAGTTAATAGTACCGCTGAGATCTATGAAACATCAGTTAATAGTACCGCTAAGATCTATGAAACATCAGTTAATAGTACCGCTGAGATCTATTAAACATCAGTTAACAGTACCGCTGAGACTTATAGAACATCAGTTAATAGTACCGCTGAGATTTATAGAACATCAGTTAATAGTACCGCTGAGATCTACGAAACATAAGTTAATCGTACCGCTGAGATTTATAGAACATCAGTTAATAGTACCGCTGAGATCTATAGAACATCAGTTAATAGTACCGCTGAGATCTATGAAACATCAGTTAATAGTACCGCTGAGATCTATAGAACATCAGTTAATAGTACCGCTGAGATTTATAGAACATCAGTTAATAGTACCGCTGAGATTTATAGAAAATCAGTTAATAGTACGCTGAGATCTATGAAACATCAGTTAATAGTACCGCTGAGATTTATAGAACATCAGTTAATACTACCGCTGAGATTTATAGAAAATCAGTTAATAGTACCGCTGAGATCTATGAAACATCAGTTAATAGTACCGCTGAAATCTATGAAACATCAGTTAATAGTACCGCTAAGATCTATGAAACATCAGTTAATAGTAACGCTGAGATCTATTAAACATCAGTTAATAGTACCGCTGAGACTTATAGAACATCAGTTAATAGTACCGCTGAGACTTATAGAACATCAGTTAATAGTACGCTGAGATCTATGAAACATCAGTTAATAGTACCGCTGAGATCTATGAAACATCAGTTAATAGTACTCTGAGATTTTTAGAACATCAGTTAATAGTACCGCTGAGATCTATGAAACATCAGTTAATAGTACCGCTGAGATCTATAGAACATCAGTTAATAGTACCGCTGAGATTTATAGAACATCAGTTAATAGTACCGCTGAGATCTATAGAACATCAGTTAATAGTACCGCTGAGATCTATAGAACATCAGTTAATAGTACCGCTGAGATCTATGAAACATCAGTTAATAGTACCGCTGAGATCTATGAAACATCAGTTAATAGTACCGCTGAGATTTATAGAACATCAGTTAATAGTACCGCTGAGATCTAGGAAACATCAGTTAATAGTACCGCTGAGATCTATGAAACATCAGTTAATAGTACCGCTGAGATCTATGAAACATCAGTTAATAGTACCGCTAAGATCTATGAAACATCAGTTAATAGTACCGCTGAGATTTATAGAACATCAGTTAATAGTACCGCTGAGATCTAAGAAACATCAGTTAATAGTACTGCTGAGATTTATAGAACATCAGTTAATAGTACCGCTGAGATCTATGAAACATCAGTTAATAGTACCGCTGAGATTTTTAGAACATCAGTTAATAGTACCGCTGAGATCTATGAAACATCAGTTAATAGTACCGCTAAGATCTATGAAACATCAGTTAATAGTACCGCTGAGATCTATGAAACATCAGTTAACAGTACCGCTGAGATCTATTAAACATCAGTTAACAGTACCGCTGAGACTTATAAAACATCAGTTAATAGTACCGCTGAGACTTATAGAACATCAGTTAATAGTACCGCTGAGATCTATGAAACATCAGTTAATAGTACCGCTGAGATCTATGAAACATCAGTTAATAGTACTGCTGAGATTTTTAGAACATCAGTTAATAGTACCACTGAGATCTATGAAACATCAGTTTTATTGTACCGCTGAGATTTATAGAACATCAGTTAATAGTACGCTGAGATCTATAGAAACATCAGTTAATAGTACCGCTGAGATCTATAGAACATCAGTTAATAGTACCGCTGAGATTTATGAAATATCAGTTAATAGTACCGCTGAGATCTATAGAACATCAGTTAATAGTACCGCTGAGATCTATAGAACATCAGTTAATAGTACCGCTGAGATCTATGAAACATCAGTTAATAGCACCGCTGAGATCTATGAAACATCAGTTAATAGTACCGCTGAGACTTATAGAACATCAGTTAATAGTACCGCTGAGATCTATGAAACATCAGTTAATAGTACCGCTAAGATCTATGAAACATCAGTTAATAGTACCACTGAGATCTATGAAACATCAGTTAATAGCACCGCTGAGATCTATGAAACATCAGTTAATAGTACCACTGAGATTTATAGAACATCAGTTAATAGTACCGCTGAGATCTATAGAACATCAGTTAATAGTACCGCTGAGATCTATGAAACATCAGTTAATAGTACCGCTGAGATCTATGAAACATCAGTTAATAGTACCGCTGAGATCTATGAAACATCAGTTAATAGTACCGCTGAGATTTATAGAACATCAGTTAATAGTACCGCTGAGATCTATAGAACATCAGTTAATAGTACCGCTGAGATTTATAGAACATCAGTTAATAGTACCGCTGAGATCTATGAAACATCAGTTAATAGTACTGCTGAGATTTATAGAACATCAGTTAATAGTACCACTGAGATCTATGAAACATCAGTTTTATAGTACCGCTGAGATTTATAGAACATCAGTTAATAGTACCGCTGAGATCTATGAAACATCGGTTAATAGTACCGCTGAGATTTATAGAACATCAGTTAATTGTACCGCTGAGATCTATAGAACATCAGTTAATAGTACCGCTGAGATTTATAGAAAATCAGTTAATAGTATCGCTGAGATCTATGAAACATCAGTTAATAGTACCGCTGAGATCTATGAAACATCAGTTAATAGTACCGCTGAGATCTATTAAACATCAGTTAACAGTACCGCTGAGACTTATAGAACATCAGTTAATAGTACCGCTGAGACTTATAGAACATCAGTTAATAGTACCGCTGAGATCTATGAAACATCAGTTAATAGTACCGCTGAGATCTATGAAACATCAGTTAATAGTACCGCTGAGATCTATGAAACATCAGTTAATAGTACCGCTAAGATCTACGAAACATCAGTTAATCGTACCGCTGAGATTTATAGAACATCAGTTAATAGTACCGCTGAGATCTATGAAACATCAGTTAATAGTACTGCTGAGATTTTTAGAACATCAGTTAATAGTACCGCTGAGATCTATGAAACATCAGTTAATAGTACCGCTAAGATCTATGAAACATCAGTTAATAGTACCGCTGAGATCTATTAAACATCAGTTAACAGTACCGCTGAGACTTATAGAACATCAGTTAATAGTACCGCTGAGACTTATAGAACATCAGTTAATAGTACCGCTGAGATCTATGAAACATCAGTTAATAGTACCGCTAAGATCTACGAAACATCAGTTAATAGTACCGCTGAGATTTATAGAACATCAGTTATTAGTACCGCTGAGATCTACGAAACATAAGTTAATCGTACCGCTGAGATTTATAGAACATCAGTTAATAGTACCGCTGAGATCTATGAAACATCAGTTAATAGTACCGCTGAGATCTATAGAACATCAGTTAATAGTACCGCTGAGATTTATGAAATATCAGTTAATAGTACCGCTGAGATCTATAGAATATCAGTTAATAGTACCGCTGAGATTTATAGAACATCAGTTAATAGTACCGCTGAGATCTACGAAACATCAGTTAATCGTACCGCTGAGATTTATAGAACATCAGTTAATACTACCGCTGAGATTTATAGAAAATCAGTTAATAGTACCGCTGAGATCTATGAAACATCAGTTAATAGTACCGCTGAGATCTATGAAACATCAGTTAATAGTACCGCTAAGATCTATGAAACATCAGTTAATAGTACCGCTGAGATCTATTAAACATCAGTTAACAGTACCGCTGAGACTTATAGAACATCAGTTAATAGTACCGCTGAGACTTATAGAACATCAGTTAATAGTACCGCTGAGATCTATGAAACATCAGTTAATAGTACCGCTGAGATCTATGAAACATCAGTTAATAGTACTGCTGAGATTTTTAGAACATCAGTTAATAGTACCACTGAGATCTATGAAACATCAGTTTTATTGTACCGCTGAGATTTATAGAACATCAGTTAATAGTACCGCTGAGATCTATGAAACATCAGTTAATAGTACTGCTGAGATTTTTAGAACATCAGTTAATAGTACCACTGAGATCTATGAAACATCAGTTTTATAGTACCGCTGAGATTTATAGAACATCAGTTAATAGTACCGCTGAGATCTATGAAACATAAGTTAATAGTAACGCTGAGATTTAAAGAACATCAGTTAATAGTACCGCTGAGATCTATGAAACATCAGTTAATAGTACCGCTGAGATCTATGAAACATCAGTTAATAGTACTGCTGAGAATTTTAGAACATCAGTTAATAGTACCACTGAGATCTATGAAACATCAGTTAATAGTACTGCTGAGATTTTTAGAACATCAGTTAATAGTACCACTGAGATCTATGAAACATCAGTTTTATAGTACCGCTGAGATTTATAGAACATCAGTTAATAGTACCGCTGAGATCTATGAAACATAAGTTAATAGTAACGCTGAGATTTAAAGAACATCAGTTAATAGTACCGCTGAGATCTATGAAACATCAGTTAATAGTACCGCTGAGATCTATAGAACATCAGTTAATAGTACCGCTGAGATCTATAGAACATCAGTTAATAGTACCGCTGAGATCTATGAAACATCAGTTAATAGCACCGCTGAGATCTATGAAACATCAGTTAATAGTACCGCTGAGATTTATAGAACATCAGTTAATAGTATCGCTGAGATCTAGGAAACATCAGTTAATAGTACCGCTAAGATCTATGAAACATCAGTTAATAGTACCGCTGAGATCTATGAAACATCAGTTAATAGTACCGCTGAGACTTATAGAACATCAGTTAATAGTACAGCTAAGATCTATAGAACATCAGTTAATAGTACCGCTGAGATTTATAGAACATCAGTTAATAGTACCGCTGAGATCTATAGAACATCAGTTAATAGTACCGCTGAGACTTATAGAACATCAGTTAATAGTACAGCTAAGATCTATAGAACATCAGTTAATAGTACCGCTGAGATCTATGAAACATCAGTTTTATAGTACCTCTGAGATTTATAGAAGATCAGTTAATAGTACAGCTAAGATCTATGAAACATCAGTTAATAGTACCGCTGAGATCTATGAAACATCAGTTAATAGTACCGCTGAGATTTATAGAACATCAGTTAATAGTACCGCTGAGATCTATAGAACATCAGTTAATAGTACCGCTGAGATCTATAGAACATCAGTTAATAGTACCGCTGAGATCTATGAAACATCAGTTAATAGTACCGCTGAGATCTATGAAACATCAGTTAATAGTTCCGCTGAGACTTATAGAACATCAGTTAATAGTACCGCTGAGACTTATAGAACATCAGTTAATAGTACCGCTGAGATCTATGAAAAATCAGTTAATAGTACCGCTGAGATCTATGAAACATCAGTTAATAGTACCGCTGAGACTTATAGAACATCAGTTAATAGTACAGCTAAGATCTATAGAACATCAGTTAATAGTACCGCTGAGATTTATAGAACATCAGTTAATAGTACCGCTGAGATCTATAGAACATCAGTTAATAGTACCACTGAGATCTATGAAACATCAGTTAATAGTACCGCTGAGATCTATGAAACATCAGTTAATAATACCGCTGAGACTTATAGAACATCAGTTAATAGTACAGCTAAGATCTATAGAACATCAGTTAATAGTACCGCTGAGATTTATAGAACATCAGTTAATAGTACCGCTGAGATCGATAGAACATCAGTTAATAGTACCACTGAGATCTATGAAACATCAGTTAATAGTATGCGGCTGAGATCTATGAAACATCAGTTAATAGTACCGCTGAGACTTATATAACATCAGTTAATAGTACCGCTGAGATCTATAGAACATCAGTTAATTGTACCGCTGAGATCTATGAAACATCAGTTAATAGCACTGCTGAGATCTATGAAACATCAGTTAATAGTACCGCTGAGATCTATAGAACATCAATTAATAGTACAGCTAAGATCTATAGAACATCAGTTAATAGTACCGCTGAGATCTATGAAACATCAGTTAATAGTACCGCTGAGACTTATAGAACATCAGTTAATAGTACCGATGAGATCTATAGAACATCAGTTTTATAGTATCGCTGAGATTTATAGAACATCAGTTAATAGTACAGCTAAGATCTATAGAACATCAGTTAATAGTACCGCTGAGACTTATAGAACATCAGTTAATAGTACAGCTAAGATCTATAGTACATCAGTTAATAGTACCGCTCAGATCTATGAAACATCAGTTAATAGTACGGCTGAGATCTATGAAACATCAGTTAATAGTACCGCTGAGACTTATAGAACATCAGTTAATAGTACCGCTGAGATCTATAGAACATCAGTTAATAGTACCGCTGAGACTTATAGAACATCAGTTAATAGTACAGCTAAGATCTATAGAACATCAGTTAATAGTACCGCTGAGATCTATGAAACATCAGTTTTATAGTACCTCTGAGATTTATAGAAGATCAGTTAATAGTACAGCTAAGATCTATGAAACATCAGTTAATAGTACCGCTGAGATTTATAGAACATCAGTTAATAGTACCGCTGAGATCTATAGAACATCAGTTAATAGTACCGCTGAGATCTATAGAACATCAGTTAATAGTACCGCTGAGATCTATGAAACATCAGTTAATAGTACCGCTGAGATCTATGAAACAGCAGTTAATAGTTTGAGACTTATAGAACATCAGTTAATAGTACCGCTGAGATTTATAGAACATCAGTTAATAGTACCGCTGAGACTTATAGAACATCAGTTAATAGTACCGCTGAGACTTATAGAACATCAGTTAATAGTACAGCTAAGATCTATAGAACATCAGTTAATAGTACCGCTGAGATTTATAGAACATCAGTTAATAGTACCGCTGAGATCGATAGAACATCAGTTAATAGTACCACTGAGATCTATGAAACATCAGTTAATAGTACGGCTGAGATCTATGAAACATCAGTTAATAGTACCGCTGAGACTTATAGAACATCAGTTAATAGTACCGCTGAGATCTATAGAACATCAGTTAATAGTACCGCTGAGATCTATGAAACATCAGTTAATAGTACCGCTGAGATCTATAGAAACATCAGTTAATAGTACCGCTGAGATCTATAGAACATCAATTAATAGTACAGCTAAGATCTATAGAACATCAGTTAATAGTACCGCTGAGATCTATGAAACATCAGTTAATAGTACCGCTGAGACTTATAGAACATCAGTTAATAGTACCGATGAGATCTATAGAACATCAGTTTTATAGTATCGCTGAGATTTATAGAACATCAGTTAATAGTACAGCTGAGATCTATAGAACATCAGTTAATAGTACCGCTGAGATCTATGAAACATCAGTTAATAGTACCGCTGAGATCTATGAAACATCAGTTAATAGTACGGCTGAGATCTATAGAACATCAGTTAATAGTACCGCTAAGATTTATAGAACATCAGTTAATAGTACCGCTGAGATCTAGGAAACATCAGTCACTAGTACCGCTGAGATCTATGAAACATCAGTTAATAGTACCGCTGAGACTTATAGAACATCAGTTAATAGTACCACTGAGATCTATGAAACATCAGTTAATAGTACGGCTGAGATCTATGAAACATCAGTTAATAGTACCGCTGAGACTTGTAGAACATCAGTTAATAGTACCGCTGAGATCTATAGAACATCAGTTAATAGTACCGCTGAGATCTATAGAACATCAATTAATAGTACAGCTAAGATCTATAGAACATCAGTTAATAGTACCGCTGAGATCTATGAAACATCAGTTAATAGTACCGCTGAGACTTATAAAACATCAGTTAATAGTACCGATGAGATCTATAGAGATCTGAGATTTATAGAACATCAGTTAATAGTACAGCTAAGATCTATAGAACATCAGTTAATAGTACCGCTGAGATTTATAGAACATCAGTTAATAGTACCGCTGAGATCTATAGAACATCAGTTAATAGTACCGCTGAGATCTATGAAACATCAGTTAATAGTACGGCTGAGATCTATGAAACATCAGTTAATAGTACGGCTGAGATCTATGAAACATCAGTTAATAGTACCGCTGAGACTTATAGAACATCAGTTAATAGTACCGCTGAGACTTATAGAACATCAGTTAATAGTACCGCTGAGATCTATGAAACATCAGTTAATAGTACCGCTGAGATCTATGAAACATCAGTTAATAGTACCGCTGAGACTTATAGAACATCAGTTAATAGTACAGCTAAGATCTATAGAACATCAGTTAATAGTACCGCTGAGATTTATAGAACATCAGTTAATAGTACCGCTGAGATCTATAGAACATCAGTTAATAGTACCACTGAGATCTATGAAACATCAGTTAATAGTACGGCTGAGATCTATGAAACATCAGTTAATAGTACCGCTGAGACTTATAGAACATCAGTTAATAGTACAGCTAAGATCTATAGAACATCAGTTAATAGTACCGCTGAGATTTATAGAACATCAGTTAATAGCTGAGATCTATGAGAACATCAGTTAATAGTACCACTGAGATCTATGAAACATCAGTTAATAGTACCGCTGAGATCTATGAAACATCAGTTAATAGTACCGCTGAGACTTATAGAACATCAGTTAATAGTACCGCTGAGATCTATAGAACATCAGTTAATTGTACCGCTGAGATCTATGAAACATCAGTTAATAGCACTGCTGAGATCTATGAAACATCAGTTAATAGTACCGCTGAGATCTATAGAACATCAGTTAATAGTACAGCTAAGATCTATAGAACATCAGTTAATAGTACCGCTGAGATCTATGAACATCAGTTAATAGTACCGCTGAGACTTATAGAACATCAGTTAATAGTACCGATGAGATCTATAGAACATCAGTTTTATAGTATCGCTGAGATTTATAGAACATCAGTTAATAGTACAGCTAAGATCTATAGAACATCAGTTAATAGTACCGCTGAGACTTATAGAACATCAGTTAATAGTACCGCTGAGATCTATAGAACATCAGTTAATAGTACCGCTGAGATCTATGAAACATCAGTTAATAGTACCGCTGAGATCTATGAAACATCAGTTAATAGTACCGCTGAGACTTATAGAACATCAGTTAATAGTACCGCTGAGATCTATAGAACATCAGTTAATAGTACCGCTGAGACTTATAGAACATCAGTTAATAGTACAGCTAAGATCTATAGAACATCAGTTAATAGTACCGCTGAGATCTATGAAACATCAGTTTAATAGTACCTCTGAGATTTATAGAACATCAGTTAATAGTACAGCTAAGATCTATGAAACATCAGTTAATAGTACCGCTGAGATTTATAGAACATCAGTTAAACATCAGATCTATAGAACATCAGTTAATAGTACCGCTGAGATCTATGAAACATCAGTTAATAGTACCGCTGAGATCTATGAAACAGCAGTTAATAGTTCCGCTGAGACTTATAGAACATCAGTTAATAGTACCGCTGAGATTTATAGAACATCAGTTAATAGTACCGCTGAGATCTATGAAACATCAGTTAATAGTACCGCTGAGACTTATAGAACATCAGTTAATAGTACCGCTGAGATCTATGAAACATCAGTTAATAGTACCGCTGAGATCTATGAAACATCAGTTAATAGTACCGCTGAGACTTATAGAACATCAGTTAATAGTACAGCTAAGATCTATAGAACATCAGTTAATAGTACCGCTGAGATTTATAGAACATCAGTTAATAGTACCGCTGAGATCTATAGAACATCAGTTAATAGTACCACTGAGATCTATGAAACATCAGTTAATAGTACCGCTGAGATCTATGAAACATCAGTTAATAATACCGCTGAGACTTATAGAACATCAGTTAATAGTACAGCTAAGATCTATAGAACATCAGTTAATAGTACCGCTGAGATTTATAGAACATCAGTTAATAGTACCGCTGAGATCGATAGAACATCAGTTAATAGTACCACTGAGATCTATGAAACATCAGTTAATAGTACGGCTGAGATCTATGAAACATCAGTTAATAGTACCGCTGAGACTTATATAACATCAGTTAATAGTACCGCTGAGATCTATAGAACATCAGTTAATTGTACCGCTGAGATCTATGAAACATCAGTTAATAGCACTGCTGAGATCTATGAAACATCAGTTAATAGTACCGCTGAGATCTATAGAACATCAATTAATAGTACAGCTAAGATCTATAGAACATCAGTTAATAGTACCGCTGAGATCTATGAAACATCAGTTAATAGTACCGCTGAGACTTATAGAACATCAGTTAATAGTACCGATGAGATCTATAGAACATCAGTTTTATAGTATCGCTGAGATTTATAGAACATCAGTTAATAGTACAGCTAAGATCTATAGAACATCAGTTAATAGTACCGCTGAGACTTATAGAACATCAGTTAATAGTACAGCTAAGATCTATAGTACATCAGTTAATAGTACCGCTCAGATCTATGAAACATCAGTTAATAGTACGGCTGAGATCTATGAAACATCAGTTAATAGTACCGCTGAGACTTATAGAACATCAGTTAATAGTACCGCTGAGATCTATAGAACATCAGTTAATAGTACCGCTGAGACTTATAGAACATCAGTTAATAGTACAGCTAAGATCTATAGAACATCAGTTAATAGTACCGCTGAGATCTATGAAACATCAGTTTTATAGTACCTCTGAGATTTATAGAAGATCAGTTAATAGTACAGCTAAGATCTATGAAACATCAGTTAATAGTACCGCTGAGATTTATAGAACATCAGTTAATAGTACCGCTGAGATCTATAGAACATCAGTTAATAGTACCGCTGAGATCTATAGAACATCAGTTAATAGTACCGCTGAGATCTATGAAACATCAGTTAATAGTACCGCTGAGATCTATGAAACAGCAGTTAATAGTTCCGCTGAGACTTATAGAACATCAGTTAATAGTACCGCTGAGATTTATAGAACATCAGTTAATAGTACCGCTGAGATCTATAGAACATCAGTTAATAGTACCGCTGAGACTTATAGAACATCAGTTAATAGTACAGCTAAGATCTATAGTACATCAGTTAATAGTACCGCTGAGATTTATAGAACATCAGTTAATAGTACCGCTGAGATCGATAGAACATCAGTTAATAGTACCACTGAGATCTATGAAACATCAGTTAATAGTACGGCTGAGATCTATGAAACATCAGTTAATAGTACCGCTGAGACTTATAGAACATCAGTTAATAGTACCGCTGAGATCTATAGAACATCAGTTAATTGTACCGCTGAGATCTATGAAACATCAGTTAATAGCACTGCTGAGATCTATGAAACATCAGTTAATAGTACCGCTGAGATCTATAGAACATCAATTAACCCTTTAGTACGCTCACAGGTGTGATAGTTCTACAGTGGTCCCTAATAGATCACACCCGTGTGTTTAGAACACTCGTTTAGAATGTTCCTTTAGAACGGCAGTTTCGAATGACGAACAATCAGCGTTTGAGCTGGCCACACTTTTTCAGAAACTATTTACACAAACACAGTCCTTACAAAGTTATGTCCAGAATGTCAGAGTTTATTTTTGGATGCATTGTTAATATTCACAGAAGTAAATATAGCATAAAACAATCATTAACCGGAAAAATGTAGGCTACATTTGTCCTAGCGCTGAAAGATTGACCCAACACAAGCAGTCATATTTTCTAACTCTCGGCTGGCGTAAACTACAATATGAATGAGCTAATAGCAATTACTATATATAATTAATCACATCACGGGTGAGCTCACCATTGATCGAAATAACTAGGTAAAACACTTCATAGAAATCGAAAGTAATAATTAGTTTCAGCGTGCAGCCATGCATTTTTTCCTCACAGAAACCGAAGATAATAAGAGAAGACGAGATGAGTTTGGTCTGTTTGTAGTATGCATGTTGAAGGGGTGTGTCATCAGTTAACATCCCACCATTAATAGAAGTCCTCAAAAAATTTGTGAACTCTTACTCACCTCATTTTGTTGTAACATCTTTGGTCAAACAGACGTGAATCCCAGAATGCATTGTATGTCAACAAACATGGCTACACAGCTGGAATTAGCTTAGCTCATCATAATCAGTACAACCTTCAAAAAAGTATTTTACACACAATATGTGCCCATTACAATCTGTGCAAGAATCGGAATGCATGAGTTGTCACCTAGAATTGAAAACACGTGAATAAAATCGTAAATACACAAATAATTACCACACAAAACATTTTCTGATAGTGATTTATTGATACAAGTGGCGCGTGCCGGCATCAACCATAGTAACCTCCCATCAGCCATTCAGTGTTGTTGTTTATGTATGTAGCTAGTGAGCTAAACTGTATCATTTAACAATGTCTTTTAAAGGAGACAACATCAGTTAATGTGGAAATTCTGGAGATTTTTTAAAATTCTGACAATGAGTCTGAGTATGAAAGTCAGGAATCAGATTCTGACAGTGACAGTGAGGAGCTGCCCCTCAACCTTGTAGCCATTGAGAACCCTGAATCTAAATTTCCCTTGTCAACTGAGGAAGTACCAGGTCCCTTTGAAGATGCTGATGGATCAGTTAATAGCCGACAGTGGATGAAGTACAGGAGTTCTGTGGTAGCTGGATCTATAGAACATCAGTCATTTCACCCCACCTGGCCCTGCTGTCTGCAGTTTTAGTCCCAGTCTGAGTGAACATCAGTTAATAGGCAGAGTGCTTCAGTTGTTTCTCACAGAGGAGCTGGTGGGAGAGATAGTTGAGAGACCAGTTAATATGCCTTAGAGCTACAGGAGAAGAGAGAGCCTGAGGGAAACATCAGCTAAATGGGTGACAACCACAATTAGTGAAATGTATACCTTCCTGGTGACATCATGGGAATTAATAGAGCTGAGATCTATAGAACACAGTTGTTTACAACTCCCTTCTTTGCTGAGATCCCTCTTCCCCCCACTACATCAGTTAATACCGCTGAGATCTTATGCGAACCTCAGTTAATCAACAATCTATGAAACATCAGTTAATAGTACAGCTAAGATCTTATAGAACATCAGTTAATAGTACGCTTTGAGACTCTATAAAACATCAGTTACCTATGCGGCTGAGATCTATAGATGTCAGTTAATAGTACCGCTGAGATATATTCAGTTAATAGTACAGGTTTGAGATCTATGAAACATCAGTTACGTGAGATGAAGACTGAGATTTATCCAGGAACATCAGTTAATAGTCCACCACTGAGATCAAAGAACATCAGTTAAAAGATCTATAGAACAGGGTCACCATGCTGAGTCTCGGCAAGGGAACAACAGTTAATAGTACAGCTGAGATCTCCAGCATCTGTTAAGCAGACAGGGGCTGAGATCTATGAACAGGAAGTTAATAGTACCGGAATGAGATAGAGATGCAGGAACATCAGTTAATAGTACAAGCGAGACGTCCATGAGATCTATAGAACATCATATTAATAGGTAAGATCTATAGAAACATCAGTTAATCAAAATGGGGGCCGTCTGGATAAGGCAGACCAGCTGAGACTTATAGAACATCAGTTAATAGTACCACTGAGATCGAACACATAGTACGGCTGAGATCTATGAAACATCAGTTAATAGTACGCTGAGACTTATAGAACATCAGTTAATAGTACCGCTGAGATCTATAGAACATCAGTTAATAGTGCTGAGATTTATAGAACATCAGTTAATAGTACAGCTACTATAGAACATCAGTTAATAGTACCGCTGAGATTATGAACATCAGTTAAAGTTAGACTTATAGAACATCATAGTACAGCTAAGATCTATAGAACATCAGTTAATAGTACAGTTAATAGTACCGCTCATAGGTAAAGCTGAGATCTATAGAACATCAGTTAATAGTACACAAGATCAAGTTAATAGTACAGAGAGAACTAAACATCAGTTAATAGTAGAGCAGTTAATAGTACGGCTGAGATCTATGAAACATCAGTTAAGTACAGCTAAGATCTATAGAACATCAGTTAATAGTACCGCTGAGATCTATAGAACATCAGTTAATAGTACGCTGAGATCTTAGAACATAGAACATCAGTTAATAGTACAGCTAAGACTTATAGTACATCAGTTAATAGTACCGCTGAGAGTCTTATAGAAACATCAGTGAGATCTATGAAACATCAGTTAATAGTCTAATAGTACATCTATAGAACATCAGTTAATAGTATCTATAAACATCAGTTAATAGTACCTGAGATGAACATTTGAGATCAGAACATCAGTTAATAGTAGAACTATAGAACATCAGTTTTATGAGATCTATGAAACATCAGTTAATAGTACCAGCTGATGAGATCTATTTATAGAACATCAGTTAATAGTACCACTGAGATCTATGGAGAACATCAGTTAATAGTCCTGAGACTTATAGTTAAAAACTGAGATCTATGAAACATCAGTTAATAGTACTAGTAGAACTGAGACTAGTACATCAGTTAATAGTACCGCTGAGATCTAAGAATATTACATAAACATCAGTTAATAGCATAGCTGAGATCCTCATTCTTATGCTGAGATCTATGAAACATCAGTTAACATCAGTTAATAGTATGAGACTTATAGAACATCAGTTAATAGTACCGCTGTTAATAGATCTATAGAACATCAATTAATAACAGCTAAGATCTGAGACTTATAGAACATCTGAGATCTATAGAACATCAGTTTTATAGATTTATAGTTTAGCTGAGAACAAAATAGAACATCAGTTAATAGAAATCTATGAAACATCAGTTAATACCGCTGAGATCTATGTTAATAGAACCATCTAGTACAGCTAAGATCTATAGAACATCAGTTAATAGTACTACTATGAAACATCAGTTAATAGTACCCTGAGATCTATAGAACATCACGCTGGATTTATAGAACACAGTTAATAGTACGCTGAGATCTATGAAACATCAGTTAATAGTACCGGCTAGATCTATAAACATCAGTTAATAGTACCGCTGAGATCTATAGAACATCAGTTAATAGTACCGCTGAGAGTCTATGAAACATCAGTTAATAGTATGAGACAACACAAGCTGCTGAGATCTTGAAACATCAGTTAATACGCTGAGACTACCAGAGCTTAGAAACATCAGTTAATAGTAGCTGAGATCTATGAAACATCAGTTAAGATCTATAGAACATCAGTTAATAGTACCGCTGAGACTTATAGATTTAACATCAGTTAATAGTACTGAGATCTATGAGATCTATAGTTAATAACATCTATGAAACATCAGTTAATAGTACTGAGATCTAGAAACATCAGTTAATAGTACCGCTGAGATCTATGAAACATCAGTTAATAGTACGCTGAGACTTGAAACATCAGTTAATAGTACCGCTGAGATCTATAGAACATCAGTTAATAGTACTTGAGATCTATGAGAACATCATAGCTGAGATCTATAGAACATCAGTTAATAGTACCGCTGAGACTATGAAACATCAGTTAATAGAACATCAGTTAATAGTACCGATGAGATCTATAGAACATCAGTTTTAATGAGATTATAGAACATCAGTTAATAGAACATCAGTTAATAGTACCGCTGAGATCTATAGAACATCAGTTAATAGTACCGCTTATGAGAACAGAACATAACATCAGTTAATAGTACCGCTGAGACTATAGAACATCAGTTAATAGTACCAGTGTGCTGAGATAGAACATCTATAGAAGAACATCAGTTAATATCAGTTAATAGTACCGCTGAGATCTATAGAACATCAGTTAATAGTACCACTGAGATCTATGAAACATCAGTTAATAGTACGGCTGAGATCTATGAAACATCAGTTAATAGTACCGCTGAGACTTATAGAACATCAGTTAATAGTACTGAGAAGAGAAGTGAGAACAGCTCCAGTGTGAAAACAGCTCCAGTGTGAGAACAGCTCCAGTGTGAAAACAGCTCCAGTGTGAGAACAGCTCCAGTGTGAGAACAGCTCCATTGTGAAAACAGCTCGAGTGTGAGAACAGCTCCAGTGTGAGAACAGCTCCAGTGTGAAAACAGCTCCAGTGTGAGAACAGCTCCAGGGTGAGAACAGCTCCAGTGTGAGAACAGCTCCAGTGTGAGAACAGTTCCAGGGTGAGAACAGCTCCAGTGTGAGAACAGCTCCAGTGTGAGAACAGTTCCAGGGTGAGGACATCTCCAGGGTGAGAACAGCTCCAGTGTGAGAACAGCTCCAGACTGAGAACAGCTCCAGTGTGAGAACAGCTCCAGTGTGAGAACAGCTCCAGGGTGAGAACAGTTCCAGTCTGAGAACAGCTCCAGTGTGAGAACAGTTCCAGGGTGAGAACAGCTCCAGTGTGAGAACAGTTCCAGGGTGAGAACAGCTCCAGTGTGAGAACAGCTACAGGGTGAGAACAGCTCCAGGGTGAGAACAGATCCAGGGTGAGAACAGCTCCAGGGTGAGAACAGCTCCAGTGTGAGAGAGCCAAGTGATGATGAGGGGGTGCCAAGAGGTTGAACTCTTCATCCGTTGGTAGAGGATGAGGTGTTTCCCCTAATGTAAAGCACTTTAAGCACATCATTCAGTAGAGTGGAATAGTATCCTAAAATACTTCCGAAACATGTTCATGGTAGCCACTGTGATTGGCCAAATCACAGAATGAGAGTGAGGCATGACCCAAACCACTGTCAAAGGATTGCTTCATTTTATTACATTTTTATTTAACCGTTATTTACCGAGGCAGGTCAGTTAAGAACAAATTCTTATTTACAATGACAGCCTAGGAACAGTGGGTTAACTGCCTTGTTCAGGGGCAGAACAACATATTTATTTTACCTTGTCAGCTCGGGGATTCGTTCTAGCAACCTTTCAGTTACTGGCCCAACGCTCTAACCACTAGGATACCTGCCGCCCCATTGACTTTGGACTACTAGACCATAAGTTTAAATCCCCACATTTGGTTCCAACCCTAAAGTGACGTTTTTGGATCCAGTCCACTAATCAACATCTTTTGAATGGTCTGGTCGTCATCTGTCTTAATACATGGTAGACTATGTTCTCCTTATTAAGGAATATACTCAACTCACTGAGGGTTGGCATTATGGGTTTGCATAGAGAAGACTCTAAATGGACTTATGTTTCAGTTTTGTCCCACAACGTAAACATTATTTTACTGAGCACATACAGTTGAAGTCGGAAGTTTACATCCACTCAATTAGTATTTGGTAGCATTGACTTTAAATTGTTTAACTTGGGTCAAACGTTTCGGGTAGCCTTCCACAAGCTTCCCACAATAAGTTGGGTGAATTTTGGCCCATTCCTCCTGACAGAGCTGGTGTAACTGAGTCAGGTTTGTAGGCCTCCTTGATCGCACACACTTGTTCAGTTCTGCCCACAAATGTTCTATAGGATTGAGGTCAGAGCTTTGTGATGGCTACTCCAATACCTTGACTTTGTTGTCCTTAAGCCACTTTGCCACAACTGGAAGTATGCCTGGGGTCATTGTCCATTTGGAAGACCCATTTGCGACCAAGCTTTAACTTCCTGACTGATGTCTTGAGATGTTGCTTCAATGTATCCACATAGTATTCCTCCCTCATGATGCCATCTATTTTATCAAGTGCACCAGTCCCTCCTGCAGCAGAGCACCCCCACAACATGATGCTGCCACCCCCGTGCTTCACAGTTGGGGTGGTGTTCTTCGGCTTGCAAGCCTCCCCCTTTTTCTTCCAAACATAACGATGGTCATTATGGCCAAACAGTTCTATTTTTGTTTCATTAGACCAGAGGACATTTCTCAAAAAGTACGATCTTTGTCCCCATGTGCAGTTGCAAACCGTAGTCTGGCTTTTTTTACGGCGGTTTTGGAGCAGTGGCTTCTTCCTTGCTGAGCGGCCTTTCAGGTTATGTCGATATAGGACTCGTTTTACTGTGGATATAAATACTTTTGTACCTGTTTCCTCCAGCATTTTCACAAGGTCCTTTGCTGTTGTTCTGGGATTGATTTGCACTTTTCACACTAAAGTATGTTCATCTCTAGGAGACAGAACGCATCTCCTTCTTGAGCAGTATGACGGCTTCATGGTCCCATGGTGCTTATACTTGCGTACTATTGTTTGTACAGATGAATGTGGTACCTTCAGGTGTTTGGAAATTGCTCCCAAGGATGTATCAGTCTTGGCTGATTTCTTTTGATTTTCCCATGATGTCAAGCAAAGAGACACTGAGTTTGAAGATAGTCCTTGAAATACATCCACAGGTACACCTCCAATTGATGCAAATTATGTCAATTAGCCTATCAGAAGCTTCTAAAGCCATGACATCATTTTCTGGAATTTTCCAAGCTGTTTAAAGGCACAGTCAACTTAGTGTATGTAAACTTCTGACCTACTGGAATTGTGATACAATGAATTATAAGTGAAATAATCTGTTTGTAAACAATTGTTGGAAAAATTACTTGTGTTATGCACAAAGTAGATGTCCTAACCGACTTGCCAAAACTATAGTTTGTTCACAAGAAATTTGTGGAGTGGTTGAAAAATGAGTTTTAATGACTCCAACCTAAGTGTATGTAAACTTCCAACTTCAACTGTACAAGTTAACATGCAGCACACACATATATACAGTACCAGTCAAATGTTTGGACACACCTACTCATTCAAGGGTTTTTCTTTATTTTTACTATGTTTTACATTGTAGAATAATAGTGAAGACATCAAAACTATGAAATAACACATGGAATCATGTTGTAACCAAAAAAGTGTTTAAAAAATATATATTTTATATTTGAGATTCTTCAAAGTAGCCACAATTTGCCTTGATCACAGCTTTGCACACTCTTGGCATTCTCTCAACCAGCTTCATGAGGTAGTCACCTGGAATGCTTTTGTTGGCTGTTTTTCCTTCACTCTGTGGTCCAACTCATCCCAAACCATCTCAATTTGGTTGAGGTTGGGTGATTGTGGAGGCCAGGTCATCTGATGCAGCACTCCATCACTCTCCTTGGTCAAATAGCCCTTACACAGCTTGGAGGTGTGTTTTGGGTCACTGTCCAGTTGAAAAACAAATGATAGTCACACTAAGCCCAAACCAGATGGGATGGCGTATCACTGTAGAATGCACACCATCACGCCTCCATATGTGTTATTTCATAGTTTTGATGTCTTTACTATTATTCTACAATGTAGATAATAGTGAAAATAAAGAAAAACCCTTTAATGAGTAGGTGTGTCTTGACTGGTAATGTATATATTTTTTTTTTAACTTGTTCATGAAATCTGGTGTTTGAGTTAGATTGAGTTAGATTAAATAGTGTCTATAGTCTTGATCTGAGTCCTGGGGGTTGTTCTCATGGGACATGGAAGAGGAACATAGAGCATGACTCTCTCAGTGAACTCTTTCTGAACCCAAACCCTACTTTTCTGAGGCATCTAAATGAACCAATCTAAATTGAATTGAGGACTCAAATAAAACACCTAGTCCTTGCTACAACAAATGAATGATTGATGCTGTAACCGATTTATTTACACCGCCAGGACAGTGTTCTTTATCTCTTTAGTCTTGTTTGTTATCAGTGTAGCGTTTGTCTTTTCACAGGGAAGGAGAGGGAGCTCTCCTAATGTACAGTCCATAGCCCAGTGACCACTACAGGAGAACGTCACTCTCCTAATGTACAGCCAATACCCAGTGACCAATACAGAAGAAGGTATCTCTCCATCAATAAATGGCTGTCACAAGTGTCATTGTTCAAGAGCAAGTGAGAGACTGAGGGAGAAAGTGCGAAATAAATATTTGTGTGAGAAATAGAGATAAAGAGAGAAGAGATAGAAAAAAACGAAAGTGAATAAGAGATGGAGGAGAAAGACTGGAGGAGAGACACTGGAGGAGAGAGCAGCTGTGTGAGACAGAGAGTGTGCTCCTCTCTTCACTGTAATCCTCTCTGCCACCCACTTCCCCTGGCCCCCAAGGCCTGAGCTGCTCAGATCACTCATCATAATCTAGCCATGTACACAGAACAATCTATCATCCCACCAAATAAACCAATAACTCAACATGGCAACATGAAGTTGACAGATTGATGCTTCGTAATAATAATAATGATAATGTGGTGGGTGCGTATATTTGTCCAATTTCACGCATGTACACGAGTGAATTAAAAATGTGTTTTTTGCATATCCCAAATCCAACCTCGGAGAGTTGGGTCATGGCCAGGGTCTCCCATTATCAACTTTGACCCTGGAGAAATTAGGTCTAAGCGTCAAATTGCTCCTAAGGGCACAGACAGATGTTTCACCTTGTCGGCTCAGGAATTAGAACTAACAAACCTCCGGGTTACTTGCCCAACGCTCTAACTGCTAGGCTACCTGCTACCCTGTCTGTCTACTCAGGTGGACAGAGGTGGAGCCCCCTTCGATCCCAGGAATCAATCCAGAAAGTGAATTGAAATTCAACCTAAGAATGGATTGAATTGAAAACTGAATTGACCCAAATCCTGAGGTATCCTCTGTTAAACTGTGGGTGTGTGGGCTAGAGGGAGGCAAATGTCTGTGCAATCTTTTATTAATTTCTTTGTTGTTTCAGCCATATCTAGCCTGAAGGGATGAAGTAACTCCCATTAGTCTATGTTCATTTTAAGAAGCTGTGATGGCTGTGAATAGAGGCAAATCTGTTTATCAAGGCATTCACATGGGATGAAGCCAATCAATTAGACAGTCTTTATTTCAGACGTCTGCTGTCTCCCGCCACTGGCCTTCTTCTCTCCTCTGTGTTTGGGCTGAGACGCTAGCTAGCTACGCTCGTATTAGCATTAGCCTGAGGTATAGACCATGAGTCAGCAAGGCTTAGCCACGGCTTCACAGGCTTAGAAGGACCACATACGCATGCCCACAAATGCATACACACACACTTACATGTAAGACACATCCACACACACACACGAGTGTGCATGCTCTGTAGGGGCATGGTGCTTCGTGAGATAGCATGAAAAAGGAGTGAGGACATTACTGCTGGATTAGGCCTGACTCCATACAGCACACCACTGCTGCTGCTCACTGGCCCAAACAACCACTGCAAATGTACAGATCTAACCCAGTTCTGTCATTCATGTTGTATTCTCACAGAGCGATAGGAGCCATAGAGAAAGCGGTAGAAGAGAGAAAGTGGAATAGAGAGGACGGAGCAGACAGAGCGAGAGAGAGCATGGGGGAGATCACACTGTGTACACCAACTACACAGGGGTGTGCCAGTCAAATTGATTCATGTTAATCGGACATAGAGAGATACTGTGTACAGTATAATCAGTTGTATGTGCTGTGCTGCTACGTCTGCTGTGCAGCCTACATGGCACCTATCGCTGGGGGGGACAGGTCACTGTGCTTTCTACTCAGTCGGTCTCTCTCTTTCCCTCCCTCTCTCGCTACTTTTCTGTGTGTTTCGGATCGATCGGTTGGCAGGGTTGGGTGGGCAGCCTCACGCAGGTCCTGCTAGATGGATCAGCTGGGAACAGCAGTGGAGTGGTTGGTGTACTAGAGAGGGTTCATGACATGCCACACGAGCAGCTGACGCTGATCAGAGTGGACAGACTCAATGCCGTTTGGATGAACACAAACCACAACCCCCACCTTGGGTCACATGGACCCTACCTCCCGAGTTCCTATCTTCCCAGCATGCACTCTGTGTGACCAGGGCTAGGTGTTGTCACAATGGCAGAGAGACGGTGTCACATGATGACAACATGACGTTAGTAGCAGACCCAGCAAAATGGGATAATGTTCATCCAACATTTACTCAAATGTTCCCAGCAAACCAAAATTGGTTCTGTGAAAGTTCCCAGAACGTTCGTTAAGTTGCAGCAAATTGTCTCATAACACAAAAACTGTCCAGTCATGCTGATAATTACACAATGTTTGTATAAAACATTTGCCTGATGTCGCAAAAACATTCCCATAATACTTTTAGTCTGTTATTTAAAGGTTATCCGAATGCTTCACTGGGTTGTGGGAACAGTCTGGTGGTGAACTGTCCAGTTGTGCAGATTATTATACATTTTCTTTTTTTTTGTTACAAGAACGTTCGCAGAACAAGTTTTTTTGTTCTTTAAATGTTCCTAAAATATTTCTTTAGGTTTTGAGAACATTGTGGAGATATGACAAGAGATAGGTTCCCAAAACACAAAAACAGTCCAGTTGTGTTGACATTCAGATGTTTGTATCAGGGTGCAGTAAACACCCTGAGTTATTTAAAAATCCCCAGATCATGTCATTTCTGTTCTGGGAACAGAGATAGGTTGTCAAAGCACAACATATGCTCAGTTGTGATGACATTCATACAATGTTTAAGTTAGGTTGCACAGGACATTCCCTTAATGTTGTAAGAATGTTGGCAGAACACCTAGTCTATGTTCTTTAAAGGTTCACAGAATATTGAATTAAGTTATGGGAGTTGTCTGGGATGTTGCAAGCGTATTCTTGTGATATTCACATATTGTACTTAAGAGGTTGCGGAGAACATTCCCACAATGTTGTACAATGTTCCACAATTTCCAAATAAGTCAGTTTATATGAACATTCATCCAGATGTACGATCGTATTAATTTGATCACTATTTTGTTGCTGAGAACTTTCCTGCACAGTAGGAAATGCAAACTTGTTGTGTAATCGAGGTTTAAAAAGGCAAACTGACTCAAATTAAGATCCTACATCTGTCACATATTTATTTTAGGTGTAACATCATTTTCCATTGATATTCACATAATATACATTTGACCTTGTCTTGGAGGTCCTCAGAACATTTCAAGAACTTTCTCAGCATGCAAATGTCTAGTTCCTTAAAGCATAAGAGTTCATTAAAGGTTGTCAGAACATTTCATTCAGTTGTGGAAACAGTGTGGGTACATTACAAGAGATGCAGTGCCTTCAGAAAGTATTCACACTCCTTTTTCCACATACACAAAAGTAGCTGTAATGTCAAAGTGGAAAGATAATGTAACTTTTTTTTGAATGGAAAATAAATCACTAATATATTTTGATTAGATAGTTATTCAACCTTATGAGTCAATACATGTTAGAATCGCCTTTGGCAGCGATAACAGCTGAGAGTCATTCTTGGTAAATCTCTAAGAGCTTTGCAAACCTGGATAGTACAATATCTTCCTATTATTCTTAAAAGAATATTCAAGCTCTGTCAAGTTGGATGTTGATCAGCAATTTTCAAGTCTTGCCATCGATGTTTAAGCCAATTTAAGTCAAAACTGTATCTAGGCCACTCAGGAACATTCAATGTCTTGATAAGTACACTACATGACCAAAGGTATGTGGACACCTGTGGCCTCAACTCTTCTGGGAAGGCTTTCCACTAGATGTTGCAACCTTCCTGCGGGGACTTGCTTCCATTCATCCACAAGAGCATTAGTGAGTTTGGGCACTGATGTTGGGCAATTAGGTCTGGCTCGCAGTCAGCGTTCCAATTAATCACTGCCATACTGAAACAGGAAAGAGACTTCCCCAAACTGTTGCCGCAAAGTTGGAAGCACAGAATCATCCCCTAGAATGTCATTGTATACTTCAGCATTAAGATTTCCCTTTACTGGAACTAAGGGGCCTAGCTCGAACCATGAAAAACAGCCCAGAACATTATTCATCCTCCACCAAACTTTACAGTTGGCACTATGCATTGGGACAGGTAGTGTTTCCTGGCATCCGCCAAACCCAGATTTGTCCGTCGGACAGAGAACACGTTTCCACTGCTCCAGAGTCCAATGGCGGCGAGCTTTACACCACTCCAGCCGACGCTTGGCATTGCGCATGGTGATCTTAGGCTTGTGTGTGGCTGCTCGGCCATGGTAACCCATTTCATGAAGCTCCCGCGAACAGTTCTTGTGCTGACGTTGGTTTCAGAGGCAGTTTGGAACTCGGTGGTGAGTGTTGCAACCGAGGACAGACGATTTTTACACGCTACGCGCTTCAGCACTTGATGATCCCATTCTGAGAGCTTTTGTGACCTACCACTTCGTGGCTGAGCTGATGTGGCTCTTAGATGTTTCCACTTCACAATAATAGCACTTACAGTTAACCAGGGCAGCTCTAGCAGGGCAGAAATTGTATGAACTGACTTGTAGGAAAGGTAGCATCCTATGACGGTGCCACATTGAAAGTCCCTGAGCTCTTCAGTAAGGTCACTCTACTGCCAATGTTTGTCTATGGAGATTGCATAGCTGTGTGCTCGATTTTATACACTTCAGCAACTGGTGTGGCTGAAATAGCCTAATTGTCTAAATTGTATATTTGGCCCTTCATTCTAAGCTGTGCATAGCTCTATTCTTTTCCTTTTATAAAAAAACTCCCTAGTCCTTGCCGATGACAAGCATACCCAAAAACATGATGCAACCACCATGCTTGAAAATATGAAGAGTGGCACGGTGATGTGTTCAGTGGCGACCCATCATTCAGGCCCCACCTGTTTCACGCCCCACATTTTTAGCAAAATAAATAAATAAATTATATATATATATATATATATATATATATATATATATATATATATATATATATATATATATATATAAATGTTTTTGGGCTTGCCTGTTTTGCATGTTATTTTGGCATTAATACGTGTCACATATCAGTTTGCAAACAACGTAAAGAAATATATATATCATTGAGTTAATAAAGCCGCAACAAACATGGTCCCTTTTTCTTTGAGTGAGGCAGCTCTAAAATGCAGGTGTTTCAGCCTAGCTCAGTGCTTTCTGTGGTGGTGGGGCGAGCCAGCAGAAAATCGGAGCATGGCGCCGTGATTGGCTCAGTGTTCTGTCACTCATGGGGACACTGTGTCATTGCCAAGTTTAAGTCCTTAGTAAGGGTAGACTAAGGGTAGTCCTGCCATAGATTTATATTACAAGTGCCCTTCCAAGAAGGCTCAATGTCATTGGCCACAGATAAAATGAAGTCAAATCACATTATATGTTCAGTAGCTTTGATTGGACTGATCATGTCAACATCTTACTTTCAAAGTCTTAGCTAGCAGTCATCATCATGAATCAAGCCAATAATTTTTAATCCTTGTCATATGAAGAGAAATAATGAAGAGAAATTATAGATAAAAATGTATCGGTGCTCATCGGCCATGAAGATTACACAACAAGTTGGAAATCGCAAATTCAACAATGAGTGGTTAGTAAGGAATCCGTGGTTAACTGCAAGCATTGCAAAGAAACCACCAACATTAGCCTGCTACTCAATGAAGTGATAAATCCAGAGAATGCCAGACTTGATGACATGCTAAAATCGCCAGTGGATGTGTTGTGTTGGATTTGCCGCAAACATAATGCTTTGTATTGCAGTATTACTTGTCACGTCCTGACCTTAGTTCCTTTTTTATGTCTCTGTTTTAGTGTGGTCGGGGCGTGAGTTGGGGTGGGCATTCTATGTTTTTTGTTCTAGGTTTTGTAATTCTATGTTTGGTCTGGTATTGTCCCCAATCAGAAGCAGCTGCCGATCGTTGTCTCTGATTGAGAACCATACTTAGTGGGAAAACAGGCTACCTATGTTTTGTGGGTAGTTGTTTTCTGTGTTTACCATACAGAACGGTTTCGTGTCGTTCACGTGCTTTGTTGTTTTTGGTCATTTAGTGTTCTGTTTATTTTATTAAACATCATGAACACTTACACGCTGCACCTTGGTCCTCACCTACTTCCACCAAAGACAGCCGTTACATTACTTTAGTGCCTTGTTGCAAACAGGATGTATGATTTGGAATATTTGTATTCTGTACATTTAGGTTAGTATTGTGGAGTAACTACAATGTTGTTCATCCATCCTGTTTTCTCCTATTAGAGCCATGGTGAAATCCCTGAGCAGCTTCCTTACTCTGTCAACTGAGTTAGGAAGGACACCTGTATCTTTGTAGTGACTGGGTGTACAGATCATTATGAGGCATGGGAATTTATTATGTTAATTGTAGCTTTTGGTCTGATACCTGCCAGGGGGAGAATTAATAGTTTTCTTTCAGATAGCCTGTAATGTCTCTTCCACATAACCTGAAATCTCTGTTAACCCAAATATTTCACTATTTTGTTATCAACCTACGAATTAAGCATATGGCCATTAACTGACAAAGGACACCAAGGAAGGTCTTGTTTTCTCATGGCATTATCTATAAAAACCTGGAAGAAACTAAGTTGAGTCTTCAGTTCCACATTACGCCAATAGAGATAATTCATCACATCAATTTAACAGATTCATTTGGTGAAATTGTACTACCATGGCAATCACAGTAGCGTTGATACATAGCAAGCTATATACCTCAGTGGTTGATAGTTGATTACTTTGCTTCACCACAAATCACGCACAATCAGTGCGGGTAGAGCAGCTTGCCAAGTAGTGTGCAAGCTATAGTTGGTTACATGCATTTGACAGATAAATGTAGGACGCGAGATGCGACTGAAATTTTACGGGTGGGGAAAGAGTGAGAGAGGTTGGAGGAGGAGGCTTGGCTTGAAGCGCTGGACATTTGAATTAGGCGAACAGAATTATACACCACCTACAGAGGAGCAGGCAGGTAGCCTACACAGGCACATCGCACACACACTGGCAAAGATTTTCAGCTGCTGGGAACCTTTAAAGAACAGACAACATGTGTTCTGAGAATATTCTTGCAACATCAGTTGAATGTTTTATACAAACATTGTATAATCATCCACATGACAGGACAGTTTTTGTGTTATGAGAACATTTGCCGCAACCTAACGAATCAATGTTGTTTTGCTGGGGAGACACTCACTGCTAGATCAAGTAGTCAGTAGGCTTATAGTGATAGCATCTCGTTTATGGGTCATTGTGGACATTTGGTCTGAGGATGATAAATAATAGAGACAGAGAGGGAGAGAGGGAAAGAGAGAGAGGGAGGGAGAGAGAGAGAGAGAGGGAAAGAGAAAGAGAGGGAAAGAGAGAGGGAAAGAGAGAGAGAGAGGGAAAGAGAGAGAGAGAGAGAGAGAGAGAGAGAGAGAGAGAGAGAAAGTGAGAGACCAAGAAAGAGAGAGAGAGAGAGAGAGAGAGAAAGTGAGAGACCAAGAAAGAGAGAGAGAGAAAGTGAGAGACCAAGAAAGAGAGAGAGAGAGAGAGAGAGAGAGAGAGAGATCATGCTGTGGGACTAAATAGGGTCTTATCTATAAAATCTATCATAAGAGGCAGGGTTGATGGGATGTTGTGTTCCTCTGTTGGGAGTACAGTAGAGTACAGTAGGGTACAGTACAGCTCACACTGAGGAGAGCAAAGCTGAGGTCAATGCTGTTGATCTATGGGCACATCTTCAACTAGCAGCACCAGCACTGAAAACAGACTTCATCAAGTCCAACCTAAAGGCAGACCGACATCTTCACAAGTGTCAGGTGTGAATAAGCTCACTTACCCAGACATATTGTTATACCCAACCCTCAAAGCAAAGAAAACAAAATGAGTACAAAGTCAGCATCCAATGTCTAAATGAGCTCGCCCTTTGAGCACGCACGCACGCACGCACGCACGCACGCACGCACGCACGCACGCACGCACGCACACACACACACACACACACACACACTGTACCCACAAAATACATTTTGACAGGCAATCGGTCAGTCACGCACACACACACGCGCGCATGCATACAGTCAAACACACTACCACCCCATAGAAAACACACCCGACACTCCTACATGTAAGTAGTCCTTTCTGTGAGACCAGATGTTTTCCACAGCATCAGTCATTGACTGCCCTGCCCAACAGGAGAAATACGCCCTAAGACTCCATCCTGCCAGCCGTTCCATCCCCTACAACCAGAGATAAACCAAACAGGATTTACTATCTACTTGTGGCAAAGAAACAAAACGAAGCGGATTTAACTTCTTTAGGCAAACAGCCCTGATGTTGGAAACAAACATCATCATGTTGTCATCCAAGGTCACATGTATTTATTTTCCAAGCTATAGCACACAATATTTTACATACAGCATGTAACGGTTTATATCGTTTTGATTTTTGCCACGGAAAAAATATTACGATACTTTTATCGCCCCGGCCCTACTATCGATCGTATAAGATCAACAAAATATGAATTTGACCCTAGGTTCCACACAGACCTGCCAGGGTCACCATCATGATAAGTTCCCCAGGCCTGTCCTGACTCATAGGCTCACACAGCAGCTGTTTAAAGAGACTACCATCACGATCAACAACAACAACTCAGAACAACACAACAGAAAGCAGGGTGGGATCATCTCAGCATCTTACTATGTTTTTAACCACAAAGTGAAACTGGGACTGTTACACCCAGAAGTGATGAAAGGATATGGTTTGGTTTGAGTCTCTTTTCTGTGGTTCAGCTACAATGAGCCACACCAGGGTTCAAATAATATTTGAAATCTTTCCAATACTTTGAGCGTTCGCTCTAGCCTCCCTGGAGTGCAAGATTTGGGACTATTCAATTGATCGATTAAACCAGCCAAGCTCAATCAAGCACAAAGTATTACAAATTATTTCACATAGTATTTGAACCCAGGTGTGCAGTGAGCTGACTAGTGATATCAGCTGAGAGGGGTTCTAGCAGAGCCCTGAGATGAGGAGAAGAACCAGTATTATGACTGAACATCATCCAGCTCAGATCTGTGTGATTGTATTAATGAACTGGGCTATTTGATCCATTCATCCAAATGGATCAAGACTAATAATGCAATAATGTGTTAACTTGGATGAATCTGAATTATTAAGCACAGTGACAAAAGATAAATACGATATTAAAATGCAATATTAAAGCAAACGCTTGCCGTGATTGTGAACGTCCTTTACAGTGAATAACAGGCTTGGTTATATTATGATTACTAATAACAGATAGTTTGATTATATCATATAATGAAAGAGAACAGAGAGAGATGAGTGGGTCAGAGTTATGGTGATGTGCTGTGAAGTACAGTCACTGAGGGTTAACCAATCATGAGGCAGAACTGAAGATACATCTATTGTCACGTGTGTGTGTGTGTGTGTGTGTGTGTGTGTGTGTGTGTGTGTGTGTGTGTGTGTGTGTGTGTGTGTGTGTGTGTGTGTGTGTGAGAAAAATGGGAAGAGGGAGGGAGGGAGGTTGACCCAATTCAAATGACCCCAAAAAATTCACTTTAAATTTAAAAAAATAACAGAAACAGTATAGCTGAATCTCCTCAATCAATCCATAAGAATTGTGTAGGGCGTCGTAACCGACTTCAGTTGGGCGTAGTAACCGACTTCAGTTGGGCGTAGTAACCGACTTCAGTTGGGCGTCGTAACCGACTTCAGTTGGGCGTAGTAACCGACTTCAGTTGGGCGTCGTAACCGACTTCAGTTGGGCGTCGTAACCGACTTCAGTTGGGCGTCGTAACCGACTTCAGTTGGGCGTTGTAACCGACTTCAGTTGAACGTCGTAACCGACTTCAATGGACAAATGCTCCCCTTTGATGACCACTGGCACACTGGAAAAGTGCGCTCTTCACAGATGAATCCCAGTTTCAACTGATGGCAGTTACCGTGTATGGCATCGTGCAGGCAAGCAGTTTGTTGATGTCAACGTTGTGAACAGAGTGCCCCATGGTGGCGGTGAAGTTATGGTATGGGCAGGCAAGCAGTTTGTTGATGTCAACGTTGTGAACACAGTGCCCCATGGTGGCGGTGAAGTTATGGTATGGGCAGACATAAGCTACGGACAACGAACACAATTGCATTTTATTGATGGCAATTTGAATGCACATAGATACCGTGACGAGATCCTGAGGCCCGTTGTCACACCATTCATCCGCCTCCATCACCTCATGTTTCAGCATGATAATGCACAGCCCCATGTCTCAAGGATCTGTACACAATTCCTGGAAGCTGAAAATGTCCCAGTTCTTCCATGGCATGCATACTTACCAGACATGTGCCTGTTTGGGATGCTCTGGATCGACATTCCCACCAATATCCAGCAACTTCGCACAGCCATTATAGAGGAGGGGACAACATTCCACAGGACACAATCAACAGCCTGATCAACTTCATGTGAAGGGGATGTGTCGCTGCATGAGGCAAATGGTGGTCACACTAGACACTGACTGGTTTTCTGATCCACGCCCCTACCTTTAATTGAAGTAACTGTGAACAACAGATGCACACTATAACCCCAGTCATGTGATATCCATAGATTAGGGGCTAATACATGTATTTAAATTGACTGATTTCCAGTAACTCAATAAAAATCTTTGAATTTGTTGCATGTTGTGTTTATATTTTTCTCTGTGTATTTTTAGTGCTGGATTCATAATCCGCACAATGTCAACAGAGTACATTAATAAAATTAACTAAAAACATGTTTGATCTTGGTCAAGTACCATAAGCCAAGCCATTAATAACGGCATGAATAGAGTCACAGACGAACATCATATATAGAGCCATTTTATGTTCACAAGCAAATGTCACGTTCAAGTGACGCACACGCATCCTCGCATCAAAAGGTTCTGTAGCAGAATAGCTAACGCTGATGTCGGGACATTGACAAACTTAACAGTGAGTGAGTGATTATCATGAAAACATGCATGACTGATGGCTATAGCTATGTCCAACAGCTATATTATTCTTCTGGCTCTATTTGTGGTATTTCACCTTGCCTCGCCGGCTTTCTAGCTTCTAGGGAATCTATCATCCGGTGACATCTGAACGTGTTTGTTAACTTGCATGAGCTGCATCTGAAGTTGGATGTTGTCATACTCACTAAACGTAAACTAGTGTGAGTGTGTGTGGATTTCTTTAGATATTGTTTTTATATACAGTACCAGTCCATAATTTGGACACACCTGCTCATTCAAGGGTTTTCTTTATTTTTGACTATTTTCTACATTGTAGAATAATAGTGAAGACATCAAAACGATTAAATAACACATATGAAATCCTGTAATAACCAAAAAGTGCTAAACATATCAGAATATATATTTGAGATTTGAGATTTTTCAGTCACAGCTTTGCGCACTCTTGGCATTCTCTCAACCAACTTCATGAGGAATGCTTTTCCAACAGTCTTGAAGGAGTTCCCACATATGCTGAGCATTTGTTGGCTGCTTTTCCTTCACTCTGCGGTCCAACTCATCCCAAACCATCTCAATTGAGTTGAGGTTGGGTGATTGTGATGGCCAGGTCATCTGATGCAGCATTCCATCACTCTTCTTCTTGGTCAAGTAGTCCTTAAACAGCCTGGAGGTGTGTTGGGTCATTGTCCTGTTGAAAAACAAATGATAGTCCCACTAAGAGCAAACCAGATGGGATGGCGTATTGCTGCAGAATGCTGTGGTAGCCATACCGGTTGAGTGTGCCTTAAATTCAAAATAAATCACAGACAGTGTCACCAGCAAATCACCACGACACCATCACACCTCCTCCTCCATGCTTCACGGTGGGAACCATACATGTGGAGATCATCCGTTCACCTACTCTGCATCTCACAAAGACGCGGTTGGAACCAAAAATCTCAAATTTGGACTCATCAGACCAAAGGACAGATTTCCACCAGTCGAATGTCCATTGCTCATGTTTCTTGACCCAAGCAAGTCTCTTCTTCTTATTGGTGTCCTTTAGTAGTGATTTCTTTTCAGCAATTTGGCCATGAAGGCCTGATTCACGCAGTCTCTGAACTGTTAATGTTAAAGATGCGTCTGTTACTTGAACTCTGTGAAGCATTTATTTGAGGTGCAATCTGAGGTGAGGTTAACTCTAATGAACGCATCCTCTGCAGCAGAGGTAACTCTGGGTCTTCCTTTCCTGTGGAGGTCCTCACAAGAGCCAGTTTCATCATAGCGCTTGATGGTTTTTGCAACTGCACTTGAAGAGACTTTCAAAGTTATTGAAATTTTCTGGATTGACTGACCTTCATGTTTTAAAGTAATGATGGACTGTCGTTTCGCTTAGCTTATTTGAGCTGTTCTTGCCATAATATGGACTTGGTCTTTACCAAATAGGGATATCTTCTGTATACCACCCCTAGCGTGTCACAACACAAGTGATTGGCTAAATTAAGAAGGAAAGAAATTCCACAAATGAACTTTTAACAAGGCACACCTGTTAATTGAAATGCATTCCAAATGACTACCTCGTGAAGCTGGTTGAGAGAATGCCAAGAGTGTGCAAAGCTGTCATCAAGGCAAAGGGTGGCTACTTTGAATAAAATAAAAATATATTTTGATTTGCTTAGCAAGTTTTTGGTTACTACATGATTCCATTTGTGTTATTTCATAGTTTTGATGTCTTCACTATTATTTTACAATGTAGAAAATAGTACAAATTAAGAAAACCCCTGTCATGAGTAAGTGTGTCCAAACCTTTGACTGGTACTGTATATTGGTCCAAACAATTATTAAGAATCGAACATGTTGTTTTTAAACAATTTAATTATGTAATATATTTCAAAATTCATATGATGATGTAAATTTCAAGAATTTTTCAAATATTCTCAAAATCCCAATTTTGATTGGTACTGAAAGTATGATAGATAATAACAATGTTAAAATGTCAATGTGGCCTGTCCTCTGACACCAAATTTCATGCATTTACACAAAACATAATTTGTTCAGTGGCGCATTTTGATATTGTACTAAATACAGTACAAGGACGTGAATGGGTTTTAAATCTCTATCCGATATAGTCAGAAGAACAGAAGAGGACCGGCCACCCCTCGGAGCCTGGTTCCTCTCTAGTTTTTTCCTAGGTTCCTTCCTTCTAGGGAGTTTTTCCTAGCCACTGTGCTTCTGCATCTGCATTGCTTGCTCTTTGGGGTTTTAGGCTGAGTTTCTGTAAAGCACTTGGTGACATTTGATTGATTGATATATTTATGCACCGGCACAGCCAGGTTATGTTGTGGAGAAGACAGAGTGGAGGGAGTGTGCAGGCAGGCAAGCAGCAGATAGAGCAGTTTCACTTCATCGCTCTTCCTGGTTAGAGAGAGTCTCAGAGGCAAGCACTTCCTTCCAGACACCCTCAAGTCTCCATGGACACAGTTGTCATGGTAGCAGGACACTTTATGTAAAATGAGAAGGAGCAACAGATGAATAAACACACAGTACACACACTTACATAAACACAGATGCGCATACACACAAACACACACCACACAGACACAGACACACACAGAAGCTCAAAACCAATACATGTACATTGAGGAATAAGCACTGTGTCGGTGTGGTGTGTTTGTGTGTATGCGCGTCTGTGTTTATGTAAGTGTGTGTACTGTGTGTTTATTCATCTGTAGCTCCTTCTCATTTTACAGTATGATCCTATGACATTGAGCCCTTCATCACAGAGATAAAATACTACAAACAAGGGCAGATATCAACCAATACAAGCACCCGCTACAAAACTCCATTCTGATCCTTAACCACAGTAACTAAACCACTGCATTTACTTAAATCACATTGCCATAAATACGGACGTTAATGTTAATGTTATTAGTGTTAATGTTGATTTGGAAGACTGATATGTTTTATTTATAAACAATTTATTTTAAAAATATTTCCTTTTAATGTTATTAGTGTTCATATTTATTTGGAAGACTGATATTCTGTTTTATTTTGACCCAACTGATATGGACCATGATTTAATTGTTAATTATTTTTTTTCTCTGAAAATAATTGATTCATAACCCTCTTTAAATTGTTTAACATAGACCTGAAACGATTGAAATGATCAGTAAATGTAAAAACTTTTTGACAAAAGTAAATGGTCTTTTGACATGTAATTCCCTCGTCTAAATAACATTTATGTACTATTTTCAATTGATGACGTTACGGGAAAATACAGGTTAAATAAAATGTGCCAGCCTGTTCCCAAAGAATGGGAAATGTGCCAGCCAGGTCCCAAAGAATGCCCACCGACTTGCTGTTGCAGTTTAACCCTAAACCTCTGTTGCTCGGGCGTGACAACAGGGACAGGCTGGACAACCTGGTCGTGGCATCTGCTTCCTGGCCGGCCTGCGAGGACAGGGGTTAAGCCCTGCTCTTATTAAAGTCACATTCTGGTGTTTTAGTCCCAGACCCAAGGCCATCTAATGTCACAACATTACATCAGTTTGGCTGGTCACTGGGTACATTTGGTGATGGGATCAGTAACACAGGGAATTGGGGAGCTGGTTTAAGACTGAAGGAGAGGAGCATGTGACTGACCCTGTGTGGATGGCCTTATGTGGTTAACGACCAGAGAGGAGGAAAAACAAAAGCTATCTTCAGAAAGACAAATTCAACTCCATCTTTCATTGAATCAGACGGCTTATTCATCACAAAACCATTTGATGTTGCCAATTATCTTAATGATTACTTCATTGGCAAAGTGGGCAAAGTTAAGCAGGAAATGCCATCAATGAAGAGTGAGCCATCGTCACTCATGTATAAAAAAAATTTTTAAAACTAATAATGAAAAAAAGCAATGCAAGTTTGAATTTTTGTAAAGTTAGTGTAGGAGAGCTGGGAAAATAATAGTTATCGATCAATAATGACACACCTTCTTGCATTGACAACTTAGATGGAAATCTACTGAGGATGGTAGCTGACTCTATAGCCACTCCTATCTGTCATATCTTTAATCTGAGCCTAGAGGAAAGTCTTTGTCCTCAGGCCTCAGGAACCCAAGAGTGGTAAAGCGGCCTTTACTGGTTCTAACTGTAGACCAGCTTGCTGCAAGCTCTTAGCAAACTTGTAAAAAAAATGTGTTTGACCAAATACAATGCTATCTCTGTAAACAAAATAACAGACTTGTGGCATGATTATAGAGAAGGGCACTCAACATGTACTGCACTGACACAAATGACTGATGATTGGTTGAAAGAAATTCATAATAATAATATTGTGGGAGCTGTACTGTTAGATTTCAGCGCCGCCTTTGATATAATTGACTATAACCTGTTGTTGAGAAAACGTATGTGTTATGGCTTTTCAACCTCTGCCACATCGTGGATTCAGAGCTATCTATCTAATACAACTCAGAGAGTGTTCTTTAATGGAAGCTTCTCTAATGTCAAACATGTAAAGTGTGGTATACCGCACGGCAGCTCTCTAGGCCCTCTACTCTTTTCTATTTTTACCAATTACCTGCCACTGGCATTAAACAAAGCATGTGTGTCCATGTATGCTGATGATTCAACCATATATGCATCAGCAACCACAGCTAATGATGTCACGGAAACCCTTAACAAAGAGTTGCAGTCTGTTTTGCAATGGGGCGCCAGTAAAAAAAACTGGTCCTGAACATCTCTAAAACTAAGAGCATTGTATTTGGTACAAATCATTCCCTAAGTTCTAAACCTCAGCTGTATCTGGTAATGAACAAGTTGAGGAGATTAAATTACTTGCCATTGCCTTAGATTGTAAACTGTCATGGTCAAAACATATTGATTCAATGGTTGGGGAGATGGGGAGAGGTCTGTCTGTAATGAAGAGATATCATCTTTTTTGACACCAAACTCCACAAAGCAAGTCCTGCAGGTTCTAGTTTTATCTTATCTTGATTATTGTCATCACATGGTCAAGTACTGCAAAGAAAGACATAGTTAAGCAGCAGCTGGTCCAGAACATCTTGCTCTACATTATAATCAGATGGCTAATATTAATACTATGCATGTCAGTCTCTCTTGGCTAAGAGTTGAGGTAAGACTGACTACGTTACTTCCAAATGGTTTGCATAGCCAACTTACACACAACACTGACACACACTTACCCCACCAGACATGCCACCAGGGGTCTTTTCCCAGTCCCCAGGTCCAGAACAAATGAAAGGAAACATACAGTATTATACAGAGCCATGTTTGAATGGAACCTTCCATCTTATATAGCGCAAGTGAACAGAAAACCTGGTTTCAGAAAACAAAGAAAGCAACACCTCACGCCTCTCCCCCACGTGACCCACGTGTTGTGTATATGTACTGACATGTATGTGGAACTAATAGATACATTTAAAAACATGAACATGTAGTATGTATGTAAATTGTAAAGTATTTTGTCTGTAATGTATTTTTCATTATATATCGGACCCCAGTAAGACTAGCTGTCTCCATTGGCATCGGCTAATGGGGATCCTAATAAATCAAATCAAATCCCTCAAGTCAAACCCATTCCAACCTAATCACAGCTCCCTCCATCCCTCCATCTCTCTATCCCCATAACCCATCACCATGGGTCCAGAACAGTGACTGAATGAGTGAGTGAGTGAGTGAGTGAGTGAGTGAGTGAGTGAGTGAGTGAGTGAGTGAGTGAGTGAGTGAGTGAGTGAGTGAGTGAGTGAGTGAGTGAGTGAGTGAGTGAGTGAGTGAGTGAGGAAACAGCTGAGAAAGGAAATGAGAGGATGACTCTCTGACAACAGAGAGATATTGATGACAGGGGACATTTGATGACAAAATGGTGTAACAGGCATCAGGCTGCAGGCAGCCAGGCACGTTCCAGCTGCACAGGCATGGCTGCAGTAATCCGCTTTCACTGGGCTTTAGAAGGCATGATTAAAACAAACGAGCTCTCTCACAGCTAGCACACTGTTTACAATCCTTCCATTCCATCATAATCATCATCATCCTCGTCACCATCAGCAGCAGCAGCAGAATTCTCATCCACATCATCATCATCACCCAACATCTCTGTCTTCATCATCATCCCTATCATTATCCCCCATCCCCATCTCACAAAGAGATACAATGACCGAACCAGGGCCACTACATCCCCATCTCATAAAGAGATAAAATGACCGAACCAGGGCCACTACATCCCCATCTCACAAAGAGATAAAATGTCCGAACCAGGGCCACTACATCCACCAGAAAGATAAAATGACCGAACCAGGGCCACTACATCCCTGGTTCACTACATGACTATTGTCAGAGGAACTAAAGCCATGAGGGCAAGTATTTTTTAGTATTAGTATTAGTATTAGTATTAGTATTTTTTAACTCTTAGGCAACAATAGGATAGAATATACACACACACGTGTGTGACAATAAAACATCTAAAACACAAACCACTTTAGGGCCTGGACATACAGTGACTGCTACAGATCCTCCGTTGACATTTCACAAAACAAAATAAGTTACATGAGACTAACACGCGTGAAGCCAACTGCTGTTGACATTTCACAAGACCTAAAAGCACCAGTGACGAAAAATTGTTGACACCTCACTCAGACTCAAGGACCACTTTGCGGGACAAAATTCTGTTGACATTCCACACACACACACACACACACACACACACACACACACACACATACACTGCATGCGTGATCACAGTGTGAGGGTAATACTGTAGAAAACAGGAGGGAATGGAACAGTAAGTGCTGGTCCTCCTCACTCCTCTAGATTTCATCCAGATACACACAAGGATATGTGTTGACCTTGTAATTATTTAGAGCGTCAAAAGCCACACTGGAAAAAGGAGAACATTCTCACACCATTAAGTTGAAATGAGCGATAATGTAGACAAGTTCTGCATGCAAACATTTGTTTCTGTTCTCCACAGTCCCTGGAAAGAGAGAGGCTCTGACTGCTGACTGCTGGCTCTGAGCCCTGACCAGTCGGCTGTAAGACACCTGCCCACACACTCTGCTGTGGTAACATTTAGGTTATCTAGTGAGGGGACTGAGAACAGTGTTTTCCTCTGGCGTGAGGGTGAATTAATAGCATTCCCTAAACTATTAATATAGTGTCAAAGCCTAAGATTTAGGATTTGTGTATGTGTGTGTGTGTCATCATGGTGCACGTGTACTACGTGTGTGTGTGTCATCATGGTGCACGTGTACTACGTGTGTGTGTGTCATCATGGTGCACGTGTACTACGTGTGTGTGTCATCATGGTGCACGTGTACTATGTGTATGTGTCATCATGGTGCACGTGTACTACGTGTGTGTGTCATCATGGTGCACGTGTACTACGTGTGTGTGTCATCATGGTGCACGTGTACTACGTGTGTGTGTCATCATGGTGCACGTGTACTACGTGTGTGTGTCATCATGGTGCACGTGTACTACGTGTGTGTGTCATCATGGTGCACGTGTACTGCGTGTGTGTGTCACCATGGTGCACGTGTACTACGTGTGTGTGTGTCCGCATGGTGCACGTGTACTACGTGTGTGTGTGTCCTCATGGTGCACGTGTACTACGTGTGTGTGTGTCCGCATGGTGCACGTGTACTACGTGTGTGTGTGTCCACATGGTGCACGTGTACTACGTGTGTGTGTCTACATGGTGTACGTGTACTACGTGTGTGTGTCCACATGGTGCACGTGTACTACGTGTGTGTGTCCACATGGTGCACGTGTACTACGTGTGTGTGTGTCCACATGGTGCACGTGTACTACGTGTGTGTGTCCACATGGTGCACGTGTGCTACGTGTGTGTGTGTTCGCATGGTGCACATGTACTACGTGTGTGTGTGTGTCCACATGGTGCACGTGTACTATGTGTGTGTGTCCACATGGTGCACGTGTGCTACGTGTGTGTGTCCACATGGTGCACGTGTACTACGTGTGTGTGTGTTCGCATGGTGCACATGTACTACGTGTGTGTGTGTGTCCACATGGTGCACGTGTACTACGTATGTGTGTGTGTCCGCATGGTGCACATGTACTACACGTGTGTGTCATCATGATGCACGTGTACTACGTGTGTGTGTGTCTAATTTTAAAGCCCAGCATCCAGGCTCAGTGTGTTGGTCTCGAAGCGGCCGGCTCCCCCTGAGGACAGCACAGCACTTCCTGTTTGTAATGAGGCGCAAGCTGAAATGAGGCTGTAATAATGCTGCCTGGGGTGCAGCGCCTCGCCCAGCCTCATACCCTGTCACGCACCACACAGCTCTGGGAGCATGACACGATCAATGGATATCTGCTCTCAGCACTGCCACCCTCCCAAGCCCCAGTTTAAACTGTACTGTGCTGTTATAGTGAACAATAATGAACATCAAGCTTCCTAATATTGAGTTGCACCCCTTTTTGCTCTCAGAAGAGCCTCACTTCATTAGGACATGGACTCTACAAGGTGTCCAAATCATTCCACAGGGATGCTGGCCCATGTTGACTCCAATACTTCCCTCAGTTGTGTCAAGTTGGCTGGATGTCCTTTGGGTGGTGGACCATTCTTGATACAGACGGGAAACTGTTGAGTGTGAAAAGCCCAGCAGCGTTGCAGTTCTTGACACACTCAAACCAGTGCGCCTAGCACCTACTACCATACCCGGTTCAAAGGCACTTCAATCTTTTGTCTTGCCCATTCACCCTCTGAATGGCACATATACACAATCCATGTTTCAAATATCTCAAGGCTTAAACATCCTTTTCTAACCTGTCTCCTCCCCTTCTTCTACACTGATTGAAGTGGATTTAACAAGTGACATCAATAAGGGATCATAGTGTTCACCTGGATACACCTGGTCAGTCTATGTCATGGAAAGAGCAGGTGTTCCTAATGTTTTGTACACTCCGTGTACGTGGTATCAAATGGGGATAAGACCTTTCATAGGAACACCTGTGTTCTTAGAGAAGCATTATAACTCGACTATACTGTACTTCTTTTGTAACTGTTGCTCTAATGAGAGGAGAGCTGACAAGTAAGCATTTCATTGTACTGAGTATACTATTCTGTAACCTGTGAGTTTGACAAATAAACTTTGATTTGATTTGAGTAACACAACCCAAACAGTGGAAAGTGGGAACGCCACCAAAATAATAGAACTCACCATCCTGGGGAAGTAATGTTTGTACACAAGCTGGCCACTGTATCTCAGCCAACATTTCCATTTTTCAAATTAGATCGATTTTACAACCCATTACTAAAGTTTTTAGTAGGTAGTCAATCTATCAGACTTCAAGAGAAATAAATAAACAGTGAGACTGGGAGACAGAGAGTCTTACAACGGAATAAAGAAATCCTCTTAACACATTCAGCAAAAGTCTGCCTCTATCTTTCTATCTCGCTCTCGCTCTCACACACACGCACACACACACGCACGCACATGGTCTCATTTCCTCTCCTTTCTGGCAAAACCTTTAATCCCTAACAGAGAGTAAGACGCAACCTGACATTTTCTTTGGGAATAAGACACACACACACACAATACATTTTGTCTGCACAGAATGCTGTTTGTTGAATATGTCATGGATAACACACACATATTATATGGAAACACACACACACATATACACACACACACACATATATGCACAATTGGTTCTAAATGCAGTGAGGGCAAATTCACCCACTAAGACAGGAAGACCTTTTAAATCACTAACATGGCTTTATGCCTTTTTCTCCAAGACAATGTCTGTTAGGCTCAGAATGGGAATGCAGCCCAAAACCCCTTACTTTTGATTTATTTACCTCAGGTAAGAACAAATTCAGGTAAGAACAAATTCAGGTAAGAACAAATTCAGATAAGAACAAATTCAGGTAAGAACAAATTCAGATAAGAACAAATTCAGATAAGAACAAATTCAGGTAAGAACAAATTCAGGTAAGAACAAATTCAGGTAAGAACAAATTCAGATAAGAACAAATTCAGATAAGAACAAATTCAGATAAGAACAAATTCAGGTAAGAACAAATTCAGATAAGAACAAATTCAGATAAGAACAAATTCAGATAAGAACAAATTCTTATTTACGGCCTACCCCGGACGACACTGGGCCAATTGTGCGCCACCCTGTGGGACTCCCAATCACGGCCGGATGTGATACAGCCTGGATTCCAACCAGGGACTGTAGTGAAGCCATGCCTTAGACTGCTGCGCCACTCTCCCTTACAACTCATTGAGTAACAGTAACATTAAAAAAAGCTTTATCTCAGATCCCAACTAACATACGGTCTAAATATTTGGTGATCGGACGGATTCAGCCATCCTATTCCATCTAAACTGAGACCTTGACAACACATAATCAAATAAACCACCCATAAACAATTGTTCTCTACATGAAAGTATCTCTGGGGAATAAAATCCCCAAACAGAGTAACACAAAGGACAGTAAACATCAGTCCTTGGTGTTTTTATTTGGATTGGCTTTCCAGTGTTATTGAACTGTTGAATTAAATGATTATTTAAAAATGAATGACATTTTATTTTTGTGTCAAATCGCCAGTTGGCAAAACATCCCTTACGGGATTAATTGACAAATAACCAAACATTACAAGTATTCACTGCGATAATTCAGTGATAATTCTTCTTCCGGTGTTCTCTGCAGTGCGCAGTGATAAAAATCAATACATAATAATAAATAAGGTTATCCAAACAATAATTATATCCCTAGAGCAGTAAAAAATATACATACATATACACATACATACAGTACATACATATACACATACATATACTGTTTGTTTATGCTGTAACTGTTGGGTCCTGGCTCGCTCATTGGATTATGAATTATATGAATTGGCCATGCAGTATGCTAGTGGTCAAAGGAGATGTCATAAGTATAAGTACCCACCAAATCATAGCCAAGCTCAATATGATCCTAATCATCATTCAGGCACAGCCAGAGCCACAGCAGGGGTCAGACCCAAACAGAGACAGTCACATTATCCACTGTTAAACCCTCCTTCGTTCCACAGACCCACCTCCCACGCACCAGCCTACACCCCGCTCCTGGCCCACACCGAGCCCCAGCCTACACCCTGCCCACCCTCCATCTCCCGGCCTACACCCTGCCCTCTCCCTCCCCTCCCCTCTCCCTCTCCCTCTCTCTCCTTCTATCCCCCTCTCCTCTCCCTCTGCACAACCTCATCTACTACCCACTAATCCACAGCACAGCTTAATCCTCCAAACCTGGCCACACACACAATCACAGAGACACACGTGTGAGCATGCACACACACACACACACACACACACGCACTAGGATATTCCTAGCACATATTCCCACAGATCAAGAGCCACACTGGCGTGAGTAGTCATGCTCAATGATACACACTGAGAGGGAGAAGGTCTCAAGCCCCTAAGAGACCGTCACACAGCAGGACACTCAATCCTCCTCCAGAAACACTCATTCATGCTCCCGATCGGAACTTCTACTGATCCATTACAGTGTTTGAATGTCTATTACCCCCTAAGAGAGAGTGGATTCAAGGTTTTGACAGATTAGGACCTTTCACAGACACACACACACACACCTGTTGGTTTAGGTTTAATTCATGCATATCAATCACACAGACACCCCCCCCCCCTGTTCAGTAATGTTATTGTGAGAGCAGACAAGGAAAGGCCATATGACGCAGGCTCCTCTGTCTTGATGCAACGGTCTGTCTGTCTGTCTGTCTCTCTGTCTGTCTGTCTGTTGTGCAAAGACACTGGAAAGTAGCTAACTTATGCCAACTCACATAACAGGTTCAAAGAAATCTAAAACCACATTTCCCAGAAAGACTTTAGATACCATAAACTATCTGCTTTAACGAAGACAGGAAGATAACATGTCCCAATCACCTGAATCTCTACGGTTTCACAGTAGAAATCCTCAGATGTTGATAGTATAATTTTAGACATATTTGACCTAACTACTGTCCTAAGGGAAAACCAATCAGTGACTCAGTTCACTCTAGCTTTCACTTCAATAATAACCATGATGGCGGAATCAGCGTCTTCCCCTGTCGACGCAATACTGCCTACTGCTTCTACACAAGAAACAAGAGGCGGTGACGCTGTACATTTCTCTCTCAAAATGTGTTCAAAACAGACTTATACCACAAGAAATGTCCAACATCAATAAATGATATGATTTCCTTCCTGCTATTGTTTATTCAGACAAGAACTCATAATAGTGAAAACCATCAAATAAAGGTTGGACATGAGATGCTGCTGACTAGAGACTTGGGGAGCGTTAATACTCCGTTTCCTCCATCTGTTTAGGGATCATGGGCATGTGTCTGGGCATGTGTCTTCCAGTATAAATCATCTAAAGGGGACAGCCATCTTTTCACATTCTAACAGTTAGAGGCCTGACGATCAAATTGACTTGTAGTTTATTTCTAGAGACTGGCAAGCCATTGGATATACAGTGCATGCTGGGAGATGGAATAGAACTGACATAGATGGTCAATCTATCACACAAGTATACAGCTGGGTGTCAAAATGGAATTGAATAAGACATTTGACAGGCACCTGTTACATCTAGTTAATTATCATCTGTTTTCTGATCACTGTTAAAGACTGTCCATTGACATATAACTGGTCATAGAACTATCATTTTAATTCTAATTATAACTGCTCATTGTAAATTATTCTATTTCATAATTTTAAATGACTTGTTGCTGTTATGCTGCACTGCACACACAGTCTGCGTGTTTGATTATATCAGCACCATAAACAAACTAACAGGGTTTCTCTCCAAGCCCTCACTACTGTATGTGGAAGAGACTGGGTGTGACACACAGGACTGATGACCTCCAGAACAGACTAGCGTAGCATACCGTTTATGTCAACAAAAGAAGCATGATACATTACCATATGGTGTCAGGAAACCCCTGACACCACACAGGGTACAGAAGTAGAGAAGAGATTCGGAAACTCTTGGAGGACAATGGAATTAAATTACTTCTTTATTATTAAAAAGTAGAACCAACGCGTTTCAGACATAAAACAGTGCAATTCCTGAATGTACCGTGATTCAGCAGACGTACTCTGATGAAGGTGTAACATGGTCCATCCGTGCCATGGTCATTTCAGTATTCAATAGAAGAAGAAAATAATCACAGAAATACAATAGACCATTTTCACTTCCTGAAGACCAGCTATACTGTAGGGTTGAATAGACTACTCACCAGGTCGTGGTTGGTGGAGTTGGAGTCGTCCTCTGGGAAGGGGATGTAAACAGCTAAGGCCACACAGTTGGCAAAAATAGAGAGCAGTATAAAGATATCAAAGGGTCTGAGGCACACGGTCAAGGAACAATGTTCAAAGTACACAGTCAATACGTGAGAATAAATAGATAGAGCACATTGCAGTCATGGAAAGGCAGGGGGGAAATCCAGAAATGATCTTGGATCTTATGAAGTTAAAAAAACAATGATCAAAGCAAACATGTTTAAATACAGCAACATCATCATTTTGATATATGGTAGAGAAATGACTCCTTATAATGGGATTGTCTTAATGCATCATCTTTAGAAAACACACTGGATACTTTCTGTGGTGGCTGCATTCAGAACTCTTTAGACTGTTTCCACCTGGGGTCTGGTCTGATAGAGTGTTTTCACCTGGGGTCTGGTCTGATAGAGTGTTTCCACCTGGGGTCTGGTCTGATAGTGTGTTTCCACCTGGGGTCTGGTCTGATAGTGTGTTTCCACCTGGGGTCTGGTCTGATAGTGTTTTCACCTGGGGTCTGGTCTGATAGTGTTTTCACCTGGGGTCTGGTCTGACAGAGTGTTTCCACCTGGGGTCTGGTCTGATAGTGTGTTTCCACCTGGGGTCTGGTCTGATAGTGTTTTCACCTGGGGTCTGGTCTGATAGAGTGTTTCCACCTGGGGTCTGGTCTGATAGTGTTTTCACCTGGGGTCTGGTCTGATAGTGTTTTCACCTGGGGTCTGGTCTGACAGAGTGTTTCCACCTGGGGTCTGATCTGATAGAGTGTTTCCACCTGGGGTCTGGTCTGATAGAGTGTTTCCACCTGGGGTCTGGTCTGATAGAGTGTTTCCACCTGGGGTCTGGTCTGATAGTGTGTTTCCACCTGGGGTCTGGTCTGATAGTGTTTTCACCTGGGGTCTGGTCTGATAGTGTTTTCACCTGGGGTCTGGTCTGACAGAGTGTTTCCACCTGGGGTCTGATCTGATAGAGTGTTTCCACCTGGGGTCTGGTCTGATAGAGTGTTTCCACCTGGGGTCTGGTCTGATAGAGTGTTTCCACCTGGGGTCTGGTCTGATAGTGTTTTCACCTGGGGTCTGGTCTGATAGAGTGTTTCCACCTGGGGTCTGATCTGATAGAGTGTTTCCACCTGGGGTCTGGTCTGATAGAGTGTTTCCACCTGGGGTCTGGTCTGATAGAGTGTTTCCACCTGGGGTCTGGTCTGATAGAGTGTTTTCACCTGGGGTCTGGTCTGATAGAGTGTTTTCACCTGGGGTCTGGTCTGATAGAGTGTTTCCACCTGGGGTCTGGTCTGATAGAGTGTTTCCACCTGGGGTCTGGTCTGATAGAGTGTTTCCACCTGGGGTCTGGTCTGATAGTGTGTTTCCACCTGGGGTCTGGTCTGATAGTGTTTTCACCTGGGGTCTGGTCTGATAGTGTTTTCACCTGGGGTCTGGTCTGACAGAGTGTTTCCACCTGGGGTCTGATCTGATAGAGTGTTTCCACCTGGGGTCTGGTCTGATAGAGTGTTTCCACCTGGGGTCTGGTCTGATAGAGTGTTTCCACCTGGGGTCTGGTCTGATAGTGTTTTCACCTGGGGTCTGGTCTGATAGAGTGTTTTCACCTGGGGTCTGATCTGATAGAGTGTTTCCACCTGGGGTCTGGTCTGATAGTGTTTTCACCTGGGGTCTGGTCTGATAGAGTGTTTCCACCTGGTGTCTGGTCTGATAGAGTGTTTCCACCTGGGGTCTGGTCTGATAGAGTGTTTCCACCTGGGGTCTGGTCTGATAGAGTGTTTTCACCTGGGGTCTGGTCTGACAGAGTGTTTCCACCTGGGGTCCGGTCTGATAGAGTGTTTTCACCTGGGGTCTGGTCTGGTAGAGTGTTTTCAGTTGGGGTCTGGTCTGATAGAGTCTTTTCTCTTCTTCAGCTGAAAACATTTACTATGGAGACTGCAACATAAATGATTGTGTTTGTTGCTTGGAAGGGGGCCTGATGCTAACTATTGGGAGATGAAACTTGCCATAATTACTATTATGAACTGCTTTCGCCTGTAAACTAATAGACCAACATCAACAGGTGTTTTCCATGTGTGGACACAGAGAGTCCCTGTATATCTCAATTGAGAGCCCCAGAAAGGATACTTCCACTCCACGAGGCTGATGCAGGCTCTGCGGATGGGATTGTTGAGGGTGAGGCAGAACAGGGCCCTGGGCGGCCTGCTGTTGGTGGAGCCGCCCTGCTTCTTGCTCTTGGCGTACTGTTGCCTCTTCCTCTGTGACAACGAGCCGACCGGTGCAGGCGAGGCCCCAGGGACAGAGTTGCGGGCGCTCATGCTCTGGGAGACGTCGCCCTGGGAGTTACGAGCAGCATGGATCTCGGCCTGCCAGGAGATAGTGCCGGTCTGGGGGCAGGACTCGGGCTGGGAGGGGTTTTCTGACCAGAGGGCCGGCAAATCACCAGGGGGAGGGGCTCTGGTGCTGCTGGCATATTGTGCCCCTGAGGAGAGAATGATAAGGGGGGGGGGGAGATAGGGGGGGGGGGGAGCAGAGAAAGGTGTCAGCCAGAGAGTAAGGGGAAGGTGAAGGTGAGAGAATGGTGAGAGAACCAGGGGAAAGAGAGAGGAAGGGAGAGAGGCATCAATACAAACTGTGTGAGATTCAGTGACAGTGACCTCACCAGTCGATCTGTCTATACAGTGAATTTCAGAGCTCCAAACCTGCAGAACCCTCCTCTAGCCATGCTTTTAACAAACAAGTCGCCATGTGACAAATATCCAAATGAACCATTTAACGCCATTTATTTTCATGCAGATCACAGGGAGACATTACAATGCCCACAAGTGTAGCGATTGTGCTTAATTTAGTATGTACGCCTAGTTATCTAATTCTTCATTAAAAAACATGTAAATCTCAGAAAACCACTAAATGTTATTTATATCGGCAAACATCAATTTTGAGGTGAGCTAATCAGAATGACAAGCTGTAATCAAAGCAATGAAATCATTGAACAGGATAGTGATGTTGTTATTGTTTGATTGGGGGGGGGGGGCTGAACAGGGAGCATTCCCTTGACAACTAAGGAAAACACAAAGGGTAGAAGGGAAGGCTGGTCAGTGCTCAGTACACCATATGGATGCTACATAAAAGAGAAAATGATAGAAAAAAATGAAAATAATGTGGGGGAAAAACAATTATTTCTGTTGTCACATACTGCGAAATGTTTTACATAATCCTAACAACAAATTAATTGATCCAACATCTGTCGCTGATGCATGTGCACAAACTGTTCATGCAAAACTGAGTCAGTTATTTTAAATCAAATTCAATTGTAGACAACTGCTGTAGACTAACAGTAAAATTCTTAAATACGGGTCCCTTTCCAACAATGAAGAGTAAAGATAAAGATTAAAATAACAAAATATCAAATGTACTGACAAATACAACTTAATTACTTCTATCTACAGAATTCCACCGCTTCCTCTCAACTAGACCAAAATTCATAGTCCAAATTTCCATCAAATTAATCCACAAATAAACCTACCTTTCTTGCGACTAAGTTTAAGATACAGCTGATTTTTCAAATATATTACCGAGACATCAGTGAAGTATACTGCTAATAAAAAACAAGAAGAAGATTTGAGACGTTCTCAGGACAAAACAAATGGAAAGCATTGGACTCCAGGTCCCACGAGACACATGCGATAACACCGACACAAGACTATATAAGAGCGCACGAGTTTCTTCCCAACAGCGCAGCGCTCCAGAGACGAATTAGTCAAAAGCATCATAGGGATGTATTTACCTTCGGGCTGTTGCTCTGCTTTTTGCATTCTCTTATCCACATTGAAACTCATTTCTAAACCCAACACAATATAAGTGGAATAATAGGCTAAACGTTCAATCAAAATTATTTTACTACATTTAATAAAGTACACAGAACCTCAGAGATTTAGCCTACCACAAACATCCTTGAAATGCAACATCCGGGTGTTTCACATGATGGATCGTAGCTGGCTAAAATACAGACCCATACATTATTTCCTGGATCAGTGGTCCCATACAAGTCCATTTCATTGTTCAAGTTTTTTGTTTAGCCTGCCGAAGCAACATGGCAACAGCTGTGACCATCCTCTCAAGAACGAAGCGAATATGTGATTTTAGACACTGTGTCCAAGGTGTGCAAAGTGGCACTGTTCACTCTCTCATGGGCACGATTGGCATCCCATTCTAATCCGTTTAAAGACGGCATTTCTACTATAGAATAGCCTTCTACTCTGCCAGGGATGTGTGCTGTAAATCCATCGGATTCGGAGTTGGGCCAATGCCAATGAATTAAAATGACATAGTCACCATTGACCGACCTGACTTTCCTTTCCAACTAGGGCGACTGTTTCGAGACGAACAATCCAATATAGGCCATCCATAGCCTAATAACATATACAATTAACCCTAATAAATCTAACTAATAAATTATGGCACTAATATTACTGTGACAACGATGTAATAAGGTTAATCAATTTGTTGCTCAATAACTTCCCAGGGCAATCACAGAGGCAAATGTGCCTGTGGTAACGTAAATGACGCCACACACACAGGTCGTCGCACCACACACACGCACACGTACACCCACACGCACACACACGTACACCCACACGCACACACACGATTATGAAACATGGATGATTTAGGATTAATAAGAGTCACTAACTGACAATAAATGTGTTATGAGCTTAAAACAAATGTATTTCTATAACCCAAAAACGAATCACATTTTGCTCGTGTTTAGGCTATAGCTTAATGCAACTCTATAACGCTCTAAAATGTCATTATTATTTCTCCCTCTCACATAATTCAATTCCCTACATGGATATGTCAGACATGAAGACCTGCATACACACCTTTCAAAGTTCACATGTAACAGGTTACATTTCACCATTCTGTCACTCTCGTTCTGTCACTTGGTTTTCAAGAGTTGTCTTTCAAGAGGCTATATATAGCATTGTAAAACTTAAAAGTAATATAAACTCAATACTTTTCAGTCTAAAAAAACTCAAAAGTATTATTATACACAGCTGGCGCTTAAAATAATAGTCCCCCTACAAATAGTCCTGGGGCGACATAAATCTGTCACATCTATTCCATTCTCAAATAACGTTAATATAGTAACGCACGCTCGCGGGGAGGACATCAGCTTTATGCACATACCCAGTAGCCCTATATGACTATAAACTAGCTCGTAGGTTATACGTACACTTTACTCATGCATTTTTGGCTGTTTTCTCTAACGGTGCCGGACACATTATCCACATGAGGGACACACTCTTTTCACGCCACTTCGATACGAAGTCATTTTCGCTAACCCTAAACCCATTCCTAACCTTAACCTCCTAACCTGATACGCTAATTATCCTAACCTGCTGCGTAAATTCTCCTAACCTGCTACTAAAAAGTCACTTCGTTATCGAAGTGGCGTGAAAAGATTGTTTCCCTTCCCCATGACTTACCCCGGTGTCTTCGAACCCCGACAGTGAACGCCATATCATCTCCCTCGTCTTTGAGGCCACTCGACGCCGTTTAGTGTCCACATTCTACAACGAATCAACAGGAAATGTATGTGTATTGAAAGTACGACAGTAAGAAAGTGTGAGCCGGAATTGCTCATAGGAGCAAGAGCATATCTCCCGTTTCAATGTATGTAGCGTGAGGCAGTTTGATGAATAGGTACACCCCTTGGACAGGACGCTAGCCTTTCGCAGGGCCTTTGTTAGAATGTGTTGGAAGGTTACCTGTTATTGGATTAGCCTACATCTACCTGCAGCCGGATAACTGTTTCACAGCAGCTATAATCCCTCAATTATAATCCCTATGTTCCTCACTGAAGCAAATTATGTTGTTGGCCTAACTGACATTATAGACTACTTCAGCAAACTAATTAAATAGTTTCAATATCAATTTCATATGCTGGCCTAGCCTGTGGCCTATGGTTTTGGACGCCCATGTCACTCATTTATCACAAATAACGGTATACCTATTTACAGATCAGGTAGGCCTATCTATTTTATTATTTTACTGCGAGTAGCTTAGGCCTTTGCCCAACCTCGCATTGAGGTGTTTAGTTTGTTTTTTAAACTGTCTTCCCCTATGCTAAAAGAGGCGTTAGATTTCACATGGTTGAGTGTTACATGTAGCTCCAAATTACAAAAATGTCGCCACACGGATTATGGGAGTCGTTGAAATATTTTGCAGCAATGCCACCATGTGGTGATTAGTAAATAATACAGTCTTCATAGGACTTGGTCCTGAGGAAAAATAACATTTATACTTTTAATTTTAAGAACAAATTCTTCTTTGGAACAGTGGCAGTGACAGATTCTTACCTTGTCAGCTGGGGAATTCAGCCGAAATAAACACTTCGACCCTAACACTTTTCCTAGATCTGAAAGAAATGTATGAATTTGGTTGCTGTAGTCATTATTTTAATAAGACAGCAGGATAGGTGGTGTTTTTTAGTCATTGTTTGTGAAAAATGAACACTCACTATCCGTCAATGTTTCTTTGTTTTGTTATTTTGGTTATTTATTTACATTTACATTTAAGTCATTTATTTTATTATTTTGAATTATGTTTATTTAATTTGATCCCTTAGGTCCTCGGGTGGGGTGGGATTGGGGAGGGGGGTGTAACTTCATTTTGTATGTATGTATGTTTTTTATTTTACCTTTATTTAACTAGGCAAGTCAGTTAAGAACAAATTCTTATTTTCAATGACAGCCTAGGAACAGTGGGTTAACTGGCTGTTCAGGGACAGAACGACAGAGTTGTACCTTGTCAGCTCGGGGATTTGAACTTGCAACCTTCCGGTTACTAGCCACTAGGCTACCCTGCTGACAATTATTATTTCTAATTAAAACCACCTAATTTTTATACTTGAGTAAAAGTAAAGATATCTTATTAGAAAATGACTCAAGTAAAATTGAAATTAACCCAGTAAAATACTACTACTAGTCTAAAAGTATGTGGTTTTAAATATACAGAAGTATCAAATGTAAATGTAATTGCTAAAAGTGCAAATAGTCTGGGTAGCCATTTGATTAGATGTTCAGGAGTCTTATGTTTTGGGGGTAGAAGCTGTTTAGAAGCCTCTTGGACCTAGACTTGGCGCTCAGGTACCACTTGCCGTGCGGTAGCAGAGAGAACAGTCTATGACTAGGGTGGCTGGAGTCTGACAATTTTTAGGGCCTTCCTCTGACACCGCCTGGTATAGAGGTCCTGGATGGTAGGAAGCTTGGCCCCAGTGATGTACTGGGCCATACGCACTACCCTCTGTAGTGCCTTGTTGTCGGAGGCCGAGCAGTTTCCATACCAGGCAGTTATGTAACCCGTCAGGATGCTCTCGATGTTGCAGCTGTAGAACCTTTTGAGGATCTAAGGACCCATGCCAAATCCTTTCAGGTTTTATCATGCCCTCTTCACGACTGTCTTGGTGTGCTTGGACCATGTTAGTTTGTTGGTGATGTGGACGCCAAGGAACTTGAAGCTCTCAACCTGCTCCACTACAACCCCGTCGATGAGAATTGGGGCGTGCTCTGTCCTCCTTTTCCTGTAGCCCACAATAATCTCCTTTGTCTTGATCACGTTGAGGGAGAGGTTGTTGTCCTTGCATCACATGGTCAGGTATCTGACCTCCCTGTAGGCTGTCTCATCGTTGTCGGTGATCAGGCCTACCACTGTTGTGCCATCTGCAAACTTAATGATGGTGCAGTCATGAGTGAACAGCGACTACAGTAGGGGACTGAGAACACACCCCTGAGGGTCCCCCGTATTGAGGATCAGTGTGGCGGATGTGTTGTTACCTACCCTTACCACCTGGGGCGGCCCGTCAGAAAGTCCAGGATCCAGTTGCAGGGGGGGGGGGGGGGGGGGTGTTTAGTCCCAGGGTCCTTAGCTTAGTGTTGAGCTTTGAGGGAATTATGGTGTTGAACACTGAGCTGTAGTCAATAACTAGTATTCACATGTAGGTGTTCCTTTTGTCTAGGTGTGAAAGGGGAGTGTGGAGTGCAATAGAGATTGCATCATCTTTGGATCTGTAGGTGCGGTATGAAAATTGCAATGGGTCTAGGGTTTCTGGGATAATGGTGTTGATGTGAGCCATGAACAGCCTTTCAAAGCTACAGACGTGAGCTACATGGCTACAGATGTGAGTGCCATGGGGCTGTAGTCATTTAGGCAGGTTACCTTAGTGTTCTTGGGCACAGAGACTATGGTGGTCTGCTTGAAACATGTTGGTATTACAGACTCAGACCGGGACAGGTTGAAAATGTCAGTGAAGACACTTGCCAGTTGGTCAGCGCATGCTCAGATTACACATCCTGGCCTTGTGAAAGTTATTCACATCGGCTGCAGAGAGCGTGATCACAGTCATCCGGAACAGCTGATGCTCTCATGCATGTTTCAGTGTCACTTGCCTCGAAGCGAGCATAGAAGTAATTTAGTTCCTCTGGTAGGCTCGTGTTACTGGGCAGCTCTCGGCTGTGCTTCTCTTTATAGTGTGTAATAGTTTGCAAGCCCTGCCACGTCCGACGAGCATCGGAGCCAGTGGAGTACGATTTGATCTTAGTCCTGTATTGATGCTTTGCCTGTTTGATGGTTCGGCATAGCAGGATTTCTTATAAGATTCCAGAATAGAGTCCCGCTCCTTGAAATCGACAGCTCTACCCTTTAGCTCAGTTGCCTGTAATCCATGCCTTCTAGTTGGGGTATGTACGTACGTCACTGTGGGTATAACGTCATCAATGCACTTATTGATGAAGCCAGTGACTGATGTGGTGTACTCCTCAAAGCCATCGGAAGAATCCTGGAACATATTCCAGTCTGTGCTAGCAAAACAGTCCTGTAGCTTAGCATCTGCATCATCTGACCACTTTATTGACCAAGTCACTGGTGCTTCCTGCTTTACGTTTTGCTTGTTAGCAGGAATGAGGAAGATAGAATTATGACCAGATTTGTCAAATGGAGGGCGAGGGAGAGCTTTGTACGCTTCTCTGTGTGTGGAGTAAAAGTGGTCTAGAGTTTCTTCCTTCTGGTTGCACATTTAACATGCAGGTAGAAATGAGGTAAAATGGATTTAAGTTTCCCTGTATTAAAGTCCCTAGCCACTAGGAGTGCCGCCTCTGGATGAGAGTTTTCCTGTTTGCTTATGGCGGTATACAGCTCATTGAGTGCGGTCTTAGTGCCAGCATCGGTCTGTGGTGGTATGTAGAAAGCTACGAAAACTACAGATGAAAACTCTAGGTAGATAGTGTGGTCTACAGCTTATCATGAGATACTCTACCTCAGGCGAGCAAAACCTTGAGACTTCCTTAAATATCATGCACCAGCTATTGTTTACAAATATACATAGACCCTCACCCCTTATCTTACCAGAGGCTGCTGTTCTATCCTGGCGATACAGTGTACAACCCGCCAGCTGTGTGTTATACATGTCGTCGTTCAGCCACTACTCGGTGAAACATAAGATATTACAATTTTTAATGTCCCGTTGGTAAGACATACGTGGTTTTAGTTCTTCCAATTTATTATCCAGAGATTGTACGTTGGCCAATAGGACCAATGGCAAAGGCAGATTAGCCACTAGTCGTCAGATCCTCACAAGGTACCCCGATCTCCTTCCGCGATACCTCTTCCGTCTCTTTCTCTTGCATATGGGTGTCTGGAGTAAATTCCTCTCGTTCGAATCATTAAAGAAAAATTATTCATTCACTTCAAAGTGAGTAATTGCTGTTCTGATGTCCAGAAGATTTTTTCGGTCACACGAAACAGTAGCAGCAACTTTATGTACAAAATAAGTTACAAACAATGCAAAAAAATAAATAAAAATAGCACGGTTTGCATTCAAAATGTAACAAGTACTTTTGGGTGTCAAGGAAAATGTATGGAGTAAAAACTACATAATTTTCTTTAGGAATGTAGTGAAGTAAAAGTTGGATTTAAAGAAAAGATACCCCCAAAAAACTACTTTAGTAGTACTTTCAAGTATTTTTTTGTACTTTACACCACTAATTAAAACACATTTGATCACAAAAATATATAAATTGTGTTTATAGAGCTAGGCTCAGCCTTAATATCCACCAGATGGGGCTATATATTATTCATTACGTTGTTTGCCATGGGGCTGAGAGAATATATTTTGCAATTGTATAACACATTTTTCCATATGGTGGAGGCAAATGTTAATATAATGTTTAATATAACTAATGACCAATGGACCCCACCCTGGTTGGTAATTCGACCATGCTTACTACAAGTTTAGATAGCTGGCTGCTAGACTCATTTTGCAATCCCCCAAAAATTGAGCTGACATGAGCTGATGCACAACCAAATTTCGAAATTACACCTTGTGTATTCATTCTATTATTCCAACTCAACAGTAAATTGAGACCTCGACTGAAGGGGGGCCACGTGCCGCCAGTTTCCCATCCCTGGCCTACATGGATAGACAGGCCATAGCATAGCAAAATAGCAACTTCTAAAATTCATTGTAACCTTCTCGTGAACAAGCAATAATTATTCACTCCAAATTAATTATGAAACAAAAAGTGAGGCGGAACTATGAGGCATTCGGACCATGACTACCGACGTGCACCACCCGCGGACACTGGAAATGGAGTGTTCATAGAAATTGGTCCGTGTGGTAAGCATTGTATTCAAGATGGAGACCGCCAGTAAAATGAGCCTAGCAGCTCTACAACAACAAGATCCGTATATCAACAAACTTCTCGACGTTACCGGACAGGTAGCATTGTACACCTTTAATTCCAAAGCAAATGAATGGGTAAGCTCGCCAAAGGAGTCGCTGGTTTCTTCTGTTTATTGAAGGTAGTTAGCGCGATAGCAGCTACGTAACGTTAACTAGAGCGCTAACTTTACCATATCGGATTTAGTTTATCATTAGCAATCTAGTAAAGTAGCATACTAGTTAGCGAGCTATATCAAGCGTGTCCCTGTGGGATTGTGTAACAATCGTTTGCGAGTCATAAAATATAAATTAGTATGCGAGTCTTTTGTTGTAACGTTAGTTGGGTTACTAACTTCGCTACTTAACTAGCTAACACTTAGAAACTTAACTAGCTATCTGGGCTAGTTCGTTACGTCGTAGCATGCCACTTCAGCTAGTCATGTTGTACTAGCAACACTGACCAATAATATAAACGCAACAGGTAAAGAGTTGGTTTCATGAGCTGAAATAAAAGATAACCGAACAGTTCCATACGCACAAAAAGCTTATTTATCTCAAAATTTGTTTGCATCCCTGTTAGTGAGCATTTCTCTTTTGCCAAGATAATCCATCCACCTGACAGGGTTGAGATATCAACGAGCTGATTAAACAGCTTGATCATTACACATGGAGCTCCTACCAGAAGATAACTGACGTCATGATTTGACCTCATACTTTTCCGAGTTACCAGTTGTCTTGAAAGCACCATGTGATCATTGATCTCCTGAAGAAGCTATCCTTTTTCCTTTCTTTCTGTGCTCCCAGATGTTTGGATATACTGGTAAAGTTGCCAGGTTGTTATGTAATGTGACTGACTAGTTTTAGAACCGCCCCAGACAGAGCGGAGCACAATTGACCCAGCGTCGTCCGGGTTGCCCGTCATTGTATATAATAATTTCTTATTAACCTTTTATTTTTATGTATTTAACCTTTTTTTAACTAGGCAAGTCTAGTTAAAAAAAAGTTTAATAATACTTAAAAATTAAAAATAAAATGTATGAATATAAAATGCAGTCGCGGTGATCCGGAAGAAAAAAAAGTGCTCCGGTAATATGGTTCAGATCTGTGTAAAAATGGCTAGCTGGAGCTCGTCTGAGAGGCCGGCTGTGAATGCCCTCACCCGCTAGTACTAGGATCTGCTCGCTATAGTGTTACAAACGTTGGTGGCAACGATTTAAAAGGAGCCATTTTTATTTATTAATCTCGACTGGTAAATTAAGGCTCGCCTCCCATTCGGCTGCATAGGGTTGCACCCTTAGCCTGCCTACCGTTAACTATCAGCACGTCACCCACCACTTGACCACTTTGCAATGTGAGTTTGAGGCAGTAGAATAGTTTGAAACCTGAACGTTTTACTTTACTTCAAATAATGAGGCATGTCTTACCTTGCTTCAAATTAACCTTGTGAAAATCCAACCACAGAAACTTGGAGGCAATTCTTTTAAAAAGACTTCCTCATGCAATTAACCATCATTTCTCCCCTGTTCTATTGGTTTTCATATCAACTTACTCTCGTTGTCCAGAATCCAAAGGCACAATTCTAGTCATATTAGCAACCCAACATAGTTGTTGCTATTAGACTCCCCCTCTTTCTGAGTTTCTAACAGAGTGTTCATCTCTGTCACATATGGAACTGCTTGTATTAGGTGTGCTGTTTAGAACAGTTTTCCACAAATTGTATTTTGGCAGATGTTTGAATTTTTTTTATTTTTTTAGCTGCTTTGTTACAGGAGTTGCATGTTCAATAATAGGCTATAGCCTTTTGACTGTAAGATGATAGGACTGCTATTGTTGCATGTTTCCATTAAGGACTTAATGAAAAATGTCTGGTCCATGTATGCATGCATAGTATCAGAGATACTGGCTGCACTTGACATCTGCGTATCTGCAGGCTGATGCTCCATCCTAGGAGTGGTCAAAGAATCAACTGCTGCCTTGGACAGTCGGGGATCCCCATTGGGAGGACAGGGCGACCCCGCCACCAGAACGGGCCCCATGGCAGCGGCTGGCTGTGACTCCACGATTGGAGTGGGGGTCTCCTTAACAATGGCTAGTCAAAGCTCTTGCTGAGGGGGTGCAGACCTTGGTGTGCTGGTCTGTGCTCTCTGGAGTTGTCTTCATCTGATGGGGAGCTGGGCCTCTCTGGAGTTGTCTTCATCTGATGGGGAGCTGGGCCTCTCTGGAGTTGTCTTCATCTGATGGGGAGCTGGGCCTCTGGAGAGCAGAAGCGGACCTGGCGCTCCTGTGCCTATTGCCGGGAGGGCCTAGAGTACACCCTCCTGATCTCTTCCCTTTCATAGAGCAGCTCCTTGTAGTCCCTCTGCAGCTCCCAACTGGAGAGGGTGTGGTCACTCCATGGCCACTGAGGAAGCCTGGAGCAGGGCTTGAAATATCTTGGACGAGAGAGGGGTGTAAGCTCATTCTCGGGTGCGTGGCGGCTTTGTGTGTAGTTGTGGGCTGAGGTGGGGTACCTCAACATCTCAGCTATAGCAGGCCAGAATCCGGGAGATATGAAGGACCATGTAAAAATGTCTATTCTGAACTCGTCTGAGTTGTCAGCTTTGAATGCCCTCACCCGCTAGTACCGAATGCTGATTCACTAAGATCTGCCCACTATAGTGTTGTCCTATCAGAACTTCATGTTGAGGCCCATTAATATACACTTCGTCACCAACTTGTCAGCTCAGGGATTTGATCTAGCAACCTTTCGGTTACTGGCCCAACGCTCTAACCACTAGGCTGCCTGTCGCCAATCATTAAGATTCAGTTAGAGTACACTAAATAAATATACATGCAATACAACAATAAGCAGATAAGAAAACGGTCATAATATAAACATATCAATGAGTACAATAGTATAGCATCTACATGAAGAATATACAGCCAGAGAAGGAGAACTCTATAAACAGTAGAGTTAACATTAGCCGAGCACTAGCAAACAATACTAACTTCTTACTTGCAAACGTATCTACACAGTTACGCTGCACAATAAGGTAACCATAACTCACTACTATTGCACCCCCTATTAGCACAATAACATTCCCAACACTCAATTGCCAATGGACGAACAGCACTTCAGTAGAAAGGCAGCATGTGAATTCTGTCAGCATCAAACAGGTCTTCTTTCTAAAGACGGCAAAACACGCTTTAACATAAGGTGTGCAGGGTTGGAGCGTGTCCAAGTGCCCTGATTGGTTGGAATGAATGAGTGATTGATAGGTCTGAAAGCCAGTCCAATTGAAATATGGGATATGTTTCGACAAGGGCGTCAGACAACAACATTGACGAATACGCTGATTCGGTGAGCGAGTTCATTAGAACGTGCGTTGAAGATGTCGTTCCCATAGCAACGATTAAAACATTCCCAAACCAGAAACCGTGGATTGTGATGGCAGCATTCGCATGAAACTGAAAGCCCGAACCACTGCTTTTCATCAGGGCAAGGTGACCGGAAACATGACCGAATACAAACAGTGTAACTATTCCCCTCTGCAAGGCAATCAAACAAGCTAAGCGTCAGTATAGAGACAAAGTAGAATCTCAATTCAACGGCTCAGACACAAGAGGTATGTGGCAGGGTCTACAGTCAATCACGGATTACAAAAAGAAAACCAGCCCAGTCACGGACCAGGATGTCTTGCTCCCAGGCAGACTAAATAACTTTTTTGCCCGCTTTGAGGACAATACAGTGCCACTGACACGGCCCGCAACTAAAACATGCAGACTCTCCTTCACTGCAGCCGACGTGAGGAAAACATTTAAACGTGTCAACCCTCGCAAGGCTGCAGGCCCAGACGGCATCCCCAGCCGCGCCCTCAGATCATGCGCAGACCAGCTGGCTGGTGTGTTTACGGACATATTCAATCAATCCCTATCCCAGTCTGTTGTTCCCACATGCTTCAAGAGGGCCACCATTGTTCCTGTTCCCAAGAAAGCTAAGGTAATTGAGCTAAACGACTACCGCCCCGTAGCACTCACTTCCGTCATCATGAAGTGCTTTGAGAGACTAGTCAAGGACCATATCACCTCCACCCTACCTGACACCCTAGACCCACTCCAATTTGCTTACCGCCCAAATAGGTCCACAGACGATGCAATCTCAACCACACTGCACACTGCCCTAACCCATCTGGACAAGAGGAATACCTATGTGAGAATGCTGTTCATCGACTACAGCTCGGCATTCAACACCATAGTACCCTCCAAGCTCGTCATCAAGCTCGAGACCCTGGGTCTCGACCCTCACCTGTGCAACTGGGTACTGGACTTCCTGACGGGCCGCCCCCAGGTGGTGAGGGTAGGCAACAACATTTCCACCCCGCTGATCCTCAACACTGGGGCCCCACAAGGGTGCGTTCTGAGCCCTCTCCTGTACTCCCTGTTCACCCACAACTGCGTAGCCACGCACGCCTCCAACTCAATCATCAAGTTTGCGGACGACAGTGGTAGGCTTGATTACCAACAACGACGAGACGGCCCACAGGGAGGAGGTGAGGGCCCTCGGAGTGTGGTGTCAGGAAAATAACCTCACACTCAACGTCAACAAAACTAAAGAGATGATTGTGGACTTCAGGAAACAGCAGAGGGAACACCCCCCTATCCACATTGATGGGACAGTAGTGGAGAGGGTAGTAAGTTTTAAGTTCCTCGGCGTACACATCACAGACAAACTGAATTGGTCCACCCACACAGACAACATTGTGAAGAATGCGCAGCAGCGCCTCTTCAACCTCAGGATGCTGAAGAAATTCGGCTTGTCACCAAAAGCACTCACAAACTTCTACAGATGCACAATCGAGAGCATCCTGTCGGGCTGTATCACCGCCTGGTACGGCAACTGCTCCGCCCACAACCGTAAGGCTCTCCAGAGGGTAGTGAGGTCTGCACAACGCATCACCGGGGGCAAACTACCTGCCCTCCAGGACATCTACACCACCCGATGTCACAGGAAGGCCATAAAGATCATCAAGGACAACAACCACCCGAGCCACTGCCTGTTCACCCCGCTATCATCCAGAAGGCGAGGTCAGTACAGGTGCATTAAAGCTGGGACCGAGAGACTGAAAAACAGCTTCTATCTCAAGGCCATCAGACTGTTAAACAGCCACCACTAACATTGAGTGGCTGCTGCCAACACACTGACTCAACTCCAGCCACTTTAATAATGGGAATTGATGGGAAATGATGTAAAATATATCACTAGCCACTTTAAACAATGCTACCTAATATAATGTTTACATACCCTACATTATTAATCTCGTATGTATATGTATATACTGTACTCTATATCATCTACTGCATCTTTATGTAATACATGTATCACTAGCCACTTTAACTATGCCACTTTGTTTACATACTCATCTCATATGTATATACTGCACTCAATACCATCTACTGTATCTTGCCTATGCCGCTCTGTACCATCACTCATATATCTTTATGTACATATTCTTATCCCCTCACACTTGTGTCTATAAGGTAGTAGTTTTGGAATTGTTAGCTAGATTACTTGTTGGTTATTACTGCATTGTCGGAACTAGAAGCACAAGCATTTCGCTACACTCGCATTAACATCTGCTAACTAGGATAGGATAAAGTAATCCTTCTCACCCCCTTAAAAGATTTAGATGCACTATTGTAAAGTGGCTGTTCCACTGGATGTCTTAAGGTGAACGCACCAATTTGTAAGTCGCTCTGGATAAGAGCGTCTGCTAAATGACTTAAATGTAAATGTAAATGTGTATGTGACAAATCAAATTTGATTTGATTTGAAAGGAACAGTTTTTCTTAAGCTGGTTGAGCAACAATCAAGCCGTTTTCGCTGTAGTAATGGTGCAACCATGACACTATGGAATCTGCACTCGCTTTTTTCTCTAGGGCACTCTGAAACAACGGTACAGCAGAGCCTTATCAACATGACAACAATTATTATCTCAGAGGTTGTTATCCTAGTTGCACAGCAACATCTTTTAGAGCCTTGGGTACCACTAGTACTAACGCTGTAAACTAGCCAGCTAGACATCAGGGCCATGTTCAGAAGGCCACAACGGTGTGCAAAGTTTGATTCCACGGAAACTGCTGTTCTGAACAACCAGTTTGTGTGGTCTGAATTACAAACGGTCACAACCCAAGAGCAGGGGCGCGTTCCTCTGCCCAGGCGTTGCTGACGCCTGCCGGATCTTACAACGCCTGGATAGGTATTTAACGCATCAGCTAACCACGTATGTTATAGCAATCTGTCAGTCAATGACGTGGCGCGCAACCATTGGTTGATGCATGTAACGTCTGAGCAGGGGGACACGATCAATGATAGTGCCCAAAAGCCTGTTTTAGCATGGGCAGCGCCAATGAGGACTTTCACCTTATTGAAGTAATCAACTGGGTGGGACTTCTTATTGGTTAAGGAAGGATCACATAATTCCATCCAGGTCATCTGGAGGGATCAGCCAAAGCAATATACTCCTGAGCAAACATTCCATAATTGCATGTGGCAGGAAATCGCCAACCTTTTCTTTATACCTGTTCAAACATCACCTTCCTGGTGGCAGTTTGCACCCTTTCAGCTCATAGAACGTTTAATGAACTGAAAGCACCCAGACCAAATATCAACTAACTTTTGCATGTTGTGATTATTCTTCTTCTACCTGATGATCGATTCGTGTTCAGCAAGTTCAAGTTGTAATTTTTCTGCATTATTTCCATTTCAGGAAAAGACCGAAATTGAAGGCACCTTATTTGTTTATGCCAGGTAATTTATTTTTATGGTGACCTTTTTTGAAGGGGACACTGTTGCAACGATACTTAGCTAGCTAACTAGAGCCTAACCCCCTTCTTAACCTGTGGTGGTTGTCTCACCACCTGTCCTCATGTCTACGCTTCCCTAATTGAGCTCTTCCTCTCTCACCTCCACCCTCCCTGTTGCTCTTTTCAACGTTACCATTCTTTGCTTTTATTTTATTTTTTTTTGTGACAAACACATTTAGCCTAATAGTCTTTCTCCATTGCTCTCCAATAACCTGTCCACAGGTGTGCATCCCCTCATCATGGCTTCACCATCATGAATCGCCTGAGCACAGAGAATCTGGTGGAGCCCATCAACAAAGACCTTGAGTTTCAGCTCCAAGACCCCTTCCTGCTGTACAGGAATGCTAACTGTGAGTAGGCTATACCATAATAGTCCACTAGTCAGTCTGAGATTTCCACCCCATTGGCTGCTTTGCAATAACTTAAAGTAACTTTTCTTGTTACTGTTCATACCATGTAGCCTGCACTAGTGATGTGCAGGTTGACTCATAATCCGCAGTCCACGTGGTTATATAGTGTGGCTGGAGGGCGGGTGGGTGACAGGCGGGTTGAATAAAGAGAAACAATACCTTAAATCCGTACATTTATAATTATTGTGCAATTTATATAGGCTACATTGCGTTTATTTATTGTAAAGATTTTAGGCTATCTGGTATTACTGTAAAAACCTCAACTTTAGGGTTTAACTATACATGTGCCAAATAGCCTGCAAAGCCAATTGCCAAATAATGCTTTTGGGAAGGGCAGAAAAAATGTACGCAAAAAGGATATTGTCGAACTTGAATTCATTAAGACAAAATCTGTGAATGGAGAGTTGAAAATAAAGACAAGGGAGGGCCAGAAAAGTCATGTTTGGGAAAGATTAGGTGAAGTAGTAAAAGAGGATGTTAGCAGGCTATGTTATGTGTGATGATTGTGAGGCGCTATACAAATACAACAGTGACAAGACGGGACTTCAAATAGGCCTATGGCATGTCAAGGGAACTGTAGCCTACTGTTTAGATGAGTTAAAGGGAAACTGAAGTCTGGACATTGACTAACCAGAATAACCTACTGTTTTTTGGCAGTCCTCTGTTAATACTAGTCCCTTGCGAATCTACATCCCTGTGTTTTGAGAGAAATGTCTGAGTTTCACAGGTGTTGCTCACAGCTTGAGCAATAAAAACAAATAACTGATTCGATAAATTGAACGAAGTTCTGCGCATAGTTTACAGTGCATTCGGAAAGTATTCAGACCCCTTGACTCTTTCCACACTTTGTTACAATACAGACTTATTCTACAATTGATAAAATTTCCCCCCCCCTCATTAATCTACACACAATACCCCATAATGACAAGGCTAAACCAGGATTTTAGAATTTTGGCACACCTGTATTTGGGAATTTTCTCCCATTCTTCTCTGCAGATCCTCTCAAGCTCTGTCAGGTTGGTTGGGTAGCGTTAATGCACAGCTATTTTCAGATCTCGCCAGAGATGTTCGATCGGATTCAAGTCTGTGCTCTGGCTGGGCCACTCAAGGACATTCCAGAGACTTGTCTCGAAGCCAGTCCAGTGTTGTCTTGGCTGTGTGCTTAGGGTTGTTTTCCTGTTGGAAGGTGAACCTTCACCCCAGTCTGAGGACCTGAGTGCTCTGGAGCAGGTTTTCATCAAGGATCTCTCTGTACTTTTCTCCGTTCATATTTCCCTCGATCCTGACTGGTCTCCCAGTCCCTGCCGCTGAAAAACATCCCCAAAGCATGTTGCTGCCACCACCATGCTTTTTCCGTGGGGATGGTTCCAGGTTTCCTCTAGACGTGTCACTTGATATTCAGGCCAAAGATTTCAGTCTTGGTTTCATCAGACCAGAGAATCTTGTTTCTCATGGTCTGAGAGTCTTTAGGTGCCTTTTGGCAAACTCCAAGCGGGCTGTCATGTGCCTTTTACTGAGGAGTGGCTTCCCTCTGGCCACTCTACCATAAAGGTCTGATTGGTGGAGTGCTGCGGAGATTGTTGTCCTTCTGGAAGGTTCTCCCATCTCCACTGAGGAACTCTGGAGTTCTGTCAGAGTGACCATCAGGTTCTTGGTCACCTCCCTGACCAAGGCCCTTCTCCCTCGATTGCTCAGTTTGGCTATTTACTACATTGTAGTGTAATAGCGAAGACATCAAAACTATGAAATTACACACATGAAGTAACCAAAAAAGTGTTAAACAAAACAAAATATTTTTATTATTTGATATTCTTCAAATAGCCATCCTTTGCCTTAATGACAGCTTTGCATACTCTTGGCATTTTCTCAACCAACTTCATGAGGTTAACATCTGGAATGCATTTAAATGAACAGGTGTGCCTTCTTAAAAGTTATGATGAAACTGGCTCTCATGAGGACCGCCACAGGAAAGGAAGACCCAGAGTTACCTCTGCTGCAGAGGAAAAGTTCATTAGAGTTACCAGCCTCAGAAATTGCAGCCCAAATAAATGCTTCACAGAGTTCAAGTAACAGACACATCTCAACATCAACTGTTCAGAGGAGACTGTGTGAATCAGGGTCAAATCAAATTGAAATGCCGGCAAGAAACCACTACTAAAGGACACCAATAATAAGAAGAGACATGCTTGGGCCAAGAAACACGAGCAATGGACAATAGACTGGTGGAAATTTGACCTTTGGTCTGGAGTCCAAATTGGACATTTTTGGTTCCAACCGCTGTGTCTTTGTGAGACGCGTTGTGGGTGAACGGATGATCTCCACATGTGTATTTCCAACTGTAAATCATGGAGGAGGAGGTGTTATGGTGTGGGGGTGCTTTGCTGGTGACACTGTGATTTATTTAGAATTCAAGGCATTCCGCAGCGATACCCCATCCCATCTGGTTTGGGCTTAGTGGGACTATCATTTGTTTTTCAATAGGACAATGACCCAACACACCTCCAGGCTGTGTAAGGGCTATTTTACCAAGGAGAGTGATGGAGTCCTGCATCAGATAACCTGGCCTCCACAATCACCCGACCTCAACCAAATTGAGATGGTTTGGGATGAGTCAGACCGCAAGTGAAGGAAAAGCAGCCAGTGCTCAGCATATGTGGGAACTCCTTCAAGACTGTTGTAAAATAATTCCAGGTGAAGCTGATTGAGAGAATGCTAAGAGTGTCCAAAGCTGTCGTCAAGGCAAAGGGTGGCTACTTTGAAGAATCTCAAATTTAAAATATATTTCGATATGTTTAACCCTCTTTGGGGTACTACATGATTCCATATGTGTTATTTCATAGTTTTGAGGTCTTCACTATTATTCTACAATGTAGAAAATAGTAAAAATAAAGACCTTTGAATGAGTAGGTGTTCTAAAACTTTTGACCAGGTAGTGTATTTGATAAAGTGAACATCTGAGGCCTGTGCCCAATTTTTGGACAGGTGGTCATGGATTTTTTGTTGTTGCCCGATTTAGATATATTTCGTCTTATTATTTCTGACATTTTGGTAATCCATTTGTTAGTCAACTTGTCTATAATGAGATCTACATGTAGCTTCTCTTTTGTCATTATATGTCACCCAAGAAGACTAAATAAACCCTTACTGTAATAGAGCGATAGAATGAATGATTCAATACAGTTGACATCGGACTGGGGGAAAAATACAATAAAGCAACAACGACAAACAAACAAAAATAGTTCAAAATGTCCAAAAGAAAGCTGTGAAAACGACCAAACGTGTTTCTGATAAGATTTCAGTTCGGCTTCAATGCATATTTGATGTGGTTGAAACACTATGATCGGCTAGATGGTATCTAGCTGATCGTTGCATTCTCTCAAGATACAGAAATAAATCAATCATATTTCTCCACTCCTGTTCCCAAATCCACATTTAGTCTACATTTAGTAAATACATTGACTGCAAGAAATGCTATGTTATTCCAGATGCGCAATATTCAGAGATTCTGTTTTTGTGGAACTGCCCATAACTATATTTCCATTAAAAGAGCTGCGGGTGTACATCTTATGTATTACTAGGCTACATTTAGCATTGAATGTGCTATCTATGTAACTTTCCCCCAGATAAATAAGGAAGGTTGTCAAAGTTTTCTAAACACATTTTTGGAATTAAGTTGCAAAGCACAGCTTGCACACAAGCATTAAAAATCTGTCAGGCCTCCCGAGTGGCACATCTCCTCTGATAGGTCTCCTCCGCCCATGGCCTCACGCTAATGCGGTTCTACCCAGCACAGGAGCTCTGCATCGCAGTGCTAGAGGCGTCAATACAGATCCGGGTTCGAGACCCATGAGGCGGCACAGTGTCATCCGGGTTAGGGGAGGGTTTGCCCGGCCGGGATGTCCTTGTCCCATCACGCTCTATCGACTCCTGTGGCGGGCCGGGCGCATGCACGCTGACATGGTCGCCAGTTGTACGGTGTTTCCTCCAAAACGTTCGTGCAGCTGCCATCCGGGTTAAGTGAGCAGTGTGTCAAGAAGTAGTGCAGCTTGGCAGGGTCGTGTTTCGGGAGGACGCATGGGTCTCTACCTTCGCCTCTCCTGAGTCCGTACGGAGTTGCAGCGATGGGAAAAGACTGTAACCACCAATTGGCTATCACGAAATTGGGAATAAAGGGGGTATAAAGAACCCTCCCCCACAAAAAACTCCACAAAAACAAAAGCTGTGTGGAATTCAAGAGTACTTGAAAGCTTTCAGACCCTTTGACCATTGGGTTATGTATTTTACTGCAATCCCACCATACTATCTACTATTTAATTTTTCTGTTTAGTCCTATGGAAAAGAACACTACCCTGTCTGTGCAGCAGACACACACACATTAAACGCATGCAGACATACAGGAAAATAACATACATTTACACATGCCCCCTATAACATAATTCCACCACTTCAATCCCCTTCCAGGCTGACCCCTGCAAAGATATATATGCATACAAATTTACCAGACAGACATTGACACACACTACCCCTCCAGTCAGACTTGCCTCTGAATGCACTCAGCAGACAACATCCCAGGGTTCTCTGGAAGATGGCCTTCCCCTTGTGCCGGAGGTCATTCTGAGACTGATGGTGCGCAGTGAGCAGGAACATCTCCTCTGTTAGGTCTCCTCCGCCCATGGCCTCACGCTAACACGGTTCTACCCAGCATAGGAGCTCAGTCTGAGGGAAAATATATCTCTCAGGCCCAAGGGCCTCTATGGCCTGGAGCTGCCTGGAAACCACCTCATGGATGGGATGGATATAGCACGTCTGCTCTCCGCGGTAGTTCTGTAGGCGTCTGATCCAGTCACCCAGAGGAGCAGCATTATCTGGAACCCTGTGACTCCTCCTCAGTCCTCTAGTGCCTGCAGGCCCCTGGGGGGGAATGCAAGACTATCCTGGAAAGTGGCGTTCTTGGCTGTCTTTGAGACTTGTGAAGGGATGATGACTTATTCTGTTTACCATGATTCCAAGGTTTGTGTCCTGCCTTCCCTTAGTGGAGGGTTGTATCAGTGCTTCAACAGGTTAGTGAATGTGGCCTGTTTAGAGAGAGATACCTGTTTATACGTCCCAGGGATCCCCAGGTAGAGCACGAAACACTACTGTTGCTAGGTTACCAGCCTCTGAGGGAAACACTCCTGTCACACACTGTTTCTTCAGAAAGTCCTGTCTGGCTCAGTTGGTAAAGCATTGCAACACCAGGGTGGTGGATCATTGTTACTCTAACTTCCGCGACGCATATAAGGCCCTGCCCCGCCCCCCTTTCGGAAAAGCTGACCACGACTCCATTTTGCTGATCCCTGCCTACAGGCAGAAACTAAAACAAGAGGCTCCCACGCTGAGGTCTGTCCAACGCTGGTCAGACCAAGCTGACTCCACACTCCAAGACTGCTTCCATCACGTGGACTGGGACATGTTTCGTATTGCGTCAGATGGAAATATTGACGAATACGCTGATTCGGTGTGCGAGTTCATTAGAACGTGCGTCGAAGATGTCGTTCCCATAGCAACGATAAAAACATTCCCAAACCAGAAACCGTGGATTGATGGCAGCATTCGCGTGAAACTGAAAGCGCGAACCACTGCTTTTAATCAGGGCAAGGTGTCTGGTAATATGTCCGAATATAAACAATGCAGCTATTCCCTCCGCAAGGCTATTAAACAAGCTAAGCGTCAGGACAGAGACAAAGTGGAATCTCAATTCAATGGCTCAGACACAAGAGGCATGTGGCAGGGTCTACAGTCAATCACGGACTACAAGAAGAAACCCAGCCCAGTCACGGACCAGGATGTCTTGCTCCCAGGCAGACTAAATAACTTTTTGCCCGCTTTGAGGACAATACATTGCCACTGACACGGCCTGCAACGAAAACATGCGGTCTCTCCTTCACTGCAGCCGAGGTGAGTAAGACATTTAAACGTGTTAACCCTCGCAAGGCTGCAGGCCCAGACGGCATCCCCAGCCGCGCCCTCAGAGCATGCGCAGACCAGCTGGCCGGTGTGTTTACGGACATATTCAATCAATCCCTATACCAGTCTGCTGTTCCCACATGCTTCAAGAGGGCCACCATTGTTCCTGTTCCCAAGAAAGCTAAGGTAACTGAGCTAAACGACTACCGCCCCGTAGCACTCACTTCCGTCATCATGAAGTGCTTTGAGAGACTAGTCAAGGACCATATCACCTCCACCCTACCTGACACCCTAGACCCACTCCAATTTGCTTACCGCCCAAATAGGTCCACAGACGATGCAATCTCAACCACACTGCACACTGCCCTAACCCACCTGGACAAGAGGAATACCTATGTGAGAATGCTGTTCATCGACTACAGCTCGGCATTCAACACCATAGTACCCTCCAAGCTCGTCATCAAGCTCGAGACCCTGGGTCTCGACCCCGCCCTGTGCAACTGGGTTCTGACTTCCTGACGGGCCGCCCCCAGGTGGTGAGGGTAGGCAACAACATCTCCTCCCCGCTGATCCTCAACACGGGGGCCCCACAAGGGTGCGTTCTGAGCCCTCTCCTGTACTCCCTGTTCACCCACGACTGCGTGGCCATGCACGCTCCAACTCAATCATCAAGTTTGCGGACGACACAACAGTGGTAGGCTTGATTACCAACAACGACGAGACGGCCTACAGGGAGGAGGTGAGGGCCCTCGGAGTGTGGTGTCAGGAAAATAACCTCACACTCAACGTCAACAAAACTAAGGAGATGATTGTGGACTTCAGGAAACAGCAGAGGGAACACCCCCTATCCACATCGATGGATCAGTAGTGGAGAGGGTAGCAAGTTTTAAGTTCCTCGGCATACACATCACAGACAAACTGAATTGGTCCACTCACACTGACAGCGTCGTGAAGAAGGCGCAGCAGCGCCTCTTCAACCTCAGGAGGCTGAAGAAATTCGGCTTGTCACCAAAAGCACTCACAAACTTCTACAGATGCACAATCGAGAGCATCCTGGCGGGCTGTATCACCGCCTGGTACGGCAACTGCTCCGCCCTCAACCGTAAGGCTCTCCAGAGGGTAGTGAGGTCTGCACAACGCATCACCGGGGTAAACTACCTGCCCTCCAGGACACCTACACCACCCGATGTTACAGGAAGGCCATAAAGATCATCAAGGACATCAACCACCCGAACCACTGCCTGTTCACCCCGCTATCATCCAGAAGGCGAGGTCAGTACAGGTGCATCAAAGCTGGGACCGAGAGACTGAAAAACAGCTTCTATCTCAAGGCCATCAGACTGTTAAACAGCCACCACTAACATTGAGTGGCTGCTGCCAACACACTGTCATTGACACTGACCCAACTCCAGCCACTTTAATAATGGGAAATGATGTAAATATATCACTAGCCACTTTAAACAATGCTACCTTATATAATGTTACTTACCCTACATTATTCATCTCATATGCATATGTATATACTGTACTCTAGATCATCGACTGCATTCTTATGTCACTAGCCACTTTAACTATGCCACTTTGTTTACTTTGTCTACATACTCATCTCATATGTATATACTGTACTCGATACCATCTACTGTATGCTGCTCTGTACCATCACTCATTCATATATCCTTATGTACATATTCCTTATCCCCTTACACTGTGTATAAGACAGTAGTTTTGGAATTGTTAGTTAGATTACTTGTTGGTTATCACTGCATTGTCGGAACTAGAAGCACAAGCATTTCGCTACACTCGCATTAACATCTGCTAACCATGTGTATGTGACAAATAAAATTTGATTTGATTTGATTTCAATTCCCACAGCGGACCAGTTCGGGGAAAAAAGTATGAAAATGTCTGCATTCACGACTGTAAGTCGCTCTGGATAAGAGTGTCTGCTAAATGACAACATAATAAATAAAAAATAGTTGCTGAACTCTTTCTTCAACTAAAATATCCCTCTTCCTAAGGGATGCGGCTCCAGTGATCCCTTCTATCTCCCATTATCTCTTCTAGTCAGTCATATATCCCTCTCGTCTTGGTGTCCCTCCTACAGTGGGCATATACAGCATCTGGTTTTACGATAAGAAGGACTGCCAGCGCATCGCTCAGCTCATGGTGAAGTGAGTATGTCCCGGTGAAACACACAACCACTAACCCAGATAAGAAAACCATTATCACCCACACCACTGGGGGAGCCATTTATCACTTTACAGACATGAGATTGTGTTGTGTATTTGTGTTTTCCCACTGATTTGCTAGTGTGTTTATCTTCACTATGTGTTTCTTTTGGTGTGTCTCTGTCCTCCAGGATTGTGAAGCAGGAAACCTTGCAGGGCCACCGGGGCTCCCCAGAGAGGGCTGACGTCCCTGGGAGGACCAATGGCTGCTCCAATGACATCCTGGAGCTCCTCAGCAAGGCCAAGGATGAGTTCCACAGGGTGAGAGACGGGAGCAGTCTTCACATCGCCCAGGAAATCTGGCCACACACGGACACGTGACCACAGTCCCAAAAAAAACACACACACATAAGGGACAAGAGTGTTTCTCTTACTCAGTTAACCTCTGTCTTAGTTACTCTCTCTTGGTGTCACTCTCTTTCCTTAGATCTTAGTTCTGCTGCACAGTGTTTTTACTTTGTTTTTATTGCTGAGATTGCACACACTCCTCCCAGTTTCCATTCGTCTGAACACACTAGTAGGAATGTCAAAGTAATAAATATGTCTGTGTGTTAACTAGACTCAGGCGGGGGAAACAGAGATGTCCGTTACTGCTGAGCAGAGGGTGAACACCGAGACGCTGAAATCAGCCGGTGACACTACAGCGCACGCTCACAGCGCCTCACAGCCAGAACAGGTACGTACCACTCTAGTTGAAATGACTGCACTATCTGATAACACGCTGCCTGTAACAAGTGTTCTCTCACATGACTGAAATGACTGTTACATGTCATTGAATGTTTACTGTATAAGTATGTTTCATATTGACTGTGGTAACTGTATTTGCAGAGCTCCCACTCTGGCCAGAGGCAGATCACTGTGGAGGAGCTGTTTGGCAGTTCTCTACCGAAGGAGGCCAGCCTGCTGCCAGCCATGCCCACCCAGAGTTCCACAGACCCTGCTGCCACGGCCCCCGTCAGCTTCCTCCAGGCCCAGAGCTATGCTCCGCCCATCCCTTTCCAGCCCTTACTGACACCTCGCCTCACAGCAGACCCAGGGGGAAACAACCGGCACCTCACCCCTGGTCTGATCTCCCTGATGGAGGCCAGAGGGAGCCCTGGCCCAGGCTACACCCTCTACCCTGTGTTCCCCGGTGGACCTTCAGGGGACCCCCAACCCCAGCACTCTGTGTCCCCACTGTTGGTGACGCCATCTGGGGTTGAGGCTTGCGGTCCTCCACCTGGCCCTCTGTCGGCCTACCTGGGGAAGGAACCGGCCTACCTGAAACCCAGCCGCTCTGATCTCCACAAACCCGCCCTCACACCTAGCGTCTTGCCCAGCCCGCTGGCCACACCCCAGAGCTTCAGAGAGCCAATCACCAAGCCCGCTGCCCTCGGCAACATGCCCACAGGCCGTGTGCAGGTAACCAGCTGTTCTTTTTTTGTGTTATTTTTTTTTGTGGGATGTGTAATCTGTCATGTCTGAAGGACTCCCTTCTTTCTCAGCTGCAGAGTAAAGAAATTGATGTGTTCGCTCAATCTCAGAAACTGTCAAAAACCCAGCCAGTTAGTATGATTTTGTTATCACGATATAGATGGCTTTGATAGTTAAAATGAAATCTTACTATGTCATCTTCCTGCCCTCTCTTTCTCTCGACCATCCAAGGCTGTCCCTGTGAAGGCGGGTCTTGTGGTACCGGGGGCGGGCACTTCACTTACGGGGGCAAAGCACTCCATTCTGCTCTCACCAAGCGCCTTTCAGCATTCTGTTGCCAAGACAACGGAAATGCAGAGGAAAGCTGCCCCTCCCTCGACTCCGCCCGCAGCCACAGGGGTGGTGGAGCTCCCCCAACCCTCCTACAACAGGATCCAGTTACAAGACACACTCATCCACCTCATCAAGGTAGCGAGAGAGCTGAAGCCTTTTCACCCCAGACTCTAGCCTTGTGTTTGAAGTCTTCGTCAAGTTCAGGGTTTATACTGCAGACTTCAACTTGCTGTTGTTGGCATTTATAAAATGCTCATGACCAGGTTATGAAGTCCTTCTGTATGTACCCTTCAAATTAAATGTTACCCAAACATATTACTTAAGAGATCTGCAATGAACTGAAGAAGTTGTGTGAAGTCTGGAAACTTGTTTGCTACTGTTATGCAAGATTACTGGAAGATAACTCCTCTCTCTCCTGTGTCTGTGTAGAATGACCCAGTGTTTCTCAGTGCCATCCACGAGGCCTACCTCCACAGTCTCTCTAAGGACCTGAGCCACGTCAAGCTATAGCCTCATTCTAAACCTGAGGCTGGGCCTGGACACGCCTGGACAGGGGCACCAGCCAACCTAACCTACAGGTACTGGACCACTGGGGGCTACTGCTGGCCATGTGCAGAGGCACAAACACTCCTAACTTGAGGCACAAACTGGCTCTGTACCTCTGGAGCAGCTATGTGACTGCAGGAGGAGGACGGGACTCGAATGTAGGAGGCTCATATCATTGTTCTCCTACCCTGTGTGGAGGAGAAGGTGAATGGGGACATGTTACAGTCACAGTAGTGTCAAATCAAGTACGCACTCTAGTAAGACATATTGTTGATGAGAAATAAACCCCTGGGGAAGGAGGATGATAATAAGGGTAAACCGTAAACCCTCATATGTCTTGGGAAAGAGCCTCCGGCCCTCTATGGTGAGGTCAGTGCTTAGGGACTTGCTGTGCAAGCCAAAATTCATTCAACTCCAGGTCCACTTCCTTGTTCTTCCTCAGTACAGCTGGGATTCTACACACATGCTCCCTCTCGTACCCCCTCTCTCTCTTTCTCAATCTCTCGTGATCCTTCTTTCTGTCATTCCCTCACCCCATTCATGACCACCAGCCTCTGTCGCTATGCCTGTTAAGGGATGTGTGCAATAGATTGCAATGCCTTTTGGGAGATTATAGTTTTTTTTTTATATAACTAGGCTTAAGTGTGTTTTTTCCCAAGGGTTTAGACAGAGAATTGTTGTATTCATTTAGGCCCTATTACATGGGGTAAGGCAGTAAAAGCTACTGCAAGACTGTACCTGAGCTAACAGCAATCATCAAAAGGATAATCTTGTTTAATAAGGTTGATGTCCACGCCCCCGTGGAAATCCAATTGGCATAATGAATTTTTTTTAAACATAAAAATCAGTCAGCTTAAGCTAGAGAGCCACTGCATTGGCCTATATCACGCTTCCACCACTGGTGAATGGTGACAGAGCTAGAGCGGTGTTTGTCAGATCATGAACATCCCGAAAATCGGTCTTCTCACAAAATGGTCTGCAGTGTCTGAACAGTGACCCCTCTATGGAAGGATTGATACTCTCACCAACACCATAGTGTTCTCCGTTTTGCCCTACACCTGCCACACGTCAGGAGACTTGTCTGAAGTCGGTACAGACGATCTGCCAACTTCTGTCTGTAGCGTCTCAACTGTTTGGCTACACACTAATATGACCCCTCTGTGGAAAGGTGAGACTGTCACGAACATGTACAGTACCAATCAAATATTGACACACCTACTCATTCAAGGGTTTTTCTTTATTTTGACTATTTTCTGCATTGTAGAATAATAGTAAAGACATCAAAACTATGAAATAACACATATGGAATCATGTAGTAACCAAAAGTGTTAAACAAATCAAAATATATTTTATATTTGAGTTTCTTCAAAGTAGCCACCCTTTTCCTTGATGACAGCTTTGCACACTCTTGGCATTCTCTTTACCAGCTTCACCTGGTCATATTAGTGTGAATGGAAATATATATGGAGACCAAATATATGGGGTTAAATAAGATTGTTTATATCTGAGAGATGTAAGAAATAACTTCCTTTTGATATTTTTGGGGCCTATCTGTTCTGTGTCGTGAATCTGTTATTCAATGTGTTTGTATGGGCTAATAGCAGTAAGACCCCCAAAAATGTTCATCATGTTTGATACTTCAAGGGGTCTTAAAATTCTAAATAAAATGGCTAAATTATTATTGGTATGACCTTCTTAAAACAATTCCATATAACTTAGTAGATCCCCCTCCCCCAGCTTAGCGACCTGTTTATTAGACACGGTATATTCTCTCACTTTCTCTGTTCTCCACTCTGCAACCAACGGCTGAAAGGGACTAGTATGTCATGACAGGTTGAGTCAATGTGTATATCTTTGATCTTGTAGGTCAGTCAGTCAGTTTTGAATGTTTTTGATAACGCCATCCTCCCCTCTTACACATATCTGACCATGTGCCACACTGCCAATCTACACTGAGTGTACATAACACTAAGGACAGCTTCCTAATATTGAGTTGCACCCCCCCACCCCTCCCTTTTGCCCTCAGAACAGCATAAATTAGTCGGGGCATGGAAAGCGTTCCACAGGGATGCTAGCCCATGTTGACTCCAGTACTTCCTCAGTACTATGTCAAGTTGGCTGGATCCCCTTTGGGTGGTGGACCATTCTGGATACAGATGGGAAATTGTTGTGTGTGAAAAACACAGCAGCGTTGCAGTTCTTGACAGAAACCGGTGTGACTGGCACCTACTACCATTCCCGGCTCTTAAATCTTTTGTCTTGCCCATTCAGGTAAAGTGTATGGAGTAAAAAGTACATTATTATCTTTAGGAATTTAGTAAAGTAAAAGTAGAAATTGTCAAAAAATATATATGGTAAGGTACAGATACCAAAAAAAGTACTTTAAAGTATTTTTACTTAAGTACTTTACACCACTGATGGAAGAGCAGGTGTCAATATTTTGTGCACTCGGTGCATGTTCACATGATTTGATCACGCACAGTATGTATTTCAGTTTGGCTGCACTCAATCACACATTTCATTTCGATTGACAGACGTAAAGAATGGTGGTGTTTAGCTATAGACAACGGAGGAAATTGAGAACCTCATCTAAACAAATAACTGATCAACACATTGTTGTCAAAGGAATTTTAGTTTTTGACCTCGTCTCTTGATTTCTTTCAGTCAGAAAGTATATGTAAGTTTCTTCGTAGTGTAAGAAGAGAACCTCTTACTTCATGCACATTGTTTTCATGTAACACCCCAGTCAGTAAAAAGCAGTTCATGAGTAGTTTGTGACTCAATTTGGTTCCTCAATAATATATTTTTCTTCTTCTATAACACCGTTTTATTGGCTCAATGATGCATGTTGTTTGATAGGTGTGTTTTCAGACCCGATATCAAAGTTTAATCCCCTGTGTACATATTATTTAGTCACAGGCTCAATACTGGAGGAGAGAATAGATGAGGCCCAGAGATAAAAAAATAAATAAAAAATGTCTAAGATTATTTTACACTGTGTTAAAGTATGCCTCTTATTTGTCCGTGTCAGTTTAATGAGTTAACTTGTCTAATGAACCATGTCATTTTTTTACGGGTTTTTTCTGTCACTGTGCTTTTGTTTATTATAAATATTTTGTGATATTAAAGATTAAGTGAAGTTTTCTCTCAAACAATTTCAATTTCTTGCTGAAATGAGTTACTTTTCTTAAATTATTTTCTGTTTTGGCTATTGCAGTCATTACACCCAGCAATGTCAAACTGAAAGGCAAACGCTATTACACCAGGGGTGCATTTCAGTATTCCAAGGTGGTTTCTTCTCCTCGTTCCCTCTCCATCCGCTGTAATCTAACCAGTTTTTCATGTCAGTGAGAATGAAGGAAAGGAAATGAGAAGAAACCACCTTGGACTATTGAGATGCACCCCTGGTGTCATAGCATTTGGAGGTGGAGACAAGGAGAGGTGGCCATTTTGGATGATTGAGATGCAGTTCAAGGCATATCTTGAATAAGCCAATAGAGGGCAGCAAGGTTACTTTATTTTGTTTTTCTTCAGAAAATTACTTTTCTACCTCAATGTCTGTCCCAGTCGCCAGATGCCAGTGTTCTTTACTGCGCTATTCCCAATACGCCCCATTCTTCCAGCCTTTGTTTTATACTGTATAGTAGTGGCCACATTTTCAATCAGCACATGGTGCCACTTTTGTTCACAGGTTCTTCCCCATTTCGCATCGCAAAAAGACTGAAGAGAGTGAGCATGGACATCCGGGGTGCCAGTTGGCAGATTTTGGTTATGGCTGGTGCAGTTGTGTAGTGCATTTGAATGAGTCAGGTCAATGCTGTGGGAGTATAGATTATAATTATTTTAGATTAGTACAGTGTAATTTGTGAACCCTCCCCTATCCATCCTTAACAACCCTAGCACTGGAGTTCTTTAATTATTTAACTACAATCCCATGATAGAATAGACCTAATTAACTTTATATACCACAGTCCTAAAAAAAATTACTAAAATATGCCATTTAAAAAAAAAAAAACCTTCTCCCCCCAGATAGTATCGAACATGTCATAAAAATAGAATGACAAGAATGGCAACGTGAAGAATAGCAGGAAATTAGCATTAAAACTGCTAGAATAGCACGAGGTTAGCATTAAAACTGCTAGAATAGCACGAGGTTAGCATTACAACTGCTAGAATAGCACGAGGTTAGCTATAAAATTGCACCATTTTCTCTCTGCCGCATAACAATATGTTTACAATTGCAGGAAATTTGCTTTAAATCAGGAACATTTTCCCTCAGCCTCATGGCAAAATGTTTAGAATAGCATGAGATTATAAAATGTTTCTCTTTGCCCCTTGTCAAAATGTGTAGAGTTCTGGAAGTTGGCTGTTTCCCCAACAACAAAATATTTCTGACTACTACTGTACCAATGGAGAACATACAGTAGACCTGTATGCAATCATCCACTTTCCCCTGGTCTTTGACAGCACTAGCAGAGAGTAGCCTTCTACATCTCAACATGGCCGGTCCCCTGCTGTCCCCTGGCCCTTCCGTAGGAGCGACAGTGTGGGGAGGCCTGTGACGCGTAGTGGCGACGGGGGCGTGGCAGTTAAAGTCCAATCCACTTGGCCTTGGCAACTCCGCCTCCCCCATTTCGTCCATGCGTAACTGTTTGGGATGTAGCATACTTTGCGCTGCTACATACGCACCCTTACCTCTGTGTTTGTTGAGTCCGTCTCCTTTTTGCTCTAGATTAGCCATATTCAATCATAGGTTTACTAACACGCCCCTCTCTCTGTCATTCTCCCTGCCTCTGTCCCCCGCACATATTTCATAGTCTTGACCCTGACATTGTTCGTACAGTATTTTATTTTTGAAGTGTATTTTTGACAGAATTGCGCACAGATGGAGGACTATCACAAACCCGACCAACAGACTCTGCAGGCACTTCGAAACGTAGCCAACCGGCTCAGGATCAACTCTATAAAGGCTACAACTGCTGCAGGCAGCGGGTAAGCGCTGCTTCAATGCTTTCAATTCAAAAGAAAAATACATTTGTAATATGAGGTGTCCATCCGTGCAGGCTATGTGATGGGTTTACATGCGTAATAGCCATGGCTCGGACATTGTATGCCCATTTTATTCGCATATTACGCATTGTTCCAGAACAGGCTACTACTATTCTTAATTCTACCCTTTCAATGCCATCCATTTGGCATTAATCATCGACATGTCTTAAATGTGGGATGTAAACCATGCAGAGATAACATTGTGAACTTTTGTTAATAATGTCGTAGCCTCGTACGTTCTAATAGACTAGGCTATTCGAAGCAGGTGCATTATTTTCGATTGTACAGTATCTTAATGCCCATTTATTTTTGAATGCATTTTTTGAGAGCAAATCCATTCATTATGATTCCGTAAAGAATGGGTCTTTACGCGTGGTGGCGACGTGGGCTTTTGACTATATGGAATGGACCCGCTTTCGCCGCAACTAAAGAGACCGCGCTCGTTCCTGGTGCTCCTGAGTAAATTCAGCCTCCAGTGGCCATCATCTTCGCAGAGCGGAACGATTTGCGACTGGCTGATGATACCACCGCGACCAGGACAATCACCCCCCTTTCTATTCATATTTTTCAGGCTTGTCCTTGGTATAGGGGTAGAATAAATATTCTTTATATTTTGAGAGATTAATTCATTCCTTTTTCTTATTTCCTTTTTTATTACAGTATAGTTAACAGCTCAAATAAAATATGCTATTGACACATAATAACCACAATGTCTGAGGATACAACCTTTTAATAAATGTGTATACTTCCACCTCAACAAATAAGTCCAAGGCACAATTAAACTATACCTTTTTATGTGTTCATTCTTTCATCTGTTCATTGTTTATTTCATCCAATCAACATTTAATTGAATTTAGTCTTTTTTGACCACCTTTCCGTTTCAGGTTGATTTAAAACGTTTCCGTTTCTGGTGGGTACCAGGCACCCGTGTTATTGTGACATATTACAACAGGCATGCTCTGTTTGGAATCTCATATGTTATAGATTCTTTAAAAAAACTGTTTAAATATTGATTTCTTTTGCATTTAACCTCAAGCATGGAGTTTTGGCAATGAAGGAGAAAGGAGTGTATTTGTGGTCTGCTATAATACAACGTTAAAGTGCAATGGAATGATCACAATGCTGTCCTCCAGCTCATTGCTTGATGAACTGTCTAACCCAGACTGAATGTATGGAAGAAGGTCTGCCTTATCTAACAGACAGCAGATTGCTTGTTGTGAATGAATTCACTAATGTGAAGTCAAAGGCAAAAGAGCGAAAATAACACGTTTCACATGCATTGAGTGTTAAAGCTTTATCACAACATGAAGTTTACAGTTGGCAGACAGACTAATATAGGCCAGCCCCTGCACTAAATGAAGAATGAATATCAGCGTTCAGGTCTGAATGATCAAGTTTCATTAAAGATGGATTTGTTTCCTATAATGACAGGACAGTGTCTGTTCAGTACTTTGTGTGTGTGTCTACTGAATATATGGGAGTGCAATGAAATAGTCTATAGTAAACTGATTGTAGATCATTTATGGCGAGTGTGTGTGTTTATACTTTCTTGCTCTACACTGCAGTGTCCTGAGCGCATGGAGGTGTGTGTATGTGTCAGTCAGAGCCCTGGTCTGACTCCCTGTCCTGTCCTCTGCCCTCCAGACACCCCACATCATGCTGCAGTGTGGCAGAGATCATGTCTGTGCTCTTCTTCAACACCATGAAGTACCGCCCTGAGGACCCCCGCAACATCAACAATGACCGCTTCGTCCTCTCCAAGGTACCACTCTAACCCTGTCTAGAAATATCATTATTATTGACTTGAATGGGGATTATATTTCTATGGTCTAGAGACCAGAGGTATTCAACTCTTACTCTACGGGATCCGGAGCCTGCTGTTTTTCTGTTCTACCTGATAATGAATTGTACACACCTGGTGTCCCACGTCTAAATCAGTCCCTGATTTAGAGGGGAACAAAAAAAAATGCCGTACCAGTCTCATTCCCCTGCCTTAATCAGTCCTGTCAGCCAAATCCATGTTCACCTCTAAGGTCAGACCTACTGTAGCAGCCCTGCATCTTCCTTAATGGCCTCATCAGCCTCAGATACAGTTTAATCAAGTTTGTCTGTCAATCAATCAAAAGCCCTTTTTACGTCAGCAGTTGTCACAAAGTGATTATACAGAAACCCAGCCTAAAACCCAGAGAGCAACAGAAGCAGTGGCTAGGAAAAACTCCCTAGAAAGGCTGGAACTTAGGAAGAAACCTAGAGGAATCAGGCTCTGAGGGGTGGCCTGTACTCTTCTGGCTGTGTCGGCTGGAGATTATAAGAGTACATGGCCATTAAGGCCAGATTGTTCAGTAGATTGAGAGAGTGGTTAGGGCCCTTAGCAAGCACTAGGGCATTGTATCAAACTAATACCATTTTCAAAAAACAACCTGATGAATGGGATGGACAGTTGTATATTCATAGGATTTTAACCAGTCAGATTGCTTTGGCCAGTCTGTGCTGGGAAGAACCAGCCATATGATTAGAGTTCTTAAAGGCCCAATGTAGAGTAAACCTGTAATCTGGGACCTGGGATTCTTTAGGGCCACGGTTCCCAAACCTTTTGGCACCTTGTGCATTCTATTATTACAACTTTCAAGAGTAAATTCAAAGCCTGACTGAGTTCCACAGTTTGGGAACCACTGCTTTAGGAGACAGACCGGGAGGTGTGGACGTAATCCTATTGGGACTACTGGAGCTTAATTCATTTGGAGGGAACGAAGAAGGTTTGGGATAATGTTCCCAATCCCAGAACTGAAATTAGTCCAGGCACAAAGTGTGATACTGTATGTGAGAGTGTAACATAGGGAATAACAGCTCTGCTATGAAAGGTGGTTGTCGTAAATTATTGAAGTGTGCTTGCATTAGCTAAGGCCCCGTTGTGTATGTTCTGTCTGAATGTGGTCATGTCTGTGTGTGATGGTAATAAAGTCTCTTTCTATTACTCAATGAAGTCTAAGAGTGACTTGTATCTGTGAGACCGTTCTCTCTCTCTGTGTCCCTCTCGCTCTTTCTCTCTCCTCCAGGGTCATGCGGCACCGGTGCTGTATGCAGTGTGGGCTGAGGCAGGCTACCTGAAGGACAGCGAGCTGCTCAACCTCCGTAAGGTCGACTCCATCCTGGAGGGACATCCTGTGCCGGTAAGAACAGGAATAGGAAGTGACCCATCAATCCACAAGACACAACCCTGTTTGGTCCACAAATAACCTCTTAACTCCATTAACCCAGAGTGTCACTCTTCCACAAGCCTGGTTTATATTTAGCCCTTTGTTCCTCACAAACCCGTTCATCCACTACCGCTTGTTACCTGTGGTCTCTTATGAACTACAACTAACAGGGTCAAATTTGTCCTCATTTCCAAAGCCAGACATGTCCTTTTTCAGGGCACTGGTATTCCCTTGTTGGAGAGAGGAAGTCTGAGCACACAAGACCCACTATGTACTGTGGTGTAGACTGTATGTCACAAAGATGTGTTTGTGTGACAGAGACAGGTGGCCCCAGGCCCTGTGTCTGAATACACAGTAATGCCATGCTCTGTTCACACACACGTGAGTAGCCCACTGATTCCCTCAACTAAGATTCAGTGCCTATTTACCTAATACTTACACATTGATTTGCCCTGTTGATCAGTTACCATGAGCACTGAATGAATGTGTATGTTTAGGAAGTGTGTTTGAGAGGAAGTGTGTGTGTGTTTTGTGAAAAGTATCTACCTCAAATACCTTATACTTCTACACATTGGTCTGGTACTGGTACTCCCTGTATATAGCTCCACATTGATCTGGTACTGGTACTCCCTGTATATAGCTCCACATTGATCTGGTTCTGCTACTCCCTGTATATAGCTCCACATTGATCTGGTACTGGTGCTCCCTGTATATAGCTCCACATTGATCTGGTACTGGTGCTCCCTGTATATAGCTCCACATTGATCTGGTACTGCTACTCCCTGTATATAGCTCCACATTGATCTGGTACTGCTACTCCCTGTATATAGCTCCACATTGATCTGGTACTGGTACTCCCTGTATATAGCTCCACATTGATCTGGTACTGGTACTCCCTGTATATAGCTCCACATTGATCTGGTACTGCTGTATATAGCTCCACCTGTATATAGTATATAGCTCCACATTGATCTGGTACATTGATCTGATCTGGTACTGGTACTCCCTGTATATAGCTCCACATTGATTGATCTGGTACTGGTACTACCCTGTATATAGCTCCACATTGATCTGGTACTGCTACTCCCTGTATATAGCTCCACATTGATCTGATCTGGTACTCCCTGTATATAGCTCCACATTGATCTGGCTGGTACTCCCTGTATATAGCTCCACATTGATCTGGTACTCCCTTTATATAGCTCCACATTGATTGATCTGGTACTGCTACTCCCTGTATATAGCTCCACATTGATCTGGTACTGGTACTCCCTGTATATAGCTCCACATTGATCTGGTACTGGTACTCCCTGTATATAGCTCCACATTGATCTGGTACTGCTACTCCCTGTATATAGCTCCACATTGATTTGGTACTGGTACTCCCTGTATATAGCTCCACATTGATCTGGTACTGGTACTCCCTGTATATAGCTCCACATTGATCTGGTACTGCTACTCCCTGTATATAGCTCCACATTGATCTGGTACTGGTACTCCCTGTATATAGCTCCACATTGATCAGGTACTGCTACTCCCTGTATATACTGTAGCTCCATTCTTGTGGATTTAATTGTATTGTATTAAGCATTTCACAGTAAAGTCTACACCAGCTGTATTCGGTGCATGTGACAAATAACATTTGATTTGTATATGATTGTGATGGTCATGTGCATGCCAGAGACTGAATGTGGGTGTGTTATGACTGAGTAGTTCGTCTTTGTTCGCAAATAGATGTCTGTGCAATGTTTAACTGCATCATTTGCATAATGTTTGATGAGTTTGTGTAATGTGTGTTTATGCATGTTGTGTGTGTGCTGTGACGTGTTTGTGTAGTGTCTTAACATTTGTGTATGTTTATGTGTGTTAACAGAAGCAGCAGTTTGTGGATGTGGCCACCGGCTCTCTTGGACAGGGTCTGGGTGCTGCCTGTGGGATGGCCTACACTGGGAAATACTTTGACAAGGCCAGGTGAAATACCATTCACACACACGCACACGCACGCAAGCACATCATATGGAGTTTAGCACATGACTCCATTAGATGCTTAACACCCTTCTAAGTTCATGCTTTAGTTGTGTGATCGTACGCTGTCTGGCTAAACCAGAACACAGACAGATCGACCAACACACAAACACAAATAATTACATGCATTGGGAATATACAAAGGGGAGTATGCACAAGGAAATATGTGCAATTAGATAAATCAGACACACCTACTATGAACATACACAGTGATACTTTCCAACACATAGGCATAAAGAGACCCATTCATAGACAAAGCTTGCATGTACACAATACACACATCTATACTCATGGTGCACACTGCAAACAGTAAGAAGATCTGATGTTTCACCTCCTGTCAGGAGAGTAGACGCAGGCTGACAGCCATAGCTGATCTTGTATGTGGTGTCGTGGAGACAGGCTGGCTGGCTGTTTCATCATTGAATATGGTATGGAAGCCAGCGTCTTTGTTGTGAGAAACGAGGTCTGTTCAAGAATGGCCACGTGGCAACACTGGCAAACAATGGAGCCTGGAATACTGTCTATGGCAATCTGCATATGACAAGCAGATTCACCTTCATATCTGAATCCATATACAAATATATAACAGTAGGATAGCTGGGCTGTACTTTGGTGTTAGGGAAGTACTTTAAAATGGTTTATTAGAGATACTGTGATTTTGTTGTTGCTATTCTCTGGTTTCATTTTTGGTCCGTATAACAGAGCAGTCTGACATATAATGTATACGTGTGATGGGTTGGTTGCGCCTTCTCTGCATTTTGTGTTCAGTCAATTCTTCTGCTCTAATAATCAGGGCTGCGAGAGAGCCGCCATCTTCTCCCTCTCTTGCTCTTAACCTCACCTCTCTTCTTTTCTCTCACTACTTCCCCTTGCGCTCTCCTCTCTCTTTTGCTCTCTCTCTCTTCCTTGCACTCGCACGCTCTCGCCTACTCTCGCCTGCTCTTGCCCACTTGCTCTCTCTCCCGCTCGCTCGCCCTCTCTCCCGCTCACTCTCTCCCTCATGCTCACTCGCTCCCGCTCTCTCTCTCCCTCTTGCTCACTCTCTCCCACTCTCTCTCTCGCGCCCGCTCACTCTCTCCCGCTCTCTCTCTCACGCTCACTCTCTCCCGCTCTCTCTCTCTCGCGCTCAATTAAATATCAATTCAATTTAAGGGGCTTTATTGGCATGGGAAATACGTTTATATTGTTTATTTCACTTGCGTTGGCAATCAAAATTAACAGTAAACATTACACTCACAGAAGTTTCAAAATAATAAAGACATTTCAAATGTCCTATTAGGTTTAAATACAGTGTTGTAACGATGTGCAAATAGTTAAAGTACAAAAGGGAAAATAAATAAACATAAATATCGGTTGTATATACAATGGTGTTTGCTTTATCAAACCATTTGTCATTGTTGTTCATTTTCTTAGGTTGTCTGCTTGCAATTTTTTTATTTGATAAGGAAGCTGAGAGGTCAAATGTACTGTTTAGTAGAGTGTGCTTTTGCTGTGATCTGATAGGGGTGTCAGTGGACTGACAGAACTCTCTGAGAGCGTAATACTCAGTCAGTTAGGAAAGCTAAGGCTAGCTTTTTCAAACAGAAATTTGCTTCCTGTAGCACTCATTCCAAAAAGTTTGGGGCACTGTAAAGTCCATGGAGAATAAGAGCACCTCTTCATAGCTGCCCACTGCACTGAGGATAGGAAACACTGTCACCACCGATAAATCCACGCTAATCATTTTTCCACGGCTGGCCATGCTCTCCTCCTGGCTACCCCTACCCTGTCCAACATCTCAGCACCCCCTGCACCCCGCTCTTGCTGCTCGTGATTCTCTGATCAACCTCTACTCAGACGACACCATTCTGTATACATCTGGCCCTTCTTTGGACACTGTGCTAACAAACCTCCAAATGAGCTTGAATGCCATACAACACTCCTTCCGTGGCCTCCAACTTCTTTTAAATGCTAGTAAAACTAAGTGCATGCTCTTCAACCGATTGCTGCCCACACCCTCCCGCCCGACTAGCATCACTAGTCTGGACGGTTCTGACCTAGAATATGTGGACAACTACAAATACCTAGGTGTCTGGTTAGACTGTAAACTCTCCTTCCAGACTCCCATTAAGCATCTCCAATCCAAAATTAAATCTATAATTGGCTTCCTATTTCACAACAAAGCCTCCTTCCGTCATGCTGCCAAACACCCTCGTAAAACTGACTATCCTACCGATCCTTGACTTCGGCGATGTAATTTACAAAATAGCCCCCAACACTCTACTCAGCAAACTGGATGTAGTCTATCACAGTGCCATCCGTTTTATCACCAAAGTCCCATATACTACCCGCCACTGCGACCTGTATGCTCTCGTTGGCTGGCCCTCACCACATATCTGTCGCCAAACCCACTGGCTCCAGGTCATCTATAAGTCTTTGCTAGATAAAGCCCCGCCTTGTCTCAGCTCTCACTGGTCACCATAGCAACACCCACCCGTAGCACGCTCTCCAGCATATACAGTATATTGCACTGGTCATCTCCCAAAGCCAACACTTCCTTTGGCCGCCTTTCCTTCCAGTTCTCTGCTGCCAATGACTGGAACGAATTGCAAAAATCTCGGAATATCTCCCTCTCTAACTTTAAGCATCAGCTGTCTGAGCAGCTTACCGATCACTGTACCTGGTACACAGCCAATCTGTAAATAGCACACCGAACTACCTCATCCCCATATTATTACTTACCTTCTAGCCCTTTTGCTGTCTCCTCCAGGTACAGTGCCTTGCGAAAGTATTCACCCCCCTTGGCATTTTTCCTATTTTGTTGCATTACAAACTGAAATAAAAATAGATTTTGGGGGTGTTTGTATCATTTGATTTACACAACATGCCTACCACTTTGAAGATGCAAAGTATTTTTTATTGTGAAACAAACAAGAAATAAGACAAAAAAACAACTTGAGCGTGCATAACTATTCACCTCCCCAAAGTCAATACTTTGTAGAGCCACTGGGTTTTTTGCCCATTCTTCAAGGCAAAACTGCTCCAGCTCCTTCAAGTTAGATGGGTTCCTGCTGGTGTACAGTAATCTTTAAGTCATACTACAGATCCTCAATTAGATTGTGGTCTGGCTTTGACTAGGCCATTCCAAGGCATTTAAATGTTTCCCCTTAAACCACTCAAGTGTTTCTTTAGCAGTATGCTTAGGGTCATTGTCCTGCTGGAAGGTGAATATCCGTCCCAGTCTCAAATCTCTAGAAGACTGAAACAGGTTTCCCTCAAGGATTTCCCTGTATTTAGTGCCATCCATCATTCCTTCAGTTCTGACCAGTTTCCCGGTCCCTGCCGATGAAAAACATCACCACAGCATGATGCTGCCACAACCATGATTCACTGTGGAGATGGTGTTCTTGGAGTAATGAGGGGTATTGGGTTTGTGCCAGACATAGTGTTTTCCTTGATGGACAAAAAGCTCAATTTTAGTCTGACCAGAGTACCTTCTTCCGTATGTTTGGGGAGTCTCCCACATGCCTTTATTTTTTTCTTAAGAAATTGCTTTTTTGTGGCCACTCTTCCGTAAAGCCCAACTCTGTGGAGTGTACGGCTTAAAGTGGTCCCTTGAACAGATACTCCAATCTACACTGTGAGTTTTGCAGCTCCTTCAGGGTTATCTTTGGTCTCTTTGTTGCCTCTCTGATTAACAACCTCCTTGCCTGGTCTGTGAGTTTTGGTTGGCGGCCCTCTCTTGGCAGGTTTTATTGTGGTACCATATTCTTTCCATTTTTTATAATGGATTTAATGGTGTTCCATGGGATGTTCAAAGTTTCGGATATTGTTTTGTGACCCAACCCTGATCTGTACTTCTCCACAACTTTGTCCCTGACCTGGTCTTTGTCCCTGACATAAAATCAAATGTATTTATATAGCCCTTCGTACATCAGCTGATATCTCAAAGTGCTGTACAGAAACCCAGCCTAAAACCCCAAACAGCAAGCAATGCAGATGTAGAAGCACGGTGGCTAGGAAAAACTCCCTAGAAAGGCCAAAACCTAGGAAGAAACCTAGAGAGGAACCAGGCTATGTGGGGTGGCCAGTCCTCTTCTGGCTGTGCCGGGTGGAGATTATAACAGAACATGGCCAAGATGTTCAAATGTTCATAAATGACCAGCATGGTCGAATAATAATAAGGCAGAACAGTTGAAACTGGAGCAGCAGCACGGCCAGGTGGACTGGGGACAGCAAGGAGTAATCATGTCAGGTAGTCCTGGGGCATGGTCCTAGGGCTCAGGTCCTCCGAGAGAGAGAGAGAGAGAAGGAGAGAATTAGAGAACGCACACTTAGATTCACACAGGACACCGAATAGGACAGGAGAAGTACTCCAGATATAACAAACTGACCCTAGCCCCCGACACAAACTACTGCAGCATAAATACTGGAGGCTGAGACAGGAGGGGTCAGGAGACACTGTGGCCCCATCCGAGGACACCCCCGGACAGGGCCAAACAGGCCACCACTTTGCCAAAGCACAGCCCCCACACCACTAAAGGGATATCTTCAACCACCGACAAGGCTGAGTATAGCCCACAAAGATCTCCGCCATGGCACAACCCAAGGGGGGGCGCCAACCCAGACAGGATGACCACATCAGTGAATCAACCCACTCAGGTGACGCACCCCTTCCAGGGACGGTATGAGAGAGCCCCAGTAAGCCAGTGACTCAGCCCCTGTAATAGGGTTAGAGGCAGAGAATCCCAGTGGAAAGAGGGGAACCGGCCAGGCAGAGACAGCAAGGGCGGTTCGTTGCTCCAGAGCCTTTCCGTTCACCCTCCCACTCCTGGGCCAGGCTACACTCAATCATATGACCCACTGAAGAGATGAGTCTTCAGTAAAGACTTAAAGGTTGAGACCGAGTTTGCGTCTCTGACATGGGTAGGCACACCGTTCCATAAAAATGGAGCTCTATAGGAGAAAGCCCTGCCTCCAGCTGTTTGCTTAGAAATTCTAGGGACAATTAGGAGGCCTGCGTCTTGTGACCGTAGCGTACGTGTAGGTATGTACGGCAGGACCAAATCAGAGAGATAGGTAGGAGCAAGCCCATGTAATGCTTTGTAGGTTAGCAGTAAAACCTTGAAATCAGCCCTTGCTTTGACAGGAAGCCAGTGTAGGGAGGCTAGCACTGGAGTAATATGATCACATTTTTTGGTTCTAGTCAGGATTCTAGCAGCCGTATTTAGCACTAACTGAAGTTTATTTAGTGCTTTATCCGGGTAGCCGGAAAGTAGAGCATTGCAGTAGTCTAACCTAGAAGTGACAAAAGCATGGATTAATTTTTCTGCATCATTTTTGGACAGAAATTTTCTGATTTTTGCAATGTTACGTAGATGGAAAAAAGCTGTCCTTGAAATGGTCTTGATATGTTCTTCAAAAGAGAGATCAGGGTCCAGAGTAACGCCGAGGACTGTACAACCATTAAGATTAATTGTCAGATTCAACAGAAGATCTCTTTGTTTCTTGGGACCTAGAACAAGCATCTCTGTTTTGTCCGAATTTAAAAGTAGAAAGTTTGCAGCCATCCACTTCCTTATGTCTGAAACACATGCTTCTAGCAAGGGCAATTTTGGGGCTTCACCATGTGTCATTGAAATGTACAACTGTGTGTCATCCGCATAGCAGTGAAAGTTAACATTATGTTTTCGAATAACATCCCCAAGAGGTAAAATATATAGTGAAAACAATAGTGGTCCTAAAACGGAACCTTGAGGAACACCGAAATTTACAGTTGATTTGTCAGAGGACAAACCATTCACAGAGACAAACTGATATCTTTCTGACAGATAAGATCTAAACCAGGCCAGAACTTGTCTGTGTAGACCAATTTGGGTTTCCAATCTCTCCAAAAGAATGTGGTGATCGATGGTATCAAAAGCAGCACTAAGGTCTAGGAGGACGAGATGCAGAGCCTCGGTTCGATGCCATTAAAATGTAATTTACCATCTTCACAAGTGCAGTCTCAGTGCTATGATGGGGTCTAAAACCAGACTGAAGCATTTCGTATACATTGTTTGTCTTCAGGAAGGCAGTGAGTTGCTGCGCAACAGCCTTTTCTAAAAAAGGAATGGAAGATTCGATATAGGCCAATAGTTTTTTTATATTTTCTGGATCAAGGTTTGGCTTTTTCAAGAGAGGCTTTATTACTGCCACTTTTAGTGAGTTTGGTACACATCCGGTGGATAGAGAGCTGTTTATTATGTTCAACATAGGAGGGCCAAGCACAGGAAGCAGCTCTTTCAGTAGTTTAGTTGGAATAGGGTCCAGTATGCAGCTTGAAGGTTTAGAGGCCATGATTATTTTCATCATTGTGTCAAGAGATATAGTACTAAAACACTTGAGCGTCTCTCTTGATCCTAGGTCCTGGCAGAGTTGTGCAGACTCAGGACAACTGAGCTTTGAAGGAATATGCAGATTTAAAGAGGAGTCTGTAATTTGCTTTCTAATAATCATAATCTTTTCCTCAAAGAAGTTCATGAATTTATCACTGCTAAAGTGAAAGTCATCCTCTCTTGGGGAATGCTGCTTTTTAGTTAGCTTTGCGACAGTATCAAAAAGGAATTTCGGATTGTTCTTATTTTCCTTAATTAAGTTAGAAAAATAGGATGATCGACCTGGAGCTCATTGGTCTTCATGGTGCCATTTGCTTGGTGGTTCCCGTTGCTTAGTGGTGTTGCAGACTCTGGGGCCTTTCAGAACAGGTTCAAACATACATTTGAAGTCGGAAGTTTACATACACTTAGGTTGGAGTCATTAAAACTAGTTTTTTCAACCACTCCACAAATTTCTTGTTGACAAACTATAGTTTTGGCAAGTTGGTTAGGACATCTACTTTGTGCATGACACAAGTCATTTTTCCAACAATTGTTTACAGACAGATTATTTCACTTATCATTCACTGTATCACAATTCCAGTGAGTCAGAAGTTTATACACTAAGTCGACTGTGCCTTTAAACAGCTTGGAAAATTCAAGAAAATTATGTCATGGCTTTAGAAGCTTCTGATAGGCTAATTGACATAATTTGAGTCAATTGGGGGTGTACCTGTGGATGTATTTCCAGGCCTACCTTGTGCCTCTTTGCTTGACATCATGGGAAAATCAAAAGAAATCAACCAAGACCTCAGCAAAAAATGTGTGGACCTCCACAAGTCTGATTCATCCTTGGGAGCAATTTCCAAACGCCTGAAGGTAGGTACCACGTTCATCTGTACAAACAATAGTACGCAAGTATAAACACCATGGGACCACGCAGCCGTCATACTGCTCAGGAAGAAGACACGTTCTGTGTCCTAGAGATTAATGTACTTTGGTGCGAGAAGTGCAAATCAATCCCAGAACAAAAGCAAAGGATCTTGTGAAGATGCCAGAGGAAACCGGTACAAAAGTATCTATAATATCCAGAGTAAAACAAGTCCTATATCGACATAACCTGAAAGGGCGCTCAGCAAGGAAGAAGCCACTGTTCCAAAACCGCCATAAAAAATCCAGACAACAGTTTGCAAATGCACATGGGGACAAAGATCGTACTTTTTGGACAAATGTACTCTGGTCTGATGAAACAAAATAGAACTGTTTGGCCATAATGACCATTGTTATGTTTGGAGGAAAAAGGGGGAGGCTTGCAAGCCAAAGAACACCATCGCAACCGTGAAGCACAGGGTGGCAGCATCATGTTGTGGGGGTGCTTTGCTGCAGGAGGGACTGGTGCACTTCACAAAATAGATGGCATCATGAGGATGGAAAATTATGTGGAGATATTGAAGCAACATCTCAAGACATCAGTCACAAAGTTAAAGCTTGGTTGCAATTGGTCTTCAATGACCCCAAGCATTCTTCCAAAGTTGTGGAAAAATGGCTCAAGGACAACAAAGTGAAGGTATTGGAGTGGCCCTCACAAAGCCCTGACCTCAAGCCTATAGAAATGTTGTGGGCAGAACTGAAAAAATGTGTGCGAGCACAAACCTGACTCCGTTACATCCGCTCTGTCAGGAGGAATGGGCCAAAATTCACCCACATGTGGGAAGCTTGTGGAAGGCTACCCAAAATGTTTGACCCAAGTTAAACAATTTAAAGGCAATGCTACCAAATACACTCAATTAGTATGTAAACTTCCTACCCACTGGGAATGGGATGAAAGAAATAAAAGCTGAAATAAATCATTCTCTGTACTATGATTCTGACATTTCGCATTTTTAAAGATGGTGGTGATCCTAACTGACCTAAGACAGGGAATTTTTACTAGGATTAAATGTCAATAATTGGGAAAAACAGTTTAAATGCATTTGGTTAAGGTGTATGTAAACTTCCTACTTCAACTGTATACTGAGATCATGTGACAGATCATGCACACAGGTGGACTTTATTTAATTAATTATGTGACTTCTGAAGGTAATTGGTTGCACCATATCTGATTTAGGGGCTTCATAGCAAAGTGGGTGAATACATTTCCGTTTATAATTTATTACTTTTTTTAAAACAAGTTTTTTTTTAAAATCTCATTTAACTTCACCAATTTGGACTATTTTGTGTATGTCCATTACATGAAATCCAAATAAAAACGCCAAGGAGGGTGAATACTTTTGCAAGGCACTGTAGGTGTTTATCCCTCTGTGTGCTGAGGGTGTCAGGTTCTTGTCCAGTTATGGCATTTAGGTCACCACAGACAAGTACATGTCCCTGGGCCTGGAAATGGTTGATCTCCCCCTCTAGGATGGAGAAGCTGTCCTAGTTAAAGTATGGGGATTCTATTGGGGGGATATAGGTAGCACACAATTTTCTGTTGTTCATTTCCTTATTAATTTCTAACCAGATGTAAAATGTTCCTGTTTTGACTAATTTAATAGAATGGGTTAGGACTTTTCTATACCAAATTAGCATACCCCCTGTTTCACACCTGGTAGTTTGGTGGATGGGACTACCACCTCTCTGTAACCTAGAGGGCAACCAGTGGGTCCATCTCCTTTATACCATGTTTCTTGTACGATAACAATGTCTGTATTTCCATTTTCTTTGATGAAGTCTAGGTTCCTGCTATTTAGGCGAAAGGCAGATGACCTCAGACATTGTATATTCCAGGATGAAATAGTAAAATCTTTGTGTTCCATAGTGTCTAGTGTTGTTTTTGTGTGGTTTAGGCCCTGGCCATCACAGTAGGTAGTAGCATGTTGAGCATCTGATACATACCTCTTAGGTTGCAGGATGGGACTTGGGCGGGTGTAATACTGGGGGTTGGGCCTGTTGCTCTACTCACTGCCAGGGTGTATGTCCTCCTGTTTTGTTGAGTTCCTTGCCGCAGGTGCGGGGGGCATGGGGTGTGCAGAAGGGGCATAGGTCTGATATGAAGGCGCCTATATAAGGTGTGGCCAGGGTTTGCTTGGGGTGGTCTTAGCTGGTTGGTGTCTGGCTGGTGATGCTGTGGTCTGGGTGTAGGTCCTCTTGGCGTGGGTTCTCTCAGCACTGGTCCTTCAGGAGGGGGGTCTTGCAGGTCTCAAAATCCAGAAAAGAGACATTACCATTTTACAACCTGCTAAAAGGAAGTGATTCCCAAACATTCCATAACAAAGCCATCACCTACAGAGAGATAAACCTGGAGAAGAGTCTCCTAAGCAAGCTGGTCCTGGGGCTCTGTTCACAAACAGACCCCACAGAGCCCCAGGACAGCAACACAATTATACCAAACCATGAGAAAACAAAAATATAATTACTTGACACATTGGAAAGAATTAACAAAAAAACAGAGCAAACTAGAATGCTATTTGGCCCTAAACAGAGAGTACATAGAGGCAGAATACCTGACAACTGTCACTGACCCACACTTAAGGAAAGCTTTGACTATGTACAGACTCAGTGTGCATAGCCTTGCTATTGAGAAAGGCCACCGTGGACAGACCTGGCTCTCAAGAGAAGACAGGCTATGTGCATACTGCCCACAAAATGAGGTGAAAACTGAGCTGCACTTCCTAACCTCCTGCCAAATGTATGACCATATTAGAGATTACACAGATCCACAACGAATTTGAAAACAAACCCGATTTTGTGACTGTTGCCACAAGAAAAAGGCAACCAGTGAATAACAAACACCATTGTAAATACAACTCATATTTGTTTTTTTATTTTCACTTTTGTACTTTAACCATTTGCACATCGTTACAACACTGTATATATACATAATATGACATTTGTAATGTCTTTATTCTTTTGGAACTTCTGTGAGTGTAATGTGTTACTGGTCATTGTTATTGTTTATTTCACTTTTGTATGTTATCTACTTCACTTGCTTTGGCAATGTTAACATATGTTTCCCATGCCAATAAAGCTCCTTGAATTGAATTGAGTGTGTCTCTCTGGGAATGAGTAATTAGTGAGTGAGTGTGCTCCAGTGCTCAGAACAGCTTGTCTAAGTGAGCTACTGTAGCATCCAGCCCCAACCGTGACTTGTCTGTATGTATGACTGTTTTAATTAAAGCTATCTTCCTATTAGTCAGTGACCCCAACATCCACAGCCCTACATGCATAGGCCAGGGTCCCAGATAAATAGTGTTCTATGAATCAAATGAGTGAATGTGTCAGATACACTTAGCAGGAGGATTAGCAAGTGAAAATGCCACATTACAGCTTTAATAAAGCCTCACGCTTACAGTACCCTGTTTAATTCACTGTGTTTATTTGATTTAGTAAATGGTGAGTTTGAATATGATTATTCATGCTTTAGCTAAACCAAATCGAAGCAGAACGAAAAACAATTTGGCGCAGGTTCAGGAGGGTGGTTTTAAGACATTTCCCGTTCATTGGTTCTATGTAAGCCAGATGAGCCTGAGGGCTCCATGTGAGGTGTCAGTATGATGTGTTCTCTTCTCACCTCTATAATATTATCACCTGGTGAGAGGAGAGAGTGAATGAATAAATATTGGTTCATCTCAATTGTGTACCTGTTTTAAATAGAAGCTTAAATTATAGGTTAAACTGCATGGTTATCCTGGCATATGTCACGAGAGGCACCCAAACCCCGGCCTCATCCGGCCAGTGCTTTAGACCTGCAGCAGCCCAGTAATCCCTCAGAATGTGTAGGATACGTTCCCCAGTGTGTGTTGTTTTAAACCACACACACTCACCAGTATGCACATTTGAAGGGTTACCTCAGATCCCCTACTCCATCACAGCTTTTGACTTAATAGCTCTTTAAACAGTGTCATTCCTCCACAGCAATAGAACAGTCATTTATTCATTCATATTTAGATTTCTACTTTTGCCCTTCATTACCATCTAATTAATGAGTTGTATAATCACCATTATCATCAACTCATGTTATAGCAAGCAGTCAGTCAACACACTGATATTGTATCATATAACATCATGGAGCCTATTAGATTGTGTTAATTTGATTCAAATTGAATTGCAGCTCAGAGGTTTAAACAGTGTGTTGGTGCAGGGAAGTCTGTCTTTGTGTAGTGAGAGGTGCTGTGGCGAGATAACCGGGAGAGGGGATGTTAAGCGGGATCTGGACCAGGTGTTTTGTGGATCCCTCTCTGGGCTCTGGAATGTTTTTTCCCCAGGCGGTCTGGCTCGGAATGCGTGCCATGTCTCAGTCTATCTTCTCGCTTTAATGACAATGTCTATTTGAGTGGAAAGCTGTCAGACCCTGTTACCATGCAGGATGATAGGAGCTCCGAGCCAAGGGTGGGGTCAACTGTTCCTGTTCACTCTGTGCGGGGAGGGAGGCTCATTTTGAAGATGAAGGGAGGGGGTTGTGTGTAAAATGTTATTCTGCGAGGGGAGGCAATTGTGAGGAAGAGATTATTATTATTATTACTGTTCTGCTCTGTTGTGTTGCGTTTCATCCCATTAGCCATTAGGTGGCAATCAAGTGGCAATGAATTGAAAGTTGTGGATTAGTCATTTATATTAGTCATAACTTTACTTGTTTATTACTTTTTATGAAAGCTTGGCTGCTGTGATGTTGCAAGCCTCTAATTGCCCCTATCTGTCTGTCTATCTGTCTGTGTCTGTCTGTCTGTTTTTCCCTCTGTAGCTACAGTGTGTACTGCCTGCTGGGTGATGGGGAGATGTCTGAGGGCTCTGTGTGGGAGGCCATGTCCTTCGCCTCTTACTACCAGCTGGACAACCTAGTGGCCATCCTGGACATCAACCGTCTGGGACAGAGTGACCCGGCTCCCCTGCAGCACCATGTGGAGAAGTACCAGAAACGCTGCGAGGCCTTTGGGTGGGTACTGGGAGAAAGCCTAGAGACCATGATTATGGGCCTGAGCATGTAAATGACTCCCACCAGGTATTGACACCAGTAAATTAAGTCTGTCTGTGTGTGTGTGTGTGTGTGTGTGTGTAGGTGGAATGCCATCATTGTGGACGGGCACAGTGTGGAGGAGCTGACCAAGGTTCTGAGCCAACCCCGGCACCAGCCCACCGCCATCATTGCCAAAACCATCAAGGGCAAGGGAATCTCAGGTACCTACAGAAACACACACATTTCTACAGGTACCCAATCCCATGCTCCTCTATAGGTACATGTACTGATACACTAGTACAGACAGGTACACCCAGAGACTAACCAAGCCCTAATACTATGCCAGCAGCAGCGCCTTTCATGCATACACAAATGTACCAGCACAGCTTCATTGTGATACTGACAGACTCCCCTCTACCCTTCATGTTCAAACATATCTGTGGTGCTCGGGAGCTGCTTTGTCATGAATACCTACTACCAGACCACACTAATCCTGAAATCACAAAGGTTTAGTCTGTGCCTGTCCCTTAAAATGGGTCAAGTCGAATAGACCCAACTCAGCCCTCTTGTCTTTTCTATGAAGGGCACCTAAACCTGTGGTAATCTAGGCAGTGCTTTAGAGCTTCTGCTGCAGCAGCCTAGTAATCCCTCAGGATGTGTAGTATATACTCAGATCACTGGCCTTTGTCTGCCTATTGTCATAAGCATATGGCTTTTGAAGTGGAACCTTGACCTATAGAATGGTCTTTGATGGCCACACGTGTAAGGCTTTGTGATGAGAGAGAGGAGTGTTGAGCAATATGTAACTTATGACATTTCGATACTGATATCATGTCATCTAGATATAAAACAAAAGCAGATTTCTCCAATTTTGTCATTGCTGATATACTAAAGGTGTATTTGCTATGCGTGAGCTAGTGTGCCATCTCTGATAAATGTCTATCTGTGTGTGTCTCTGTCTGTGTATGTATTTCATCATGTTCTTTGTGTGTGTTGTAGCTGCAGAGGACAAGATGGGCTGGCATGGGAAGCCCCTGCCCAAGGAGATGGCTGAGGGGGTAATGAAGGACATCCAGGCGCGCATCATGAACACCACCAAGCGCCTGTACCCCGCTACGCCCACCGAGGACTCACTGCCAGTCAGCCTGCGCAACGTCCGCATGCCCAATGCACCCAACTACAAACTCGGAGAGAAGGTGTGTGTGTACTTTACAGAAAGAACAAGAGCGTTTGAGAGAGATGCTTTAAGTCCTGGAACAAGACATGGAAAATGTATATTGACTTGCTCATGACCCAGAGAGATGGTATGAATGGTGGTGGGCTGTTATATTGAACTGTGTTTTAAATGAACTAACACATTGGTTGTGTTTGGCTGCAGATTGCCACGCGGAAGGCCTATGGCATGGCTCTTGCTAAGTTGGGCCGCTACAACGAGCATGTTGTGGCTCTGGATGGAGACACCAAGAACTCAACCTTCTCTGAGCTCTTTAAGAATGAGCACCCCGAACGCTACGTTGAGTGCTACATCGCTGAGCAGAACATGGTAAGCTCAGCTGACACCCAGTGCCACATATCTGACCTGAGTCTAGGTCTAGTAGGGTGAACTAAAGTGTACTGATCACAAAATAACAATGATAAGCTGTTGTTGATAGCACTATGTGACGTCAACCCAAAATGACCATAAAAGTTCCATCCAAACCATTCATACTGTAGGCCTACGTTTTTGTATTTGAACGACTGTAGAATGACAAGCACGCAATTCCACTTTATCCATTACTATAGTCTAAAGCGGCTTCTTCTGCTTCTTTCCACCCTCATATCTAAATGATTCCCCTCTGACACACACAGTGTTACCCCCTCACTTCTAGGGCATGAATCCTTCTACTCCTCCTGCCTGGTTGCCTAAGAGACCAGGTCCCGTATCCACGAAGTGTCTCAGAGTAGGAGTGCTGATTTAGGATCATTTTGGCCTTTTAGATCATAATGAATAAGATTGGACAGATCCTAGATCAGCATCTACTCTGAGAGGCTTTGTGGATATGGGCCCTGACCTCCTCATCATTAGTAATGTCTCTGCAGGATTCCAGTAGATGTTCTTTGAGGCATCATTAGCAGGTTTAATGAAGCCGTATTGTGGCCTGTGTCTCATTGTGACTCCCACACAGACAATAGAGGAGTCAAATATAGTTCTGATGTTATTTAGATTAATTAATTACCCAAGTCATGCTGTCACATATATGAATATTGTTAAGGGATTGGGGCATTTAATGCTCTGTTGGCTTTCAGGTATCTTGTTGGTCAGTGACAACAATGATGCTCTATGCTCGCAAACGACACACTGTGCTTTGCTATACTTAATGTAGATGGTATTGTTTAAACATGTGTATTGTATTGAGTAAAAACTCTCACTGACAATGATCGTTTTTAACTGCTCACACAGGCCCCATCCCCTTAGCAGGGCCTCATGGGGAACAGGGGAAAGGGCTTTCTCAGGGCTAACAGGAAATGAAATCGCTCAAACATCACATTTCTCCCATATGATTTTTTAAGAATGTGAGACACTTTGGCCAGAATTTGAGAACACAAGTTACTCAGGCTTTTACTCTCCTTTACCTATCCTCTCTCTCCTCTTCTGTCAGGTGAGCATTGCAGTGGGCTGCGCCACGCGGGATCGTAACGTGGTGTTCGCCAGCACCTTCGCCACCTTCTTCACACGTGCCTACGACCAGCTCCGCATGGCTGCCATCTCTGAGAGCAACATCAATCTGTGTGGCTCCCACTGCGGCGTGTCCATCGGTCAGTCCGCCCACTGACCTTTGACCACCCCCCCACCCCCGGTGACCTGTCTGTGTAATGACCCGTGACTTCCTCACTGTGATCCTAACCTGACGTAGCTCTCAGCGCTGGTTCCTCTTGGACCGATTCAGTCCACTGCAGAAGACCTATCTCACTGTCACACAGTGTTAACACAGTGCTTCCCCTGACACTGTTTAGTCCAGGAAGGTCTTTGTCTTCAGTTGGTTTCCATTGAAAATGTTTGTAACACTCTTGCAGTGGGTTGAATCGTTTCCTTGTAGTTGGCCTCACGCCTTGTGATCCTGTATTATTTCCTGAATCCTGAATTTTGATTTTCCGTCTCTTCCGTCCATCTACTACTGTATCAGTGTGGCTCCGGCCAGCACTCGTTTCCTCCCTCCCCCTCTCTCTCTCTGTGTCATGGAAGTGGTGGTGGCGGGGCGGCCAGGTTTCCTTTTGGTTCCTCAGGTACATTGCATGCCCACGCCGACTCGCCCCACTGAACGCATGCCTGCCCTGTAGCTTTCACTTTAAGCCGCCCCATACACCCCAAATGCTATTGTGTGTGACTTGCATGCGTGTTTGTGTGTGTATGTGTGCATGTGTGTGTGTTCTAGGAGAGGATGGACCTTCTCAGATGGGCCTTGAAGACATTGCCATGTTCAGAGCCATTCCCACGGCAACTGTTTTCTACCCTAGCGACGGTGTCTCCACTGAGAAAGCTGTGGAGCTGGCTGCTAACACAAAGGTACCCAGCACACAGGTTTACATTTATTGTCATGAGTTTTGACCTGGAGGCAGAACTGAGTGATTTCCCCTTAGATAGGCAGGCAGCAAAACCTAAACCATATTGGAGTTATATTGTAAATTACTATATTGTAAAAATTTATGAAAACAAATATGTGCTTTTTGGTCTTAATTTAAGGTTAGGGTTAGACATTAGAGTTAGCAGTGTGGTTATGGTTTGATTTAAAATCTGATTTGATCAATTACAATTTTATTTGTCACGTGTTGAATACAAATACTTAATTATGAGCCCTAAACCAACAATGCAGAGTTTTTGAAAAAGTAAGAAAAATTTGCAAAAAAACCTCAAGGAAATATAGTAACACATTAAAATAACAATAATGAGGCTATATACCAGGAGTACCGGTACCGAGTCAATGTGCAGGGGTACGGATTAGTCGAGGTCATTGAGGTAATATGTACATGTAGATAGGGGTAAAGTGACTATGCATAGATAATAAGCAGAGATTAGCAGCAGCGAGAGTGTGTGTGTGTGAAAATTGTTAGGGCCTGGTATAGGGGTCCTGGATGGCAGGAAGCTTGGCCCTAGTGATGTACTGGGCCGTACACACTACCCTCTATAGCATCTTGCAGTCGGATGCCAAGCAGTTGCCATACCAAGCGGTGACGCAACCAGTCAGGATGCTCTCGATGGTGCAGCTATATAGCTTTTTGAGGGGGAATAGGTGTTGTCGTGCCCTCTTCATAACTGTGTTGGTGTGTTTGGACCATGATAGTTATTTAATGATGTGGACACCAAGGAACTTGAAGCTCTCTACCCGCTCCACTACAGCCCTGTGACTGTGGGTGTGCTCAGCCCTCCTTTTCCTATAGTTCACGATCAGCTCATTTGTCTTGCTCATGTTGAAAGAGAGGTTGTTGTTGTCTTGGCACCACACTGCCAAGTCTCTGACCTCATCCCTATAGGCTGTCTCATCGTCGTCGGTGATCAGGCCTACCACCGTTTTGTCGTTGTCAAACTTAATGATGGTGTCGGAGACGTGCGTGGCCACTCAGTCATGGGTGAACAGGGAGTGCAGAAGGGGACTAAGAACACAGCTGGTCAGCGCATGCGCTGAGTACACATCCTAGTAATCTGTCTGGCCCTCCGAACCTGCTTAATGGTCTTACTCACATCCGCTACATGCAGTTATGATCACACAGTCTTCCAGAACAGCTGGTGCTCTCATGCATGGTTTTGTGTTGCTTGCACGGAAGCTAGCAGAGAAGACATTTAGCTTGCCTGGGTTTCCATTTATAATTTGTGAAGTTTGCAAGCCCTTCCCCATCCTACGAGCATCAGAGCTGGTGTAGTAGGATTCAATCTTAGTCCTGTATTGATGCTTTGCCTATTTGATGATTTGTCGGAGGGTTTATCAGAATTTCTTATAAGCGTCCGGATTAGTGTCCCGCTCCTTGAAAGCGGCAGCTCTAGCTTTTAGCTCAGTGCAATCTTTCCTGTAATCCATGGCTTCTGGTTGGGATTTGTACTGTACGTAGGTCACTGTGGGGACGACGTCGTCGATGCACTTATTAATGAAGCCGGTGACTAATGTTGTATACTCCTCAACACTATCGCATGAATCCCGGAATATATTCCAGTCTGTACTAGCAAAACAGTCCTGTAGCTGTGACTTTGTGGCTGTGCCAGCTAGTAACCACTCTGCAGAGCTGCCTCCAGAACAATATTTATGACAAAAAATACTAACCTGCACCTAGAACCCTCTCTATCACATCTGCCTCATGCTATGTGCTCACTTTACAATATCTTTGGTTCACACAGCTGCTGAGTAACCTGTCTGATAAATGACAAGGTAATGAAAGTCCAGAGGCTGATTGACATGTTTCATCTCTATTTTAGGGTGTGTGTTTCATCAGAACCAGTCGCCCAGAGAACAGTGTTCTTTACAACAGCAACGAAGACTTCCAAGTGGGACAGGCAAAGGTATGGAGACAATGATATATGAGATGTACTATACACAATGACTAATGAAAGTCTTACAGTAGATCACTTTCTTATAGTACTAACATGCTTGCTAAATGATTTTAAATAGAAATATGCCTAGATAATAGAAACCTCCATCCCGTGTCCGTCAGGTTGTGTACAAGACCAACGATGATCACGTGACAGTGATCGGAGCTGGCGTGACCCTACACGAGGCACTGGCAGCTGCTGAAATGCTGAAGAAAGGTACAGAACAGTCCTTTCGGGAAAGTTACATAGATCCTTCACTGGAACTCAATATTCTACATTGGCTGTCAGGAAATGTGGTCGTCACCCAGGGACTGATGGACATCAACGTCATCCGAGTAATGCACACACACACACACGCATACTGAGACTTTGTTGTGAGACTTGTCCCACTAAGGCATTGGACCATTCATTGTGATCTGGGGTTAAATGCCAACAGTAGTGGCTGATGGTGGTACTCTATTAATAAGCATGTGCACCCCAACAACAGAGTCAGAGTACTTCTAGCATCTGTCTCTAGCACTGTAGAAGTCTGTCGATTCATCTCTAGTGTTTATCTGGTGTTGCGTGAATAGATGAAACACCATAGTTTGAAATTTGTGCTGCGAGTATTGTGTAACATGCTCTGTTTCTCTCTCAGAGAGGATCAACATTCGAGTGATTGATCCTTTCACCATCAAGCCTCTGGACTCCAAGACCATCATCGAGCACGCCAAGGCCACCAGGGGCCGCATAGTCACAGTAGAGGACCACTACTACGAGGGTGGGTACTCTGCACACACAGGCTGCTTTCTGGACTCAGGTTATCTTATTCCAGTGGAATACAATATATAGCACTGGGCACTGAGGTGTGCAGTTTTAGATAGTTATGCAGTTGCGAGACATTCATGTGATTTGTATCAGTTCTTAAATCTCTAAGCCTGAGCATGTGCAGGAGGAGGAGAAGAGACTATCAACCCTCAATGTTTTTTACATTTCATTACATTTCTGCTCTGGCCATTGGGCTTTCACTGACCTAGATAAAAGTCCAAAAATGTGTGGGTGTTTATTTTGGCACAGTTGCCTTATTTGTCCCTTGGTATTTATACTGTCTGTTGAAGGAACTAAACAAAGAAAAGAATAAGCACAGCCGTGCCACAGTCCGCATCTTAACATTAACTAACCCCCAACCAGCAGAAGCCATGCCCTGACAACCTCCAACCCCCACCCCCATTCCCTGTCTACACATGAGCATGAATAGTGCATTATGACAGGTGTGCATGCACGGGCGACGTGGGGGGGCTGGGCGTCCACTCAAAGCCATAGGGAGTGGGAAGATGGTGTGTGAGGGAGAGGAAGGGGGGAGGCTGTGATAGGGGGCTTAGAGGGGGCTATATGGAGAGGCCCAGGCTTCAAGGACCCCCATTGTGCAGATGGCTACTAAAGTAGAGTGGAGGAACACCCTCTCTCGCACCCGGCCCCCCTTCGCCACCGCCGGCCTGATGGTCAGTCAATGAGAAGGTGGTGGGAGGCCTGTCAGGGAGGATCAAGAAAGACTCAGGGGGCTGTGGAGGTGACAGTGTTACAGTGTCAGTGAGGTGGAAGACAAAGCTGATGTATAGATCAGACTGACTAAACTGCACAAACAAAGACAGCTCAGCAAGACAGGCTCAAAGGAGTTAGAGGAGGAGAGCGGATGTGACATATGGAGTCTTAAGACAAACCTCTGCACAAATACTAAGACCCAGAAAATAGAACTCTGCACTCTTGCATTTTTAGGTTTTATTTAGTTGTAAAAAGGCTATATAAATGTGATTGACTTGACATGTGGTTGTAATTATTTAGGTGGCCTGGGGGAGGCGGTGTGTTCTGCTGTGGTGAATGAGACCGGCTTCAACGTGCACCGTATGGCCGTGGCCCACGTCCCCCGCAGCGGCAAACCCACTGAGCTCCTCAAGATCTTCGGCATCGACCGTGACACCATTGCGCAGGCTGTCCGCAAGATGCTCAGCAGTTCCGCCAACGCCAAGTAGACCACTACCAGCGCCACTGCAACATGCCATTGTCATGGAAACGTCAACCCGAAAACACTTCTGGCAACCCCCGCTCTCCGAGAATACGAAGTATGAATCAAAGGATTCGAAAAAAGCAAATATGCTACTTCTGATAACTGTCATTGATGTGGTTTTGACCCTTGATCCATTGAGTTGGCCCCTTGTAAGTTCAGTACTCCACTCCCCCACAATCGACCCCATCCTAGAGAAAGTCATGAGTACTGCTGTAGTCTGAGTGAGGTGAACGTTAAAATAAAATAAAAATTGGTCTGATTCTCTCACATTTTGATGCGACACACCCTGTACCCCACGTGAGCGAGTGTGTGAGTGGACATGGGTCTGGTGTAGAGCACTGTTTTTAGCCCCTCATCCTGACTGGGACTTCACACCAATAAAGGAATGGTTTCTTCACACCCCTCCAGTCTGATAGTTGTTTCATACGTATTGACTTGTTATTTCATGATTTCATGTCCATAATGAAATAACATCATAAACACACCTACACAGCATAGCCTACATGGCAACACACAGACACAGAAAGGAGACAGAATGCGATCGGACCATCATCTACAGTAGGGCAAAAAAGTACTTAGTCAGCCACCAATTGTGCAAGTTCTCCCACTTAAAAAGATGAGAGAGGCCTGTAATTTTCATCATAGGTACACTTCAACTATGACAGACAAAATGAGAAAAAAAATCCAGAAAATCACATTGTAGGATTTTTTATGAATTTATTTGCAAATTATGGTGGAAAATAAGTATCTGTTACAGTGAAATAATACCATGCAGATTTATGCACAATTATGAACTTGAAAATGTATTGATAAACCAATTAGGAACATTTGGGCAGTCTTGACACAACATTTTGAACAGATATGGTTCATTGGATCAGTCTAAAACTGTGCACATACACTGCTGCCATCTAGTGGCCAAAATGTAAATTGCACCTGGGCTGAAATAATGCATTATGGCCTTTCTCTTGTGTTTCAAAATGATGGTACAAAAAACGTTTTTTCTTTGTATTATCTTTTATCAGATCTAATGTGTTATATTCTCCTATACTAATTTCGCATTTCCATAAACTTAAGTGTTTCCATTAAAATGTTATCAAGAATATGCATATTCTTGCTTCAGGTACTGAGCTATGGGCAGTTAAATTTGAGTATGTAATTTTAGGTGAAAATTTTAAAAAAGGGTCGGATCCTAAAGTGGTATTAAAATCAGATCAAATAACAACATTGGGTGATTAGAAATCCAAGGCATAAAAACAAAGGAATCCATGTATTTAGTCCGCAAGCGAGATCCCTGCAATCTCATTGAAGATCTAGTTTACTTTTCTGGCCTCTCTCAATTTTAACCTAATTATGTGTGCCACATTATGTATTGGATCTTTAGAAAATACAACTTTTACATTACCCTGCAGTTTACCTATAAAATGGGCTGATGGTGAAGTAGACATAATTAGTATTCATATAGCAAAATATATAAATGAGCTCTTCACAATGAATTTCAATAGAAAACTTGTAAACATAGACAAGATCCTGCAACCATGAGAGGTAAATACCTGTCTATTTATGGAAAAATGACACTGATTAACTACTTAGTCATATCTCAGTTTACTCACTTATGGCTCTGCCTACTCCTGATGATTCGTTTTTCAAATCATATGAGCAAAAAATATTTAGCTTTATCTGGAATGCTAAGCCAGAAAACATCAAGCGTGCCTATCTATATAGTGAATATGAACTGGATGGTTTGATATTAAATATAAAAGCACTAAACCTCTCTTTAAAAGCTTCACTTATATAAAAGTTTTACTTGAACCCAAAATGGTTCTCAAGTAGATTACTAAGAAAAGCTCATCCATTGTTTAAACATGGCCTTTTTGCCTCTGTGTAGCTTGCCATGTCTCATTTTCTATTAATTAGAACAAATATTACAACAAATATTATGGTTTAACTCAAATGTGGTGGTTGATAAAAGACCTGTATTTATGGAAAATATGTTTGAAAAGGGTATTTTGTTTTTAAATGATATTGTAAATTGGAGTGGTAGAGTTACAGTAGCAGTCTAAAGTTTGGACACATACTCATTCAAGGGTTTTTCTTTATTTTTAATATTTTCTACATTGTAGAATAATAGTGAAGACATCCAAACTTTTGACTGGTATGTCTTTCATGAAGTTATCGGATTTGTATGGGAAGGCCTACTCAATCCAAGATTACAACCAATTGATTACAATATTACCCTGAAAATGGAGGAGGCAGGTGGCAGCGGGAGTAGGTAGGGAACTGGTCTGCCTGCCCAATATAAAGGATTAAAACTGATAGAGAAATAAAAATAGCATAAATAGGAAAGTAGCATAAATAGGAAAGTATACCAGTTTAATTTGAGGACCAGGATGTTGACAGCTGTGCCATACAGACTGCAAAATAGCTGAGAATAGGTGTTTGATGTACCGATTCCATGGCACATGGTGTATGAGTTGATATATAAAATGATGCAAGATTTAAGATTCAAGACTGCTTTTCAGCAAAAATGATTGTACAGAATTCTTTGGGGGTGGGGAGTGGAGGGGTGTTTTTTGGGAGGGGTCTTGGACGGTCAAGGGGAATCTCTCGGGGAACTGTGGGGGGATCTTGGATGGTTGGTGGCCTGGCGGTTGGGAGATGGGCCGGTGGCCGATAGGTCGCTGATTCGGGACCCCGATTTGACTTGGTGGGAGATCTGTCGACGTGCCCTTGGGCAGGACACTTGACTCTGGTTGCCCCTGTGGATCGCTCTGCATGGGAGTCTGCTTGATGACTGAATGTAAATGTTGATTGGCTTCACTGCAGGTATATTGAACGTTTTAATATTCAATAAAAATACCAAATAAAACACGAGACACACATTGACTTGAGCCATACCTGATCAAATCTGGTGCAGTGTGTCTGCTGATAGTCTGGACTACGGGCCCTGTATGCATGCTGCATAGAGAGCTGAACATATAAGGACATAACCACCACCCACCTCATGCTGTGCATATTTAATTTGTTTTAATAATTAAAAAGCCTATTGAAAGATTCAAGGGCACATCAGCATGTATGTGTGCATGAAACTGCAGATAGAGATACTCTTTAAACATAGGGTCATCCAACAAGATGAGAGAGGACAGCTGATTAGAAACACAGTAGCCCACCACAGAAATATAATACCAACTATTTACATTACATTTAAGTCATTTAGCAGATGCTCTTATCCAGAGCGACTTACAAATTGGTGCGTTCACCTTAAGACATCCAGTGGAACAGCCACTTTACAATAGTGCATCTAAATCTTTTAGGGGGGGGGGTGAGAAGGATTACTTTATCCTATCCTAGGTATTCCTGAAAGAGGTGGGGTTTCAGGTGTCTCCGGAAGGTGGTGATTGACTCCGCTGTCCTGGCGTCGTGAGGGAGTTTGTTCCACCATTGGGGGGCCAGAGCAGCGAACAGTTTTGACTGGGCTGCGCGGGAACTGTACTTCCTCAGTGGTAGGGAGGCAAGCAGGCCAGAGGTGGATGAACGCAGTGCCCTTGTTTGGGTGTAGGGCCTGATCAGAGCCTGGAGGTACTGAGGTGCCGTTCCCCTCACAGCTCCGTAGGCAAGCACCATGGTCTTGTAGCGGATGCGAGCTTCAACTGGAAGCCAGTGGAGAGAGCGGAGGAGCGGGGTGACGTGAGAGAACTTGGGAAGGTTGAACACCAGACGGGCTGCGGCGTTCTGGATGAGTTGTAGGGGTTTAATGGCACAGGCAGGGAGCCCAGCCAACAGCAAGTTGCAGTAATCCAGACGGGAGATGACAAGTGCCTGGATTAGGACCTGCGCCACTTCCTGTGTGAGGCAGGGTCGTACTCTGCGGATGTTGTAGAGCATGAACCTACAGGAACGGGCCACCGCCTTGATGTTAGTTGAGAACGACAGGGTGTTGTCCAGGATCACGCCAAGGTTCTTAGCGCTCTGGGAGGAGGACACAATGGAGTTGTCAACCGTGATGGCGAGATCATGGAACGGGCAGTCCTTCCCCCGGGAGAAAGAGCAGCTCCGTCTTGCCGAGGTTCAGCTTGAGGTGGTGATCCGTCATCCACACTGATATGTCTGCCAGACATGCAGAGATGCGATTCGCCACCTGGTCATCAGAAGGGGGAAAGGAGAAGATTAATTGTGTGTCGTCTGCATAGCAATGATAGGAGAGACCATGTGAGGTTATGACAGAGCCAAGTGACTTGGTGTATAGCGAGAATAGGAGAGGGCCTAGAACAGAGCCCTGGGGGACGCCAGTGGTGAGGAGACAGATTCTCGCCACGCCACCTGGTAGGAGCGACCTGTCAGGTAGGACGCAATCCAAGCGTGGGCCGCGCCGGAGATGCCCAACTCGGAGAGGGTGGAGAGGAGGATCTGATGGTTCACAGTATCGAAGGCAGCCGATAGGTCTAGAAGGATGAGAGCAGAGGAGAGAGAGTTAGCTTTAGCAGTGCGGAGCGCCTCCGTGATACAGAGAAGAGCAGTCTCAGTTGAATGACTAGTCTTGAAACCTGACTGATTTGGATCAAGAAGGTCATTCTGAGAGAGATAGCGGGAGAGCTGGCCAAGGACGGCACGTTCAAGAGTTTTGGAGAGAAAAGAAAGAAGGGATACTGGTCTGTAGTTGTTGACATCGGAGGGATCGAGTGTAGGTTTTTTCAGAAGGGGTGCAACTCTCGCTCTCTTGAAGACGGAAGGGACGTAGCCAGCGGTCAGGGATGAGTTGATGAGCGAGGTGAGGTAAGGGAGAAGGTCTCCGGAAATGGTCTGGAGAAGAGAGGAGGGGATAGGGTCAAGCGGGCAGGTTGTTGGGCGGCCGGCCGTCACAAGACGCGAGATTTCATCTGGAGAGAGAGGGGAGAAAGAGGTCAGAGCACAGGGTAGGGCAGTGTGAGCAGAACCAGCGGTGTCGTTTGACTTAGCAAACGAGGATCGGATGTCGTCGACCTTCTTTTCAAAATGGTTGACGAAGTCATCTGCAGAGAGGGAGGAGGGGGGGGGGGGGGAGGAGGATTCAGGAGGGAGGAGAAGGTGGCAAAGAGCTTCCTAGGGTTAGAGGCAGATGCTTGGAATTTAGAGTGGTAGAAAGTGGCTTTAGCAGCAGAGACAGAAGAGGAAAATGTAGAGAGGAGGGAGTGAAAGGATGCCAGGTCCGCAGGAGGCGAGTTTTCCTCCATTTCCGCTCGGCTGCCCGGAGCCCTGTTCTGTGAGCTCGCAATGAGTCGTCGAGCCACGGAGCGGGAGGGGAGGACCGAGCCGGCCTGGAGGATAGGGGACATAGAGAGTCAAAGGATGCAGAAAGGGAGGAGAGGAGGGTTGAGGAGGCAGAATCAGGAGATAGGTTGGAGAAGGTTTGAGCAGAGGGAAGAGATGATAGGATGGAGGAGGAGAGAGTAGCGGGGGAGAGAGAGCGAAGGTTGGGATGGCGCGATACCATCCGAGTAGGGGCAGTGTGGGAAGTGTTGGATGAGAGCGAGAGGGAAAAGGATACAAGGTAGTGGTCGGAGACTTGGAGGGGAGTTGCAGTGAGGTTAGTGGAAGAACAGCATCTAGTAAAGATGAGGTTGAGTGTATTGCCTGCCTTGTGAGTAGGGGGGGAAGGTGAGAGGGTGAGGTCAAAAGAGGAGAGGAAAGAAGGAGGCAGAGAGGAATGAGTCAAAGGTAGACGTGGGGAGGTTAAAGTCGCCCAGAACTGTGAGAGGTGAGCCGTCCTCAGGAAAGGAGCTTATCAAGGCATCAAGCTCATTGATGAACTCTCCGAGGGAACCTGGAGGGCGATAAATGATAAGGATGTTAAGCTTGAAAGGGCTGGTAACTGTGACAGCATGGAATTCAAAGGAGGCGATAGACAGATGGGTAAGGGGAGAAAGAGAGAATGACCACTTGGGAGAGATGAGGATCCCGGTGCCACCACCCCGCTGACCAGAAGCTCTCGGGGTGTGCGAGAACACGTGGGCGGACGAAGAGAGAGCAGTAGGAGTAGCAGTGTTATCTGTGGTGATCCATGTTTCCGTCAGATGAACTCTGCCTTGTTGGCCGCAGATCGGCAGTTCCAGAGGCTACCGGAGACCTGGAACTCCACGTGGGTCGTGCGCGCTGGGACCACCAGATTAGGGTGGCCGCGGCCACGCGGTGTGGAGCGTTTGTATGGTCTGTGCAGAGAGGAGAGAACAGGGATAGACAGACACATAGTTGACAGGCTACAGAAGAGGCTACGCTAATGCAAAGGAGATTGGAATGACAAGTGGACTACACGTCTCGAATGTTCAGAAAGTTAAGCTTACGTAGCAAGAATCTTATTGACTAAAGTGATTAAAATGATACAGTACTGCTGAAGTAGGCTAGCTGGCAGTGGCTGCGTTGTTGGCACTACACTAATCAAGTCGTTCCGTTGAGTGTGATAGTTTCAACAGTGCTGCTATTCGGGGGCTAGCTGGCTAGCTAGCAGTGTTGATTACGTTACGTTGCGTTAAAAGAACGACAATAGCTGGCTAGCTAACCTAGAAAATCGCTCTAGACTACACAATTATCTTTGATACAAAGACGGCTATGTAGCTAGCTATGTAGCTAGCTACGATCAAACAAATCAAACCGTTGTACTGCAATGAAATGAAATGAAAATGTGATACTACCTGTGGAGCGAATGCGACCGGGTTGTTGAGTGAGGAAGTTCTATTCGGTAGACGTTGGCTAGCTGTTGGCTAGCTAGCAGTGTCTCCTACGTTAAGGACGACAAATAGCTGGCTAGCTAACCTCGGTAAATTAAGATAATCACTCTAAGACTACACACTCTAAACTACACAATTATCTTGGATACGAAGACAGGAAAGACAACTATGTAGCTAGCTAACACTACACTAATCAAGTCGTTCAGTTGAGTGTAATAGTTTTTTACAGTGCTGGTATTCGGAAGACGGTGGACGTTTGCTAGCTGGCTAGCTGGCTAGCTGCTGGGCAGATAGCAGTGTAGACTACGTTAGGACGACGAAATACGATAATTACGCAATTATCTTTGATAAAAAGACGGCTATGTAGCTAGCTAAGAAGAAATTGCTAAGATTAGACAAATCAAACCGTTGTACTATAATGAAATGTAATGAAAAGTTATACTACCTGCAGACCGAAGCGCTCGGATGCGACCGCTCGCTCCAACCCGGAAGTAGAAACACATGGCTGCTGTCGCACTAACCTGAAGACCACTGTGTTGGGGTAAACAAGGTGTTTAGGGCCTAGATTCAATCAGATCAAGTGTTAACTGACAATAGCGATGCGGATGTTTTGGCGGTTTAGGAGGTGGAACTGCGTTGAAGACGTCAAATCATTGTCACTAAGCCACACCCACCCGCCCCACTCACATTAGAAGTTCAGAACGAGATAATTACACTCAAATTGAAAGATCATTCAACTAAATAATGAGGATTTCTATCAGCCTAATGGACGTGTAGATTACATCTCACATTCCACTGTTTGAACTTGTAAACAAGGCTGCATGGGATTTCTGTTAATGTGACTTTATGCAGGCAATGTCTGCTTTACTGTAGGTGTAATTCCAGGGGCCACTTGTGGATTTGACAGCTCTAATGCAGTTCCACCTCCGACATGCCAAAACAACTACTATGCGGATATTGGTTAAAGCGGATCTGATTGAATTGAGCCCTTAGTCTGAGGCACACTGAAGCAGGCGAAACTCAGTCCCTTGGTGAGAGTCTGAGGCACACTGAAGCAGGCGAAACTCAGTCCCTTGGTGAGAGTCTGAGGCACACTGAAGCAGGCGAAACTCAGTCCCTTGGTGAGAGTCTGAGGCACACTGAAGCAGGCGAAACTCAGTCCCTTGGTGAGAGACTGTAGTTTTACTGGATGTTATAGTCCATGGTACTCACTGTACTCTACGCTAATGTGGGTTTCCCCACAGGAGAGTACATGTGATCTTGTATCTGACCTTTAACCCTAGGCTGTGGGTACCCTCCCTGTGAGTTGCAGCAGCTGCAATAGTGGCAGTCTGGGGGAATCCTCATGGTCATTAGAGCATCTGTCTCTTGTACAGTATCACTACCTCGTTACCACAGTTACAAGAGATGGAGACCCCCCCCCCCCCCGGAAATACCCCTGCCCCCCAGCTGGCACCCACCCCCAATCTTCTAGACTGTCATCTGATTGCCCCTAAGTGCTACCCCCTCCCCAAATCTGCCTCTGACCCCTCCTGTTTGCGTATATCCACCCTTGAGTGAACAGCCGGTCAGCTAGCTCTGTTAAGGAACATCAGAGGACTCCACCATGATCTACTTCCCTAGTGAAACTGTTCCCCAGACAGGCCTGTCCACATCTTCCACCCTAGTAATCCTCAAACAAACACGACACCAGCATACTGCAAACAAATGTCCACCACAGACCACCTCAAACACAGAGACCACCACAGACTACCTCAAACACAGAGACATTTCCATCTTTTGAGTAATGCAACAGAAATAACTATTTTCTCCTTGTCTGAAGAGATGTCATGAAAGAGTACAGGAAGAGGATTTTTACAAAAATATCAATAACTATTGTGCGTATTGTAAATTAAACAAGCTGCTTTAGGTCAAGATCTTATTTTACTTAATAGCCCTTTCCATACACAGAGACATAATGATGCTATATACATTACATTCTTAATTATATGGGTACAGGGTAACATTTATTACACGTTGACACTATTTTAAAAAATAAAAGTAAAATGCTGTATATCTGTGTGCCCTGTCATAGTTCATGCTGTCATTCCCCCTCCCATCTGTCATTTTCAGTTTCAGCCCCCCATGCCTTCTCTTCCCACCACATTTCCTTCTACTCCTGCCATCCTCTAACTTCCCACCATCATCTATACACACATTTATTCACACATTTACATGTTCTTCCTCCAGTACCCCATCTCTACTTCCCTCCAACCCATATGCTCTGGTCCATCTTCTCTATTTTCCTCTAGTTCCTGTACTCGTCTCCACAATCTCCGATGAGGCTCATGAGGTCACACGAGCGCTGCAGCACGCCGTCGATGGTGCGCAGGTCTTGCGCCGTGAGCTCCAACTCTGGGCTGCAGCTGTGCAGGCTGTCCTTGATGTGTTCCGCCCCAGCAACACCGAGACGACAGCCCACGATGACTCCAGCCACTGCTGGCCGGTCCAGAATGTAGCGGGTAGCCACGTTGGCAATGGAGCAGCTGTGGCCCTGGGCAACACTGTCCAAGACAACCAGCAGCTCCTGGAACAGCCCCCATCCTCCCCAGCCATCAATCACCTTCTTGTATTTACTGAGGGAGGCAGTGTTGAGCTCCACCCTGCTTGTAGGCTCCGCCTTCCCCAGATAGCGCTCTGAGAGTAGACCACCGGCTGAGAAATAGAGGGGGGACCGAGCGATGGAGGTTTAAAAAGATGGAGGGAGGGGTTGGATAGAGAAAGAGAGACAGAGACAGGGTAAAGATGAGGAAGAGAGGAGATAGGGTGAAGAGGGAAGCAGAGAAACAGCACAGACGCATCGTCAGTTTGGACTCCATCTTAGATTGCCACCATTTTATATCACTACACCCCACATTGCAAGAGTCAATACGGAAAGGATTTCTACAATCTCTAACGATATTAAACAACTTGCTAATTTCAGTGATACTAATAACCATAATGCATCAAAGCAAAGCATGCAGTATCTCAGATTTCTTCCCCAATATATCTGGCGAGAGTACGTTGTGTTTTTCATTACGGACTTATGTGAGAGTCAGTCATTATCAGATCAGAATATCAAGAATACCATGACTAGAAGGAGCGCTTATGGGTCTGTCTAAAGTTGTAATTTACGATGTGATTTACGATATAATATCGTAAATCACATAACTTGAAAAAAAAAAACAGACCATAGCCGGTCACTAAGGTTGCAACAGTAACTGTGAGCTAGCCTGGTCTAGATCTATGGGTCAGATGGGTAGGCTAAACCCCATACAGACCTGGGCCAGGCTAACTGGGACCTAATCCAACCCTTCACCACTGACTCAGTGCAGTGACATGAATGCTTGTGCTTCTTCATCCTCTTAAATGGCAAACGCCTGATGATCTAGAGCAGCCAAAAAGCAGCAGTAGGAGTAGAGCCGTGGCCGTGATGACTTAATCCCATATGACCTCAGACCGGTCCTCACCCAGAGTTCCATAGGTGAGGAGCTGGATGCCGTGAGACAGGCAGACTGCCTCCATCTTAGCAGCAGGCCGCTGGTCAATCAGAGAGTACTGCACCTGGGAGGAAACATCCCTGGACATTAATACTGGACATACTGAACGCTGACGCAGACTAATGTACTGAACATGCACAGATTTCACAATACTCTATAAGGCACAAGGAAATTGCCTCCCATTAAGCTTGTGAGAAAGCGAGAGAAAGACGGAGCAAACAGATGAGGGAATGAGGGAGCAGGCACTGTACCTGGTTACTGGAGATTCTGATCCCTTTGTTTGTGATCTCCTCAAGCCTCTGTGTGTCAAAGTTGGTAAGGGCCAGCTCTCCTGAAGAGTAAGAAAATAAGGAGTACATCTAAACTTGACAAACAGGCACAGCTCATCAACAAGTACACAAGGTACATGGCTGAACTGTGAATCTTAACAAAGAGCTTGTGTGCATGGGATTAGTAAATGGTTATATAAGATGACCTACGTATAAGTCCATCCTGCTGCAGGTCAGACAGGTGCCCCAGGGCATGCAGGTATCTATTATCGCTGTAGTCCCACCAGTGGAACTGCACACAGTCCAGAGAATCCACCTGCATACGGGCCATGGAACGCTGCAACGCCTTCTCCACAACCTAGTGACGAGACATATTAAAGATGTCTACACCAGGCGTGAGTTATCTTACCCTGTTATGGCTGGTGAGGGTGCAGGCTTTTGTTGCAGCCAAGTGACATAGGTGAACCAGAACAGACACCTCAAAATAGAATCAGATAAGGGAGTCTCTCAGAGCTGAACCAGAACAGACACCTCAAAATAGAATCAGATAAGGGGAGTCTCTCACAGAGCTGAACCAGAACAGAACCCTCAGAATAGAATCAAATAAGGGAGTCTCTTACATAGCTGAAAGTTGTCCTGAGACACTGCCCTCAAGCAGTTCTAATTGTTAATTGGTGGATGTGATACACAGTATTTAGATTTCAGATTTTAATGGATGGTGGACAACTTGCAGGATGATTTTTCACACACTAGTCTGTATTAAAGACTCACCTTGCGGTCCATTGGTCCAGGTCGTGGCACCCATTTGGTCAAACCTTGCAGGGGTGCTGCAGCATCACAGCTGGGTTTCCATTTCAGCTAGAAAACAGAATGCTACAATTACATTCCGTGCCATCGGTGAAAAGACACTGAAATGTATTCATAAAATGTACTCAGTTGTGTACCACACTTCATATAATAACACACTCAGTCCACATAATCTCCTCAAAGATCTCAGACACTTTTCAGTCAGATGTGAGAGACCATATAAATCTCTCCGTTTCACACGTGAGAGCAGATGTATCTAGTTACAGACAGGTGATTCAACCCTCAGAGAGGTTGGTGTTGGGAAGCATCTCAGAGGACATTATTCCAGGTGTCAAAACACATACAAGTCATAATCGTGTGAGATGCAGCGTGCCTGGGCACCGACAAGGTCTGAAACCCATAGGAATCAATAAATGAAGATGCAAATCAAATCTGCATATTAAAACCATTGTTAATGGTGAAAAAAAAGAGTGTGGGTGTAAGAGTGCATCTGACAATGTGTGTATATAAGTGAGAGCTTACTGATTTACTAATTTACTGATCTTCCATACGCAATCTCTCCCCTGATTCTTGAGAGCGAGACTGAGCAGCCCAACCGCCGAATAGCAACTGTGCTACATTAGCTCCCTCCTGTGCCAATTCAGGGGTACTGCTCCACTTGCACACACAGATCTGAGATCAATGTTCATACAATCTACAATATGTACATACACTTTCAATCCAACAGGTTCATAATCTGGAGTTTGTGTGGTGTAGGCTACAACAACAATTCATACCTGGCTGTTGAAGCGTCCAAAAATCTCCTCCGCTGGTCCATAGATATCTGCCATGTCAAAAGTTGTTAGGCCAGCATCAATATAGGCTTGCATTGCCTGCACTGGAATAGGAAAAGGGGGTTTGAAAATAACTGTTAGGGAAATAAAAATTGTGGGTAAAAAATGCTATAATAGGCAGCATCATCTAAAAAAAATGTAATTACATAGTACCCATTTTTCCATTGAAACTGTATGGAACTGATAAGCTATAGCCAGCAGCATACTACCCTGCATCTCACTGCTGGCTTACTTCAGAAGCTAAGCAGGGTTGGTCCTGGTCAAACCCTGGATGGGAGACCAGATGCTGCTGGAAGTGGAGGGCCAGTAGGAGGCACCCTTTCCTCTTGTCTAAAAAAACAAACATCCCAATGCCTCAGGGCAGTGATTGGGGACCCTGCCCTGAGTAGGGTGCTGTCTTTTGGATGGGACGTTAAACAGGTGTCCTGACTCTCTGTGGTCATTAAAGATCCCATGGCACTTATTGTTAACCCTAGTGTCCTGGCTAAATTCCCAATCTGGCCCTCATACAGTCACCTAATCATCCCCAGTTTACAATTGGCTCATTCATTCTGTGACTGTTCCCAAGGTTGTTGCTGTAAATTAGAATTAGTTCTCAGTTAAATAAACTGGACAAAATATTGTGTGGGGCACTCACTCATAAAAGACATTAGCTAGACACTTAAGGTCTAAAAACATGTGAATAAATTTGATTTTGAAGAAACATTTACCCTACTTTCAGTTTACCTGCTTTGGGATGATCCACCGGACCATGAGCACCTGATACCTGCCACATGCCGTTCAGGATGCGGCAGATCTCCAAGCCCCCTGCCAGCCTAACTTTGGGCACTTGAGCCATCCTAAAAAAAATGCAGGATAGTAAAACAGACTGCATTCCATTCTAAATTAAACCACCATCTAGATCAAATGCTTTCAACATTTCGGGTTGTGTACTTATCTGTTGAACTGACATCATAACTAATACAGAAAGTAGCTGGTTCATTTAAACTCGACATTCATCGTACGGTTGTTGATACTTCCAGCAGCTTAGCTGTTATCAAAGTTAACTCCTTCGACGAAATACATAACTGGGGTATGCAAAATGATTTACTAAAATATTATTTACCTTTCTTTGCGATGTAGTTACTGTGTAGATAGTTTACACAAGACAGCCTCGGGGTGTGTTGAGCTAACTACGGCTAACTGTAATAAATAAAAAACATTACAAAACATGTTATGCAGTTTATGCATGTCGTTCTTCTTCTGCTTGTTCTTCGATGAGGTTTAACCGCGGTTGGCATCCAATAAATGTTGCATTACCGCCACCTACTAGACTGGAGTATAACTCCCTTATTAACCTTTGCTTAAAAAAAAATATATATATATATATATATATATATACACTGCTCAAAAAAATAAAGGGAACACTTAAACAACACAATGTAACTCCAAGTCAATCACACTTCTGTGAAATCAAACTGTCCACTTAGGAAGCAACACTGATTGACAATAAATTTCACATGCTGTTTTGCAAATGGAATAGACAACAGGTGGAAATTATAGGCAATTAGCAAGACACCCCCAATAAAGGAGTGGTTCTGCAGGTGGTGACCACAGACCACTTCTCAGTTCCTATGCTTCCTGGAGACGTGGAGGCCGTAGGAGGGCAACAACCCAGCAGCAGGACCGCTACCTCCGCCTTTGTGCAAGGAGGAGCAGGAGGAGCACTGCCAGAGCCCTGCAAAATGACCTCCAGCAGGCCACAAATGTGCATGTATCTGCTCAAACGGTCAGAAACAGACTCCATGAGGGTGGTATGAGGGCCCGACGTCCACAGGTGGGGGTTGTGCTTATAGCCCAACACCGTGCAGGACGTTTGGCATTTGCCAGAGAACACCAAGATTGGCAAATTCGCCACTGGTGCCCTGTGCTCTTCACAGATGAAAGCAGGTTCACACTGAGCACATGTGACAGACGTGACAGAGTCTGGAGACGCTGCGGAGAACGTTCTGCTGCCTGCAACATCCTCCAGCATGACAAGTTTGGCGGTGGGTCAGTCATGGTGTGGGGTGGCATTTCTTTGGGGGGGCCGCACAGTCCTCCATGGTCTCGCCAGAGGTAGCCTGACTGCCATTAGGTACCGAGATGAGATCCTCAGACCCCTTGTGAGACCATATGCTGGTGCGGTTGGCCCTGGGTTCCTCCTAATGCAAGACAATGCTAGACCTCATGTGGCTGGAGTGTGTCAGCAGTTCCTGCAAGAGGAAGGCATTGATGCTATGGACTGGCCCGCCCGTTCCCCAGATCTGAATCCAATTGAGCACATCTGGGACATCATGTCTCGCTCCATGCACCACAGACTGTCCAGGAGTTGGCAGATGCTTTAGTCCAGGTCTGGGAAGAGATCCTTCAGGAGACCATCCGCCACCTCATCAGGAGCATGCCCAGGTGTTGTAGGGAGGTCATACAGGCACGTGGAGGCCACACACACTACTGAGCCTCATTTTGACTTGTTTTAAAGGACATTACATCAAAGTTGGATCAGCCTGTAGTGTGGTTTTCCACTTTAATTTTGAGTGTGACTCCAAATCCAGACCTCCATGGGTTGATAAATTTGATTTCCTTTGATCATTTCTGTGTGATTTTGTCGTCAGCACATTCAACTATGTAAAGAAAAAAGTATTTAATGAGATTATTTCATTCATTCAGATCTAGGATGTTATTTTAGTGTTCCCTTTATTTTTTTGAGCAGTGTATATACTACAAATACCCTTCCATTTAACACTAGACTCATAAAAAATTATAATAATTACCATTCTCCACTATTTAAATCTATTTAGTCCTACTTCAGGCCAACAACCAGAATGGATGGGACACCGCCACTTAACACACCCTGTAACTCTTCCGATGTCAAGTTTCACACACCTAAAAATCACTCTGCAGCTGCCACCACAACCTCTATTTTCTGTGACTTTACGTTCCATCCCTGCAGTATAGTTGATAACCATTGCTATAAATGCCAAAAATTCAATCTTACTGAAACATACAGTACCAGTCAAAAGTTTGGACACCTAATCATTGAAGGGCTTTTCTTTATTATAACAATTTTCTACATTGTAGAATAATAGTGAAGACATCAAATCTATGAAATAACACATATGGAATCATGTAGTAACCAAAATAGTGTTAAACAAAAATATATTTTATATTTGAGATTCTTCAAAGTAGCCACCCTTTGCCTTGATGACAGCCTTGCACACTCCTGGCATTCTCTCAACCAGCTTCATGAGGAATGCTTTTCAGTCTTGAAGGAGTTCCCACATCGTCTGAGCACTTGTTTGCTGCTTTTCCTTCACTCTGTGGTCCAACTCATCCCAAACCATCTCAATTGGGTTAAGGTCGGGTGGTTGTGGAGGCCAGGTCATCTGATGCAGCACTCCATTACTCTCCTTCTTGGTGAAATAGCCCTTACACAGCCTGGAGGTGTGTTTTGGGTCATTGTCCTGTTGAAAAACAGGTATAATGTCAGGAAAAGAACATACCAGATATAGGCTAGGGCAACAAAAACACTAACTGCTCGACCCAGTTGAATACAGTATAGGTATCTTACCGTTTCATTGTTCATCACTAGTTAACATGAACTCTCCCCATAGGTTATCTGTACATCAAATTCAATTCCTAGGCTATTTATTTCAGTACACTTACAACTGACAGAAATTCTCTCATTCCAAGGTGATCCAAATTAACCTATTTGTGCAACTTCCATAGAAAAGCAGTTTATCTACTCCTCCAACACTACTTGCTATGAGATTGGTCCCCAAGTAAGAGTTCACAGCGACAAGCAACTGAAACCTTACAGTATTGGAGATATAAAAGAGGTATAGAAAAGTGCATATTTCCATCGGTGAAATGTCAACCTGCATAAGACCTACTTACAGTAATATGCAAACAATGTCCATTTTAATTAAAAGTTGTTTGACCAAACAAACCAGAAAATTATTTTTAAAACACCATTCAATATGAACTTATTTATCACTTTATAACACAGGTTCCCTGCTCGCTAGTTGATCCTTGAAGAAAAATTGCAAATACACAGTAGTAACTACAGTACCGTAGATAATGGCAAAAAAAATGCTTCAAACCCCAAACAGAAAACATTTAAGAATAGTTGCCATAATACACTCAAAGATATTTGTCCATCTTGCCATATTGTCCATTACAAGGTGTACCAAACATGTTCTTTCCAAAATGTTCCATGATAACCAATATTAATTAACTTCTTAATTACAAAAATAACATATTATTCAAGAATTAGAGGTATTATTTCTGTTGTATTACATTTCATGACATGACTCTGCCCTCAAAGCTCAACCCTTGGTGTGCAGGTTTCTGTTCCGGCTCATTGTTCAATCATGTCAACTTGGATGACAATCGCCTAACGGGGCAGCAGGTAGCCTAGTGGTTAGAGCATTGGCCCTGTAACCAAAAGGTTGCTAGATTGAATCCCCGAGCTGACAAGGTAAAATAAATCTGTCGTTCTGCCCCTGAACAAGGCAGTTAACCCACTGTTCCTAGGCTGTCATTGTAAATAAGAATGTGTTCTTAACTGACTTGCCAAGTTAAATAAAAAGGTTAAAAAAACAAGTAGGCCATGTTTGTAAAATAAATAAATGTACCTGACTGCAGAGTTAAGTAAAGTTACATATAAAAAACATTACGGTAAGAGACCCTGCACAAACAGGACTGATAATGAGAAGTAAAAGGCATTGTTGTTCACCTAATACCTTTTTTGCACTTTTGGTTAGAGCCTGTAAGTAAGCATTTCACTGTAAGGTCGACACCTGTTGTATTCAGCGCACGTGACAAATAAACTTTGATTTGTTCAGCATGTCTATGACTGTTAAGTAAAGCCATTGGAATTGGATGTCTTCCCGTCTTTACCCTTCAGTGACTCCCTGTAGAGCAGCAGCCTCTCGGTGGTGTGAGGGGGCAGCCGGCTCCTCTTGGCCCTGACAATGCAGGACGCCATGGGGAAAAGCCGGTCAAAGCCCCCTGATGTGGCTGGCACAGCCAGCAGCCTCCTGGCTGTACTCTGGAGCTGGGGAAACCGTGAGGCATCTCTCCAGAAAACCTGGGTGGAGCAGTCCCCATTCAGCACAGGCTCTGATAAGTACTGGTCCAGCTCAGACAGCTTCATGGTCTTGGCCGCAGGCTGGAGGAAACCAAAGATGGACTTGCGCTTGAGTTTGACGCTGCAACTGTTAGAGCTGGAGGCCTCATGGCTGTCTTCACTCTCTTTCTGCTTCACCAATGGGTTCCAGGAATCCATGTCGGTCACCGACGCCTCAACCAGCGTTCGGACCTGGAACTTGGAGGGGGCGGCCAGTGTGGAGGTGTCCCCCTCCTGCCTGGCGTTGTCGAAGGGCTGGAGCTTAATGTGGGGGTCCAGCACCGTGACAAGGATCAGGTCCCTCTGCGGGATGAGGGGCTGGAAGTGTGTGTGCAGGCCAGATCGGAGCCCCTTGGAGAAGTGGCTGTAGTTGGTGGGGAGGGTCTCCAAGGTCCTGTCCAGGCCGATCAGAGAGGGGATGATGAGGGAGAAGGTGACAGCGTCGCTCTGCAGCACCTGGATGGCCTCCTCGAAGGGCTCCAGCAGGCCGATGATGTCCACCACCTGCTCTCGCTTGGCCCTCACCATGGGCGGGGAGCTGGACGAGTCCTTGGCTTCAATGCGGGCCTGAGAAAGCAGGGTCATGACCAAGCCCCACACCGCCTCCAGCACCATCCGCCGCATCGATACAAAGGTGGAATTCCAGTGACCACTGTCGGGTGAGGGGGTCAATGACATGCCACACTCCTTCAGCAACACCTCGTTCCAGTAGGCGCTGCGGTGGAAGAAGGCCACCACGTTGTGTACCTGTGACAGCAGGTTCTCCACAACACGAGAGTTCTTCAGAGCCTCCTTGATCACCAGCTGCAGCATGTTGGCAATGCAGCCCACACGGGTGCCAAACTGAATCTCTGAGAAGTCCTCTGTGGGCATCTGGTCGTCCAGGAAGGCCAGCATCTCCTCTTCGTTTGGGTCACCTCGCTGAGACGAGCACATGATCCTATAGTCGCAGAAGAGGTCATAGGCAGCGATGGTGTGCTTGGCCTCGTTGGTGATGATGTAACCCAGGTTGTTGGGGAACAGGCCCTAACTCAGCAGTACGGCCTCCAGCTCCCGAGCCACGGCCACGTTCAAGCTCTTGTGGCCGAAGGCCACGGTGGGCCAGTGGATGTGCCAGTCGTCATCCAAGAAGTACAGCTGCACGGCGACAATGGGGTCGGCATAGGGGTTGGCCCAGTGGTCCATTGTGGGGTGGATCACAGCATTGCCTGAGCTGGCCGCCAGGCAGAACTTCAGGTTGCGGATCAGATGGGGCTTGATGGCCTTCTCCACATCATCGTACAGCCTGAGGCCCACGGAACGCTGGGACAGCCTCTGATACTGGGGGCCGATCACAGACATGAACCTCCTGAAGCCTGAGCCCTCGACGAAGCTGAGGGGAAGCATGTCCTCCAATATCATCCTCAGTACGGCTTCTGTGATGCTTTTCTGACTCGACTTGTGGGTTGTGGGGACACTCTGGTCTAAAAAAATATCTCAATGCCACAGGGCAGTGATTGGGGACACTATCCTGTGTAGAGTGCGGTCTTTCGGATGGGACGTTAAACAGGTGTCCTGACTCTCTGAGGTCATTAAAGATCCCATGGCACTTATCATAAGAGTAGGGGTGTTAACCCCGGTGTACTGGCTAAATTCCCAATCTGGCCCTCAAACCATCACGGTCACCTGATAATCCCCACCTAATAATTACAATTGGCTCATTCATCCCTCTCCCCTGTAACTATTCCCCAGGTCATTGCTGTAAATGAGAACTTGTTCTCAGTCAACTTACCTGGTAAAATTGCAAAGAAAAAAAAGTGTCTCCACTAGGTTATAATACAGAGTGTTGGGAAGGAATTCAGACCCATTTCTTTACATTAGTCTCATTCTAAAATGGATGAAATAGTTGCTTACCTCATCTACACATAATAACAAAGCAAAAACAGGGTTTTAAAAATGTGTAAAAAAAACAAACAGATATCATATTTACTTCAGACCCTTTACTCAGTACTTTGTTGAGGCACCTTTGGCAACAATTACAGCCTCAGAAGACTTCTTGGGTATGACGCTACAAGCTCGGCACACCTGTATTTGTGGAGTTTCTCCCATTCTTCACTGCATATCCTTTCACGCTCTGTCAGGTTTGATGGAGAGTGTTGCTGCACAGCAATCTTCAGGTCTCTCCAGAGATGTTTGATCGGGTTCAAATCCGGGCTATCGCTGGGCCACTCAAGGACATTGAGACTTGTCCCGAAGCCACTCCTGCGTTGTCTTGGCTGTGTGCTTAGATGTCGTTGTCCTGTTGGAAGGAGAATCTTTGCCCCCGTCTGAAATCCTGAGCTCTCTGGAGCAAGTTGTCATCAAGGATCTCTGTACTTTTCTCCATTCATATTTCCCTCGATCCTGACTAGTCTCCCAGTCCCTGCCACTGAAAAACATCCCCACAGCATGATGCTGCCACCACCATGCTTCACCGTAGGGATGGTGCCAGGTTTCCTCCAGACGTAACACTTGGCATTCAGGCCAAAGAGTTCAATCTTGGTTTCATCAGACCAGAGAATCTCGTTTCTCATGGTCAGAGTCCTTTAGGTGCATTTTGGCAAACTTCATACGGGCTGTCATGTGTATTTTACTGAGTAGCGGCTTCCGTCTGGCCACTTTACTATAAAGGTCTAATTGGCGGAGGGCTGCAGAGATGGTTGTCCTTCTGGAAGGTTCTCCCATCTCCACAGAAGAACTCTGGAGCTCTGTCAGTGACCATTGGGTTCTTGGTCACCTCCCTGACCAAGGCCATTCTTTCTCGATTGCTCAGTTTGGCTGGGTGGCCAGCTCTAGGAAGAGTCTTGGTGGTTCCAAACTTTTTCCATTTAAGAATGATGGAGGCCACTGTGTTCTTGGGGACCTTCAATGCTGCAAACATGTTTTGTACCCTTCCCCAGATCTGTGCCTTGACACAATCCGGTCTCATAGCTCTACGGACAATTCCTTCGACCTCATGGCTTGGTTTTTGCTCTGACATGCACTGTCAACTGTGGGACCTTATTTAGACAGGTGTGTGCCTTTCCAAAATCATGTCCAATCAATTGAATTTACCACAGGTGGATTCCAATCAAGTCATATAAACATCAAGGGTGATTAATGGAAACAGGATGGACCTGAGCTTAATTTCAAGTCTCATAGCAAAGGGTCTGAATATTTATGTAAATGAGGTATGTTTTTATTTTTAATACATTTGCCAAAATTTCTAACAACCTGTTTTTGCTTTGACATTGAGGGGTATTGTGTGTAGAATGACGAGGGGAAAAAATAATTGAATCAATTTTAGAACAAGGCTGTAACGTAACAAAATGTGGAAAAAGGGAAGGGGTCTGAATACTTTCCGAACGCACTGTAAATTAAACCTGATAGGAGGATAACAGAACACGGGACATATCACTTCTGTTCGTCTCCCACAGACATACACTGAGTGTACAAAACATGAAGGACACCTGCTCTTCCCATGACAGACTGATGTGAAAGCTGTGATCCCATACTGATGTCACTTGTTAAATTTACTTCAAAATCAGTGTAGATGGAGGGGACACAGATTGTGTATGTGTGCCATTCAGAGGGTGAATGGGCAAGAAAAAAATATTTAAGTGCCTTTGAACCAGGTATGGCAATAGGTGCTAGGCACACTGGTTTGTTTCAAGAACTGCAACGCTGCTGGGTTTCCCCATATGCATCTACAAATGGTCCACCAACCAAACGACATCCAGCCAACTTCACACAACTGTGGGAAGCATTGGAGTCAACATGGACCAACCTCCCTGTGGAACGATTTTGACACCTTATAGAGTCCTTGCACTGATGAATTGAGGCGGTTCAGAGGGCAAATAGGGGGTGTTGGTGAGGTTTTGCAAACAAAGTAACAGTCCAGGACATCGCATTCTTACCACCTCTGGAGGTTCAGGCTCCGAGTCTAAAACAACATCACAACGGAAATCCACCTGCAAGCAACAATAACCTAGTTTATCAAACATCCACTATATTCAAAACGCAACACTTTACCTTGTGTACACTAAAAGCATATACAGGCACCTGTTTTTTTGTTTTGTTTAATGTGAGAAACACAAACGGCTAACCTCTCCCTGCTCCAAAGTAATGGGTGATGGGTTAGTTGAACCATGGTGCTTGTTAGTATGTGAAGAATTCACAGGGCTGACCTCGCCCTGCTCCAGAGTAGTGGGTAGTAGTGGGCTCCCGTCATTGTCCATAACATATGCTCCCATCTCTACATTACGTTTAATGGTTGAGTTCCAGTGGTTTTTCATGGCATCGTCAGTCCTGTCAAAGGTAGAAATGTACAAATTCTGCTAGGTCAACATAGGATCTTGAATGTGACCCATTTCATTGCATGTGGCAGGGTTTGATATGATGATGATTAACCATGACCCACATGCCAGTAAAAACGTCTGGACCAGTTGATCACGACAGCCACTTGCTGTATCCCTCAGTCGTTCTGGACAAAGCGATCACTACACATGGTTGTTGTAACGCTTAACCTGATTCTGACAAAGTTATCTCACTTCTGACAAAGTTCCAGGTCCATCGGCCAAAAGTAACCATCGCCTTAAAAAGTGCACCCTTTAACAATAGAATGGCTAGGCATGTTATTAACCTTTTAAAAAGCTATTTGGACTAAATAAGAATAAAATACTGCAGCTGCGCTACCTTGTGCATCTAGCTTCGTATTGTAATTTTGTAACACACATGTCCTTCAAACTGTGTAATAAGTTTCGTTAGTTTTCACAGACAAATGTCCATTTCTTGAAACGCATTTTTGGTTAAGGGCTTGTAAAGTAAGCATTTAACGGTAAGGTCTACTACACCTGTTGTATTCGGCGCATGTGACTAAATCAAATTTGCTTTGATTTGAAGCCCACCTACTGTATCAGTCTTGCAAACAATGTAGTTAACTATTGCCATTAACGATAAAGCCAATCTTCAATTTAGGCGTATCAGTTAAAAGTAATGTCTTCACCAATCAATGACACATGCACAATGCTAACTAAGTGAAACTGTTGTTAGTACATTGTTGCAAACATGACAGAAAATGTCCAATTGACTGCAACTGGTGGTGAAGAAGAAGCCGGTAACGTTTGCTGATTTGGCCATCTAGCAAACAACTACTAGGCGGCTGCTACTCTACTCTTTATTTGAATCTTATTCTTATCTAGCAATGCGGACGCCTAGTCACTTTACCCTACCTTCACTTAACGTAAACTCGTATATCGCCTTGGTCCATACAATTGACCTTATTTTAGCGCCCCAAAAATGTAAAACTTCCAGATCAACTGTAATGTCAATACCATTGTAAAGCACAATTTCTCCCCTTTCCAACAAAATCAATTACATGACCCCCACGCTGCCCGTTTCTGCATAATTCAAGCAGGCAATGAGCCCCATTGGGTCTTTTTAAAAATGGCGGGTGGGGAAGCTAAACTAATGCGTGATAGTGAGGACAGCTGTCGTGTGGGAAAATTGCTTTATTTCCACTCGATCTGTCCAACTTATCGCCACTAAAATGTAAATAAAACACTATAAAGTGTTTATATGACGTGTCATTACATATCTATTTGAAGGTTTGTGTCGAATTTGAAACGGGTTTTTAGGGTGGTGCTAAAGTGATCTTAGAAGTAAACTGCAGCTTTGAGAATGATGATCGCATGCAATGAAGATAAAAAAATGACTAGGTATCCCCCTTACCCCCGTCACTGTCTATTTCTTGTTTTTAAACGATGAGAGAAGTGCTACACCTGGTGGAGAGAGATTAAGAGACATAAACAGTAGCTTTATGCATGCTGTACGTTACGACATGACACGTCAAGATGGAGGGTCCGTTTTTTCAACTTGTCTCCAATACTATAGAGCCATTACTATGTCGATCAACGCTTGAATAGAAACCTAGTTCACACCCCCGATTTTGACGTCAACACAGTCCCATTAGTTTTCTTTGTAGCCTCGTTTGAATGTCGCGGTTACGCACATTTGTACGGAATGGGGCGAGTTTACGTTACATATCTACCTCAAGTTCAGCTGCACATTGATCTGGTAATCACTGTATATAGTATAGCTCCATTATTTTGTATTGTATTGCTCGTGTTAGTTTAGTTTAACTCTACGTCGTTGGAAAAGGTTCGTAAGCAAGCATTTCATTGCCTACACCAGTTGTATTCGGTGCATGTGATAAACACAATTTGATTTGCTGGCCACAATAACAACGGCTTCTAAACGAGCAATTCACTGTTACTGAACAGTTAGCTAGCTAACGTTACCGAGCTAGCTCCCAGCTCACAACCATAATGCACACGAAGTCCCCTGAAAATAACACGAGTGTACAAAAGCCTTAATGTTTTCTGGAATGCAGTGCCAGGTTCCTTGAATAAGTTGAAGTGCGTGGCTCCATTTCACAACTGTATGCAATAATATGGCCGATTGGCTTATCCGCACGACCACCAGGACATTTCCCCTCGCTTCTCCGTGGGTCCAGCAATCCTCCAAAACCCAACTGTTGCGGCCTTGCCTCACATAACTGTCTGTTCAATCGACACTGAACTCTAACCGCAACAAACTATTTTAAGTTACAAGAATGTGCAAGTAATGTAGCTAGACTATAGAAAACGACTCCACAACTCATGCGTTTCAATATCTGTCTCGAGCCCAGCGCATTTTTTTGTGTGCAGATTTTCCCGGGCAAGAGGGGGTTTGCAGAAGGGTACGTTCCAGACCATCAACCTTTCGCATTCTTCTTCTATGATATCACGGCGGTCCACAAACAAACGTTTAAAGTGCATGCGGCCACCTACTGTTTATTTCATTTTATTTAAACTTTATCTAACCAGGTAGGCCAATTGAGAACAAGTTCTCATTTACAACTGCGGCCTGGCCAAGATAAAACAAAGCAGTGTGACAAAAACAACAACACAGAGTTACACATGGGATAGACAAACATACAGTCAATAACACAATAGAAAGATATATATACAGTGTGTGCAAATGTAGTAAGATTAGAGAGGTAGGCAATAAATAGGCCATAGTGGCGAAATAATTACTATTTAGCATTAACACTGGAGTGATAAATGTGCAGATGATGATGTGCAAGTAGAGATACTGGGGTGCAAAAGTGCAACAACAACAAAAATAACAATATGGGAATGAGTTAGATGGGTGGGGTATTTACAGATGGGCTGTGCACTGGTGCTGTGATGGGTAAGCTGCTCAGACAGCTAATGCTTATAATTAGTGAGGGAGATATAAGTCTCCAGCTTTAGTGAGTTTTGCAATTAGTTCCAGTCATTGGCAGCAGAGAACTGGAAGGAAAGGCGGCCAAAGGGGGTATTGGCTTTGGTGATGACCAGTGAAATATACCTGCTGGAGCACGTGCTATGGGTGGGTGTTAAGTGAGCTGAGATAAGGCAGGGCTTTACCTAGCAAAGACTTATATATGACCTGGAGCCAGTGGGTTTGACAACGAATATGTAGTGTGGGCCAGCCAACGAGAGCATAGAGATCGCAGTGGTGGGTAGTATACAGGGCTTTGGTGACAAATCGGATGGCACTGTGATAGACTACATCCAATTTGCTGAGTAGAGTGTTGGAGGCTATTTTGTAAATGACAATGCCGAAGTCAAGGATCGGTAGGATAGTCAGCTTTACGAGGGTATGTTTGGCAGCATGAGTGAAGGAGGCTTTGTTGCGAAATAGGCCAATTCTAGATTTCATTTTGGATTGGAGATGCTTAATATGAGTCTAGAAGGAGAGTTTACAGTCTAACCAGACAGCTAGGTATTTGTAAATCAGAACCGTCCAGAGTAGTGATGCTAGTCGGGCGGGTGGGTGCGGGCAGCGATCGGTTGAAGAGCATGCATTTAGTTTTACTAGCATTTAAGAGCAGTTGGAGGCCACGGAAGGAGTGTTGTATGGCATTGAAGCTCATTTGGAGGTTTTAACACAGTGTCCAGAGAAGGGCCAGATGTATACAGAATGGTGTCATCTGCGTGGATCAGAGAATCAACCGCAGCAAGAGCGACATTGTTGATAAATACAGAGAAAAGAGTCAGGCCCGAGAATTGAACCCTGTGGTATCTCCATAGAGACCAACAGCGGTCCGGACAACAGGCCCTCCGATTTGACACACAGAACTCTATCAGAGAAGTAGTTGGTGAACAAGGCGAGGCAGTCATTTGAGAAACCAAGGCTACTGAATCTGCCGATAAGAATGAGGTGATTGACAAAGTCGAAAGCCTTGGCCAGGTCGATGAAGACAGTTGCACAGTACTGTCTTTAATCGATGGAGGTTATGATATAGTTTAGGACCTTGAGCGTGGATGAGGTGCACCCATGACCAGCTCTGAAACCAGATTGCATAGTGGAGAAGGTACGGTGGGATTCGAAATGTTCGGTGATCTGTTTGTTAACTTGGCTTTCGAAGAATTTAGAAAGGCAGGGCAGGATGGATATAGGTCTGTAACAGTTTGGGTTTAGAGTGTCTCCCCCTTGAATAGGGGGATGACCGTGGCAGCTTTCCAATCTTCAGGGATCTCAGACGATACGAAAGAGAGGTTGAACAGGCTAGTAATTGGGGATGCAACAATTGTGGTGGATCATTTTAGAAAGAGAGGGTCCAGATTGTCTAGCTCAGCTGATTTATAGGGGTCCAGATTTTGCAGCTCTTTCAGAACATCAGCTATCTGGATTTGGGTGAAGGAGAAGGGGCGGGGCTTGGGCAGGTTGCTGCTGCTGGTCGGGGTAGCCAGGTGGAAGGCATGGCCAGCTGTAATAACATAATAACGACACAATTCCCAGGAAATAGCCTTAAAGGTCCAAGCGTTTCTCCGGCGAGATTCTCACATGCCAAAGGAATAGAGTAGCAGCCAAAGAGTTAAATCGACATTCATTGACTACTATACATATCGTTCGCTTTTTAATAAAAGTAGATAATGTTTTCTCATGTAACGTATTCCAATTACTTTACTACATCACATTAATCACACAATGATAATTAGTTTGATGGATACCCTAGGCTTTGTACGAGATTATAAATTACGTCGAGATTCCATCTTAATTCGCTGCAACTTTATGGAAAAAGGTTTATTCAATAAATCCAGCAACTCCTCTCATACTGGGAAGAAAAAAAATAAAACACATTTTCAGGCCTTAAGGGAAATTTTATTTCAAATGTAGTAGTACCCAGACGGAGAAAATCCAATACGTGTTATTTAGTTACATCGTTAAGGTAAGGACACACTCCAATCGGTTTCTAAGAAAATTGCCCAGACTTTGTAGACAGTTTAATAATGCTTAAACCTAATCTTTATCAAATTATCCATTAATGATACCATCTCAAAACCTACATACATCTACGTATGGGTGGTTTAAATTGTATTACTTTATCAAATCTCTAATTGATTATACACACATACAATTTATCTTATTTTAATATATTTACAGAATCCATATAAAACGTAAGAAATTCTTAGGTACTCACGAGAACCATTCCATTTGCCTCTTCAAGGACTCCATAGCTACGAAGCAGCTCTCCAAACATACTCCCAGCATACCCCAAAAAAATAACTTTTGTTTCCCGGACAATGACCATGGGATCCTCAACGGTTCTCTAACCTCCCAGAAACCACGGCAAAATCAAACCTCTCAGGAACTATAGACCTTCAGCTGCTTTCTAAAATATCATCCTGCTCGCAATACCACCCAGTCATATTCTATGATGGGCGGTGAAGGAACGGAACCCCAAGATAACGTTATTTCAAAGCTTATTATCCAAATTTCAATAATCTGATTAAGCATATTTCTATATGTTACTATCCAAACTTCTGATTAAGACTCATTTCCATATTCACACAACTCTCATATCACAGTCACACAATGCTATATTGGCAAACATACCTAATCAATTAGTTGTTTTTCAACAATATTTTAACCTGCAGGAATATTTTCTCATTTCTATCTCAAGTTTAGTTCTTAGGATAATACAACTCACACATTTGCATCTTTCAATACTTCTAAAATGGGGAACAGGTTTAAAACAATTACAGGTTTAAAACAAGTCAGGTGCACCTTACTATCTTATACTTGTATAAATGGTCTTAACTATTTCACACAGATTCTGGATGTTTTAACATTAAATGGCCAAAACCAGTTTACACAGATGCTAGATATTTAACGCTAAATTACCAAACCCAGGGCATACCTGGCTAGCACATTTCAAATATTTGGAATTCACCACTTCTGAGGATCACTTAGACGGTCTCACAGACACTTTTTAGAATGAGGTCCATCTTCCAATAGGGTTTCACCAGGTACCGTGCATCACACAGAACCCAGTCACCTTGGCCCCACACCCCTACAGACCGCACCAATCCCTACTGTCATCAATTCAGTGTCAGGAGGTCGCCCGCAACCAACCAATGATAGGTGTCTTTGAGTCGACGAACTCGCAGATCTTCCTCCACTGACTCCGCCCTGTTTACGCCTCCACACACAGGAATACACACTCGACTAAAAACTTGACTTTGTGTGTCGCTCACCTCTTTATTAAAAATGTTTTTTAAACTAAGTTTGAGATGTGGTATCCACTCGGCTCGCTGCCTCTCAGATCAAAGGTGGGTCCATCTGCATCTACTTTCCCATTGTTCCTCAACTGTAGTGTATGATATACGATTTTGTAGCTCTGAGTCTCTACTTTTATCCAATGTAAAAAACACAATTTCACCTCCGAGTGGCACAGCAGTCTAAGGCACTGCATCACAGTGCTAGCTGTGTCACTACAGATCCTGGTTCGATTCCAGGCTGTGCTGCAGCCGGCCGTGACCGGGAGACCCATAAGGCGGCGCACAATTGGCCCAGCGTTGTCGGGGTTAGGGGAGGGTTTGGCCAGCCGGGATGTCCTCGTTCCATCGTGCTCTAGCAACTCCTGTGGCGGGCCAGGCGCATGCACGCTGACGGCTTGGCGGGGTCATGTTTCGGAGGACGCACGACTCTCAACGACTCTCAACCTCTCACCTGAGTCCGTATGGGAGTTGCAGCGATTAGTAACTACCAAATGGATATCACGGGGAAAAAAAATGTTTAAATAATTTTGCTACATAAGATCGATATGAGCCGCTGGTAGGTCACAATGTTCCGTTTTTTTCACACAACGTCCCAGATGTCTCATGTTTTGAGGGAGCATACAGTTGGCATGCTGACTGTAGGAGCTGTTGCCAGATAATGTAATCTAATGTTAATTTCTCTACCATAAGCCGCCTCCAACGTCGTTTTAGAGAATTTGGCAGTACGTCCAACCGGTCTCACAACCGCAGACCACATGTAACCACGCCAGCCCAGGACCTCCACATCCGTCTTCTTCACCTGCGCGATTGTCTGAGACCAGCCACCCGGACAGCTGATGAAACTGAGGAGTATTTTTATCTGTAATAAAGCCCTTTTGTGGGGGAAAAAAAATATTCTGGTTGGCAGGGCCTGGCTCTACACTGGGTGGCCCTGGCTCCTAAGTGGGTGGGCGTATGCCCTCCCAGGCCCACCCATGGCTGCGCCCCTGCCTATTCATGTGAAATCCATAGATTAGGGCCCAATTAATGTATTTCAATTGACTGATTTCCTTATATGAACATGAAATTGTTTCATGTTGCGTTAATATTTTTGTTAAGTATACTTTACAACTACTTAGCATGTCAGCTAACCCTTCCCCTAACCAAATTTGTAAAATATTGTGTGAATGCCATTTAAAACATATTGTACTAATTACAATTCGGGACATATCATTCTCATTTTAATTCGGAAAATGTACAAAATTGTGACTGATTTACGTACATAATAATACGAAATTCTCTGAGACCAGGTTGCAGCATCTCCTCTATCTCTCCCACGAGGCAGTTAACGATTGATCGTTACCCGTATAGAGCATTCTCAGTCACTCAAAACAGCAATACTTGGCAATATAACATACATAACATCTACTATTCAACAATGTGGCGGACGCATGCCCAAACCATTTTTATAATAATGTCCTTTTTGCCATTTTGTACCAATGAAGAAGCCAGGTAACGTTAACCCCCCAACAGTTAACATAGCTAGCTAGCCAGCCAAGTTCAAGCCTCGTCTCTAGGCTAGGCTAATGTTTATTTGTAAATGTATTTTAGCTAAATATGACCTGTCTTTATTATTGATAGCCAAAATGAAAATTGATTTCTCTCGTTTTGCACTACATAGGCTCTTGTTGTACCTTATAATTTTGTAATTCAAAGTCCAGGTTTTCCATGGTCTTCCACACCCAAACAAGATGTCGAAAGGCAGGATCAATCGATTCAAGCGCCATCTGCGGTGAATTTTGATGTTTCTATGCACAGGGAATGTCTTCCGTTGTTTAACCCCTAGCTAGCTAGCCAACATAAAGTTAACCACATCAATGTTTCTCATCAGACATTCTTATATTCTGCGAAGAAACGACCAGTTCTGGTTCGAAGTCACTGCGACAATCGCCTGGCCTTGTACATGGGGTGAAACATTTTGCTATTACTAGGATAGCTTGCAACTTTTTCCAACCTTGTTTAGCACAGTGGTTTTCTTGAAAATGTTCCCGCCTCATTTATCATTTCTAAAAACAGGAAGTGGATCCTCATTACCAGGGCATTATTTGAGGAATCAGCCACTCCACTCGAATATAAAGGGGCTGGTGTGAGTCTCTGCACAAATTCCCCTCAAACCCACCGATGTGTAACTTATCTCTATAATTTGTTATTGTCATGAATATATAACAAGATTGTGCTCCTACTTTTCGATACACTATATTTAGCTATTACTGATGTCTTGCCTCATTAATGTTTATTGAAATTCATAACAACTTCTCATATTTGTAGAAGCTTCAGGGGTCGGTGAGTTCAGCAGCTTTTGTGTTGGACAACCTTGCAATTGTGATCGACGGAAAGTTGTACTTATACTCTCTAACTAAAGGGACATGGACTCCTGCTCAAGGTTTGGAGCATATAACCATGTCCATGCACCTCAAATATCAAGTTTGAATTGAAAATAATGTGCAATGGTTTCCTAATGTCATCTTATAATTTACTTTCTGCTCATTAAAACCATTGTTCTGCAGTGATCATCACAGATCTCTTGTTTCAGGAGTGAAATCCATGGTGTCTACTGTATCTGCACTACAGTGCTGCTTCAGCAAAGACAAGGCCTGCATGGTAAACTCCACAGCTAAATATTTTCTCTCATCAAACGTGTGTCACTGTAGTATGTTCAACAGTTGTTTTAGACTGCTGTGAATGGCTGTGTGATGTGTTGTGTCTTGGGTTTTTTTGTCAACAGGATGTGAGCTCTTGTGTTCTGCTGTACAATCTGGGGAGTGCTCTTGACGACCAACAGGTCTACATGTCCTCGAATGGAGGCAATTCCTTTTTTAACCTCCCTATGGCCCCCAAGGCAACGGTGAGCTTGGATACCTTGTCAGTCAGTGTCATCTCAAAGTTATTTTACATTTATTTGAAGTTAACCGTAGAAATCAAACTTATGCAAAATCATTGAGGTTCATAGTCCTTAGGTCTAAGCATAAAAAGTCAGCAGCACCCCAAAAGCCAACTCTCATCACTCTCATTTCACAGGAATTTATCATAGGGGTATTCAACATGCCCACTGTGTCAAGCATCGTGGCTATGTTAGCAGACAACCAAAGAAAGGTGAGATATTGACCACAGCCCTTTCTGAAGTCACCAAATAATCACAGACATGATCAGTGTACCAGCTGTAAAATGTGTGGTAGTTTTCTTTCCGGCACATTTCCGGAAATCGTTCGGTACAGACAGACAATCACCCCATGCGAGACCCACTGTCCAGCATCCATGTGATCCAGCCAGCAGGCATGAGAGGCCACCTCATCATCTGGTCTCCACACATGCTGCTCTACTCACCCAACCATGGTATTTCAAAATCACCATCTAAGGGTCCCCTTGCATGATGCTGGATTCTTCTTATGATATTAGTCCATTTAAAGAAAACCAGTGGGTGACCAAAGAATATTATTTAGTTTCACTGTTCTGACATGTCTTAATGTCTATTTTGGTTTTCAGGCATTGTGATTGTGCCAGTGTACATTATGGGAGAAGAGAATGCCACCCTCCCGCCTCCTAAAGTCACCATTTTACAGGTGGCAACAGGTAATATCTACTTGACATCTATGTGTGTGAGTGTGTGTGCTCACTTCTTCATGTGTCATAAATTAGACTAAAACAATGTCACCACTAAATCACTCAGATGTGTGTGTGTTGTAAATTATACTAAACCAATATGGTACCACTGAATCCTCCCTCTTGTGTATGGTTAGACGACAACGGTGCGATGGCTGTTCTCACCAGCGACGGGGTACTGTATTATGGCAGGGCTGGACTGGAGGCAACTACAGTAAGGGTAAGTATTCAGGATGTATATACTTACCGTACATACAGTATGTGATTAACATATAGAATGTCTCACCCATGTGGAAGCTAGATGAATTGCAACAACTAGACTGCATTCCAAACAACTCCCCCGCATCCCATTTCCCTGTAACAGGGCTATTTTACTTTAATTTTCATCCACATTGAAAATATATTTCACAGCAATTTTGATGGCACATTGTTTCCTTACCCTATTCGGTTGTCAAATATAAAGTCTGCCTTTTAGAATGCGATTTTGTATTGGCCCAAAATAATTTTATTGTGTGAAAAAAAAAATTGAAACACTATAATTCCACTATTACTGCAGATATGTTATGGACTCCTCCCCGAGTGGCACAGTGGTCTAAGGCACTGTATCGCAGTGCTAGCTGTGCCACTAGAGATTCTGGGTTTGAGTCCAGGCTCAGTTGCAGCTGGCCGCGACCGGGAGACCCATGGGGTGGTGCACAATTGGCCCAGCGTCGTCCGGGTTAGGGCAGGGTTTGGCCATCAGGGATGTCCTTGTCCCATTGCACACTAGCGACTCCTGTGGTGGGCCGGGCGCAGTGCACGGTCACCAGGTGCACAGTGTTTCCTCCGACACATTGGTGCGGCTGGCTTCCGGGTTAAGTGGGCATTGTGTCAAGAAGCAGTGCAGCGTGTTTGGGTTGTGTTTCGGAGGATGCATGGCTCTCGACCTTCGCCTCTCCTGAGTCTGTACGGGAGTTGCAGCGATGAGACAAGACTGTAACTACCACTTGGATACCACGAAATTGGGGAGACAACGGGGTAAAAAAAAAAAAAGATAAAATAAATTGATATGTTATGGACATTTTCTGAAATTACAATTCTAAAATTCTACATGTAGCTTTTTTAAGATTAGTAGAGAATGGCAACCCTCCGGTTGCTTGCTCACTCCGCACCAGATTTTACAGAGCTGGGATTCAAACGGGCATTTCCCCGGTTGCTGGGCCGCTAGGCTACCTACCACCCCCACAGGCTACCTGCCACCCTCACAATGTTGTGCAACTGCTTTCATTTAGTGCAACTCAATTGCAACTGCTTCAAGTTCTGAAATCCCTTTAGTGGTAGTGAGATCTTCTGAGTCCTGACCAGTGTTGTCATACATACTGTATACACTGTAGGCCTGTATATTACACATGTATTATAGGGTGTCCAATCCAAAACACATCTTTTGATCAATGGGTAAAATAATGCTAAATATGCTAATTGTGTAGATACTCCTCTAAGAAAACCAATGCTCCAAACCTATGTCTCTATCATTATAAGTTCAAAAGTTATTGCAGTTTTTAGCCTTGTAGGATGGCCAGAAGTATAGTGATTAAATCAATGGAGGCCAGAGAAAAAAAGTGGCTAAAAATCAGGGAGATACCATTGTGTCAGCTAGACTGGATACTGTGCTAGAATTACAGCTAACTGACAGGCTCACAGTTGAACTCGTCGTCTTTCTTCTCAAATCCGGGGGACATAAAACAGTATAGAGGTAAGATATATATAGATTTTGAGACATGACGTGTAGTATTGTCATAAATACAAGCAATACACGCTTTTCATATTAATGCAAAATGTCTGTTATTTTTTTAAATAAATCTGTAAAAAAACAAGCGTATCTTTGTGAAATGTCAACAGAGCACTGAGTGTACCGCAAGATCTTTATTTTTAAAGCCTTTTACATTTAATTCAGCTTGTTTTATGCTAATTTTTCTTTTTGCGACCCACGGAAACAACTTTGCAGACGTGTATTAGGTTACGAAATCTGATTTTTTGGATATAATGTTAATGATATGTTAGAGAAAGACCCCGCTTAACGAGTCAGAACATGAATAATCATATTTGTCTTTGTAAAAATGTATTTTAGAACATAAGGAAGTGACATTTCATGACCAAAGCGCATTTTCACCCACACTGGGCAGCGTGGGTGAACTCCTTATGTATTATTGTACAAAATGATATCTATGGTCCTGACTGGATAGATAAGTCCACTGTCAGTAACAGAGAGCTGTCCTGTATTATAATCTATTGTACTATCCTGTGTCTGCCTGCCTGTTTCAGTTTGCGTCTGTCATTGACCTGTCCAAGGACAACCTGATGCTGTTCAGTGACTATGGGGACCTGATGATGATCCAAGCCCGTGAGGACCTGCTGCTTATAGGGGTGGACTTTGACCATAAGGTTATCATTGTCCAGCAGGAGCTAACACGTACCACACCACCCGTTCAGTCCTGCCCAGTGAGTGAAGACAAACTACATGACAAATGACGCATCACATTCTCTATGTAGAGAGACAAAACAAATGTCAAATCTGCAAATTACACCCTATTCCCCAACATACAGTACCAGAGATCTTTCTGCCGTAGATACCCCTGGGCAGGCTTCCTAAGCCTTTTTTGGGGGGGAGTCCTAAGTCCAAACTGGGAAAAATGAATTGAAATACATTTTTGGGATGGAAAAACACCTTCAGTGTAAACTTAAACGACTTAAACCAAATATAAAGTATGTAGAAAAGATAATGGATCTATATATTTTTTTAATAATATGATCTTTGAGAACTAATAATCACCACGATAAAAGCTAAACAGTCAGGGGAATTGAGAATTCCAAAAACAATTAATTTAACAGTAAAGATTTTGTTATTAAGTTTGAATAACAGAACACAGCATTAGCCATGTCAAAATGCATAGAATACCTGGATATTAGCTTTAAAACTGCAAAATGTTGTCTTTGCTCCATGGCAAAATGTGTACAATTGCAGGAAATTAACTTTAAAACAGATTTTTTTATATCTCAGATCCATGTAGAAAAGCTAAAATTGTTATAAACCCCCCCACCCCACCAAAATGGGGATCTCAAAAATGTTATCCAAAATTCGGCAGCAGCTACCGTGCCCATTGCCACGCCCTCTGCCACCCCTCCGATCCAGAAAAAAAACCTGGTTACATTACCAGCAAACTATTTTAATCAGATTAAATATACTTTACAAAAACTAGATTACTTCTTAGATGACTTTTCAATTAAGAAAGGATGTTTGAGATATATATAAATTATGACAGCCTTAGCCATAGCAAAGTGCATAGAATTACAGGAAATTAGGTTAAAAAATATATATATTTCACTCAGCTCCATGGCATAGTATGTAGCATCATAGGAAATTTGTTTTAAAATTGCAAGGTGTCACTATAGAGCCGGGTTCGATCCCGGGCTGTGTCGCAGCCGGCGCGACCGGGAGACCCATGAGGCGGCACACAATTGGCCCAGCGTCGTCCGGGGGATGGTTTGGCTGGCTGGGATATTCTTGTCCCATTGTGCTCTAGCGACTCGTTATGGTTATGGTGGCCTGGTGCATGCACGCTGACTTCGGTCGCCAGCTGTACGGTGTTTCCTCTGACACATTGGTGCGGCTGGTTTCCGGGTTAAGCGAGCAGTGTGTCAGGAAGCAATGAATATTAAGGCTATACGCACTACATGTTACACACATAGGCTCTTGTTTCTGAGGACGCATGGCTCTCGATCTTTGCCTCTCCCGAGTCCGTACAGGAGTTGCAGCAATGGGACAAGACTGTAACTACCAATTGGATATCACGAAAAAAGGGGTACCAAAAAATATATAGAACATTTCTCAGCTCCATGGATAAACGGGTAGAATTGCAGGAAATTGATGGGCCGACCGCACCCATAGCCACGCCCACCACCTAAACCCCTTTTTAATCCCAAAAAAAACATGAGTACATAGAGAATAATGTGTCATCTGAGACGTAGGCATGATTCTCTTCTCACTCCAGGTGGAGCAGTTCCACAGCACGTTTGCAGGGGAGCTCTTCTACATCGACATGGGCAGCACCGTCCACCTGTCTGCTGTCTACATCCCATCACCTCTTTGCAAATTCTTCCCCCTGGTAAGAGGTTCATAAACTTCCGAGACAGCTCCATCGCACCAGGCTGTACTAAATTCTACAGGGACTTCAGGTTACGGAAAAAAAGAAAGTATGGGAACTGTAAAAATATCTGAACATTATGAAGTGGATATGAACACACACGTACTCATTTACATGCTCGCTTACACATACAGACTTATACACACACACACACACCTGATCTCGCTCTCTTCTCTCAATCTCTCTATTTTCTCTTCTCTCCCTCTCTATTGTCAAGAACTGTTTTATAATTTAATGTGTTTATTGTTTGTCTTGTCTTTTTTATGTATTTGTCTAAAAGTTTATATATGTTTACAACAAGCAAGGGGAAGATATCAGAATAGGTGCATTGGGGAATAATAACGTATTGTATGGAATACATTTATACTGTAGTGAAGCCGTCTCTAGAGTAATGCAAGGTCTCTTTCATGATCATGTGAAACGTCAATTGCTATGGAAATGCTGGGATGTGTCTCTCAATTATGTTAAAGGTAATTATGATGCCACTATGAGGGTGATATGATATGGATTACAATTATCATCATGAATATTAAGGCTATACGCACTACATGTTACACACATAGACACTCAACCATGAAAATTGGCGGAGTTATTATTTATTTGGACATCACACATTATAGTCTTACTCTTATACAGACATTGTACACACTCAATAAATCACATGCAATATCATACACATCAACCTACTCAGATTTTCTACACACATAATATCTTGTCTCAATTTTCTAACATGTGTGGCATTGGCTCACAGGCAAACAAGCAAGGGAATAAAACAAATATTGCTAGAACCTATTTCTTGAATTCTAAATATCAGACATTTGAAAGCTCTAGTTTTGACTGCCATAATACCTCTGATGGTAGTAGAAGCACTAATTATGGTCAATTTAGACTAAGAATAGTATCTAGTTATGGTAAGGGGTGAAATAAGTATAGCCAGTTATAATTATAACGGTTTAGCAGATTGTAAAAAAAGATCAGTCTTTACATGGCTAAAAGAAAAGGAATATAACATATACTGTTTACAGGAAACTCACTCTACATCCTTAGATGAAGTTGCGTGGAAAAAGGAATGGGGTGGTGAATTTTTTTCAGTCATGGACAAAGGAACTCAAAAGGTGTGATGATATTAATTAACAAAAATTTCAATCTGAATGTGAAAATAGTCAATAATGATGCGCAAGGAAGGTGGATCCTTTTGAATATGAAAGTGGACGAAAAGAGATTTGGCTCTTTAATCTATATGGTCCAAATCAGGATGATCCACACTTCTTTGAAAATATTTATAACAATTTATTGAACTTATAGGCAACAAATGATCAAATCATTATGGTAGGAGACTATATCACACTGTTAAATACTTCAATGGACTGTAAAGGTAATCACTCTACAAACTATCATCACCGTGCCCTTAAGGAAATCACAAATATTATGGACACATTAAAAATAGTGGGTATTGGGAGACTACAAAACCCTTACCTAGTGAGATATACATGGAGGAGACTTGATCAAGCTAGTCGTCTTGACTACTTTCTTGTCTCTTTCTCTCTTGCATCAAAGGTTAAAAAAGTTTTAATAGAGGCCTCCCGGGTGGCGCAGTGGTTAAGGGCACTACTGCAGCGCCAGCTGTGCCACCAGAGACTCTGGGTTCGTGCCCAGGCTATGGAATGAATTACAAAAATCTCTGAAGCTGGAAACACTTATCTCCCTCACTAGCTTTAAGCACCAACTGTCAGAGCAGATTACTGCACCTGTACATAGCCCACCTATAATTTAGCCCAAACAACTACCTCTTTCCCTACTGTATTTAATTTATTTATTTCTTTTTGCTCCTTTGCACCCCATTATTTTTATTTCTATTTTGCACATTCTTCCACTGCAAATCTACCGTTCCAGTGTTTTACTTGCTATATTGTATTTACTTTGCCACCATGGCCTTTTTTTGCCTTTACCTCCCTTATCTCACCTCATTTGCTCACATCGTATATAGACTTGTTTATACTGTATTATTGACTGAATGTTTGTTTTACTCCATGTGTAACTCTGTGTCGTTGTATGTGTCGAACTGCTTTGCTTTATCTTGGCCAGGTCGCAATTGTAAATGAGAACTTGTTCTCAACTTGCCTACCTGGTTTAAATAAAGGTGAAATAAAAAAATAAAAAATGTCGGGGCGATGCACAATTGGCCTAGCGTCGTCCGGGTTAGGAAGGGTTTGGCCGGTAGGGATATCCTTGTCTCATCAACCTTCGTCTCTCTTGAGCCCGTACGGGAGTTGTTGCGATGAGACAAGATAGTAGCTACTAACAATTGGATACCACGAAATTGGGGAGAAAAAGGGCCGAGTTTTATATTATGTCCGCAAGCTAGATCCCTGCAATATCTCATTGAAGATCTAGATAACCTTTCTGTGTCCAATGTTACGTATTGGATCTTTAAAAAATACAACTTTTACATTACCCTGCAGTTTACCTATAAAATGGGCTGATGGTGAAGTAGACATACTTGGTATTCATATCACAAAATATATAAATAAGCTCTCCACAATGAATTTCAATAGAAATCTTGTAAACATTGACAAGATCCTGCAACCATGAGAGGTAAATACCTGTCTATTTATGGAAAAATTGCCCTGATTGACTCCTTAGTCATATCTCAGTTTACTCACTTATGGCGCTGCCTACTCCTGATGATTCGTTTTTCAAATAATTTGATCAAAAATATTTAGCTTTATCTGGGACGCTAAACCGGATCAAATAAAACGTGCCTATCTATATAATGAATATGAATTGAGTGGGTTGAGATTTTAAATATAAAAGCCCTAAACCTCTCTAAAAGCTACACTTATTCAAAAGTTTTACTTGAACCCTAAATGGTTCTCAAGTAGATTACTTTGAAAAGTTCATCCATTGTTTAAAAATAGCTTTTTTGTGTTTGTTCAGATTGCCATGTCTCATTTTTGATTAATTGAAAATGATATTTTTTTCAAAGTATCTCACTTTTTCAAACAAGCATTGCAAAGCTGGCTACAGTTTAAATTTCATCCCCCTGAAAAGATAAAACAAATATTACAACAGATATTATGGCTGAATTCAAATGTGCTGGTTGATAGAATACCTGTATTTATGAGAGATGTTTGGAAAGGGTATTTTGTTCTTAAATGATATTGTAAATTGGAATGGTAGATTTATGTCCTTCATGGAGTTATCAGAATTGTACGCAAAGGTCTACTCAATCCAAGAGTTACAACCAATTTTTTACAGCATTCCCCCCAAAATGAAGGAGGCAGGTGGCAGCGGGAGGAGGTACGGAACTGGTCTGTCTGCCCAATATAAAGGATCAAAACGGGCGGAGGAATAAAAATAGCATAAATAGGAAAGTATACCCGTTTCATTTATAATAGTTGGGAAGAGATTTTTGATGTACCGATTCCATGGTACAGGGTGTGTGAGTTGATATATAAAACAATGCAAGATTCAAGACATTGTGCTTTTCAGCTAAAATTAGTATACGGAATTCTTGCCACCAACAAAATGTTGAATATTTGGGGCATAAAATCATCGAAGGTCTGCAGAGTTTGTTGTGAGGATACAGAATCAATAGACCATTAATTTTGGTATTGCCCTCAGGTAGCCTGTTTCTGGTCTCAGGTTCAGGAATGGCTGAAAATGCATAGCATTGATCTAAAAATTGACCCTAAAAATAGTACTGTTAGGAGATCTGGAGAGCCCGGGTCAGTCATTTACTAATATACTGATACTCTTAGTAGAAGTATTTATCTTCAACTCGCAATCTCTGGATTCTATTCAATTGGATAGATTGAAATTGTACGTTAAACATCACAGCATAGTTGAAAGATATGTGTTGCGTAGAAACCCGATGTGGTCGTAGCAGAGATAGATGGGATGGGCTGAGGGAAACTGAGGGTTGGGATGTGGAATTGGAGACAAGTGGGAGTGGAGTTGCTGTGCGGGAGATAGAATGATGATCAAAGATAAAAGTATATCAAATAAAGTCTGAATGACACTGAGGGGCAGTGTTTTTACAGCTAATGCCGGATTTGCCTGAGGCTGATGCTGTGCAGGTGTTTGTACACGTGCATATACACACACTCTCATTCAAATAAACGCATACAAGAACACACACATACAGTGGGGAGAACAAGTATTTGATACACTGCCAATTTTGCAGGTTTTCCTACTTACAAAGCATGTAGAGATCTGTAATTTTTATCATAGGTACACTTCAACTGTGAGAGACGGAATCTAAAACAAAAATCCGGAAAATCACATTGTATGATTTTTAAATAATTAATTTGCATTCTAAAAGTGCCAGACATGCACACAAACATATACAGTTGGCATTGCTGTTCTGATTTTAGTTGTCCTTGTTTTAAATTTGTTTTAAATTATTATTATTTATTTTTTTGCATTGTTGTTTGCTGTTTTCTTCGGTCTTTTTCTTTTTTCTATTTAGTTCATTCTCTTGGTTGTTGGTGCATTGGGGGTTCTTGGGGATGGGGAATGGAATAAATAAAAAATTGGCCTGGTGGGAAGAAAAATAAAAATCTTGAGGGGGGGGGGGGGTCTGTGGGATGGGTCTTGAATGGTTGAGAGACTGCTATTGGGGAACTGTGGGGGGATCTTGCAGGGTTCGGGTTGACGTTTTTTGGCCTGGTGGGAGTTCTGTCAAGGTGCTCTTGAGCAGGGCATTCACTCTGGATGCTTCTGTGTGTCGCTCTGAATGGGAGTGTTGGATGACTGGTATGATGTAGATGTTGGATAACTGGTATGATGTAGATGTTGGATAACTGGTATGATGTAGATGTTGGATAACTGGTATGATGTAGATGTTGGATAACTGGTATGATGTAGATGTTGGATAACTGGTGTGATGTAGATGTTGGATAACTGGTGTGATGTAGATGTTGGATAACTGGTGTGATGTAGATGTTGGATAACTGGTGTGATGTAGTTGTTGGATGACTGGTGTGATGTAGTTGTTGGATAACTGGTATGATGTAGTTGTTGGATAACTGGTGTGATGTAGTTGTTGGATGACTGGTGTGATGTAGTTGTTGGATGACTGGTGTGATGTAGTTGTTGGATAACTGGTGTGATGTAGATGTTGGATAATTGGTGTGATGTAGTTGTTGGATGACTGGTGTGATGTAGTTGTTGGATGACTGGTGTGATGTAGTTGTTGGATAACTGGTGTGATGTAGATGTTGGATGACTGGTGTGATGTAGTTGTTGGATAACTGGTGTGATGTAGTTGTTGGATAACTGGTGTGATGTAGTTGTTGGATGACTGGTATGATGTAGATGTTGGATAACTGGTGTGATGTAGTTGTTGGATAACTGGTGTGATGTAGTTGTTGGATGACTGGTGTGATGTAGTTGTTGGATAACTGGTGTGATGTAGTTGTTGGATGACTGGTATGATGTAGTTGTTGGATAACTGGTATGATGTAGTTGTTGGATAACTGGTATGATGTAGATGTTGGATGACTGGTGTGATGTAGATGTTGGATGACTGGTATGATGTAGTTGTTGGATAACTGGTATGATGTAGATGTTGGATGACTGGTGTGATGTAGTTGTTGGATGACTGGTATGATGTAGATGTTGGATGACTGGTATGATGTAGATGTTGGATGACTGGTATGATGTAGATGTTGGATGACTGGTATGATGTAGATGTTGGATGACTGGTGTGATGTAGATGTTGGATGACTGGTGTGATGTAGTTGTTGGATGACTGGTGTGATGTAGTTGTTGGATAACTGGTATGATGTAGATGTTGGATGACTGGTGTGATGGAGTTGTTGGATGACTGGTGTGATGTAGTTGTTGGATAACTGGTATGATGTAGATGTTGGATGACTGGTATGATGTAGATGTTGGATGACTGGTGTGATGTAGATGTTGAGCGGCTTCACTGCAAGTATATTGTTTTGTTATATTGTTATGTTTTGGATATTTAATTTTTTTAAATTAAAAAATCTAACTTCACCGTGGATTTCCCAGTATTCTGGTCCCAGATCTGTGCTACTGTTGTCATGCAGATACAATGAATGAATCTGAACTGGTCCTTGTTCTCCTCTTGTGTGTGACCAGGTGACAGTTACAGAGTCTAAGCTTCTGTCCTTAGAAGAGAAGTGTGTAGAGGACGGCATTACTACGGAGGGCACCAAGAAATACCGCCTGGTACTACTGAATCACTAGACCAGGGGTGTCACACTCATTTTGCCCTGGGGGCCACATTCTGTCTTCAAAGAGGTCTGGAGGGCTGCACTGAAAATGTGTTATATTTCCTCGCTATCAAAATTGGCAAAAAATTGTCCTCTATCAATCGTTTTTGGAATTTCCTATGCTCCCTGACTGTCTAGCTTTCAATTCGGTGCTGGACACAGTTTTATACGGTGCTGGACACAGTATAAAATGTGGCACGGGCGGTGGGGGGGAGTGTTTCCATTTCTAACATACTGTATTTTGAATGGCAGGACATTGAATTGAAGCAGTTGTTCTTTATGGAGGCAGCAGATGGAACCCTGAAGCCAAGGTAAGAATGCATTCTCAAATGTTCAGTAGATGGCAAATTGGCAAGGAGTTTTAGCTGGTGAGGACAGTGGTCTCTCCAGCAGAGGACAGTGGTCTCTCCAGCAGAGGGTGCTGTTTGTTCCTGTTGCTGACGTGTAGTGTTTTCTCTGGGTCAGTTCCAGTCTACGTAAAGGCAGCCTCTCCACAGTGGCAGTAGACCTGATGGGAAGAAACGTGTCCTGCAAAGACTTCAACCCCCTGGTCAGAAACACAGCCCTCTAACAGTCACAACAATGTGTATGAGTTAACATCAAAGGGACATGTTAGTTTGTCCTCACGGTTTACAGAAAAGGCTATGGCCCTCCAGTGTGGCATTACGTACCTACTATTATATTAACATTGTTTGTTGTTCTTTTCCCCGTTTTAGAAAGCTCACATTCTCATTGGATGTCCTCCTGGAAAGCATACCCGAGTTCTTAAGTGAGGGATAAATTCTCATGCCGTATTCCCTATTTTCAAAAAATTTCTGAAATATTCTACTGTAAGATCTGAGTGTCCAAACTCATTGGTTCTTTATGTTATTATTGTTTTTGCCACAGGGACATAACCACTTGCACTAAAGGCACGTTCACTCAAGAGCAGCTTCAGGACAACTTCTCTTACGTCATCCCCAAGTAGGTTCTGCGGACGGGGCTGTGACACACAGAGCACTGATGGATCTAGATTTTAGACTATCATGATTCATAGAAATGTTTAATCAACATATGATCTGTTCTATAAAAATATGCTTGTAATGCCAAAGTAGAGTATTGTACTTTATCATTCGTGGAACATAAAAGGTAGATTCAGCTAAATAACGTTGCCACGAGCAGCAGCGCAGATATTGCGATGAGCACGATGCAAGACTTTGCTCCCACATGTTCACACACAGTATCTGCGCATGTGCATGCGTTCGCGTCACGCTGTTAGAGCGTTGGAGGTATGGGACCAAAACAGTGGGGGAGTTTAGCATTGCGCTTAGTTGTTGCGGAAATTGACCCCCTATGCTGTTTACTTGGGTGCACCTACGTCATATCGCTGAGTCTACCTTTAAGCCTTGCCCCAAGTAAGGTATCACAGAGTTCTAAGAAGGATATTATTATATATGATATATATTTGTGTCATGTCAGTTAAAACGACTAGTATTCCTCTCATTATCCTCTTCCTCCTTCATCTCCTTCTCTGAGAGCTGTGTATGACCCTCAGCACCTGTTCCGGCCTGGCTCTGCCTCCAGTGACCTGCACATCTCCTACAGCATCACAGACTACTTCTGCCCCTTACTGGTCTATCACGACACCCCCTGGATACCCTCCCTGGAGCTGTGAGTGACCCACAAAATACACACACGGGCAACCCCTTAACAGCTGTTACTGTAGAACCTTCAGTGTAAGAAACCTGTCGTCTCTGTGAAGTGGAGTTCAGACAGACCCTTGATATAACTACATGACACACACACAAAGACCATAGAACATCATGGCACTCCATCACAGAGCAACAATGCCAGTGCCAACCCACCACACAGCCTTTTCTAGAGCAGGTGAACATGGAAAGCATAACTACCAGTACCTCCAAACTCGCCCTGACCCTTTGCAGCTGGAACGGTAATGAGTTTGTGGAGCAGGTGAGCGCTGACTTTGTGATGTTCGAAGTGAACGGCATGTATAACTACCAGTACCTCCAGTCGGTCGAGGATGCCAAGTGCGTCTCCCAGCCCCAGAACTGGACCTCTCTGCTGAGCCAGCAGAAATATCAACCTAACCCAAACACTGCCTGGACCAGGAATGTATGTACACATTCTATAACAATTCAATTGAATTCATACTTTATCACCACTCAATAATGGTTGATAGGAATTTGTTAACACAGCACTGTAGACTAGAGGCTCCTTGCACTGTAACCATAATCATATAGCATGTATCCTGAGGGAGGAACTTATCTAGCTCTATTTACCACAATGTAATTGAATATTCCTCCAACATATTCATAAACGTATCAAATGTCGATACATTATCCTTGTCCTCTCATTAAGATTGCATACATTCATCCCTCTGCTTGATTTGTACCTGGCTACCGAGCATAATTTCTCAGTGGGGTTTATCTTTCTCCTCTTGCTGGTTAAGAATTATAAGAGCTGCAAGGATTCTGATGGTCCGCCCCTCACTGACCCAGAAGCCCAGTATCAGGTCCTCAACATGGGCACAAGAAACAGAGTCTTGTTTCCCAACTACAACGGGATGTACGTGTTCAGAGTCATAGTGGTGGATCCTAGCTACAGGTCAGTGTGGACTAGGAGGGTAAACAGCCTCTTTCAGGAGGGCGTTTAGTTACCAGGCTGTATAGCACATCAACTGAAGGTTGAACACGGTAGTTGAATACTTTCATATCATTTTGGGAAAGACCCATAATACATAGCCAGTATACTATTTGTATGCCATACATATTCTATAGTACACATTAAAACTGGATTGTCATTGATCTTGTAATATTTCTGATGATATTGACTGTCTGTGTTTCTGCAGCTACTGCATGCTGACCACTACGTTCAGTGTGTATGTGTATGGGGCGTTCCCTCCTCACCCTCTGCCCTCTTGTGTGGCCCTGGGCATCTTCCTGGCCATCTTTGTGGTCCTGCTGCTCATCGGCTTTTTCTTAAGCAAGCGGAATTACAAAAAATAGGATGGACACACAAACACATACACTCACAATACATCCCAAAACAGGAAATGCATGGGTTGACAGTGCGATCCTGGTTCTATGAAATCACAAGGTTGAACACCTGTCTCTGTTTAGATGTTTGTTGTCAGGCACCAGGGTCCCACTCAAAAGTCTTGTTGTCATTGTTCATGGATGAACACCTCTGTGTGTTGACACTTAGGGAAAACACACGCATGTCCTCTGTGCAGCGTGAAATGAATGTGATGAGCTGTTCAGGATGTTCTCTGCCAGTCACTGATCCCTGTCTTGCCTTTTGTCATGTTTTTAATTGATTTTCTTTATTTTTATGTATTCCTTGTTTTGTTTGATGAAAACGAAACGTTTTGAGAAATAAAGAAAAATGTTTTTAGTCATTATTTCATCATAGTGTAGGTTTTTGATTTAGACGTTTAATCGATGGAAAATCTATCAATGCAAGACACGGTAAACATATGGGTAGGGAAGTAATTTATTGTGAAGTTATGTACACATACTTGTAACTGGGCTTCATTGAATGTCAGTCATCTTTAAGATGGTGTTGGTATGTCAACAGTCTTTAATGTCACCCATTGTGCTGACACAATCACATGTTTTGTTTAACAAGGTTAATAGCACCATGGCATGCACCTTTACAGCTGTGAGAATAATCTGGCATAGGTTTATGTTGCTGTTAAGCATTCCTGGACGCAACATTTGAGTCAAGCCTTTATGTACTCTAATCTACTAAAAGTCAGCGATATAATAGAAACAGCATGTTCACAAATCAATGTGCAAAAATTTATATTTTCAACAAACGAGTTTAAGAATAAGAAATGTTTGGAAAGTCCACAGTGCTTGTATTAAAAGCAGCACTTAAAGAGCAGAGGAATGGGTTCAACTAGAGTTTCACACACATTTGTGTCTGCCTGTTCTAGTGATAATCAGACCATCTTAATCCATACACCACAGAACCTAGCTTTACCTTCTACACATAGCATCTAGGAGTGTGTACTGTATTTACATGTCCTTTATGTAGTCACGCGGTTGACTTTACGTTGTAGTGAAAGGATAATTAAATCAACATCTGTCTGCTAGCAAATAAAAAGTCCAGCATGATTGGATGTGCCAAAAGACTTTGTCCTGAAATGAGAATTCAAGCAGAGACGAGGGCATATAAATATAATTCATAGGGCAGTCACCTACAGAAAAAGCAACAGTTGGGTGGTGCATTTAAATGTTTTCTTACATCTCTTTCTTGCTTCACCTACGCAAAAATGCATGATATTCAATGTGCTCCATTTCTATGACCGTGGCCAATGAAGTTGAATCCAGGGTAAAAATATATGTTTATCCTCCTGACTTAAAGGTTAGGATTTGCAGTTAAGGAATCGAATTGTAGATATGTGGTTACGGGTAACTTCGACCTCGACAGTGGTGGTGCTGTGAGGAACCTTCCTGTCTCAAAGGAAGCTGTCTTCACCAGAAACGTAGGAGAAGCCATTGAAAGCGTTAGAGCTGCTGGTGCCGGCGTTGAGCTCAGGGGTGCAGCCCACTGAGTTAGGCACCATCTCTCTGGTGAACTCTGGGTCTATGTGCTGTGTGTCCGCTGGCCCTTTCTAAAGGAGAAGAGAGAGGGGACTTGTTAGGAAATAGAGGGGAGTGCTAGAGAAAAGAGGTAAGATTGAAAGTTACAAAGATGAGGTAGTGAAAGAAAGTTTTAGAAAAAAAGCAGTGAATTTTGAAGTTATAGAAGATGGTAAGAAACAGCTGGCAGCACAAACAACTCACCACATTGGGGTTGTATGGAGGAGTGATTCTCTTGTGGTACAGATCATCCCAGTTAATCGGGGAGAAGAACACATGGTTCTTTATTTGTAGCTGTAAAAAACAAAAACATTTCAGGATGATATAAGACATGACCAGTGTATAACTCACTCAAAATGTGTGAAACAGTAAACGACGATGGCATAGTGTGCTTCAGAAATGCAGTGGTGGAGAAAGTACCCAATTGTCAAACTTGAGTAAAAGTAAAGATACCTTAATAAAATGACAAATAAAAGTGAAAGTCACCTTGTAAAATACTACTTGAGTAAAAGTCTATAAGTATTTGGTTTTAAATATACTTAAGTATCAATATCAAAAGTATAAATCATTTCACATTCATTATATTAAGTAAACCAGATGGCACCGTTTTCTTATATTTTAAATTTATGGCTAGCCAGGAGAACACACCAACACTCAAACATTTACAAATGACGCATGTGTGTTTAGTGAGTCCACCAGATCAGAGGCAGTAAAGATGACCAGGGGTGTTCTCTTGATAATAAGTGTGTGAATTGGACCGTTTCCCTGTCCTGCTAAGCATTCAAAATGTAACAAGTACTTTTTGGGTGTCAGCGAAAATGTATGGAGTAAAAAGTTCATTATTTTGGGGGGGAATGTAGTGAAGTAAAAGTTGTCAGAAATATAAATAGTTAAGTACAGATACCCCAAGAAATGACTTATGTAGTGCCTTAAAGTAGTTTTCCTTAAGTACTTTACACCACTGCAGAAATGGCGTACAGTGGACTACTTATAATCAGAGCCCACGTAGGGCTAGAAACAGGGGGAGCACCCCCCTATCCACATCGACGGGACAGTAGTGGAGAGGGTAGTACGTTTTAAGTTCCTTGGTGGAAACATCACGGACAAACTGAATTGGTCCACCCACACAGACAGCGTTGTGAAGAAGGCGCAGCAGCGCCTCTTCAACCTCAGGAGGCTGAAGAAATTCAGCTTGTCACCGAAAGCACTCACAAACTTCTACAGATGCACAATCTAGAGCATCCTGTCCGGCTGTATCACCGCCTGGTACGGCAACTGCTCCGCCCACAACCGTAAGGCTCTCCAGAGGGTAGTGAGGTCTGCACAACGCATCACCGTGGGCAACCTACCTGCCCTCCAGGACACCTACACCACCCGATGTCACAGGAAGGCCATAAAGATCATCAAGGACAGCTTCTATCTCAAGGTCATCAGACTGTTAAACAGCCACCACTAACATTGAGTGGCTGCTGCCAACATACTGACTCAACTCCAGCCACTTTAATAATGGAAATTGATGTAAAAAAATGTATCACTAGCCACTTTAAACAATGCCACTTAATATAATGTTTACATACCCTACATTACTCATCTCATATGTATATACTGTACTTTATCATCTACTGCATCTTGCCATCTTTATGTAATACATGTATCGTTAGCCACTTTAAACTATGCCACTTTTATGTTTACATACCCTACATTACTCATCTCATATGTATATACTGTACTCGATGCCATCTACTGCATCTTGCCTATGCCGTTCTGTACCATCACTCATTCATATATTTTTATGTACATATTCTTTATCCCTTTACACTTGTGTGTATAAGGTAGTAGTTGTGGAATTCTTAGGTTAGATTACTCGTTGGTTATTACTGCATTGTCGGAACTAGAAGCACAAGCATTTCACTACACTCGGCATTAACATCTGCTAACCATGTGTATGTGACAAATAATAAATAAATAAATATTTTATTTGAAAGGGAATAAGGTGCCATGGTCCATGGACACGGTCCAGTCAGTGACTCACAAAGTCAGCAATGGCTCCCAACCTGCGGTGTTGGTCTTTCTGCAGGAGGCCCTGGAGCAGACTACAGAGAGCGCCTGACTTCCCTGGGGGCAGCGGCAGAGGCTTGTGTAGGATGCCATCGTACATCTCTGACACGTCCCGGCTGTAGAACGGGGGCTAGAAAACCAGAAACAGGGTGAGTAGAGCAGAGAACAGACACAGTACTGTAGCAGCCAGCTACTCAAGAAGCATTTCCTGAAGTTGGTAACATAATTGTCTTGGACATTTATGTAGATTGCGCTAAGTACAGTAGCCATATAAGATTGAAAAACGTACAAGACTATAGATCATCTCATAGAGCACAGCTCCCAGACACCACCAGTCCACTGTGCGGTCATAGGGCTCCTTACGCAGAACCTCAGGGGCCAAATACTACAGAGACAGAGAGAGTTAAATAAACAGATATATACTGGGCCTTCAGAAAGTATTCACACCACTTGACTTTTTCCACATGTTGTTGTGTGACAGCCTGAATATAAAATTGATGAAATGTAGATTTTGTTTTATTGATCTACACACAATACTCCATAATGTCAAAGTGGAATAATGTTTTTAGAAATGTTTACAAATGAAATAAAAATGACAAGCTGAAATGTGTTCAGTCAATAAGTATTCAACCCTTTTGTTATGGCCTAAATAAGTTCAGGAGTAAACATGTGCTTAACAAGTCACATAATAAGTTGCATGGACTCACTCTCAGTGCAATAATTGTGTTTAACATGATTTTTGAATGACTACTTCATCTCTGTACCCCACACATACAATTATCTGTAAGGTCCCTCAGTCGAGCAATGAATTTCAAGAACAGATTCAACCACAAAGACCAGGGAGGTTTTCCAATGATTCGCAAAGAAGGGCACCTATTGGTAGATGGGTAAAAAACAATATATATATACACATTGAATATCCCTTCGAGCATGGTGCAGTTATTAATTACACTTTGAATGGTGTATCAACACTCCCAGTCACTGCAAAGATACAAGCGCCCTTCCTATCTCAGTTGCCGGAGAGAAAGGAAACCGCTCAGGAATTTCACAGTGAGGCCAATGGTGACTTTAAAACAGTTAAAACAGAGTTTAATGGCTGTGATAGGAGGTAACTGAGGATGGATCAACAACATTGTAGTTACTCCACAATACTAACATAAAGAACAGAGTGAAAAGAAGGAAGCATGTACAGAATAAATAATATTCCCAATAAGCCTCTAAAGTAATACTGACAAAAACGTGGCAAAGAAATATACGTTCTGTCCTGAATTCAAACTGTTATGTTTGGTACAAATCCAACACAACATATCACTGAGTACCACTCTTCATATTTTAGCACGGTGGTGGCTGCATCATGTTATGGGTATGCTTGCTATAGGCAAGGACTAGGGAGTTTTTTTAGGATAAAAATAAATGGAATAGATCTAAGCACAGGGAAATCCTAGAGGAAAACTTGGTTCTTGGTCCTTTCCAACAGTCACTGGATTACATATGCACCTTTCAGCAGAACATCTACCTAAAACACAAGGCCAAATATACACTGGAGATGCTTAACAATACGGATGTTTGTGAGTGGCCTTGTTACAGCTTTGACAAATTGGCTTGAAAATCGATGGCAAGTCTTGAAAATGTCTGTCTAGCAATGATCAATAACAAACTTGACAGAGCTTATATTGTACAATCCAGGCTCTTAGAGACTTAGCCAGAAAGACTCACAGCTGTAATCGCTGCCAAAGGTGATTCTAACATTTGCAAACTCAGGGGTTGAATACTTATCTAGTCAAGATATATTAGTATTTTATTTTCCATGAATTCAAAACAAATGTTAGATTTTTTTTTCCACTTCGACATTACAGAGTATCTTTTCTAGAGCGTAGATTTAAAAAAATACATTTTTTTATCTCACTTTGTAACACAACAAAATGTGGAAAACGTCAAGCGGTGTGAATACTTTCTGAAGGCACTGTATACAGTCGAAGTGGGAAGTTTACATACACCTTAGGCAAATACATTTAAACTCAGTTTTTCACAATTCCTGACATTTAATCCTAGTAAAAATTCCCTGTCTTAGGTCAGTTAGGATCACCACTTTTTTTTTAAATGTGAAATGTCATAATAATAGTGGAGAGAATGAGTTATTTCAGCTTTAATTTCTTTCATCACATTCCCAGGGGGTCATAAGTTTACATACACTCAATTAGTATGTGGTAGCATTGCCTTTAAATTGTTTAACTTGGGTCAAACATTTTGGGTAGCCTTCCACAAGCTTCCCACAAATAAATTGGGTGAATTGTGGCCCATTCCTTCTGACAGATCTGGTGTAACCGAGTCAGGTTTGTAGGCCTCCTTGCTCGCACATGCTTATTCAGTTCTGCCCACAAATGGGATTGAGGTCAGGGCTTTGTGATGGCCACTCCAACTTTGGAAGTATGCTTGGGGTCATTGTCCATTTGGAAGACCCATTTGCGACCAAGCTTTAACTTCCTGACTGATGTCTTGAGATGTTGCTTCAATGTATCCACATAGTATTCCTCCCTCATGATGCCATCTATTTTGTGAAGTGCACCAGTCCCTCTTGCAGCAAAGCACCCCCACAACATGATGCTGCCACCCCCATGCTTCACGGTTAGGATGGTGTTCTTCGGCTTGAAAGCTTCCCCCTTTTCCTCCAAACATAACAATGGTCATTATGGAAAAACAGTTATATTTTTGTTTCATCAGACCAGAGGACATTTCTCAAAAAAAGTACGATCTTTGTCCCCATGTGCAGTTGCAAGCCGTAGTCTGGATTTCTTATGGCGATTTTGGAGCAGTGGCTTCTTCCTTGCTGAGCGGCCTTTCAGGTTATGTCGATATAGGACTCGTTTTACTGTGGATATAGATACTTTAGTACTTGTTTCCTCCAGCATCTTCACAAGGTCCTTTGCTTTTGTTCTGGGATTGATTTGCACTTTTTTCGCACCAAAGTACATTCATCTCTAGGAGACAGAACGCGTCTCCTTCCTGAGCGATATGACGGCTGCGTGGTCCCCTGGTGTTTATACTTGCGTACTATTGTTTGTACAGATGAACATGGTACCTTCAGGCATTTGGAAATTGCTCCCAAGGATGAACCAGACTTGTGGAGGTCTACAATTTTTGGGCTGATTTCTTTTGATTTTCCCATGATGGCACGGAGTTTGAAGGTAGGCCTTGAAATACATCCACAGGTACACCTCCAATTGACTCAATTATGTAAATTAGCCTATCAGAAGCTTCTTAAGCCATGACATCATATTCTGGAATTTTCCAAGCTGTTTAAAGGCACAGTCAGCTTAGTGTATGTAAACTTCTGACCCACTGGAATTGTGATACAGTGAATTATAAGTGAAATAATCTGTCTGTAAACAATTGTTGGAAAAATTACTTGTGTCATGCACAAAGTAGATGTCCTAACCGACTTGCCAAAACTATAGTTTGTTAACAAGAAATTTGTGGAGGTGTTGAAAAACGATTTTTCATGACTCCAGCCTAACTGTATGTAAACTTCCGACTTCAACTGTATAGAACTACATGTGACTATTAGACATGGGTTATCTTTAACATATCATTGAGCACAGACACAATCTCAGGGCTATCACTCACCTCAGGGGTTCCACAGAAAGTGGACGTGGTGGTCTCTGGCTCCACTCCCTCTTTACACAGCCCAAAGTCTGTAAGTACCACATGGCCCTGGAACACACGTTTTAAGCACCATCCCAATATTACAGGAACTTACAGACTGCATATGATCCTGTATTGTGAACTCTTGAACTATCTTCTCTAAGATGAGAAGGAAGTGAGTTGAGATATTGAAAACAATCGAAGAACATTATATCCACTTATGAGTCAACACTTACCTGAGAGTCTAAGAACATTATATCCACTTATGAGTCAACACTTACCTGAGAGTCTAAGAACATTATATCCACTTATGAGTCAACACTTACCTGAGAGTCTAAGAACATTATATCCACTTATGAGTCAACACTTACCTGAGAGTCTAAGAACATTATATCCACTTATGAGTCAACACTTACCTGAGAGTCTAAGAACATTATATCCACATATGAGTCAACACTTACCTGAGAGTCTAAGAACATTATATCCACTTATGAGTCAACACTTACCTGAGAGTCTAAGAGAATATTCTCTGGCTTCAGATCTCTAAATAAGAACAAAAATATATATTTGGTTTCACTTAACCTCAATACTGTACATAATAATGTGTTGTTTCTACCTGAATATGTCCTTGTAAACTGTGTCTGACCTGTAAACGATGTTGAGGGAGTGAAGGTAGCCGATGGCACTGGCTACCTCAGCAGCATAGAACCGAGCCCTCGGCTCCAAGAAGCACCGCTCCCTCTGCAGGTGGAAGAAGAGCTATGAGAGAGAGAAAGACATGTTAGAGATAGAGGGAGAAAGGAGAGAGAGAAAACAGTTATGACATGTTGTTTTAACTGTCAGTACGCTTGACTCTGACAAAGCATGTAATATTACTACTGTTACATTATTAACTCATAATAACGCCGTGACACAGAGACTTTGGACTGAGCCAATGATTAAAGGGGAGTAATGTGTTTGTTGTCACTACACTGATTGAGCCAAGGGCTTGAGGCTATGCCACACTGCATTGCTGCTTCTGTGCTGTCAATAGCTTGATCGCTTTAATATAAATAAAGGATTACTTATTGGGAACATTGCTACAGTCCACTCATTTTATCATTTGCCATATCCAAACAGTCATATGAAACCTGAGAAACAAGACCCAGGGCCATTAACTAGCTACCTCTCCGCCGTTGACATAGTCCAGGACAAAGTAGAGCTTCTCTGGGGTCTGGAAGGAGTAGTGGAGGCCCACCAGGAAAGGATGCTTCAGGCTCTTCAGCAGCACGTTCCTCTCTGCCATTATGTTCTTTTGCTGGAGGACACAAGGCAGCATTGAACCAGCGGACACGAGGCAGAGGGCAGGACACAGCAGTACAGGCCTCTGTCACCACCACTGCTTTGGCCCCAAGCACATGACAATAGACGATATACAGAGAGAGAGAGAGAGGGGCATAGAACACCTCTTTCCTACAAGGTCCTCAGTGTTATTTATGCTGCTGAAAGTGCAGCCACCTACACACTTCTGACTAGTGTTCTCCACTTTAGCTATGGCCCTGGTTTGCAAGGCAGGCAACAGGCTCTCAGTATATAAAGTAAATTGGCTTCATTGAGGTAACACTTCACTTGAGGGAGTCATTCTTTTTACAGGACTGAGTAGTCTGTCAGTCAGCTATAACGTGTGCCTGTAAGTAGCTCAGAAAGTCCAAGATTCATTTGCTGATTGTTATAACTATCAAGTGATACAAAACCCAGGGAATATAACATTACTGATTATGGTAATGTACAGTATGAAACACAAAACGGAGACTGGGGGCTGTAAAATCTGTCTGTCGGAGTACAAAGGACAGAACACACTTCAGATTAGATTAGATGTTATCTTAGAAACACAACACAGATTTAGGCTAAACCAGTTCTGCTACACAGTGAAAATCATACACACATTAAATATATACTGACATGAAGGGTTTTGCTAGTGGAATTGAGTTGACCTTTAAAACAGAACACAAATAAACTATATGCGAGTTTGTTGTGATAATGAATAACCAAATTAAAAGTTTATAGACCAACCTCCTTTTTCTTCAGGATTACTTTCTTCTGTAGAACTTTCACAGCATAGAATTTATTGTCAGCTTTGAGCTTGGCGAGCAGGACCTGGATGCAGGGTGGTTGTCAGTACATTTCTGATTGTTTCCTCAAAACGTCAACTCCTAATATGACACTCTCTTATCATAACCCTATCTTGAAAATAGAAGGGCAATGAGTACACACATAATATATTATATTATCTGTCACACAAAATATAGAAAAAAGTAATTGACAATGAAAAAGGACTGTGACTGAACTGGAATAATTAAAAATGGCTGCTCATCCTGAGTACAATTCGTGAAAAACTATCCTCATTGATTGTTTCATTGTTTGGTTTTGGCCTTTTCATCAAGGTAACCTTAACAGTCCTGCATAGACTAAGTTAATCATTGATGAAGGAATGCAGCCTTTTATCAGGCAAACAGCAGACTTACCTTCCCAAAGGTCCCTTTTCCAATAACAGCCAAAAAGTCAAAGTCAGTGGGCTTGGCACTGAAACAAGACATGAATGATGATACAGATATTTGTGTCATATGGATGGACATAACACCTATCGTAACAGGTTATGGCAGAGACAACCGTCTCGCAACATGGACTGGTATGATCCATGAAATAACATGTTTAATCAAGCCTCAAAAACACATGTACAGCAATGTACACTGAGTGTACAAAACATTAAGAACACTTTCCTAATATTTAGCACCCCCCTCTCTACAAGGTGTTGAAAACATTCCACAGGGATGCTTGCCCAAGTTGACTCCAATGCTTCCCACAGTTGTCAAGTTGGCTGGATGTCCTTTGGGTGGTGGACCATTCATGATCTATACGGGAAACTGTTGAGCGTGAAAAACCCAGCAGCGTTTCAGTTCTTGACACAAACCTAGTGCGCCCGGCACCTACTACCATACCCGGTTCAAAGGCACTTAAATCTTTTGTCTTGCCCATTCACCCTCTGAATGGCACATATACCATCCATGTCGTAATTATCTCAAGGCTTAAAAACGTTTCTTTAACCTGTCTCCTCCCCTTCATCTACACTGATTGAAGTGGATTTAACAAGTGCCATCAATATGGGATCATTGCTTTCACCTTGATTCACCTGGTCAGTCTATATCATGGAGAGAGGATGTTTTGTACACTCAGTGTATGTTGTGGTTGCAATGAATGAATATGACATCAGGACCACAATTCCATTGGTAAAGGGTTGCCAGATGTCAGTTCTACATGGCATTATGGATAATTGAAACCCATGACTCTTAATACTGTACATACTGTGGGTTTGCTGAAGGTCCCAGGTTGACCTCACTGAGGGTGGAGGATGGTGATCTAAGCTAGATGACACACAGAAAAAAGATGAATGATGGAGCAAAGCGGTGTAAACAACCAGTAACCATTTGCACAACGGCCTGGTTGTCTGTGGTTGGACACCACACCACAGAAACACTCACTGGATTAGAATTTGCCATGGTCTTGGTCCATTCCGTGCTCACCGGGGAACCTACATCAGTGTTTCATAGACCTGTCATTGACAAAAGGACACAGTAGGAACATCGTGATATGATAGCACCCCCATCTGTGTGTGACGCTACTGCTGGTTCCCCTATGCCAGTCTGACCCTGAGAAACTGGTCGTTCTGGTTTGAAACCCAACACAGGCACAACGAAGGACATTTGGTGTTTTGAAGAGTTCATATCAGTGGACACGTTTACATGGTAAATATTATTTTGCCATTCCCACGTCCACAAATGTGCAGAGGATGGCTTAGGTCACGATTCAAACCAATTCAAACCTCCCCCACACAGTCACTTGCCAAGAATGGAGAATGTTTTGAAATGTTCTTTCCTTGATCTTGGGAAATGTTTAACCTTTAGGTCTACTGAATAAATACAGTAACCTCTACTTTAACTAAATACAATTTTGTGGATCAGTCATATGTCCTCAAGAGTAGATTGTATTTTGCTACAGTAGAGGTGTGAAAAGTTAGTTAGAAACTCATTTGAAGGTTGATAAATATTTACAGTCAAGTGTATAACCCATCTAATCAGAGGTATGGAATTATTATAGGCATTATATTCTCAAACTACACCATTGTTGTGAAATACATGCAAATGGGGTGCAAACAAACTACTCAAAATTCAGCAGACCTTTTATGACAGCATAAAACATGCATACATATATCAAAGAGGGTCTAATATCGACTACCTGCCTATTAATGTTTACCGTTGTATTCCTCGAGTGTTTACAAAGGCTATTTCGAGTATTTCAAAAGGATTCGAGGACATTTTCCAAAGTGTTATAGAACATGATAAAACTGTATTTCAAACAATTCCCCGTAAATGTAAAGACATAAAAGCATTTATAGGCTACTGTAACATTATATAGTCCATTCTGTACATTCTCAACCTACCTTTTGTGAATGTTAAAACGAAGCTTAGGCCACCTGTTGCAGGTGCGTGCAGCCGGAGCGATGTCTTGTCGACTGACTGAAAGCCCCGCAGATCGAGTCAAGTGTCCCAGCGCAGAGCACAGCACTGTTGTCCTGCATTAGACTACAGATTTCAGTGACTGGTTGGGATCACGTCATGAATGGGTGGTTCCACTGTGCCAGTGAATCATTAAAGAAATTGAGGGGCAGGGAACACTTCTGTCTGTCTGTGTGTGTGTGTGTGTGCGCGCTTTGGCAATGTAAACATGTTTACCATGCCAATAAAGCCCTTTGAATTGAATTGTGAGAAAGCGAGAGAAGCATAACATTGTCACTAATGTCATTAGTAGATACAGTACCTTCAGAAAGTATCCAAACCCCTTTACTCTTTTCACATTTTGTTGTGTTACAGCATTCATTTAATTTTTTTGGGGGGGGGGGGGGGGGGCACTGGCCAACACACAATAGGCCTACCCCATAATGTAAAAGTGGAATTGTGTTTTTCAGAATTTGTACAAATTAATTACTAATAAAAATATGAAATGTCTTGAGTCAATAAGCAACCCCTTTGTTATGGCAAGTTCAGGAGTAAAAATGTGCTTAGCAAGTCGCATAATAAGTTGCAGGGACTCACTCCGTGTGCAATAATAGTGCTTAAAATAATTTTTGAATGACTTACCCCATCTCTGTACCTCACACATACAATTATTTGCAAGGTCCTTCAGTTGAGCAGTGAATTTCAAACACAGATTCAATTACAAAGACCAGGGAGGTTTTCCAATGCCTCGCGAAGAAGGGCACCTATTGGTAAAAACAAAACAAAAAAAGCAGACATTGAATAACCCTTTGAGCATGGGGAAGTTATTAATTACACTTTGGATGGTGTATCAATACACAGAATCACTACAAAGATACAGGCATCCTTCCTAACTCAGTTGCCGGAGAGGAAGGAAACCGCTCAGGGATTTCACCATGAGCCCAATGGTGACTTTAAAACGGTTAAAACAGAGTTTAATGGCTGTGATAGGAGGTAACTGAGGATGGATCAACAACATTATGGTTACGCCACAATACTAACCTAATTGACAGATTGAAAAGAAGGGAGCCTGTACAGAATAAATAATATTCCCAAACATGTCTCCTGTTTGCGACAAAGGGATTAAAGTCATACTGCAAAACATGTGGCAAAGCATTTAACTTTTTGTTCTGAGTACAAAGTGTTGTGTTTGGGGCAAATCCAACACAACACATTACTGAGTACCACTCTCCATATTTTCAAGCATGGCGGTGGCTGCATCATGTTATGGGTATGCTTGTAATCATTAAGGACTGGGGAATATTTCAGGATTAAAAAAAACATAATGAAGCTAAGCACAGGCAAAATCCTAGAGCAAAAGCTTGTTCAGTCTGTTTTCCACCAGACACTGGGAGATGAAGTCACTTTTCAGCAGGACAATAAACACAAGGCTAAATATACACTGGAGTTGCTTACCAAGAAAGCAGTGAATGTTCCTGAGTGGCCGAGATACAGTTTTGTCTTAAATCTGCTTGAAAATCTATGGCAAGACTTAAAATGGTTGTTTAGCAATGATCAACAACCAATTTGACAGAGTATTGACTCAGGGGTGTGAATACTTATGTCAATTACATATTTCTGTATTTCATGTTTAAAATCTATTTAATCCATTTTGAATTCAGGATGTAACACAACGAAATGTAGAACAAGTCAAGGGGTATGGATACTTTCTGAAGGCACTGTACGTACATATAACTAGGAATAATATGACTATGAAACAGGATTGATAATTAACAGTAGCAGCAGCTTATGTGATGAGTCAAAAAAGTAGCGCTTGCCGTATGCACTACCCTCTGCGCAGACATACACAATTTAATAAAGATCAAGTATTTTGAATTTAATTTACTTCATCATCACCAATCAACTGAAGTCAAGACAAGTAAGAGATTGAATTGGACATTTATTTGTACATATGGAATGAACGATTTTGATCCAAGAATATGGTGATACAGTTTTGCCCACCAGAGAGAAATATAGCTATAGGAATCCTGGAGCCCTTGTAAGATTATATTTAAATACAGTGCATAAACCTACATAAAATATAAAAATGATTCAAAACAATAAATCCCCCAGATATCTTGATATTTCTGAGTGAAAATGTAAACCTTTTCAAATGTTCGAAACAAACAATGATTTTGAATTTATCTCACGTAAGATCAATACTTGAGAAACGTTAAACCTTTTCTGGTCTTAGAAACTGTCCATATGCTGTATCTAGTGACCAAGTAAAGAAACAGCAGCATAAAATCCCGCCGGATTTCAAATCTGTGACAAAAAAATTGCAGTAAAACATCATCCCACATAAATAATTCCATATATTTTGCATAAATTACAAAAGTTTATCTTTCAACGCTCCTTACACTTTCAGTTAAGATTTGACAAATTTTATTGCACGAGCAGTGAAGCAACCTTATAAAAACATTTGCTTACACTTTTTCCCAGTTTTTTTCTTTCTCTTTCTCAGTTCTGTCCCCATCTCTTTTCCACTCTCACCCCACTTTCATCTCTCAGCCCCCTCTCCTGTTCTCTCTCTGATGGGTACTGAACACCAAACACATAACAGGGGTAGGGTTCTGGATGATTTTGGCACATGATGATTAGTCACGGAGTCTCTGGCCGAGTGGGGACAGGATCACTTGAGGCCTTCGTCAATACTCTTGAACATTAAAATGGCGTTGGAGATCTTGAGGGCGGGACCAAGTTTGATGTTCATGATTTTTACGATGTCTGGTTGTGTCAGTAATAGGAAGGCCTCCCCGTCAATCATCTGAGAAGAAATATACAAGAAACTCAATCACAGGAATATAAAAAAGTTTATCATGCAAACAAAACAACAATAAAGGACAACAAAACGTAACTTAAATGACTTAACTTAGCTGTTCTAAATGGGCTCTTGTTTGTTTCATTACTTCATACTTAATTATCAATTAACATTCTACTCACTTCCTCTTTGAAGACACAGGCTTGTTCTTCACAACCAGTCAGTTTCTGGACAAATCCAAAGACCTGTTACACAGAACACAAAGAGTTATCAATGTACTCTGATTCACCCATTTGTTGAAGCCAAATATAAATAGGGGTAAGTACAGGGGTTAAAGGAAGACGATCTCAGCTTGAGGACCAAGTACAGGGGTTAAAGCATGACGATCTCAGCTTGAGGGCCAAGTACAGGGGTTAAAGCAAGACGATCTCAGCTTGAGGGCCAAGTACAGGGGTTAAAGGAAGACGATCTCAGCTTGAGGGCCAAGTACAGGGGTTAAAGCAAGACAATCTCAGCTTGAGGGCCAAGTACAGGGGTTAAAGCAAGACGATCTCAGCTTGAGGGCCAAGTACAGGGGTTAAAGGAAGACGATCTCAGCTTGAGGGCCAAGTACAGGGGTTAAAGCATGACGATCTCAGCTTGAGGGCCAAGTACAGGGGTTAAAGCAAGACGATCTCAGCTTGAGGGCCAAGTACAGGGGTTAAAGCATGACGATCTCAGCTTGAGGGCCAAGTACAGGGGTTAAAGCATGACGATCTCAGCTTGAGGGCCAAGTACAGGGGTTAAAGCAAGACGATCTCAGCTTGAGGGCCAAGTACAGGGGTTAAAGCATGACGATCTCAGCTTGAGGGCCAAGTACAGGGGTTAAAGCATGACGATCTCAGCTTGAGGGCCAAGTACAGGGGTTAAAGCATGACGATCTCAGCTTGAGGGCCAAGTACAGGGGTTAAAGCATGACGATCTCAGCTTGAGGGCCAAGTACAGGGGTTAAAGCATGACGATCTCAGCTTGAGGGCCAAGTACAGGGGTTAAAGCATGACGATCTCAGCTTGAGGGCCAAGTACAGGGGTTAAAGCATGACGATCTCAGCTTGAGGGCCAAGTACAGGGGTTAAAGCAAGACGATCTCAGCTTGAGGGCCAAGTACAGGGGTTAAAGCAAGACGATCTCAGCTTGAGGGCCAAGTACAGGGGTTAAAGCAAGACGATCTCAGTTTGAGGGCCAAGTACAGGGGTTAAAGGAAGACGATCTCAGTTTGAGGGCCAAGTACAGGGGTTAAAGCAAGATGATCTCAGCTTGAGGGCCAAGTACAGGGGTTAAAGGAAGACGATCTCAGCTTGAGGGCCAAGTACAGGGGTTAAAGCAAGACGATCTCAGCTTGAGGGCCAAGTACAGGGGTTAAAGCATGACGATCTCAGCTTGAGGGCCAAGTACAGGGGTTAAAGCATGACGATCTCAGCTTGAGGGCCAAGTACAGGGGTTAAAGCAAGACGATCTCAGCTTGAGGGCCAAGTACAGGGGTTAAAGCATGACGATCTCAGCTTGAGGGCCAAGTACAGGGGTTAAAGCATGACGATCTCAGCTTGAGGGCCAAGTACAGGGGTTAAAGCATGACGATCTCAGCTTGAGGGCCAAGTACAGGGGTTAAAGCAAGACGATCTCAGCTTGAGGGCCAAGTACAGGGGTTAAAGCATGACGATCTCAGCTTGAGGGCCAAGTACAGGGGTTAAAGGAAGACGATCTCAGCTTGAGGGCCAAGTACAGGGGTTAAAGCATGACGATCTCAGCTTGAGGGCCAAGTACAGGGGTTAAAGCATGACGATCTCAGCTTGAGGGCCAAGTACAGGGGTTAAAGCATGACGATCTCAGCTTGAGGGCCAAGTACAGGGGTTAAAGCAAGACGATCTCAGCTTGAGGGCCAAGTACAGGGGTTAAAGCAAGACGATCTCAGCTTGAGGGCCAAGTACAGGGGTTAAAGCAAGACGATCTCAGCTTGAGGGCCAAGTACAGGGGTTAAAGCAAGACGATCTCAGCTTGAGGGCCAAGTACAGGGGTTAAAGCAAGACGATCTCAGCTTGAGGGCCAAGTACAGGGGTTAAAGGAAGACGATCTCAGCTTGAGGGCCAAGTACAGGGGTTAAAGCAAGACGATCTCAGCTTGAGGGCCAAGTACAGGGGTTAAAGCAAGACGATCTCAGCTTGAGGGCCAAGTACAGGGGTTAAAGCAAGACGATCTCAGCTTGAGGGCCAAGTACAGGGGTTAAAGCAAGACGATCTCAGCTTGAGGGCTGCATCAGGATTTCAAAATTCCACGGAGGGCAGCACAGATTTTTTTACAACCGATGTGTTTGTCAAAATCCATTTGCGGGCCAGAAAAGGGTCAGTTATTTACATTTATATTTGAGTCATTTAGCAGACGCTGTTATCCAGACTGACTTACAGTAACTAGTGAGTGCATCCATTTTATTTGAAAAGGTTCATTATAGGTTCATTATCCTGTCTACATATGCTTTGTCTAGTTTTAGATGTTCAGGTGTGGCCTGGAGTGTTTTTATTTATTCTTAACCCAAAATCATAATCCCCCCCTCAAACTGGGAATCCGTTGCAGTGACGGAGAACTTTAACCTCTGGGTGAGTTTTACAGCTCTCACCTCCTCCACGGTCCATGCTGCCACCTGTGTAGCATGGATGCCCTGGACGCCTGGCAGCAGTTTGCAGTGTTGCTCCCAGCACAGAGACAGGGTTCGGTCCGGGTGGGCCGACAGGGCAGACATGAACAGAGACGGGCACATACCCTCTGTGGCTATCGCTGCAACACAGGAAAGCACACACATACGTCAGCACACACAAAATCACACATATTAACGCATGTAACACATACACACAGAATCCTGTATATAGGATGCAGTAAACTCATACTGAGGCTATATATAATCAGAGTGTGGCCATAGACATAAATGGATACAGTACGCATGTGTACTGTGTGCAGAGCATAAAACTGTGATACTCACTCTGGTAACCTCTGTGCTGGCTTTTTCTATACTTGGGGGGACGACCAATCCTGACAAGAGAGAAAGAGAGAAACTGGTGAGAAGGGAGGCTACAGTCGCAGAGGTTACAGCAAAATACCACTACAGCCTTAGCCACTGTTAACATGAGGCTTACCTGCCATGGTACCGGGACTTTTTGGTCCTTTGGCCAAAGATTAAGATGTTCCGCTTGGCTCCGCTCCCCTCTGTATCTGATAGGTCGGTTTTGAGTCTGCCTTGGTTTCGCTCAGCCAATGGGCAGCCTGACAGACAGTGATGCGCTGTGAACCGCCCAGTCACATGACCCGAGCCATCACATCCAGGCGTTGGACACTTCCTGTTTCAAAAAGTAGGTTTGACTTCATTATAACATCATGATAACATAATCATAAGGTTGGTATGGAACACATCTACTCACATTGACTGCTTCATAGGCATTTCAAAGACCTGTTTCTGGCGCCTACTGACCTGTGATGGAAGCTGTACTTTGTGGATCTGGAGTGGTTGATTACTTTGCAAGGCATGGAGGAGAAACTGGACTGGCCTGTGGTTGCAGGTTCCCTGGGGTCTTATTAAAACACACACACAAACGAACACAGAGCTCAACGTCATCAAACCGAACATGTAAGCACTCATATCAAGGTGAAGTAGAGTCAGAGAAGTATGGTATCTGTTACCAAGCTGTTGGGTTTTGTTGGACTCAGGGGGTGGGATTTTTAGCGGGTGACCCGTACTCTCACACCAGCCGACCGGGTGGGTGTCAGGGTGGTCAGAGTCCATCCACTCATCATACATATGACTCCAGCCATCAAAATGGATCTGTATGGTATAATACGACATAGTTACGGGAGTGCAGTAGTGGCACTGGCACATACAACCGCAAGACACACACGCACGCACAGCAGGGATGCGCGGATTGATTCATAACCTGTAGTCCCCGCGTTGTAACCACAGGCGGACGGGTTTAGGGTCATGAAACATTGTGTGGATGAAGGGCTGGGAACAAAACAAAGACTGTATAAAAACAAATCCAGAAATGTATCATTCATATCTATAGGCTACTTTGAGGTTTTTCTTTCATTCTTTTTTAAAATCTGGCATTAGTGCATAAGTCTATGCTTTAGGGACTAACGAGCTCCAAATACATCCCCAAATGCTTTTGGGAACTTGGCCATAAAAACCACGAGCAAGGCGTCAATTTAGGAAATTGTTTGACATTTTTTGTTTAAGAAAAATATTAGGATACTGTTCCATAGACCTAAATATTCAATAAATAAATTAAGAAATGTTAAAGAGAAACGTCATTGTTCAATAAATGTTCAATAGAAAAAAAGGGAACTGTACTGCACATTTTCTATATACTGTTAAAGTCGGAAGTTTACATACACCTTAGCCAAATACATTTAATCCTAGTAATAATTCCCTGTTTTAGGTCAGTTAGGATCACCACTTTATTTGAATAATGTGAAATGTCAGAATAATAGTAGAGAGAATGATTTATTTCAGCTTTTATTTCTTTCATCACATTCCCAGTGGATCAGAAGTTTACATCCACTCAATTAGTATTTGGTAGCATTGCCGTTAAATTGTTTAACTTGGGTCAAACGTTTCAGGTAGCCTTCCACAGGCTTCTCACAATAAGTTGGGTGAATTTCAGCCCATTCCTCCTGACAGAGCTGGTGTAACCGAGTCAGGTTTGTAGGCCTCCTTGCTCACACAAGCTTTTTCAGTTCTGCCCACACATTTTCTATAGGGTTGAGGTCAGGGCTTTGTGATGGCCACTCCAATACCTTGACGTTGTTGTCCTTAAGCCATTTTGCCACAACTCTGGAAGTATGCTAGGGGTCATTGTCCATTTGGAAGACCCATTTGCGACCAAGCTTTAACTTCCTGACTGATGTCTTGAGATGTTGCTTCAATATATCCTCATAATTTCCCCTCCTCATGATGCCATCTATTTTGTGAAGTGCACCAGTCCCTCCTGCAGCAAAGCACCCCCACAACATGATGCTGCCACCCCCGTGCTTCACGGCGAGGATGGTGTTCTTCGGCTTGCAAGCCTCCCCCTTTTCCTCCAAACATAACGATGATCATTATGGCCAAACAGTAAAAAAAATGTTTCACCAGACCAGAGGACATTTCTCCAAAAAGTACGATCTTTGTCCCCATGTGCAGTTGCAAACCATAGTCTGGCTTTTTTAATCGCGGTTTTGGAGCAGTGGCTTCTTCCTTGCTCAGTGGCCTTTCAGGTTATGTCGATATAGGACTCGTTTTACTGTGGATATAGATACTTTTGTAGTTGTTTCCTCCAGCATCTTCACAGGGTCCTTTGCTGTTGTTCTGGGATTGATTTGCACTTTTCGCACCAAAGCATGTTAATCTCTAGGAAATAGAACGCATCTCCTTCCTGAGCGGTATGACTACTGCGTGGTCCCATGATGTTTATACTTGTTTGTACAGATGAATGTGGTACCTTCAGGCGTTTGGAAATTGCTGCCAAGGATGAACTAGACTTGTGGAGGTCTACAATTTATTTTCTGAGGTCTTGGATGATTTCTTTTGATTTCCCCATGATGTCAAGCAAAGAGGAACTGAGTTTGAAGGTAGGCCTTGAAATACATCCACAGGTACACCTCCAATTGACTCAAATGATGTCAATTAGCCTATCAGAAGCTTCTAAAGCCATGACATCATATTCTGGAATTTTCCAAGCTGTTTATGTAAACTTCTGACCCACTGGAATTATGATACAGTGAATTATAAGTTAAATAATCTGTCTGTAAACAAAAAATTACTTCATGCACAAAGTAGATGTCCTAACCGACATTCCAAAACTATAGTTTGTTAACAAGAAATGTGTGGAGTGGTTGAAAAAGTGTATATAAACCTCTGACTTAAACTGTATGGGTTAGGGTCGAGTGCGGGCCTCAGATTTTCACTTTATCACATACACTGAGTATACCAAAAATGAGGAACACCTTCCTAATATTGAGTTCCTCCCCTCAGAACTGCCTCAATTCGTCGGTACATGGACCCAACAAGGTGCCGAAAGCATTCCACAGGGATGCTGGCCCATGTTTACTCCAATACTTCCCACAGTTGTGTCAAGTTGGCTGGATGTCCTTTGGATGGTAGAGCATTCTTGATACACACGGGAAACTGTTGAGCGTGAAAAACCCAGCAGAATTGCAGTTCTTCACACAAACCGGTGCACCAGGGACCTACTACCATACACCATTCAAAGGCACTTAAATCGTTTTGTCTTGCCCATTCACCCTCTGAACATACACAATCCATGTCTCAATTGTCTCAAGGCTTAAAAATCCTTCTTTAACCGGTCTCCTCCCCTTCATCTACACTGATTGAAGTGGATTTAACAAGTGACATCAATATGGGATCATACAGTGCATTCGGAAAGTATTCAGACCCCTTGACTTTTTCCAGATTCTGATACGTTACAGCCTTATTCTAAAATGTATTTAATTAAAAAGTGTTCTCATCAATCTGCACAAAATACCCCATTATGACAAAACTAAAACAGGTTTTTAGAAAGTTTTGCAAATGTCTATAAAAAAACTGAATTCAAAAAATAGATATATTTTATCTTTATTTAACTAGGCAAGTCAGTTAAGAACAAATTCTTATTTTCAATGACGGCCTAGGAACAGTGGGTTGACTGCCTTGTTCAGGGACAGAACGACAGATTTTTACCTTGTCAGCTCGGGTATTCAATCTTGCAACCTTTCCTTTACTAGTCCAACACTCTAACCACTAGGCTACCTGCCACCCGGCACAGCCAGAAGAGGACTGTCCAACCCTCAGAGCCTGCTTCCTCTCTAGGTGTCTTCCTAGGTTCTGGCCTTTCTAGGGAGTTTTTCCTAGGCACTGTGCTTCTATATCTGCTTTGCTTGCTGTTTGGTGTTTTAGGCTAGCTTTCTGTACAGCACTTTGTGACATCGGCTGATGTAAAAAGGGCTTTGAAAATAGATTTGATTGAATCTTATTGATTATTTACATAAGTATTCAGACCCTTTGCTATGAGACTCCAAATTGCACTCAGGTGCATCCTGTTTCCATTGATCATCCTTGAGATGTTTCTACAACTTGATTGGAGTCTACCTGTGGTAAATTCAATTGATTTGACTTGATATGGAAAGGCACACACCTTTCTATAGAAGGTCCCACAGTTTACAGTGCATATCAGAGCGAAAACCAAGCCAAGGAATTGTCGGTAGAACTCAGAGACAGGATTGTGTCAAGGCACATATCTGGGTAAGGGTACCAAAAAATGTCTGCAGCATTGAAGGTCCTCAAGAACACAGTGCCGCCATTATTCTTGAATAGAAGAAGTTTGGAACCACCAAGTAATTTCCTAGAGCTGGCCACACGGCCAAAGCTGAGCAATCGGGGTAGAAGGGCCTTGGTCAGGGATGTGACCAAGAACCCGATGGTCGCCTTGACAGAGCTACAGAATTCCTCTGTGGCGATGGGAGAACCTTCCAGAAGGACAACCATCTTTGGAGCACTTCACCAATCAGGCCTTTATGGTAGAGTGGCCAGACGGAAGCCACTCCTCAGTAAAAGGCACGTGACAGCCTGCTTGGAGTTTGCTAAAAGGCACTTAAAGGACTCTGACCATGAGAAACAAGATTCTCTGGTCTGATGAAACCACGCTTGAACTCTATGACCTGAATGCCAAGCGTCACGTCTGGAAGAAACCTGGCACCATCCCTACGGTGAAGCATAGTAGTGTCAGCATCATGCTGTGGGGATTTTGTTCGGAGCTAGGGACTGGGAGACTAGTCAGGACCGAGGTAAAGATGAACGAAGCAAAGTACAGAGAGATCATTGATGAAAACCTGCTCCAAAGCACTCAGGACCTCAGACTGGGGCAAAGGTTCACTTTCCAACAGGACAACGATCCTAAGCACACAGCCAAGACAACGCAGGAATGGCTTCGGGACAAGTCTCAATGTCCTTGAGTTGCCCAGCCAGAATCCGGACTTGAATCCGATCAAACATCTCTGGAGAGACCTGACAATAACTGTGCAGTGACCCTCTCCATCCAACCTGACAGAGCTTGAGAGGATCTACAGAGAAGAATGGGATAAACTTCCCAAATACAGGTGTGCCAAGCTTCTAGCGTCATACCTAAGAAGACTCAAGGCTCTAAACGCTGCCAAAGGTGCTTCAACAAAGTACTGAGTAAAGGGTCTGAATACCTATGAAAATGTGATATTTTTTAGACATTTGCAAAAAAGTTTTTGCATTGTCATTATGGCGTATTGTGTGTAGATCGATGAAGGAAAAACATTTTTCTAAATGAAATTGTATCAGGCTGTAACGTAATAAAGTATGTAAAAAGTCAAGGGGTCTGAATACTTTCCGAATGCACTGTATACTTCACCTGGATTCACCTGGTCAGTTTATGTCATGGAAATAGCAGCTTAATGTTTTGTACACTCAGTGTATAGTCGGACGGTTGCGGAAGGGTAATTTGCAATTGCGGGTGGGTGATCAAACAGCTGACCCGTGCATCCCTAACACACACACACTACTGGTTGACCTTAATGCGGTGGATGTCGACCTCCTCCACTGTGGCCACCCGTATCAGGCCGGGGCTCCTTTTGTCCACCACCTCCAGCTTCATCTGAGCCTGGAAGCAATGGGCAGGACGCTGCAGAGGGGAGGGTCACATCATCATCACACAGCGCCACTTAACCTCAAATCAGTCCCTATAGTTAATCTAATTTCAACTCATAACAGTAATTATGTTCACAACTACACTTTACCCCACCAAAAAGGATTCAGGTCAAATAAAATGTATTCACCCATGTTAGTACTCACCACTTTAAAAGCCTCAGCAGACACGGCGGTAGAGCCAGTCTCGTCGAGGTACCTTGGCCAGGAGAACCTGCCTGGGTCTGGGTAATCTGACAGGACAGATGGGGCACATGGGATCTAGCTCATAGGTGTGTGTGAAATTCCACTGCATTCCCTATAGTTCACTTATTAGACCTATAGTAATATCTTAGAACTTTGTCAGTCACCTTGAGGTGGCGTGAGGGGGAGGCTCCTCTCTTGGCACCAGCCAATAGGATGGATGTATGGACTGCTGGCATCACACCTGGATGGCGTAATGCAACATCAACCAATTAGATTGGAATTTAAATCATGGCATCATGGCTAGTAAAACAGCACAGTTCATAATTTAGAGAATCCATGAAAAATGTCCTCACCAGTAGTCATACGTGTCGTCCCAGTTATCAAAGTGAACCAGGAAGCGGTCGTCCACCACGTCGGTCACGGTCGCCACGCAAATGAGAGAGGGGTTCATGCGGTCGACCGCCTCCAGCTTCATGCCCACCTCAAAACCACACTCCGTATCCGTCTGACCAGGGGACCACCAACACAAACACACCACATTAGTCACTTACAGTTACTTACTTCAGGCAGATGCATACCACTGATTGAGGATAAGAGTCATGCTTATACTTACTCTTCCAGGGCTGGCAAACACCTCTTTAGGGGCAACTTGTGCTTTACTCATTTTCAGGTAGCTGGCCCAGGAGAACTCCTCCTCTTTGCAGCCTGTGGCACAAACAGACACAAACATATAATGTGGAGATTTTCCTGGACCACTACTCCAATGAGGACATTCTCATTAGTTACCTTATGAATGACATACTTTAGATGCTTGGGCGAATGATCTGCGCCACATTCAAAATGTGAACATAAAACTAATTCAGTGTCCAAAGTGCAGCCCAACCCCAAACCAAAGCCCAGTGTACTCTTATCTTTGGGGGTGTAGAGTTTGTGTCCAGTGCTCTCACACCATCCCGCCGGGTGGATGTCGGGGCAGTTGGCATTTACCCAGAAGTCATGACAGTCTGAGTAGCCGTCAAAATGGAGACGCAGCCTGTAGCCACAAACCTACAGACAGGAGAAGACAGACAGGAGTCAAACCATGTCTCCCCAAGTCTCTCTCCGTGTCCTTCCCCAGTTATGTGGATTCCTCTCTTCCCTTATATCTCTCTCTGTGATTCATCAAAGTGTTTCAGGGTATGTAGTGTGTATGCAGCAAAGCAGTCAGGACAGGGAGAGAGGTAGAAGCAAACCTCAAAGAGCATGCGACTGTAGGTTGAGCAGCAATGCACACGGTACCTCAGCCACAGTCAGAACAAAGTACATGGAGGGGTGCTGGGGGTCGATGCCCTCTAACTTCATGCCCTGGCGGAAGCTGCTTTTGCACTGAGGGACTCTCTGAGACTGAAAATACAGGGGGCATAGTGAGAAAAGCAGTTATACACACATGAATGCACGCCCACAAGCCCACTTACACCCACTTTAATTTGCAAAGAATATCAACTTTTGTTCTCTCATTTAGTATGTACCCAAAGACAATAAAACCCACCTCTTGAAAGAGTTTGGCCGGAGCTGCCACTGCTTTGGTCTCCTCCAGATACTGTCCCCATGTCCACAGATCCATATGGACTTCAACAGCACCTGTTGTACACAGACAGAAAACACAACTTAAAGCTTATTGGAGTTCTGACACAACAGAAATATGACTTGAATATATATATTTTTTATATACAATTTAGCTGATTCTTACCTGCTTTGTTGTGTCTGCTTTCTGTCTTCAAGTAATCCTAGAACCACAAATACAACACGCAGATTTACGACAACAAAGACATAGTGCCTACACTATGAATGGTCGTACTGAACAAAAAAATGTATTGATGCATAACATCACGCACATGTTAGATCATTTACTTATTACAACAACAAAATATACTACTAAATTGTGCACGCTTTATGTGGGATGAAGTGACACTCGAGCCTTTCCCACCATTCCATCCAGCTCAGATTCTTCCTCTGACGGACTCAGGTAGTCCTTCCTCTTCCTCTTCTTCATGGGTTTCAGCAGCTCAGGGTCCAGAGATGCTACCCTGCCCCCGGGAATCTTATCTGTGCCTCCCCCCCTCCTAAAGAACATTTAAGAGAATAGTTGAGTCCACTACAAAGCTTTGCCTTAGGCTACCTATGACCTACGTTACGTTACATCTTCTGCATGGTGGTTAATATCTTCCTGTAGTTTGTTTTGTGTCTGAGCATCCACAGTATGCTTATGGTTTCTTAAGGTTCCTTGATTTTAATTTAGCATGAATTGCACTTTCTATGGTAAAAGGAGGTTTTCATAAAAATTCACTTTTTAAAGTGTGGAAAGGCTTCAGTCTTCAGTACTTACTTGTCAGTCATAGGCTCCCTGCGTAGCTGCTCTGGGTAGGTTCTCTGTGCCATAGGATCACAGCTCTCCTGTTGTCCTGGCCCGCCCTGGGTCTTAGGCTCAATCTTGATGGGCCTCTCTTGTTCCACAGCCACACCACCCACAGAGCTGAGAGGAGACACCATATCTACAATGGAATCAAATCAAATTTTATTTGTCACATGCTCCGAATACAACAGGTATTCGGGCGCTTGTAAGTAAGCATAACTTGAAATGCTTACTTACAAGCCCTTAACCAACAATGCTGAATTTGCTTTAAAGTAAAACAATATTTGCTAAAAAAATATACAAAATAAACTAAACTAAAGAAAGAAGAAAAAAAAAAAAGTAATAACGAGGATATACTGTACATTGGGGAAGAATTCAGACCTGGACCTTTTCCACATTCTGTTACAAACTTTTTCTAAAATGGATGAAAAAGTCCCCCCCCCCCCCTCAATCTACACACAATACCTCATAATGACAAAGCAAAATCAGGTTTTTAGACATTTTTGCAAATGTATTAAAAATAAACTGAAATATCACAATTCTATAAGAATTCAGATCCTTTACTCAGTACTTTGGCAGTGACTACAGCCTCAAGTCTTCTTGGGTATGACACTACAAGCTTGGCACACCTGTATTTGGGAAGTTTCTCCCATTATTCTCTGCAGGTCCTCTCAAGCTCTGTCAGGTTGGATGGGGAGTGTCGCTGCACAGCTATTTTCAGGTCTCTCCAGAGACGTTTGATCGTGTTCAAGTCTGGGCTCTGGCTCGGCCACTCAAGCACATTCAGAGACTTGTCCCAAAGCAACTCCTGCGTTATCTTGGCTGTGTGCTTAGGGTGGTTGTCCTGTTGGAAGGTGAACCTTCATCCCAGTCTGAGGTCCTGAGCATTCTGGAGCAGGTTTTCATCAAGGATCTGTCTGTACTTTGCTCCATTTATCTTTGCCTAGATCCTGACTAGTCTCTTAGTCCCTGCCGCTGAAAAACATCCCCACAGCATGATGCTGCCACCACCATGCTTCACCGTAGGGATGGTGGCAGGTTTCCTCCAGATGTGACGCTTGGCATTCAGGCCATAGATTTCAAGCTTGGTTTCATCAGACCAGAGAATCTTGTTTCTCATGGTCTGAGAGTCCTTTAGGTGCCTTTTGGCAAACTCCAAGCAGGCTGTCATGTGCCTTTTACTGAGGTGTGGCTTCCGTCAGGCCACTCTACCATAAAGGCCTGATTGGTGGAGTGCTGCAGAGGTGGTTGTCCTTCTGGACGGTTTTCCCATCTCCACAGAGGAACTTTGGAGCTCTGTCAGTTTGACCATTGGGTTCTTGGTCACCTCTCACCTCCACCGATTGCTCAGTTTAGCCAGGCGGCCAGCTCTAGGAAGAATCTTGGTGGTTCCAAACTTCTTCCATTTTAGAATGATGGAGGCCACTGTGTCTTGGGGACCTTCAATGCTGCAGACATTGTTGGTACCCTTTCCCAGATCTGTGCCTCAACACAATCCTGTCTTAGAGCTCTACGGACAATTCCTACGACCTCATGGCTTGGTTTTTGCTCTGACATCCACTGTCAGCTGTGGTATCTTATATAGAAAGGTGTGCACCTTTCCATATCAAGTCCAATCAATTGAATTTACCACAGGTGGACTCCAATCAAGTTGTAGAAACATCTCAAGGATGATCAATGGAAACAAGATGCACCTGAGCTCAACTTCGAGTCTCATAGCAAAGTGTCTGAATACTTATGTATAAATAAGTGATTTCTGTTTTTGTTTTTTTATGCATTTGCAAAAAAATCTAAAAACCTGTTTGTTTTGTCATTATGGGGTATTGTGTGTAGATTGAGGAGGGGAAGAAAAAAAATGATTTTAGAATAAGGCTGTTACATAACAAAATGTGGTAAAAGTCAAGGTGTCTGAATACTTTCCGAATGCACTATATACAGGTATCGGTACAGAGTGAATGTGCGGTGGCACAGGTTATTTGAGGTAATATGTATATGTAGTTAGAGGTAAAGCGACTATGCGTAGATAATAAACAGCGAATAGCAGCAGAAAAAAGGGGGTCAATACAAATAGTCCCAATTGACTCTTTAGCAGTCTAATGGCTTGGGGGTAGAATCTGTTAAGGAGCCTTTTGGACCTAGACTTGCTGCTCCGGAACCGCTTCCTGTGCGGTAGCAGAGAGAACAGTCTATGACTAGAGTGGCTGGAGTCTGACAATTTGTAGGGCCTTCCTCTGACACTGCTTGGTATAGAGGTCCTGGATGGCAGGAAGCTTGGCCCCAGTGATGTACTGGGCCGTAACCACTACCCTCTGTAGTGCCTTGCGGTCGGTTGCCGAGCAGTTGCCATATCAAGTGGTGATGCAACCAGTCAGAAATCTCTCGATGGTGCAGCTGTATAACTTTTTGAGGATCTGAGGACCCATGCAAACTCTCTTTAGTTTCCTGAGGGGGAATAGGTGTTGTCGTGCCATCTTCAAGACTGACTTGATGTGTTTGGACCATGATAGTTTGTTAGTGATGTGGACGACAAGGAACTTGAAGCTCTCGACCCACTCCACTACAGCCCTGTCGATGTGAATGGAGTCGTGGGTGAACAGGGAGTACAGGAGGGGACTAAGCACGCACCCGAGGGGCCCCGTGTCGAGGGTCAGGGTGGCAGATGCATTGTTGCCTACTCTTATCACCTGGGGGAGGCCCGTCAGGAAGTCCAGGATCCAGTTGCAGAGGGAGGTGTTTAGTCCCAGGGTCCTTAGCTTAGTAATAGTTTTGAGGGCACTGTGGTGTTGAACACTGAGCTGTAGTCAATGAATAGCATCCTCACGTAGGTGTTCCTTTTGTCCAGGTGGGAAAGGGCAGTGTGGAGTACATTGGAGATTGCGTCATCCGTGGATCTGTTGAGGCGGTATGCGAATTGGGGTGGATATAGGGTTTCTGGGATGATTGTGTTAATGGGGGCCATGACCAGCCTTTCAAAGTACTTAATGGCTACAGACGTGAGTGCTATGGGTTGGTAGTCATTTAGGCAGTGTCATGACATTGCCCTTTTTGGGTACAGCAAGCCCCATCCCACTCTCCCTGTCTCCTACACCCAGGCTGCTGTGGTCAGAGAGAGGTCGTAAATTCCTGGAGGACATTATCTCCTCATGGCCACAGTATAGAGAGAGAGTCGAGTTTTCATAGAAGAGAACAAAGGAATTTCTTTCACCTCACAGAACTTGAGGTCCGAACAACATTTATGTTTCGGAGAAGGTATACTGCTAGCTACGAACTGGTCCTTTTGGTACAATTTTGGAAACTCATGGGAGACAATATGGCCATATTACCATAACGCTGTTTATATAATAGCCTCAGACATGAGGTTTACATCTAATTGTAGTGTAAGATGAATGAGTGAGTATGATACTGTTTGTAAAATTGTGTAATGTGATTTTGGACTGTTTAATGAAGGAAACTCCAATTCCCTTTTGAGTTGAACTAAATCAGAGGACCGCCCATGAGCACAGTTAGGACCTGGCGTCATGAGAAAGACTTTTTCTTCTGTCCCAAATAAAAAACCCACCTTGAGAATTTTTTTAACAGACCATGTTGCTCTCAATTTACGAGAGGACAAAGGTTGCAGACCAGCTTACCTCGATAACGAGAGGGCCAGGGTATGAGACAAGACTGCTGAATCTTTTAACCATCCCACGTGGTTAAACTCTAAGACTATCGATACCGACAGAATAAGAACATGTCTTTGATATGAATTACTAGTCTGCAGCTAGGAATTCGGTATCATTGAAGGCGAAGACAACCGCCGAAACATCTATTCTATAACGACATGAATGAATGTCACTCTGAACTATCCATTCTAACCACGACAGAGAGGGCGGACAAACTCTCCAACAGAAACAAACTTTTCAACAGAGATCCCGACGACACACTGAGTGTAAATATATTGATTGATTGCAATTGTTCCCGAATGAGTGAGCGTTCATGTGCAAAGGATTAGCATTTCAATTGTTATAATTATCAACTGTGTGTTGTCTTATCTCAGTCGACCCCCACTTCCCTGTTGTACACCAAGCCGCGATGCCGGTTTATCCCACTAGGGAAACTCCGTTATCATTTCCTTGCAACTAGGTACTGTTTGTTTATGCATTTCTGTGAATTACTTAGTTAGTAAATAAATGATTTAAGACAATTGATGTATGGATGACTCATAGTGAAGACTGGGTTTGTGCAGATTTCCAACTATTTACGAAGTTTGGAATGAGACTAACGTGAGGTAAACTAAATATTTAATTAATTAAGAAGACTAATTGATCAGATATTAAAATATCTGAAAAGTTCTAGTAGGAAAATTATAACTTTGTAATCTTAATATTTTCCTTGGTGCACCGACTTCCTAGTTAATTACATTTGCCTAATTAGTTAATCACGAAATGCTAATTACAGAGAATCTTTGATAAAAAAACAAAAGTCTTACGTTAATGATAGTAAAGACACAACAGCAGGTTACCATGGCGTTCTTGGGCACATGGACTATGGTGGTCTGCTTGAAACATGTAGGTATTTACAGACTCGGTCAGGGATAGGTTGAAAATGTCAGTGAAGACACTTGACAGTTGGTCAGCGCATGCTCTGAGTAGCTGTCCGGTAATCCATCTGGGCCTGCGGCCTTGTGAATGTCAACCTGTTCACATCGGCTACGGAGAGAGTGATCACATAGTCGGAGGCATTATATCAGGTTGGGATTAGGAAAGGATTGCATACAGTATAGCAAATTGTTTTTGAGGATATTTCTGGAATTAAATATGAGTTGTGAACTTGCTAGTTCACTAGCTAGATAATTTCCATTAGGATTTAGTTAAGGGACTATTCAGCTGCAGAAAACACACAAAAATTCCTAATTTCCAGTATCCTACCTGTTTTGTTAGTTGGCCAGTTTTTGGAGTCAGGTATTTTCCCAGACACCATTACTGCTGGTTCAGCACTGCTGATTTTTTCTTGGCTGATCATCTCCAGTGTTCCACAGTCACTCACACAGAACTGAAAAATACACATACTGTATTTCAACCATGTGCATACACAACCTGGACTCAGGGGTAAATCCAGGACACTCCAAATTCTTATGACATGTTACGTTTTGTATGCATTCATTTGTGGATGTCCATTTCATATTTATTTTTATTTTACCTTTATTTAACTAGGCAAGTCAGGTAAGAACAAATTCTTGTTTACAATGACGGCCTAGGAACAGTGTGTTAACTGCCTTGTTCAGGGGCAGAACGACAGATTTTTACCTTGTCAACTTGGGGATTCGATCTAGCAACCTTTCGGTTACTAGCTCAACGCTCTAACCACAAGGCTACCTGCCGTATGATATATTACGAATTACAATTTGAATGAAATGTTACGAATTTGAATTTGTAGAATATGTTACAAATTGCAATTCATACAATATGTTACACATTTGCAAAACGTATGATGTTATGAATTCCAATTTGTTGTGGCTAACGTTAGCTAGGTGGCTAACATTAGTTTGGCTAGGGATTAAGGATAAAAGGTTAGCTAACATGCTAAGAAGTTGCAAAGTAGCAAAAAGTAGTAAGTAGTCCGTGATGAGTTTTGAACAAGCAATCCTTGGGTTGCTTAACATTCGCTTTATGCGCCAAACCAACCAACCAACCCACCCTACTTACGTTTTTTTCCCTCAGTAACCTTCTGTCTTGTCTTATGTAACCATACCGAACTGAACATATCATTCTAATTTGAGTGTTCCGGATTTACTTAAACTATGTTACATCTATTCTATGAGACCAGGCTGGCTGGCCTCTTTACTCCAACAATGCTTAATACTAGAGAACCCTATGCTTATAATAACATACAACGGCCATCAGATGTCATTCACCTTAAGGTTGCTGCTGGGTAAGATGGCCATCCCTTCTTTCCACTCCAGTACATGGACGATGCTACAGGCTCCCCCAACCTGGGGGGCTAGAGTGGGGGTTTCCACCTCTCCAGCAGTGGCTCCATTACCTGCCTCAGCAGCACCCGGAGAGACCTCCACCTTCTGTGTACTGGGAACAGGGGCTGGGGAGAGAGGGGCCAGTCTTCTAAGTTCTGAGCGAATGTGATATGTAGCTGTGTGAAACTAGTAGGAGGGTAGTATGTACCCCCCTCTGTTTTGTCAAAACTTAGGACATTGTTCAGCATATCTCTGAGTTGGAGAAAGTTCAGGGTGCAATACATTACGGAACACTATTGAGTGTAATAGATCCAGGAGTCATGGTGGCCTTATCTCACCTGGCAGGATGAGTGCTGTGGTCTGTGGGTGTGTCTTCTTTGACAGGCTGTCATTGGAGGAGAGGGCATCACTGGAAGGATTGGGATCTGCTTCTTTGGCTGAAACATCCAGCTCCTCTTTGGCACTCATGGCAGACTTCACTTACTGCCTCTGAAAAAAAGATCATAATGTCAGTTTAACCATCACAATTTCACATATTTATTAGGATTAGAATGACAGCTGAAGTGACATTGGAATATGGGTCCTGAATGCCAGAAAGGTTACAGGATTCAGATGTATTCCCCATATTATGCATCCCCTGCATCCAGTCTTGTTCTCTATTACCACTAAACAGCTAAATACATAGGACCATTCTTCTCCTTTTATCAATAATAATGCTGTTTTTCTCTGCATTGTTGTGAGGGAACCTTAAAAATTGAATTTTAGACTCACTTGACAGCATCGGTGATAAAGTACATTCAAGGAATGATTTATTTTAAAATAAACAATTTCATTGAGCTATTATGACCTTTCTGTAATGTCAACTGCTTTATTTGACAACGCTCCTCTTCGAATAACAAGGGAAAGTAGCGCCACAAAGCAAAATAATTATATTATTAATTTAACAAAAACACAGCAATTCAGCAGTAAAATGGCGGAGGATCAGAAACCCTTGAAGCTATTTGAGAAGAAAAAAAAACAATTTGTGAAAATGTTTTTTTTTTTAATAAAAAAATCCTGGCAAGATTTCGAATGAATGATATCGTTTCATGACATTCAGGCGAGAAAAATAAAATAAAATCCCTAGTATGTTGCGGACCGTTAGTTCTCTGGAAACCTGATGTAATAGGCTATCGAATGACAGAATATATTGAATTCTTAAATGATTTGCGATACCAAATAGCTTCATGACTAAATATGTTCATGCATGCTGGATGTCAACCGCAAGAAAATTACAAATTCTCTTACCATCTGCAAGCGTTATAGTTTCAGGATTCTGTAGCGCTTATTGCAGGCACGTCAATGCAATATACATGCATATTAGCTGATCAATTTGGGACTAAATTTAGCTTACCAGCGGTTTCTTCTTGCGGGTCAGAATCTTAAAAATCACGCATGCGCAACTCACCCTACAGCGGACTTGCATCGCTCCAATTCCACGAGTTAAATAACCTCCCAAATGATTTATAATTTCAACCTCTCCCCGCCGCGCGTCAAGGAAACAATTATTTTACACTCAACAATTTCACTGTCAATCATAATATTCAATGACTGTTTTTGGACCAAACGTCAAAACACAGCAAAGCATGTGTTATCATGGGAGAATAACATCACAAACCAGCAATTTTCATATGAACTTTTTATTAAATGTACAATAAAAAAAATGGGCATGTCACATGTAATCAGAACGGCTTCTTATGTGGAGAGGGTGTAATCTGTACCACCATCCCTGGTAAACCTGTTCATACAAGGCCAAAAATCTGCTCATCTACAAATTGTATGCGCACATACAGTACATCTTGAGGGGGGCTCAATAGGTGAAATGACTCCTATCATGAAAATGAAAAATGAACTCAAAACACCACCCTGAGGTAAGCAAAAGCAGACAGAGGAATACGAACAAGAACTAAAAAGGATATTAAAGAAAAGGCCTGGCTTGTTTTAAATACAAAGCCCTTCAGACAAGCTCCTCTATGTACAATTAATACAAAACTGATCAATAGCTGTAATCTACGATGCGCACTTCCCCACAATAAACATGACTAAATCATTCTCATGCCATGTATAATACGTCAAAATAGTAGTTCGGATTTTTAAGTGTCAAGGATAGCACTGATTAAGACTGAGCATGCCTTGATGCACCTGGTGCTGCGATTGATCTGTCAAATCAAATAGGAGCTGGTCCTATATCACCAGTTGCTCAAATGGGGAACACGTGGATGAAGCCTTTAATCTCGGGAAGCTGATCTAGACCTGGATTTGGAGCGGGAGACTGAGCGCTTGTCCGGAGACTTGGAGCGACGGTCAGCTGCTGGGGAAGGGGAGCGAGAGGAACGCTCCTCCTTCCCATTTTTCACGGGAGATGCTGATCGGCTACGGGACTTCTTGTTGGCCGACTTCTCCTTGGAGCGGCTGCGGGAATCCCGCTCGGATTTCACCTTGGAGCAGCTCTTGGAACGGGACTTGCTTTTGTTGGAACGGGATCTGGATTTGCGGGTGCGAGAGCGGGAACGAGACTTCCTTCCAGACTTGGAGTGGCGTCTCTTGCTTCGAGAATGGGATCTGCAGGGTGTTGACAGAATGGTTAACAATCTTTGGTCAATATGGGTACAACAATCTAAACCATACTTCTCTAGACATTAGGGCCAGTTTACCGGGAGTGGGATCTGGAGTTACTCCTGGAGCGACTGCTCCTGCGGCTCCTGCTACGAGAGCGACGTCTGCTGCGAGACCTGAAGGGGGGAACAAGAATACAAATGTCACATTAAATGGCTGCATAAGTGTGACCACACATGGGATTCAACTACTCATAAAGAGCAGGGTAGTATGTAGACCCTCACCTAGAGCGACTGCCAGAGTAGGAGCGTCGGCGGCGAGACTTTTCCTCCACCAGGCGGATCTTCCTCCCGTTGATGTCCGTGCCGTCCAGCTTGTCTAGGGCCCTCCTCATGTCCGAGCGTGAGCCAAACTCGATGACACCCTCGTTGGTACGCTCCTTGTGGGCGTCGGCATACGTGACCTCTCCAGCCTGACGCATGAAATCCTGTAGGAGACCAGGCAAAGTCACTGCCGAACATTACCCCAATTTTTCAGAAACAAAACGGCCTACCATGGATAGCAACTGACAGTTCATCTTCAGTACCTGTCCCTCACCTATAATTATAAACCAGGTAGTTTGGGTCGTGGACACCGATTGGCTAAAACAGCATTCCAGCTCTGTGTATATCAGACAATATACCACGGTATGGCGCCAAACTACTTGTTTACAGTTATATTTATGTTGGTAACCGGTTTATAATAGCAATAGGGCACCTTGTGGGTTTGTGGTACATAATATACCACTGCTAAGGGCTGTATCCAGGCAATATGCTTTGCATCGTGCCTAAGACCAGCTCTTAGGTATGGTATATTTGCAATATACCACACTGCCTCAGGCCTTATTGCTTAAATATAAGTGTCCCCTCAACTCACCTTCAGATCCTGCCAGCTGCAGCGGCTGGACAGATTCTCAACGATCAGTCGGTACTCAGTACGGACGGGTGGCCCGTACTTATCCCTGCCAGTGCGGCTTCTGCTGCTGCTGTAACCACTACTACCTTTAAATGACAGGACAGACAAATTGTCAGAAAAACAGAGTGGCATATAGGCATTTCACTTAATGGATCAGACCATGAACAGAGAATGCAACTACCAGAATAAAAGGTGTGGTAATGTTTAATATAGGTCCTGTGAGATGTCCATCTGGACCCAGTCTCAAGACAAACCTAATTAAGTGACTGAGGTATTAAAGCTGTGGCATTTGTTGGCTTAGTGGCTGTACATTTTTATTCTCCTCACTGTACAGCCTCTGTAGTTCATTGCTGTGCAAAGAACACCACTGCATCTGTTATCAGCAACATACAGCCAGTCTGACAAATGTTTAAAAACCGCAAATCTTTAGCAGTATAAACAAATGGACAGTGATGTTCTTCTTACAAACTCTTGAATCCTGAAAGACAAACAGAGGCTTCCACAAAATCAATGTCAAAAACTTGTAGCACATTTTGCAAGAGTGCCAACTGACATATCTCTACAAAGGTTTTACCCCACGACATAGCCTAACCGGTTTTCAAACTGGGGACAATGCAGTTGCTTTGCCTGCTTTACAGGGAAAGGTAACATGTTGACTTAAAGCCGTCCCACTTATTCTTTCAACATAGAAACCAATGGGAATCCTCACCATCACCCCTGGTCTATTGGAAAAAGGATGATGTCATCAAGGCTTCTGGTTAGGTCAGCCAAGGGTCAAGAGGCATAGGTCACACACACATTGTAAAGGTGAAAGCCAAGGCCAAACGGGACAGGCAGTCATCTTAGCCTCAATGGACTCAGCCTCAGCCCTCAGCTGGACTCTTTCAAATTGAAACATCAAGGACTTTGTTAATGTTGAAATCAAAACGCAAAGACAATTCACATGTAATGGTATTTCACGGTACAGCTGGGCTACATGGTGACAAAGTTGTGACTTCTTAACTAAATACAGTTGTTTATTGGTGTTCACAATTCCACCAGGAAGAAACCACTAGAAACATGGTTTCACTACACCTAAATAATCAGTAGCAGTAATCTGAGGTCTGCTCTGAGTTGGGTCAAACTTGTACCATACTCAATGGTGACACTATGGAAACGGTGACATCATTGAGTATTGGCGAGTTATGTCAAACTCCACTTCAGGATCACAGGCCTGTGTGTGTACGGTCCCACATTCACATCTCCTTGACCCATTGGGAAAAGGGTGACAGGAACATTGAAATACATTGCACTTACTGCGACCACCACCACCCCCGCCACCACCATATCCATCTCGGTCACGGCGCGGTCCTCTGGCATGTTCCACGGTCACACGCTCCCCGCACAACTCCTTGCCATTCAGTTCATACACAGCGTCGTCCGCATCGCGATTATCCTCAAATTCTACAAAGCCATATCTAAAAGATAAAAAAGTTAAATCAGCTAGCAATAAAAACAAATGCCAAACCAATGAATTAAGGCACTTAAACTACAAGCTGCTAATTAGCCAACTAGCCAGTCACATTTTCTGTGAAGGATAACTATAGTTGTACGCCCCTGAACAGTCTTGATGCAACATAAAACAGGTGAAATGGTTCAAAAAGCACATTTGTTTGAGGGTCTGCGTTTTGAAAACACAGATCTCTCAACTAACACATCCGCTGCAGTATAGGGTGTCCTATAAAAAAATGCTTTTTGACCAAGGGGTAAAATAAGTTAATTGTATAGATTTTCCTTGTAAAAAAAACAATTGTCCAAACCTCAATTTGTTCAAAGGCCATGTTCAAAATAATAATAATTGCATTGCAACAGCTAGGCTGGACTCTGCAAGAATTAAGGCTACTGGCTACCTGACAGGCTCACTTTACTGTTGAACTCACATCTTTCTTTTTTGAGTCCGCGGGACATAAAATAGTAGGGCTGTATTTTACTATATACACCGGTATTGAGGCACGGACTGGTTTTGTTTTTTACGCTATCTTCTATAAGAGTATTAGAAAGTTAAAAATAATAATTGTGATATGCCATGTATAACATCCATTTTTATAGTTTACACCGCTACTCAAGGCATCCCTCTCCTCGCCGCTTTCCACACAGACCTAGCCCTGCCCCCCTAGGAGAGCACTTGTTGTTGCTTGACCACAAGAAACTTGTTCAGTCTGCATGGTCAATGTAGCACACGCAACAATGTTGATGACAACAATTTTGTTTCCACTTTGCTTCTTAATATTAAATTCAAAAGCGTTCTATAATTACACAATTAGTTTGTTTCTTACATCTACAAAAAGGTACGTTTGTCTATTCTAAGCAAGTTTTAGCAGGCCTCAATATGCACGTTGTTTGCGCAACAGTATCTTCTAAATCAAAGAGGAATGGGCAAATGATGAATATGTTGGCTACACGAAGAAACATGTAGCCAAAGATTGTAGGGTCCCCTGGGAAACACTGTCCAACATGGCATTTTCATTCATTGTCATGTCCAACACTGTAATCAAGTGCCCACTATTATAACAATATAATTAACATCCTAATTCCATGCGTCTGCTAAATGACTTAAATGTAAATGGTTCCAACAGTTCACCCAAGTGTTTGGATCTAAATCACAACATTTGGTTAAAAACAAGGCCTAGATTATTTAACCCATATTGTGCAGCCCCATGTGGCAGTGTGGAAATTATCTATAATTTGAGGGCAAGAAATGTAGAAATGTATGAAAATTATTTTTGGTTGAATGGAACAGAATGGAGAAAAAAAACAATTAATTAACTTAGAATGTATGTGTTGCCACCCTACTATTATTTCAAAACATAACATACTGTCATAAATTGGGGAAAAAAATATTGTGATATGCTACTTACCCCAACATAAGAGGTAAGATGGATATTGATTTTGAGCAGTCATGTAGTATATCACATGTTAGTACACACTTTCCATACCCACTCAATTCTTGTTATTTTTCAAATAATTCACAAGTGTAACTCTGAAATGTCAACGGAGCACTGAACATATACCAGGCTTTTTATTCTCAAAGCCGTTTACATTTAATTCAGCTCATGCAAATTTGTGTTACACCCTGTGGGAGGACACCCTATAAAAGTATACATTTAGAAAGTGCTATTGTCAGTCTCCCCCACAAAAAGAAAAAACACGTAATATTGAAATACTGTAGGAATGACATTTATTAATATGGAGGACTGTTTCTTCCGTGGAGTGCCAATATGGCCGACCGGTGACTTCAGAGCTTCATATGCCAATACTTAGCATCCAAAATCCAGGGTTTATATACATCATTGGTAGCCACATGGCCGCACAAAAAATAATAGGTTCCCACTAGATAGCACAGCAACAAAGTCGAAATTGGCTATATTGTAAAAATGCATGAAAACAATTATTTTTTTGGTCCTCGTTTAAGGTTAAGAGTGATTGGTTAAGGTTAGGTTTAAAAATCACATTTTAATAAAGAGAAATTCTGGGGTTCGTGACTTTGGCTGTAATAACTAGTAACGACCAAGAAAACTGCCTGCAGCCAAACAAGCAGCCATTTTGAACACGCTGTGTAGTAGCTAGCATCTAAATACGTTAGCTAGGGGCCTTCTTTACCAAACATGTTAAATGCTTTAGTAAATCAAAATGTGTGCATCTAATAACCACTGACTTGAGCTAATTTCTATTACACGCACAGATAACACAAATGAAAGGCAAATGTGAATGTATTTCGCGTATGTTTTGGGGAAGCTAGACGAAAGCAAGTAGGTAACGTAAGCTAGCTAACGTCAACTGGATATGAAGTTACCATTAGCTTGCCAGCTATTTTTTGTTCCAACTGATTCTCTTATATGATCAACTTACCCATTTTTCAGATCAATTTCCATAAGCTTTCCGTAGCCATTGAAAAATCTTTGAAGGTCTTTTTCTCGAGCATTATAATTAAGTTTTCCAACATAGATGCGAGGCATGATTATTGATCCTCGCACAAAATATCGTAATCAAAAGAGAAGTAGCCGAGGAGTTCGAATGTTTTATGTAGACTGTGACGTAAAAGTCCATCGCGAGAATACACGAATTCCCGCTCCGGTGTCTGGTCATCTGAACCAGTGTTTCCCAACCCCTGGTCCTCGAGTACCTCCAACAGTAGAGTTTCGTTGTAGCCCTTGACAAACGTACATAATTCAAATCATTGTGGGCCTGACAAGGTACAAATCTGTCGTTCTGCCCCTGAACAGGCAGTTAACCCACTGTTCCTAGGCCGTCATTGAAAATAAGAATTTGTTCTTAACTGACTTGGCTGGTTAAATAAAGGTAAAAAAAAACACAAAAAAACGTGTGCTTGTCCAGGGTTACAATAAAAATGTGGGGTAATCGACCAGCGTTGGGAAACACTGATCTAAACCTGTCTGTCTGAATTCTGCTTGTAGTCTACTATCGTATAGAACTAAACATGTTTTCCTGCAGCATTTTTCAGTTTATCGTGCAGAGTAGTTTAGCTATACATTATAGTAGCCTACTATAGACAAGGGAATTTAGAGATACTGGGACCTGCAGCTATTGATGCCAGCAGGTAGCCTGGCGGGTAGGAGCGATGGGCCAGTCACCGAAAGGTTGCTGGATTGAATCCCAGAGCCGACAAGGTAAAAATCTGTTCTGAGCAAGGCAGTTAACCCACTGTTTTCCGGGTGCTAATGTCACTTAAGGCAGCCCCCTAAGTATCCCCTTTCCCAAATTCAGTGTCCCTCTTATAGAAATCTAAATGGGGGAAATAGGGTAATGTTCAGTGACAGAAGCCCAGTATACCATGTATGTTCTATGCATTGTTTGTTTAGTGTTCTAAACATATGTGAATATGTGCAGGGGTTGGCTCCCGAGTGGAGCAGCAGTCTAAAGTACTGCATCTCAGACCAAAAGGCATCACTGCATCACATCCGGCCGTGATTGGAAGTCCGATAGGGCGGCGCACAACTGGTCCGGGGTAGGCCGTCATTGTAAATAAGAATGGTTCTTAACTGACACACCGAGTTAAATTAAAAAAATATGTACAAGAGAATGAAAAAAGGTGTTGCAAAAAACAGTTGGATTGTGTAACTTGTCTTTATCTACTCATTTATGTAATTCTCCAATATCGTTAAATTGTACAACAACGTAACAGAAAAAAAACATTACTTTAAATGCAACCATGGTATCGTGACAAAATAAAATAAAATATCAGATATTTCAAAACAATATCTTATCACTCTCCAACCCCTATTTTGCAAGCACCAGCTCCACCATTGGTGTTGGCACAGGAAAGGAACAGGGTCGTGCAGGCATGACGTGTGCATTTGACAACCCTCCATTTTGCAAACAACAGGCGAGATACTGGACAAATCTAGAGACATGAGAGAAATGTACAAGCCATTAAGTCTGTTGCTTTCAAGTCTTTTCTTGTCCACCAATATACATGTGGTTCTACATTTCTTAATGAGAGCATAGAAAATCATGTCTTGACGGTCACCATAGAGGTGACCAAACGTGACTGATGAAATGACAATGGCATTCTGACTCACCATTTCTTGTTCCGTGGCTTCAGCTCCTCAGTAGCATTACGCAGGAAGATGTAGTTCTTTTTCTGAGGGTTGTAGTACTCATGTCCCTGAGTTTTAACACAAAGATGTATCAATTTTGCTTATTTAAAACATTGCCTGGCCATTTTGAAGGAAAAGAATGAGTCTTAAATCAACCTATCATAACATGAGGTACGAGAAAATGTTACCTTTGACCAATCATAGCTGGAGGCGTAAGCAAAGATGTTGCCGTTGTTGTTGAAGGAGCATGCTGTGATTGGCTGATCCAGCTGCTCCGAGGTCTTCAGCTTGGTGCGGGCGTCTTTATCCCAGAAGCTGAAGCGACCATCTGACCCAACAGTCGCCAGTGTCCCGTGGACAGGGTGGAAGGAGATGGCATTTACCTGTTTAATCAGAAACAACAAGGTGTTTGCATGAAAAACACCCCAATATATTATGCTACCTACTGACTGTAGCCAAATGTATATGAAAGCAGGGTGTAGAGAGCAAAATCTGGACTCACAGCATAGATATCTTGTGGTGTGGCTGTGTTGGTTCCATTCGACCTGTGGCACTTAAAGGTGAAGTTATCCTTGGCTCTACAACACAAAAACACAGTGTGGTGAGTAGGGTGCCGTGGGTGGTAGCCAAGGTCTTTCTCACAGTTTAAGGAACAGCCTGGTTTGTGGCACTCACGGGTTAGGAGGGTTGATGTAGTGAATTGCAACCCGCCCTTCAATGCTTCCGAGAGCAAATCCAGCAGGCTTGTTCTGTTTGTCCTTAAAAATGGCTATGCAGCGGTGCTGATACAGGGAGATGGAAGAGGTAGTGTTAGGGTGTACACCACAGGCATGAACTATTCATGAATAATTGATAATCAATGGAAACTGCACTCTGAAAAGGTGTGTGTATGTACAGTAGTAGACAGTCCTGTAAATGTATTGTTCTTTTTTTTAATGTAACCTTTATTTATCCAGGAAGTCCCAATGAGGTCAAAAGAACTCTTTTAGGGAGACCTGTAAGTCACCTGGTATGTGAGACCAGTCACCTGGTGTTTGAGCGGTGAGTCTATCCTCCTAAACTCAGACGGCTGGTTTTCAAGCTGATATACAATCAAACCTCGGTCTGCAGACGCTACCACTGCCATGGGGTACACCTGAAAACAACAGGGAACCAATCAGCCGAGTTGACAACACATGACTTATAAAACCAGCGGCCTCATTTATAACCGTTGCATACATTTCACACCAAATACCTGCGTACGCCATTTCTGAAAAGAATGCGTACGTCTAAAAATAGAGATTTATAAACTTGGTGCACACCATACATACGCATGTTTCCCGTTATAAATCAGACCGGTCATAAAACTGAGCATGCGTGAACAACTATTAAATCTCCACCCGGAAAACGCCCTCCGTTCACTTTTTACAGTGACAATAACGCTCCCTTTATTTTCTGTATATTTGTCACTATTGGAATTAGGCCACGGCAGTTTCTATAAAAAAGATCAATGGTATATTTGATCACATTTCTGTAGAGGTGTGGGCAGAAAGTTATGCTATTTTGCAGTAACTTGTCTATTTACTGTGTTGGCAGAAAGGTTTTTAAAAAATGCAGTAATTTATGCTGTATTGGCCATTTCTGAAAGAGAAAACAATTGGCACACAGTAGTAGCATACATACTTCAAAGTACAAGATCAACTGTGTTGATGTTCACCTGTTACATTCGTCTGTCGGCTAGAAACCAAGCTGCATATGTGATCACGTATAGCAAAACTTGAAATACATTGCCTATCTATTTACATTGACCCAATTAAATGAGAGATGCGCATGGTAATTTGTTGAATGGCTATTTCAGGAATATGAACCCATCACAGCCATAAAAATTGAGAAATGTATTCTGAAATAATTACAAAAATAACAATTCTGTAATTATTTTAGAATCTAAAAACAAAACACACTTGATATTGGCTATTCTCACTAACAGCAAATGGCTGCATCTCGTTATTATGCGTTTATGAATAAGCGTGTCACCATATACCCCATTTGCACAGGCCAACGTTCCTGATTGCAATACTTAAACCGCCAGAAGATGTGCGTACACATGGTCTTCATTTGTGTGGAGGAAAGGACATTCTCACGTCAAGTACTGTGACAACTTTTGTGGTAAAACTGGCACATGCATATTTTTGGGGTATATTTTGTACATATGCACCGTTTATAAATGAGGCCCCAGGACAGCACACTTTAAGCAATTATTTGGGGAACATTTAACTCTGCTGAAGCCAAACTCTGCTGAACGCTATTTAGAGCTATTATAGAAAACCACTTAAAGAATATGAATCACTGGAGCTTTAGCACTAGGTCCTCACCACATCTGCACAGTAGCACCTCTCTGGCAACTGCAGAGACATCATTGGGTTGGGCGAGCGGGTGTCCCAGAACTACAGCAGAGCAAATCAAACAAATAAATTAATGATTAAAAGTATAACTAAGAATGACTTTATGATCACAATGGGGAAATGTTGTTTCTGACACTGTAAATTAAAAAATATCATCAAAGCATACAAATTCATGGGTGACTCATAATGATTTAACTGTACACAATATACACTTCACATCAGTACAATGTCAACTGTAAGCCAGCCCGCTGAACATTCTAGTGACTGTCATTCAGGAGCCTTACTGCCACTGGGATAAAGGACTGTTTGGCTCTATTCCTTTAATAACCTATAATAACTATTATATAAAATAGTTCCCAATCCCAATCATGTTTCTTACCTTCAGAGTTTTGTCCCAGCTGCCTGTCATGATGCAGTTGTAGTTGGGGGCTTTGATCCAGTGGACTGTTCTGATAGGAGCATCATGCTAAATGGAAACACAAATCAAAGACCATTTCTAATATGATCTAGTGTCAACAGAACTTGTCAATGTATTCAAGGGAAGCACAGAGAGGTGATAAAACTACAAATTGAAAAATAACACTGAAAACAGTATTCATAGCCTGAAATATTTACCTGTGCGATCTGTATTGCCTGGTTGCTGTTGAGGTCCCACATTTTGGCAGTCTTGTCACAAGACGCAGTGAAAACCTTGCTACCGTCCTAAAAGAGCAAGGGAACGAATAAGTCAAGTTTCATTCAAACACCTCATATGGTTGGTAAAGATATGTGATATGAGAGGGCCTACTTCGCTCCAGCAGACATCAAGGACGGGACCCGTGTGCATCTGCTGGGCTTTGGGAACTGTCTGCCCATTGTCCTGTACTTCCCAACACCTCACCTGGAAAAATGTAAGAAAACAGTCTCATATGTTGTTACAAAGTGAATGGGTTTTAGACTCATAGCAACAAACATAAGTATGAAGTGGGCACTTTAAGTGGAACATGACGACTCACATCATTGGCCCAGGATCCCCCTATTAAGAAGTTCCCTGGCATGGCAGGAGGACTGAACGCCAAGCAACTGATGCTGTCATCTGGGGGTGAGGTTACTTCCACATCCTGTAGGAGATAACATATAATTCAAAATCAAAATCAAATACATTTGAATTACACCTCTCAGAACAAGTTCTACTAGTAAAAAATATTGATTATTAAGCAGGTTACAGATAGGGAATGTTATGTGCTAGCTACTTACCTTCATTGGGTTGTGGGTGTCCGTGGTTGCCGCTCCAAATCCCCCAGCGCCAAAGCCAGTGCTGGTCCCAAACAAACTCATGACGTCGGATTCACTTGAGCCAACACGCGGTTAGTGATCTTAAATGGTACAGAATAGACAGCATTACAATAACGTGGTTATTCAATTAACCTTACCATGATAGTATACATAAAGTACAATAACGCAAGAGGACCGCTAGCGAGTGGTTGTCAAATTGTGGCAACAGATTTAGTTATTTTTGGGCTTCAGTGATAGAACGTTAGCTAAATGAATGGAGGTTACTCATAAACCATTATCATGTTGTTCACTTAGCAAGCAATACATTTGCACCAAATTATCATATCAACCGACGCATTGATACTAAATAGCTTACTTTTGTCCCAGTGAAATGCAGTAGTTTCAAATGTGTACATATCAATTGTGTTTACCTTTTTTACGCTGAGGAGAAGCTTGGTTGAAGAAGAAAACGCAGCGCAATGAGCGGAAAAGGAAGTGCTTTCATTGCACATGCGTCGGCAATTTTGGGCCGGATCCAGGTAGTATTCATTGCAGACGCGCTGCACAGATAATCTCGTCTCACAATGAAATACGGGTTTTACATGTAAAAAGTAGTTAAATCGGAATCGCTCGTGATATCTGGTTATCTGGATATCTTGACGTTGTTCTAATTCCTCCCATGATATAAAACGAGGTTTACACACTTTCAAGGATTAGTTTTGCATGATACACATTTATTTGGGTGTTAAATCAAATCAAATCAAATTTTATTTGTCACATACACATGGTTAGCAGATGTTAAAGCGAGTGTAGCGAAATGCTTGTGCTTCTAGTTCCGACAATGCAGTAATAACCAACAAGTAATCTAACTAACAATTCCAAAACTACTGTCTTATACACAGTGTAAGGGGATAAAGAATATGTACATAAGGATATATGAATGAGTGATGGTACAGAGCAGCATAGGCAAGATACAGTAGATGGTATCGAGTACAGTATATACATATGAGATGAGTATGTAAACAAAGTGGCATAGTTAAAGTGGCTAGTGATACATGTATTACATAAGGATGCAGTCGATGATATAGAGTACACTATATACGTATGCATATGAGATGAATAATGTAGGGTAAGTAACATTATATAAGGTAGCATTGTTTAAAGTGGCTAGTGATATATTTATATTTACATCATTTCCCATCAATTCCCATTATTAAAGTGGCTGGAGTTGAGTCAGTGTCAGTGTCAGTGTGTTGGCAGCAGCCACTCAATGTTAGTGGTGGCTGTTTAACAGTCTGATGGCCTTGAGATAGAAGCTCTTTTTCAGTCTCTCGGTCCCAGCTTTGATGCACCTGTACTGACCTCGCCTTCTGGATGATAGCGGGGTGAACAGGCAGTGGCTCGGGTGGTTGATGTCCTTGATGATCTTTATGGCCTTCCTGTAACATCGGGTGGTGTAGGTGTCCTGGAGGGCAGGTAGTTTGCCCCCGGTGATGCGTTGTGCAGACCTCACTACCCTCTGGAGAGCCTTACGGTTGAGGGCGGAGCAGTTGCCGTACCAGGCGGTGATACAGCCCGCCAGGATGCTCTCGATTGTGCATCTGTAGAAGTTTGTGAGTGCTTTTGGTGACAAGCCGAATTGCTTCAGCCTCCTGAGGTTGAAGAGGCGCTGCTGCGCCTTCTTCACGATGCTGTCTGTGTGAGTGGACCAATTCAGTTTGTCTGTGATGTGTATGCCGAGGAACTTAAAACTTGCTACCCTCTCCACTACTGTTCCATCGATGTGGATAGGGGGGGTGTTCCCTCTGCTGTTTCCTGAAGTCCACAATCATCTCCTTAGTTTTGTTGACGTTGAGTGTGAGGTTATTTTCCTGACACCACACTCCGAGGGCCCTCACCTCCTCCCTGTAGGCCGTCTCGTCGTTGTTGGTAATCAAGCCTACCACTGTTGTGTCGTCCGCAAACTTGATGATTCAGTTGGAGGCGTGCGTGGCCCCGCAGTCGTGGGTGAACAGGGAGTACAGGAGAGGGCTCAGAACGCACCCTTGTGGGGCCCCAGTGTTGAGGATCAGCGGGGAGGAGATGTTGTTGCCTACCCTCACCACCTGGGGGCGGCCCGTCAGGAAGTCCAGTACCCAGTTGCACAGGGCGGGGTCGAGACCCAGGGTCTCGAGCTTGATGACGAGCTTGGAGGGTACTATGGTGTTGAATGCCGAGCTGTAGTCGATGAACAGCATTCTCACATAGGTATTCTTCTTGTCCAGATGGGTTAGGGCAGTGTGCAGTGTGGTTGAGATTGCATCGTCTGTGGACCTATTTGGGCGGTAAGCAAATTGGAGTGGGTCTAGGGTGTCAGGTAGGGTGGAGGTGATATGGTCCTTAACTAGTCTCTCAAAGCACTTCATGATGACGGAAGTGAGTGCTACGGGGCGGTAGTCGTTTAGCTCAGTTACCTTAGCTTTCTTGGGAACAGGAACAATGGTGGCCCTCTTGAAGCATGTGGGAACAGCAGACTGGTATAGGGATTGATTAAATATGTCCGTAAACACACCGGCCAGCTGGTCTGCGCATGCTCTGAGGGCGCGGCTGGGGATGCCGTCTGGGCCTGCAACCTTGCGAGGGTTAACACGTTTAAATGTCTTACTCACCTCGGCTGCAGTGAAGGAGAGACCGCATGTTTTCGTTGCAGGCCGTGTCAGTGGCACTGTATTGTCCTCAAAGCGGGCAAAAAAGTTATTTAGTCTGCCTGGGAGCAAGACATCCTGGTCCGTGACTGGGCTGGATTTCTTCTTGTAGTCCGTGATTGACTGTAGACCCTGCCACATGCCTCTTGTGTCTGAGGCGTTGAATTGAGATTCTACTTTGTCTCTGTACTGACGCTTAGCTTGTTTGATAGCCTTGCGGAGGGAATAGCTGCACTGTTTGTATTCGGTCATGTTACCAGTCACCTTGCCCTGATTAAAAGCAGTGGTTCGCGCTTTCAGTTTCACGCGAATGCTGCCATCAATCCATGGTTTCTGGTTTGGGAATGTTTGGGGAAACCCGCTGGATGCGTGGAGAAACCCGCTGGCTGCACCGCCTCGGATAGCGTCTCTCCAGTGAGCCATGTTTCCGTGAAGCAAAGAACGTTACAGTCTCTGATGTCCCTCTGGACTGGACATTGGCGAGAAGAATGCTAGGGAGTGGTGCACGGTGTGCCAGTCTCCGGAGTCTGACCAGAAGACCGCCTCGTTTCCCTCTTTTTCGGAGTTGTTTTTTTGGGTCGCTGCATGAGATCCATTCCGTTGTCCTGTTTGAAAGGCAGAACACAGGATCCGCGTCGCGAAAAACATATTCTTGGTCGTACTGATGGTGAGTTGACGCTGATCTTATATTCAGTAGTTCTTCTCGACTGTATGTAATGAAACCTAAGATGACCTGGGGTACTAATGTAAGAAATAACACGTAAAAAAACAAAAAACTGCATAGTTTCCTAGGAACGCGAAGCGAGGCGGCCATCTCTGTCGGCGCCGGAAGTTACCTATTCTATTCAATATAATCAACAAGGCAAACCAAACAACATATTCTCTTAAAAAAGGAAGTCATGCAATAAAGTTGAATATTTGTGTTGTTATTGTAAAAATCAGGTTTAAAATAATTTGAACTAGACTTTGTATTTGCTTTTTTGAACAAATCAGGAGTTTCTTTGATACCATGTGGATAGCTTGTACATTCTTGTTTACTATTTGAAATCAACAACCTCTTATATCCAAGGTGCCTGTTCAGTGTGTTTTTCTTAAATTGAGTTGCACCCCATGCCCTCAGAACAGCCTCAATTTGTTGGGGCATGGACTCTACAAGGTGTCGAAAGCATTCCACAGGGATGCTGGCCCATGTTGACTCCAATGCTTCCCACTGTTGTCAAGTTGGCTGGGTGTCCTTTGGGTGGTGGACCATTCTTGATACACACAGGAAACTTTTCACCCTGAAAATCACAGCAGCTTTGCAGTTATTGTCACAAACCGGTGCACCTGGCACCTACTACCATACCCCATTTAAAGGCATTTAAATATTATATCTTGCCTATTCACCCTCTGAATGGCACACAAACACAATCCATGTTTCTATTGTCTCAAGGCTTAAAAATCCATATTTAACCTGTCTCTTCACATTCATCTACACTTATTTGAAGTGGATGTAACAGGTGACATCAACAAGGGATCATAGCTTTCACATGGATTCAACGGATCAGTCTATGTCATGGAAAGAGAAGGTGTTGTTAATGTTTGTATACTCAGTGTATGTTATTATATATTACACACACACTCACACACACCACAAAGATGTCATCCTAATTTCTCCCACATTTTCTGTCGTCTCAATTTGAATAATGTGCTCTTATTAAAGGACATCTGGCTATTTTCACCTACTGACAGTCTGCTATGATGAAGTATAAAGATCTCAGATAAGCCTGTAAAAGCTGCAACTGTATATGCATTCGTTAATCAAGACCTTTCTTGAGTTAACATCTGGGATGGTGCAACTGTTGAGAATCTGAGTCTATGGTTGTGAGGGAAAGGGGTTGAGTGTGTATGAGTGTGTGTGTGTCCCACAACTGTTTCTTTTTCTTTTTTTCTTTAGGGGTGGATGATTTTAAATATGTTACCTGGCCTTGATGACTCCTTGCTGTCCCCAGTCCACCTGGCCGTGCTGCTGCTCCAGTTTCAACTGTTCTGCCTGCGGCTATTTAGCCCTGTCCTGTTCACCGGACGTGCTACCTGTCCCAGACCTGCTGTTTTCAACTCCCTATAGACAGCAGGAGCGGTAGAGATACTCTGAATGATCGGCTATGAAAATCCAACTGCCATTTACTCCTGAGGTGCTGACCTGTTGCACCCTCGACAACCACTGTGCTTATTATTATCTGACCCTGCTGATCATCTATGAACATTTGAACATCTTGGCCATGTTCTGTTATAATCTCCACCCGGCACAGCCAGAAGAGGACTGGCCACCCCTCATAGCCTGGTTCCTCTCTAGGTTTCTTCCTAGGTTTATACCTTTCTAGGGAGTTTTTCCTCGCCACCGTGCTTCTACACCTGCATTGCTTGCTGTTTGGGGTTTTAGGCTGGGTTTCTGTACAGCACTTTGATATATCAGCTGATGTAAGAAGGGCTTTATAAATACATTTGATTAGATTTTTTTCTACATAACATTCAGTTGAAGTCGGAAATGTACATACACCTCAGCCAAATACATTCTAACTCAGTTTTTCGATGGTATTGAGGTCAGGGCTGGCCACTCCAATACCTTGACTTTGTTGTCCTTAACCATTTTGCCACAACTTTGGAAGTATGCTTGGGGTCATTGTCCATTTGGAAGACCCATTTGCGACCAAGCTTTAACTTCCTGACTGATGTCTTGAGATGTTGCTTTTTTCTCCTCATGTGCCATCTATTTTGTGAAGTGCACCAGTCCCTCCTGCAGCAAAGCACCCCCACAACATGATACTGCCACCCCGTGCTTCATGGTTGGGATGGTGTTCTTCGGCTTGCAAACCTCCCCCTTTTCCCTCCAAACATAACAATGATCATACCGGGCACTATGAGCACCTGGTATGCCGTTCGGACTGACCAACGCTCCCGCAGTGTTCTAGGTCCTGGTCAATGATGTGCTCCGTGACATGTTGAACCGATTTATGTTTGTCTACCTCGACAACATCCTCATTTATTCCTGGTCAGTTCAAGAGCACGTCCTCCATTTCCGACAGGTCCTCCAGCGTCTCCTGGAGAACCAGCTTTCGTGATGGCGGAGAAATGCGAGTTCCATCGATCCACCATCTCCTTCCTAGGATACGTCATCGCTGCAGGGAATAGAGCGGTGGTAGATTGGCCTCAACCCACATCCAGAGTGCAGCTGCAACGTTTCCTGGGGTTTGCTAATTTCTACCGTTGTTTCATCTGGCGTTACAGCACCCTTGCTTCACCCCTCTCTGCACTCACCTCTCCCAAGGTTCCATTAATATGGTCTCCAGCAGCTGGCCAGGCATTCTCAGACCTCAAGCAGCGATTCACTACAGCTCCCATCTTAATCTATCCGGTCCCGTCCCGTCAGTTCATGGTGGAGGTTGATGCCTCGGACGTCGAAGTGGGGGCAGTCCTGTCCCAGCATTCTGCCCAGGACCAGAAGCTGCATCCCTGCACTTTCCTTTCCCATCGACTAAACACCACTGAGAGGAACTATGACGTGAGAAATTGAGAATTGCTCGCAGGTAAGATGCTGTCGGAGGAGTGGAGGCACTGGTTAGAAGGGTCGGAACATCCATTCTTGGTGTGGACGGACCATAAGAACCTGGAATAGTTCCACACCGCCAAGCGCCTCAACTCCAGGCAGTCGAGATGGGCTCTGTTATTCACTCGTTTCCATTTCACTATTTCCTACCGCACGGGGTCCAAGAATGTGAAGTCTGAAGCACTTCTCACGTGTGTACAGCCCCGCTACTACTCCATTGGACCCCGAGACCATCCTCCCTACTTCCTGTCTAGTGGCTGCTATCATCTGGGGAATAGAGAGTCTGGTCCGCAAGGCGCAGTGTTCCCAGCATTCCTCGAGACTCACCTGTCATCCTGGCTCCCGTCGGACCTTGGCTTTCATCAGACAATGTTTTTGGTGGCCCACCATGTTTCCTGACATCTCCGCCTGTATTTTGTGTGTGCAGAACAACAAGCTCTGGCTATCCTCCTTTAACCACTCCCTGTTCCTCAAAGCCCCGTTCCCATATACCCTTGGACTTCGTCACGGGTCTCCCTCCGTCAAATGGTAACACCACCATCCTTACGGTGGTGGATCGGTTTTCCAAAGCCTTCCATTTTATCCCCCTTCCTAAGTTGCCCTCAGCTAAGGAGATGGCCCAGCTCATGGTGCAGCACGACCTCCGGATCCATGGACTTCTGGTCGACAGGGTCTCTGATCGTGGTCCTCAGTTCCCATCCCTGTTCTGGAAGGTGTTCTGCACCCTCATTGGGTCGTCGGCCAGCCTGTCCTCTGGTTTTCATCCCCAGTCTAAAGGCCAGTCAGGCAATCAGGGCCTGGAGATGACTCTTCGTTGCCTTGTCTCCACCAATCCCACCACCTGGAGCCAGCAACTTCTGTTGGTGGAATATGCCCGCGATACCCTTCCCTGTTCTGCTACTTCCCTGTTCTGCTACTGGTCTCTCGCCAGAGAGAGTGTTCACAGAGTCCAAACAGTACCAGGGGATAGGCAGGCTCGAGGTCAGAACAGGCAGAGTGGTTAGGCAGACGGATTCGGCGTCAGGACAGGCAAGGGTCAAAACCAGGAGGGCTAGGAAAAAACAGAGACTGGGAAAAATAGGAGCTAGGAGAAATGCTGGTTGACTTGGCAAAACAAGACAAACTGGCACAGAGAGACATGAAACACAGGGATAAATACATCGGGGACTAATGGGAAAAACAGGAGACACCTGGAGGTGGGTGGAGTCAACCACAAAGACAGGTGAAACAGATCAGGGCGTGACAAGTAAAGTAAAACTGCAAAACATTTGGCAAAGAAATGTACTTTATGTCCAGAATACAAAGCTGTCCCGCATAATGTTGAAGACACAGCAGCTGACATCACATTATGAACATCAGACTCTCTCTCAAACTAGTGCAATTAGAATTGCAGGAACCAACAGCCCGAGGCCGTGCCTTGAATCAATTTAACCAAATGCCCTTTGCAATATTATTTAAAATAATCATAACTGAATTGAAGTAAGTACGCCTACCTCGTCATGTTCGTAGTGTCTGTCTGTACTTACCCACACCCAGACTGGGAGCTGAATGAGAGGCCATCATTGTTTTTCCTCTCATCCTCAATAGCTAAAGCAAAAACACCACATGGTCATATTTTAACACAATTGTACTCATTGAAAGGAATGTACAAGACAGACACTAGCATTCAAGACACTGCCCATCACTAAAGTGAATAATTACTACGAGGTCAAATGCCATCCTTCTCCGGTATCTCTCCTTCCTCCTGGAAATCAACCTTCTAGGACTCATTTTTCTTTGCTGGCAACTGAAGATTCCAGGTTGTCGTCTTCTACTGCCTTGCTCTGCTCTCCTTGCATTTTCAGCTCCTGTTTTTAACGGATTGAGAGAACCTGTCAGAAAAACGTGTTACAATGGTAAATTAGATGTGACAAGACTCAAGGAAAGATTCACCAAGAAACGTGGTGCCCCAAAGCCTTGGAAAGAAACACAAGGCTGTTCACTTTAATAGAGTTGATATGGTTCTCATAGACATGGCTCCAATCCAGGTTTACATACAAGGTATATACTCTTATTTTTTCATGTAAATCAAGTCCTATAACATACCTTTATCCACTCCTCAATGTCATTATCAAACACTTTATTGGGCTTCTTTTTCTTCTGGTTGTAAAAGTTCAAGCCATCAAGATCGTCATATTTGCTCTAAGGATTTGAACAAAATTACAATATTGTCAATTCAAGATGGTCTGCTGTATCACCTATCAGAACACTACTGATATTGGTCTTATTGTGTTATTCCCTCCTTTCCAATCATGACAGATCAGTGGTCTAAAAGAGCGGGAAGTCACTAATGGAACATTTCCTGTTTACTCTGTTCCTTGGCCTTTTCAACTCCTGCATCCTCTCTCCTCCATCCACTCTGGCTTTCCTTTGAAAAAGGTCAAAGGTAATCTAGGAGAATCTACAAGGAGAGAGAAAGTGACCGAAAATGCACTTGTATGAAATGAGACTCCTTCCCCAATCACACGTCATTAGGCAAATTACGTTTATAGGGTGGAATCCCAAAATAAATATATAAAGTGATAAAAACTAAATGTAGCTAGTTGTGCAAGACATTTTACAGGTAAAAGGATAAGTAATGTATCGTTTTTAAATATTTACATGCTTTTTCTATTTCGAGAAAACTATTGCTGATTCAAAGGGGGTGTTGCAGATTTCAAAACTTACCGGTTTCGGGTTCACGGAGGAGAGTGAAAAGAGGACAGAGGACAGACTTTTGCCCAAATGAGAAAAGGCTCGTGTTTTCACGTTTCCTCTCCTCACATCCCTGTTACATTTTGAGTAGGAAGTGTGTGAAGGATGGAAGGAGAGGACAAAATAATTTGAGGAATGACCATTGAGATTCAGCCATAGTTCTTTGTCAGGTGTGAGCCGTCCTACCTTTCTTCCTTCCTTCGAGATTGTCCAGATTGAACTTTCTTCAAAACAACTGGGAACTGGGAACTCGAAAAACTCAGACCTCTGACTTCAGTGCGTTCAAATCAACTAGGAACTCGGAATAAAACAAACGATTTGAACGTTCATCCAACTTGGAAATCCAACTCGAGAACTCTGGCCTCTTTCTAGAACTCCGACTTTCCGACCTGAAGATCACTGATGTCATGATTTGACCTCGCATTTTCAGAGTTCCCATTTGTTTTGAACGCGGCATCTGTCCTCCCCACCATCAGGTTCCACTTCCTTGGCCTCCACCTGCGGTGTGTCCTCTCCCACTCTGTCTCTACTGTCTTCTTCCAGCATGAAAGGCTTCTTATTCTTCTTGGTCATGTTGGGGTCGAATATCATCTGATGGGAGAATTAAATCAAGATGATTAACTTATACCCAGTGTGATTTAAGACAAATAGCTATGTTCATTGATAAACATATTTCCAGTCCTCTAAGACTAGTTACTGCTGGTACAATGTTTACATAGAGAAAACATTGACATACACACTGCTAAAATATGTTTCACAATTCTACATAATGCTTAGCTGACATTTGGTCACTGTATTGAAAACATTATTAATATTTTCATTAGCTAGCCCACTAGCCATATTCTCGATACTGGGCAGCAGGTAGCCTAGTGATTTAAGAGTGTTGGGCCAGTAACCGAAAGGTAGCTGATTCAAATCCTCGAGCCGGTTAGGTGAAAATCTGTCTTTGTGCTCTTTAGCAAGGCACTTAACCTGAATTGCTCCTGAAAGTCGCTCTGGATAAGACCTAAATGACTAAAATATAAATGGTAGGGAAAGCCTTGTCGGCTGAGGCCGAAAGTCCTTCCACAATAAAGATCACCACCGGGGTGTATTTATTAAGTATTGCAACGAAAATCGTTTACCGTTTAAGAACCAAACAGAGAAAACAGAATGAAACAGTGAGGGACCTAAATGAATTTGTCCAATAAAATCTCTGTTTTTCGTTGCAAAACGTTTCCGTTTTGAGTGAAAGTTTTCCAACAGAATCGGCACAATGAATACACCCCTGAATACATTCATTAGTCCAAATAGTTCAGGTTTGCAACTTAAACAAGAGTTTCTATTGGACATATTCAGGTAAGTCCCTGTTTAGTTTGCTTCCGTTTAAAAAAAAGTTTGCAACAGAATCTGCAGAATGAATTCACCCCTGGTTTAGATTCTTCCAATAGAGAAGAGTATATACACAACGATAAGAAGTGACATTTACCTTGTCTTCTGACATGTTTGTGGAAAGAACAAGAACGATCTAGAACATTTTTTATCCCCCATCGGTCTTTACTGAGGGTCTCACTAAGCAGAAATGTCTCCTATCAGATTAGGGGCAGATTAACAATGCTCAAGTGTGGACTAATGTAATGACGTAAAGATTAGCAACATTGCTAAAATCCCGAATTTGTGCGAAAGCATTGAGTTGATAAAAATCTGTCTGTTTAACTAGAGACATCTGTTTTTTTGCGTGGGCTCTGTTTCAATCTACCGCATCCGCCGATGTCGGCCTTACTCATTTGTGGTGGAAAGTGGCAGAGCTACAGGGATGTTTGTCAGACCAGGAGACATCCAGAAAATTGGTCTTCTCACGAACACGTCTGTAGCTTCCGAACGGGTTGGCCTACAAACTAATGACTCACTAGCAGGGGTTAAGGTAGTTAATTTCTTACTGGTACGGGATACCCAAGTGCGTGCATGCATTTTTTTTATACTACAAAAATGACACGGTAGCCTACTCTGCTGACACAGACAAACGATGTCTGACACAAATACAAGATTTTCATTTTTTATTTAACCTTTATTTAACTAGGCAAGTCAGTTAAGAACAAATCATTTTCACAATGACGGCCTACTTGTAAAGTCCGGCCTACTTGTAAAGCCCCCAGCCAAACCCTCCGCTAACCCAGACGACGGCTGGGCAAATTGTGCACAGCCCTATGAGACTCCCGATCACGGCCGGTTGTGATACAGGCCTGGATCGAATCCAGGTCTGTAGTGACGCCTCTAGCACTGCGATGCAGTGCTTTAGACCGCTGCGCCACCTGGCCACAGTGTCGTCCATCTAACCTGGAGGAGGAGATTATCGTCCAAGAACAGACAGAAGTGGCACTGACCCAATGACAAAAATAGTGAATATGCACACTCAGCGGGGATAAGGCCCAATAAGATAGGCTGCTGTTTGCTCAATGAAGTTAAGAATTTTGATAACTAAGAGACAGATTGAGTCTTTTCATTGTCATATCATTACAGCAATAGTCATTTGCTTTCCAAACAGTATTTGTGCGATTGTATTCTTAAGTATTGCGATATGCCTGGCTGGGTCTCTCTGCTTATCACTGACAGTCTGAATTCAACAGTCAGCAATTTGGTATTTGCAGTGCTCGGTCCCCAAAGTGTGGGCCCTTTTGACTGCAGGCTGTGCGATGTAAAACAATCAGCAGCTTTAAAAAAAAAAAGAGTTTTAAATTGTTTATAGCTAATGATCCTCAGTGGCCAAATCCTGCATTCTGGTGTAGCAGCCTATTTTGAATGATTTTATTTATTTCTGTATAGACAAGAGTAAGCTAATTAGGTTATAGGCGTATTAATTTGTCATTTTAATTACATTTACTTTGGGGAAAGCTTAGCTTCCCCTAGCCTTATGGACACGCTGTCTATGACTTTTAATGTGGCATAAACACAACCAGCCATGATGTTTTCATCTGATTGTCAAACAATCACTTAAAAAAGGAGCTCCAGTAGGCTACCCTCGCACATTCTTCCACTGACTAAATCATTTCAGGCCCAATAGTGCACCGTGCACCTGCAATTTGATGAAAGGAAAGAGACTTTTACAAAACACCTACATGAATTGCAATGACATTCTGGGATTGTCATTAGGATTACACGTGTAGCCCGAAATTATTCATCCATTATGGAAGCCAAAAGGTTCAAACACGTCTTAACACTTGTAATTATAATTTATAACTTGCTTTTTTGAAGTGTCAAATGTGATTTTTTTTTAACATGTTTTTTTACCTGTCCAATTTGGTTTACAGATGATTGAATGATTGTCATGATAATTTTCACTTGTTTTTTTCAAATGTCATTTTTTGTTCCGGGTAAAATGATTTTATAATCCACGGTTGTCCACGTGTGCCTTAGTCTCGGCCACTCATCTCCGCCTTGTCCGGGAGTGTCTCCATTAGCTGTTGCAAAAACAGCAGCTACTCTTCCTGGGGTCCACACAAAACATGAAACATGATATAATACAGAACATTAATATACAAGAACAGCTCAAGGACAGAACTACATACATTAAAAAAAGGCACATGTAGCCTACATATCAATGCATACACACAACCTATCTAGGTCAAATAGGGAAGAGGCATTGTGCCGTGAAGTGTTGCTTTATCTGTTTTTTTAAACCAGGTTCACTGTTTATTTGAACAATATGAGATGGAACAGAGTTCCATGCAATAATGGCTCTATATAATACTGTACACTTTCTTGAATTTGTTCTGGATTTGGGACTTTGAAAAGACCCCTGGTCGCATGTCTGGTGGGGTAGGTGTGTGTGTCAGAGCTGTGTGTAAGTTGACTATGCAAACAATTTGGAATTTTCAACACATTAATGTTTCTTATAAAAATAAATGATGCAGTCAGTCTTCCCTCAACTCTTAGCCAAGGGTGACTGGAATGCAGAGGTTTATATCCGCCCTCTGATTACAATGAAGAGCAACACGTGATGCTCTGTTCTGGGCCTGCTGCAGCTTAACTAGGTCTTTCCTTGCAGCACTGGACTGCACGAATGGACAATCATCAACATTAGGCAAAACTAGAGCATGCAGAAATTACTTTTTGGAGTGTGGTGTCAAAAAATCAGACCATCTCTTTATTATGGACAGATCTCTCCCCATCCTTACAACCATTGAATCTATATGTTTTGACCATGACAGTTTACAATCTAAGGTAACGCCAATTAATTTAGTCCTCTCAACTAGTTCAACAGCCACACCATTCATTACCAGATTCAGCTGAGGTCTAGAACTTAGGGAATGATTTGTACCAAATACAATGCTCTTAGTTTTAGAGATGTTCAGGAACAATTTATTACTGGCCACCCATTCCAAAACAGACTACAACCCTTTGTTAAGGGTTTCAGTGACTTCATTATCTGTGGTTGCTGTTGCGTATATGGTTGAATCCTCAGCATACTGTACTTGGACACACATGCTTTGTTTAATGTCAGTGGCAGGTAACTGGTAAAAATATAAAAGAGCAGAGGGCCTAGAGAGCTGCCCTGCGGTACACCACACGTTACATGGTTGACATTAGAGAAGTTTCCATTAAAGAAAACAACCCTCTGAGTTCTATTAGATAGATAGCTCTGAATCCACGATATGGCAGAGGTTGAAAAGCCATAACACATACGTTTTCTCAACAAGATATGGTCAATATCAAAGGCTGCACTGAAATCTAACAGTACAGTTCCCACAATCTTCTTATTATCAATTTCTTTCAACCAATCAGTAATTTGTGTCAGTGCAGTACATGTTGAGTGCTCTTCTCTATAAGCATGCTGAAAGTCTGGTGTTAATTTGTTTACACAGAAATAGCATAGTATTTGGTCAAACACAATTTTTTCCCAACAGTTTGCTAAGAGCTGGCAGCAAGCTTATTGATCTGCTGTTGGAACCAGCAAAGGCTGCTTTACCACTCTTGGGTAGCATAATTACTTTGGCTTCCCTCCAGGCCTGAGGACAGACTTTCCTCTAGGCTCAGATTAAAGATATGACAGAAAGGAGTGGCTATAGAGTCAGCTACCATCCCCAGTAGCTTTCTATTTAAGCTGTCAATGCCAGGTTTGTCAATATTGATTTCTAAGAATGTTTCACCCTCTCCCACACTAACTTAACAAAATTCTAACTTGCAATACATTTCTTTCATTATTCGTTTTTTTATGCATAAAAACGATGACTCACTGTTCGATGTTGGCATTTCCTGCCTAAATTTTCCCACTTTGCCAATGAAGTAATCATAAAAATAATTGGCAACATCAAATGGTTTTATGATGAATGAGCCATCTGATTCAATGAAAGATGGAGCTGAAAACCAACCGGTTTCCAGTCAATTTGCACATTTTTCATGCGGCTGACATGCAGTAATGTTAAATAAAGGTGTAATGGCCTATAGTTTTTTTAGGCATGTGGTATTAATTGTGATAGGCTCATGTTTTACCGGTACAGTCCCTCCCTACAAGTGTCACAGGACTCATCTATAGGTAACCTGTATGCATGTAGATTTCGTCCCCAAAAATTGGGTTAAATGTGTAAAAAAAAGGACAAATAATTCCTGAGCTGTCTTACATCTCCTATATAAAAATAGTGGAACATTAAAGTTATCCTTTTTAGATAAAACTACACTAAATATATTAACATCACCAAATCATTGATTAAAACACTGATTTGCAATGAAGTTTTACAGTAGTCCTAACAGCACTCTGCACCATGGTGTCGACCGGAGGACAGCTAGTTTCCGTCCTCCTCTGGGTACATTGACTTAATTTCAAAACCTAGGAGGCTTGTGGTTCTCACCCACTTCCATATACTTTCAAAGTGATTTTGACAACTTCCGGAGGACATCCTCCAACCTATCAGAGCTCTTGCAGCATGAACTGAAATGGTATCCACCCAATCAAAGTATGTATCTAGTACTGAAAGCATAAGCTACAGCTAGCTAGCACTGCAGTGCATACAATGTGGTGAGTAGCTGACTCAAAGAGCAGAGACAAAAATTATTAAAAAATGAAGGCGAAGCAAGTGCTATATTTCACATTTTTTTCACTTCACTTACTTGTGAACTGTGTTTGCATGTGATCAGGGGTGTATTCATTCTGCAGATTCTGTTAAAACTCTCGTTTGCAACTTTTAGACTAATGATCACACAATAGATCAGCTAGATGCTGGCAATATTGTGCAAGGCGGTATTGAATGTGTCATTATCTTTCACCTTGATTACTAAAATGTATCTTGACCTGTGCAACTACGTTGTAAACTTTCATTCATAGGCTAGGCTGTAGCTACCCAAAAATGTATCACGTAGTAGCCTAAACCTATCAATGTTTCAATGAGCTGGGTGAATGGAATATGAATGAGTCATCCATTATGCTGTAGTATAAATAACACCATGCTCATGAAAATGTTTTATCTTAAAATGACACCAACTGCCAATGATTGCAAATCAGACACATTAACCAACATTTAACAAACACCTGAACAATATTTCAAACTAACAAAATAAAGATTTCCTACTTTATTGAGTTTTGAATTCACAGATTATCATTGTTTTGTACACTGATGCCTAACCAAGAAAAACAACCTGCACCACAAAATAATCAACTTTAATTATTTTCCAAATAATATTCTCATCTGGACAATTAACCCATTGAAATGCAAACATGCTTATCCTTGTGAATATTATTTTCCTATGTAAAAAAATGTACATTGTGTAAAAAATAAAATAAAAGTAATCCTCAAACCCCAAATGTTGATACTGTATCTACTAGTCTAATTATGACAAACCATGAAGTCTATTTTTCCCCCCCTGCAGTTAAGATGGTGATTTTTCCCCAAACGTATATAATTCAAAATGAACCCTTTCAGAAATGACACAGAGAACATAACTGGTTGGGGTTCATCATTTCTCTGAAGCTGTGCAGTGTATTAAGTTTTCCCTCATTGCATGCTTAGCACAACATGAAGAAAACCTTCTGTGACAGCAAAAATATAAATGATTTAGATATTTACATCAAATAGCAAGGGCCACATGGTGAAGATGCTTAGTAGATGGGAATCACCCAAAAAAATATGTAAAACCAAATTCAGAAAATCAATCCAGAAAATAGACCCTTCTAAACATTACCATGAGAGCATGCTCATATTTCCATCTTATTTTGGGAGAAACTACAAACAAATAGTTAAGGTGAATAAATATATCCAGCCCACACCCACCACACGGTAAATATGTTTAAGTCGGAAAGAGAGACATTGCAACGCCCATGTATTAAAAACAAATGTTTGCCTTTCAGTGAAGTTCATAGCATCAAAGACAATAGAACAGTTCAGTGATAGTACAATCACTGCCAAACAATTATGCTCAAACTTTTTGGTAGAAATTTCCAAAGACATTTTCTGATTCAAACATCCTGTTTATAGCTTTTATACAGCTTCTGAACTTCCTCTTTTAATGGAAGGCCATGGTAACCTTTCTCTGGTTTTGGGCTGGAAACAGAACCTACAGCATTGGCCTTTCTAGTGTTATTTTTAGAAGATGGTTGGCTCTCGGACACAAAACAACCATATTCAATTAGTCCTTTCTTCCCCTCTACAACAGGTGGTGTCAGTAATGCAACTAGTTAGCCTCCATCGCCCAGCGCTGTAAGTCCTCCATGTCATGCTCATCTTCATCCTCCTTCTTGGCTAAAAATAAAAAAATAAATAGGCATGCAAAAATTGTGAATTACTTGTGTAAAAGTTGCAAATATAGATGTTTTATAGCAATTAAGGACAAAAGATCAAGTAGTTATTTCATGTACTGTTGGGATAGTAACCATGGAATAAAATGTTCCATTGGAGAAATCACATGTTTTATTGCATATTACAAAGGACTCACCAAGTCTTGAGGGTAATGAAGTAGAAGGCACATTGGGTAGAGGGACATTTTCTGTCCCGCCAATCTCCAGCAAGTTTTTGTCCAATTCCTCTTGTTCCAGCTCATCCAACTCTGCTAGGAGTTCATCCTATGATGCAAGACAATCAGAACATCCAGGCTCTGTGATATCTGGTCAACTATTAAACTAACAGCACCGATGAAAGCCAAATCAAGAACAATGTTCAGACATGTTCATGACACATACCTCATCAAACTCCTCTCCAAAGCCTACAGGTTTCGAGATGGCATCTGAGATCTCTTGCGCTAGCTCCTGCTGCTCAGTGATGTCTTGCATCAAGTCATCTACTTTGTCTATGTCCCTAAAACACAACAATAGATGGAACATAGAGATTTGAATTAATACAAGAGCTGTATGAGTGCCTGACCAAAGCTAATAAACAAGTAGTGTGCCACCGCTTACATGTTTTCATGGGCAGCCTTCATTGCCTTGGCAGCAAAGCCCATGTTCTTGAGCACTTCAGTGTTGGTGTTAGCATTTTCCAGTGCCTCTCTCTGGAACTCGATGGTGGACAATGTGCCATCAATCTGGGTAAGCTGCTTCTCATACCGCTTCTTCCTTTTCAAGGCCTGCAGGGCCGCTTTGCGTAGTGAAAATGAAAAAGAGGTTAGTGGGTTTGATTCCTGGGACTACCGGTACATAAAATGTATGCACACATGATTAAGTCATTTGGATAAAAGCATTGGCTAAATGTCATTTAATGTTTGTGATGGAAACATAGCATTTGTTGTAAAGAACATGGGAAATAAACACTAGCAAGAATTGAGTCACTGTGTAGGTAAAATAGGTTTAGAGCATCAAAACACTACATGAGAACACCATGATCATGAGCAAAGTCGACATTCATGGGGGGCTTGGTTAGTATGTGAAGTTTCTGAATGCCCAGGACTTTATTGTGAGTAAATGCGTAACCACTCACTATTACATCAAAAGCCTGTTATGAACACCACTGTCAGTGAAGAATTCTAGAAGTCACTTGGAGCCTCTATCAGCTATTAGGTAACTAATCATCACTACAGGCCCTATAACAGGGTGTGTTGGAATCCCAATGATTTAAATGTCAGGAAATTAAAACTGCTAACTTGATACTGACTGAATGGATGCCCCCTTCCCTTCTTTTGACAAGCAGGCATTGAGTGCAAATTCATGACTCACAAAATCCCCCAGTCACACGATGCCATTTGACAAATGTTGATTCACTAGCTGTAGGTGTAGCCAGACCTTTGACTTTTGATACCAGTCACACAAAACAGTCCTTTAAAAAAACGGGTATAATGCATATTAGCTGTTCTAGCACAGTTGGTGCAACGAGGTAGGGCGAGATTGGCAACCTGACTATGCAGTGACAGGTGTGGTTTTTCGGAAATTTGGCTAGCTGGCAGCTAGCTAACAAATCAGGCGAACTTTAACGTTAGTTAGCTAGCTTAATTAGCTAGCCAAGTTAGACAACAATCGTGAAAATTCATATGTGATGTTAGTTGGCGACTCACCCCGTTTGTTTTTAGTTCCGTTTTTCTTCGCAGTAATGAGTTCCTGGTCAATCTTTTTCTCTAGAAATTCCTGTTTCTTCGTTAACATTTCCTCGGTCTCTCGGAGCTTCTGAATCGCCTCTTGTGCACTTGGCCCTTTACCTCCTTTGCCCCCACCGCCGAACAGCTTCCCAAACACGGACATTCTGCGATTCTAAACTATATAGCAATAAAGGTCCTTTTAAAATGTTAAACGCCAACAGGCGATCGAGTCACTCTTTTCGCTCTGGCCTGATTGTTGATATTTCTTACTTCCTGGTTTAGGCCGTATGACGTAATATTATTGTGGGTGGTGTTCCATGGTGCTCTACTTAAAAAAAAAAAAATTATATCACATTTATTTAACCAGGTAGGCAAGTTGAGAACAAGTTCTCATTTACAATTGCGACCTGGCCAAGATAAAGCAAAGCAGTTCGACACATACAACAACACAGAGTTACACATGGAGTAAAACAAACATTCAGGCAATAATACAGTAGAAAAATAAGTCTATATACAATATGAGCAAATGAGATAAGGGGGGTAAAGGCAAAAAAAAGAAAGAAAAGGCCATGGTGGCGAAGTAAATACAATATAGCAAGTAAAACACTAGAATTGTATATTTGCAGTGGAAGAATGTGCAAGGTAGAGATAGAAATAATGGGGTGCAAAGGAGCAAAATAAATAAATACAGTAGGGGGAGAGGTAGTTGTTTGGGCTAAATTATAGATGGGCTATGTACAGGTGCAGTAATCTGTGAGCTGCTCTGGCAGCTGGTGCTTAAAGCTAGTGAGGGATATAAGTGTTTCCAGTTTCAGAGATTTTTGTAGTTCGTTCCAGTGATTGGCAGCAGAGAACTGGAAGGAGAGGCGGCCAAAGGAAGAATTGGTTTTGGGGGTGACCAGAGAGATATACCTGCTGGAGCGCGTGCTACAGGTGGGTGCTGCTATGGTGACCAGTGAGCTGAGATAAGGGGGGACTTTACCTAGCAGGGTCTTGTAGATGACCTGGAGCCAGTGGGTTTGGTGATGAGTATGAGGCGAGGGCCAGCCAACGAGAGCGTACAGGTTGCAGTGGTGGGTAGTATATGGGGCTTTGGTGACAAAACGGATGGCACTGTGATAGACTGCATCCAATTAATTGAGTAGGGTATTGGAGGCTATTTTGAAAATGACATCGCCGAAGCCGAGGATCGGTAGGATAGTCAGTTTTACATCAGTGAAGGAAGCTTTGTTGTGAAATAGGAAGCCAATTCTAGATTTAACTTTGGATTGGAGATGTTTGATGTGAGTGTGGAAGGAGAGTTTACAGTCTAACCAGACACCTAGGTATTTGTAGTTGTCCACATATTCTAAATCAGAACCGTCCAGAGTAGTGATGTTGGACGGGCGGGCAGGCGCAGGCAGCGATCGGTTGAAGAGCATGCATTTAGTTTTACTTGTATTTAAGAGCAATTGGAGGCCACGGAAGGAGAGTTGTATGGCATTGAAGCTTGCCTGGAGGGTTGTTAACACAGTGTCCAAAGAAGGGCCAGAAGTATACAGAATGGTGTCGTCTGCGTAGAGGTGGATCAGAGACTCACCAGCAGCAAGAGCGACACAATTGATGTATACAGAGAAGAGAGTCGGTCCAAGAATTGAACCCTGTGGCACCCCCATAGAGACTGCCAGAGGCCCGGACAACAGGCCCTCCGATTTGACACACTGAACTCTATCAGAGAAGTAGTTGGTGAACCAGGCGAAGCAATCATTTGAGAAACCAAGGCTATCGAGTCTGCCGATGAGGATGTGGTGATTGACAGTCGAAAGCCTTGGCCAGGTCCATGAATTCGGCTGCACAGTATTGTTTCTTATCGATGGCGGTTAAGATATCGTTTAGGACCTTGAGCGTGGCTGAGGTGCACCTATGACCAGCTCTGAAACCAGATTGCATAACGGAGAAGGTATGGTGGGATTCGAAAATGGTCGGTAATCTGTTTGTTTACTTGGCTTTCGAAGACCTTAGAAAGGCAGGGTAGGATAGATATAGGGCTGGAGCAGTTTGGGTCAAGAGTGTCCCCCACTTTGAAGAGGGGGATGACCACAGCTGCTTTCCAATCTTTGTGAATCTCAGACGACACGAAAGAGAGGTTGAACAGGCTATTAATAGGGGTTGCAACAATTTCGGCAGACATTTTAGAAAGAAAGGGGTCCAGATTTTGCAGCTCTTTCAGAACATCAGCTGACTGGATTTGGGAGAAGGAGAAATGGGGAAGGCTTGGGCGAGTTGCTGTGGGGGGTGCAGTGCTGTTGACCGGGGTAGGGGTAGTTAGGTGGAAAGCATGGCCAGCCGTAGAAAAATGCTTATTGAAAATCTAAATTATAGTGGATTTATCGGTGGTGACAGTGTTTGCTATCCTCAGTGCAGTGGGCAGCTGGGAGGAGGTGTTCTTATTCTCCATGGACTTTACAGTGTCCCAGAACTTTTTTGAGTTTGTGTTGCAGGAAGCAAATTTCTGCTTAGCCTTGGCTTTTCTAACTGCAATTGTATATTGGTTTCTAGCTTCACTGAAAAGTTGCATATCACGGGGGCTGTTCAAAGCTAATGCAGAACGCCATAGGATGTTTTTGTGTTGGTTAAGGGCAGTCAGGTCTGGAGAGAACCAAGGGCTATATCTGTTTCTGGTTCCAAATTTCTTGAATGGAGCATGCTTATTTAAGATGGTGAGGAAGGCATTTAAAAAAAATAACCAGGCATCCTCTACTGACGGGATGAGATCAATATCCTTCCAGGATACCCCGGCCAGGTCGTTTAAGAAAGGCCTGCTCGCTGAAGTGTTTCAGGGAGCGTTTGACAGTGATGAGTGGAGGTCGTTTGACCGCTGACCCATTACTGATGCAGGCAATGAGGCAGTGATCGCTGAGATCTTGGTTGAAAACAGCAGAGGTGTATTTAGAGGGCAAGTTGGTTAGGATGATATCTATGAGGGTGCCCGTGTTTACGGCTTTGGGGTGGTACCTAGTAAGTTCATTGATATTTTGTGTGAGATTGAGGGTATCAAGCTTAGATTGTAGGATGGCTGGGGTGTTAAGCATGTCCCAGTTTAGGTCGCCTAGCAGCACGAGCTCTGACGGTAGATGGCGGGCAATCAGTTCACATATGCTGTCCAGAGCACAGCTGGGGGCAGAGGGTGGTCTATAGCAGGGCGGCAACGGTGAGAGACTTGTTTTTAGAGAGGTGGATTTTTAAAAGTAGAAGTTCAAATTGTTTGGGTACAGACCTGGATAGTAGGACAGAACTCTGCAGGCTTTCTTTGCAGTAGATTGCAACACCGCCCCCTTTGGTCATTCTATCTTGTCTGAAAATGTTGTAGTTAGGGATGAAGATTTCCGAATTTTTGGTGGTCTTCCTAAGCCAGGATTCAGGCACGGCTAGAACATCCGGGTTGGCAGAGTGTGCTAAAGCAGTGAATAAAACAGACTTAGGGAGGAGGCTTCTAATGTTAACATGGATGAAACCAAGGCTATTACGGTTACAGAAGTCATCAAAAGAGAGCGCCTGGGGAATAGGAGTGGAGCTAGGCACTGCAGGGTGTGGGTGCATGTGTGGGTGGTGGAACTGAAAGGTTGGGTAAGGTATAATGAGCAGGGCTAGAGGCTCTACAGTGAAATAAGCCAATAAACACTAACCAGAACAGCAATGGACAAGGCATATTGACATTAAGGAGAAGCATGCTTAGTCGAGTGATCATAAGGGTCCAGTGAGAAGTGAGATTGGTTGGGGTAACGGCGATTCAGACAGCTAGCTGGGCCATCGGTAGCAAGCTAGCATAGGATGGAGGTCTGTTTTTAGCCACCTCGTGCGTTTCTGTTGGTAGATTAGTGGGGTTCCGTGTGGTGGAGGGGATCAATCCAATTGGCAAAATAGATATAGTTAAAGTGACCCAAGAAAAATTGTCCGATAGACCTATTCAGATAGCAGCCGATAAAACAGCTAACGATTAGCGGGCCGCAGATGGGCATTCAGGTAACGTCGCGACGGAGGGGCCAGTTGGATAACTCCCTCGGGCAGATAACGTCGGCAGTCCAGTCGTGAAGGCCCGGTGGGGCTCAGCATCGGCAGTAAAACGGGTTCGGATAGGGGATTGTAGTCCAGGAGTGGCTGATGGAACTCTTCAGCTGGCTAGCTCCGGAATAATTTATGTTTGCTCCGGGATCGACGTAAGCCAATAGTCACACGGATAGCAGCTAACCAGCTGCGCGATCCAGGTCTAAATGTCCAGAGCTTGCGGTTGAGATCTGGGGATATGGAAAGAAAAATAGGTCCGGTATGTTCTGGTCTGAGTCGCGTTGTACAAAACTGGTGATAGCTTTTTGAGCTAAAGGATAGCTGATGTCCACAAACCGTGGTTAGCTGAATACTAACGTTAGTCAGTAAACTGGCTAGCTTCTGGTTAGCTTCTGGCTAGCTTCTATTGTGGATTTCAGATTTGAGGTACATAATACTTTTTTTAAATTGGTGAGGCGGTTTGCAGGAGAGAGTTTTTAAGTTGAGTTTTTGGAAAAGAAAATATAAAAGATATGTGAAGAAAGCTGTAAATATGTATAGACACAGGACACAACAAGACGAGGACAAAGGACGTCTGACTGCTATGCCATCTTGGTGCCATCTTACTGCCACCCTCAGGATGCACGAGGCAGCAAAACACCAAAGCATGGTCTGCAGACCTTTTTACTGACATTCAAAAACAGGGAAAATACTCCATAAACAATAAGCACCCACTTAAAAAAAAAAAAAAATACATACATATCATTGTAGTATTTAGATATTACAATATATCATATTATAATATTAAGACACAGTGACCGTACATACATATCCCAACCAGAAGCTATGGATTACAGGCAATATCCGCATCGAGCTAAAGGCTAGAGCTGCCGCTTTCAAAGAGCGGGACACTAATCCGGACGCTAAGAAATTCTGCAACGCCCTCAGATGAACCATCAAACAGGCAAAGTGTCAATACAGGATTAAGATTTAACCCTACTACACTGGCTCTGACACTTGTCAGATGTGGCAGGGCTTGAAATGATTACGGACTTCAATAGGAAACCCAGATGCGAGCTGCCCAGTGACGCGAGCCTACCAGATGAGCTAAATAACTTCTATGCTCACTTCGAGGCACGCAACACTGAAGCATGCATGAGAGCACCAGCTGTTCCGGACGACTGTGTGATAATGCTCTCGGTAGCCGATGTGAGCAAGACCTTTAAACAGGTCAACATTCACAAAGCCGTGGGCCAGACGGATTACCAGGATGTGTACTCAAAGCATGTGCGGACCAACTGGCAAGTGTCTTCACTGACATTTTCAACCTCTCCCTGACTGAGTCTGTAATACCTACATGTTTCAAGTAGACCACCATAGTCCCTGTGCCCAAGGAAGCGAAGGTAACCTGCCTAAATTATTACCATCGGTAGCCATGAAGTGCTTTGAAAGGCTGGTCATGGCTCACATCAACAGCATCATTCCTCTTTAAGGAATACCTAGGATAGGATAAAGTAATCCTTCTCCCCCTCCCCCCCCCCCCCCCCTTAAAAGACCTAGATGCACTATTGTAAAGTGGCTGTTCCACTGGATGTCATAAGGTGAAAGCACCAATTTGTAAGTCGCTCTGGATAAGAGCGTCTGCTAAATGACTTAAATGTAAATGTAATCATCCCTGATACTCTAGACCCACTCCAATTTGCATACTGCCCCAACAGATCCACGGATGACGCAATCTCAATTGCACTCCACACTGCCCTTTCCCACCTGGACAAAAGGAACACCTATGTGAGAATGCTGTTCATTGACTACAGCTTAGCGTTCAACACCATAGTGCCCAGAAAGCTCATCACTAAGCTAAGGACCCTGGGACTAAACACCTCCCTCTGCAGCTTGATCCTGGACTTCCTGACGGGCCGCCCCCAGGTGCTAAGGGAAGGCAACAACATGTCTGCAAAGCCGATCCTCAACACTGGTGCCCCTCAGGGGTGCGTGCTTAGTCCCCTCCTGTACTAACTGTTCACCCACGACTGCGTAGCCAAACACGACTCCAACACCATCATTAAGTTTGCTGACGACACAACAGTGGTAGGCCTGATTACTGACAACGATGAGACAGCTTATAGGGGGGAGGTCAGACACCTGGCAGTGTGGTGCAAGGACAATAACCTCTCCCTCGATGTGAGCAAGACAAAGGAGCTGATCGTGGACTACAGGAAAAGGCAGGCCGAACAGGCCCCCATTAACATTGACAGGGCCGTAGTGGAGCGGGTCGAGATTTTCAAATTTTTCAAAGACTCCAGGGAGCGGTACCGAGGCAATGTGTCGGGGTACAGGTAAGTGTTCTCTCTGCTACCGCACGGCAAGCTGTACCAGAGTGCGAAGTCTAGGACCAAAAGGCTCCTTAACAGCTTCTACCCCAAAGCCATAAGACTGCTGAACAATTAATCAAATGGCCACCCAGACTATTTAACCCCATTTGTTTTTACACTGCTGCTACTCGCTGTTTATTATCTATGCATAGTGACTTTACCCCTACCTACATGTACAAATTACCTCGACTAACCTGTACCCCCGCACATTGCCTCGGTACCGCTTCCTTGTATATAGCCTCGTTATTGTTATGTTATTGTGTTGCTTTTTATAATTTTTTACTTTAGTTTATTTGTTAAATATTTTCTAAACTCTTTCTTGAACTGCATTGTTGGTTAAAGGGCTTGTAGTAAGTAAGCATTTCACATGTGACAAATAAAGTTTGATTTGATTCCTTAGCATCGTTAAATGCCTTTCTGGGCATCACATAGTTTGTCAATTAATAAGGATATCTGCTTGAAACAGCCTCTAAATGAAAATTACATTCTCAAATAGCTGCCAGATCAGAGGTTTTTTTCGGGTTGCCAGAAAAAAATATAACAACTTTACAAAGATCTCTTTGCTGACATTCCACAGACCTGTCCCCTCCCACGACGTCACACGGATCCTTTCCTTCCTGCTTGCTTGCTAGCTTAGCTTCAGCTGTTGGCACTTGGCTGTCCAAGTGGTGCATTTGTGATCCTCCAGCTATCCCTTAACGAAATCGGGTCGTATTTAGGAGATTTTACAATAGTTATAGTAACAAAAGCTGCGACATATAGACCAGGTACTTATATCAGAAAGGCTTTCGAACCTCTGGGACATGGCCAGACAAGAGCAAGTCCTCCAGCTTGAGCCACCACACGAACTGAAATTTAGAGGTAAGAGGGCAGGGCCGGGCAGTTTGGTCTGCAAGTATTTGACCATTGTTCCAAGCTAGCTAACGTCAACGCATTATCAGTAGTGTTGTTGATAACTAAACAATGGGTCTGCACACGGTGTATCATATTTGGTTTCTAGAGCGGTGACAAGCAAAGGGACATTGCATAGCAACGTCTTCTACCTACCGATGCTAACCGGCTAATGGCTAGCTGTCATTTTCTTCAGTGGCTAGCTAGCTATCTTAGCCTGCAATGAAAAGCCAGGCCCTGGTAATTTCCTCAATCAATGTTAGTTGCATGTTATTCAGTTACTATCATAATCACGATCTCCCTTACTTACGAGTCAGTTTTTGCCACCATAAATTAAGATATTTCTGCTATAGCTACTAACGTTACTAGCTAGCTAAATGAAGTATAAGTAATTCATTTATAGTACTTTCTGAGGTCAGAGCGATACTAATGAAAATCCCATTTCACAATTACCTTTATGGATACATATAAGTTTCTCAATCCATTCGTGGGGCACATATTTGATTTAGCCCTGACCACACATGAACAAGCCCTTGATTAGTTGAATCAGCCCTTGATTGGTGTTATTCTTGGCCTGAAACTGCACCTCCTAGGGGAGCCCCAGGAATTGATTGAGAAATACTGCAGTAGAAAAGTGACTGTTGACAATTGTCAGGCGCAGGATCAGTGAGTTTTAGCAGAATTGTAAGGTTCTGAGTAGGACCATCTTACCGCTTGTAATTGAGTTATTGAACAGGCTATAATTGATGAATAGATTTGAGAATTATATTAGAGCTGTCCCCAACTAAAAATAAAATTGGTTGACCGAGTCATCAGGTTCTTTCGACCAATCGATTGGTTGACATTTTTAAATGTGTATTTTTTCCATATATAGACACATCTGATGTGTTTTAATCAAATCAACTATATGCACTGAGCTTGTCTGATGCTTTAAGCGCTATGTTTGTTGAAATATTAAGACACACAAATAATTAGAGGGAGTCCAACCAGGGAGTCCGACTGCAATTGATTTGATTGTGCCTGGCCGGGCTCAGACTTGCTGCACTGTATAATTTTTGTTTTTACAGCGAGTGACTGTGTGACTAGCACCGGTTGTCTCTCCCTCCTCCTTGCTGCAGCAAAGACTACAGAACATCAACAGTATTTATCACACTGTCCGTGTTGTTGAAGCTGCAACATGATTACAGACATTTCTCACTGAAAAGTTTTGTTACCGAAATCCCTAATTTGTTTAGGAAAAACATTCCCTATTCCCTCAACCCTTGGCCTTGCTCTCTTTACGTGACACGTATGCATCGCATAAATGTGACCAATCTGACCTATAGCATATCATAATTACATCAATAAATTGGTTATAACAAACTCTGAACACCGTAACACGTGACAGCAAAATGGATGCTGAGGACATGACAAATCAACTAAACTGCGGAATGTTCACTGGTTGCACAGGAGGTAAAGGGGAATTCAGATGTGTGGAATACATTTGACTAGTTGTGGAAAATACTGGAGATCAAGAAAAATAAGGTAAGGAGCCAGTTCTGCGTTCACATTATGTACCAAACAGGTGCTTTTATATTACTATATACATTTTCTGACCATTTGTAACAATATAAACAACACTAAATAAATGTAAAGGGTACCAGAGAATCTGTAACCTTTTAAAAAAAAATAAAGCCTTTATTACAGCAAAGACTCAAAACAGTTGCATGCATTCATGAATGCAATTGCCAAACGGTTTGTTTATTGTTATGCTAATTATTCAAGGTCGATTTTATTTTAAACCTAAAATGCTTGATTGCATATGAATGACTCGTATGCTGTGTGATGACATGAACGATTAATTGATTGATATAGTAGCCAATATAAGTATTGAAATATAGGCCTAAGCAAGTTAAGGTGTTAAGACTAAACAGGATGCGCTCTTAGGCCTACAGTTCGATGGTTGTTATACAAGGCAACTAAGCCTACTAATGATAATGACATTACTTATTATAATGATGATGATAATAACAATAAGGAGATCAAGAAAAAGTTGAGTTATTCTAAATATACATTTTCTGACAATTTGGAACAGTGTAAACAACACTAAATACATTACAAGTAATACCAGAGAGGATGTTCTAACGAAAACAAGTGTACAACTTTAGTACAGCAAAACGAAGATTAAAAACAGACGAATTTGTGAAATTGTTTATCTGACATGTGTTGCGTGAGGCTTGGTGCTCACGGAATCAGTTGGCTATTAAACAAACACAGAAACATGCAACACAAGCAGGATCTGAACACAAGCGAGATCAATCTTATTTCTGTAGATACTTTTGGTCATGTAGTGTATGTGGACACCTGCTCGTTGAACATCTCATTCCAAAATCATGGGCATTAATATGTCCTCCCTTTGCTGCTATAACAGTCTCCACTCTTCTGGGAAGGCTTTCCACTAGATGTTGGAACATTGCTGCGAGGACTTGCTTCCATTCAGCCACGAGAGTTAGTGAGGTTGGGCACTGATGTTGGGCGATTAGGCCTGACTCGCAGTAGGCGTTCAATGGGGTTGAGGTCAGGGCTCTGTGCAGGCCAGTCAAGTTCTTCCACACCGATCTCGACAAACCATTTCTATATGGACCTCACTTTGTGCACGGGGGCATTGTCATACTGAAACATGAAAGGGCCTTCCCCAAACTGTTGCCACAAAGTTGGAAGCACAGAATCTTCTAGAATATCATTGTATGCTGTAGCGTTAAGATTTCCCTTCACTAGAACTAAGTCGCCTAGCCAAAACCATGAAAAACAACCCCAGACCATTATTCCTCCTTCACCAAACTTTACAGTTGGCACCATGCATTGGGGCAGGTAGCGTTCTCCTGGCATTCACCAAACCCAGATTTGTCCGTCGGACTACCAGAAGTGAAGTGTGATTCATCACTCTAGAGAATGCGTTTCCACTGCTCCAGAGTCCAATGGCTTTACACCAGTCCAGCCAACGCTTGGCATTGAGCATGGTGATCTTATGCTGGTGTGCGGCTGCTCGGCCATGCAAACCCATTTCATGAAGCTCCCGATGAACAGTTCTTGTGCTGACGTTGCTTCCAGAGGCAGTTTGGAACTTGGTAGTGAGTGTTGTACCTCTACGCAGACAACACCATTCTGTATACTTCTGGCCCTTCTTTGGACGCTGTGCTAACAAACCTCTAGACGAGCTTCAATGCCATACAACTCTCCTTCCGTGGCCTCCAACTGCTCTTAAATGCAAGTAAAACTAAATGCATGCTCGCTGGTCAGCGATCGGTTGGTCACCCCCAAAGCCAACTCCCCCGTTGACCGCCTTTCCTTCCAGTTCTATGCTGCCAATGACTGGAACGAATTGCAAAAATCATTGAAGCCGGAGACCCATATCTCCCTCACTAACTTTAAGCATCAGCTGTCAGAGCAGCTTACAGCAGCTTAGAGCTCTTCAGTAAGGCCATTCTGTCAATGTTTGTCTATGTCGCCATTGCATGGCTGTGTGCTCAATCTTATACACCTGTCAGCAATGAGTGTGGCTGAAATGGCCAAATCCACTAATTTGAAGAGGTGTCCAGATACTTTTTTTCCCCCAGTGAAGGGAAATCTTAACGCTACAGCATACAATGACCTTCTAGAGGCCCTTTCCTGTTTCTACATGACAATGCCCCCGTGCACAAAGCGAGGTCTATACAGAAATGGTTTGTCAAGATCAGTGTGGAAGAACTTGACTGGCCTACACAGGAGTCGCTGGTGAGACAAGGACATCCCTACCGACCAAGCCCTCCCTAACCCGGACGACACTAGGTCAATTGTGCGTCGCCCCACGGACCTCCCGGTCGCGGCCGGTTACGACAGAGCCTGGGCGCGAACCCAGGGACTCTGATGGCACAGCTGGCGCTGCAGTACAGCGCCCTTAACCACTGCGCCACCCGGGAGGCTCAACATCAGTTTTGACATCACCAATGCTCTTGTGGCTGAATGGAAGCAAGTCCTCGCAGTAATGTCCCAACATCTCGTGGAAAGCATTCCCTGAAGAGTGGAGACTGTTATAGCAGCAAAGGGGGGACTAACTCCATATTAATGCCCATGATTTTGATGTTCAATGAGCAGGTGTTCACATACTTTTGGTCATGTAGTGTATCTGTTGTCTATTCTCTCCATCTTTTCCAGGTCCATTTACAGATGTCGTCACGGCCACCCTGAAGCTAGGCAACCCAACAGACAGAAATGTGTGTTTTAAAGTGAAGACGACAGCGCCTCGTCGATACTGTGTCCGTCCAAACAGTGGCATCATTGACGCAGGCACTTCCATCAATGTATCTGGTTGGTATCTTTTAGTTTGATTTATAGATGATCGTAGCAGAATAATCTCAGGAACGAATAGTATGTTGAGCTGGTCAACGGAAGGTAACTTGTTGCTAAGAGTTTGCTTGATGCCATTTGTCTGCTTTGTTTTGCAGTTATGCTACAGCCTTTCGACTATGATCCCAATGAAAAGAGCAAACACAAATTCATGGTGCAGTCCATGCTTGCTCCATATGACATGACTGATATGGAAGGGGTGGTAAGTGTCCAAATGGAATGTGATAAATCTGAATGTCACTAATTATGATCTGATGATCACAGTAAGTTTATTCAATCTGCATTTCTAGTTCTGTCTTACTGTCTCAAGCATCAACTTGTTTATGCGTTGCAAGTGGGACAAATGTGCTGTCAGGATATGCTTCTCTTATGAGTGTCATGGAGTTCCCATTTGGGTGTGGTCATCTTGGTGTTGCCTTATTATTCAGTTTTCTTTCGGCCCTCTTCTTCTTTTTCTCTCTTTCTCTCTTTCTATCCTCCTTCTGGCCGACAGTGGAAAGAGGCAAAGCCAGAGGAGCTGATGGACTCCAAGTTGAGATGTGCATTTGAGCTGCCACTAGAGAATGACAAAACTGTAAGTATCTCCTACATCTCATCATATTACTACATACAATTGCATGTTTTTTGTTGTTGTTGACATTCCTTCCCTCATAGATTACACCGTACAGTGTAAGATTAATTCAGAGCACCTTCATTCCATTCACAAATAGATTCTGAATGATTCGATCATCTCCACTCCATTGCATCTCTGAAACAGCCGTTGCCATGTTTTGTTTTTTATTTTGTGCTTCTCATCCCCATTCTGTTATTCATCTGCATGTTTCTGTCTCCACTCATTTCCACAGCATGACAGTGAAAGCAACAAAAATGTGTCCTCTACCCCCATAAAGTCAGAGCTCTCCTCACTCCCTAAGTCTGCCAGCTCCTCCCTGGATGACGGCGAGGTGAAGAAGATCATGGAGGAGTGCAAGAGGCTGCAGATGGAGGTCCAGAGGCTACGGGAAGAGAACAAACAGATCAGGGTGAGACTCAAATGTCCCTAGAACCCACAACAATCAGATCTGTTCGGCACAATGCATTTTATTTTCCTCATCTGTAACAATGCAGACTTACTTAATAGGCCTTGTTTGATATATAACAGCTGTTTTTGAGCAATAACAGTGAAAAGCAGTTACTGATCTCAAATCAGTCAATTACCCATCTCAAATATGAGGCCTATTAAGTAAGTCTGCATTGTTTCAGATGGAGCAAATAACTGACATTTGGCCTGTGACTCCTTCCTTCTAACCAGGAGGAGGATGGTCTGCGGAAGAGGAAGGTTACGTCCATGGCGTCCTCTCCCCACTCATCTTCCTCACAGGCCATGATAAGGGAGGAGGGCCTGAGTACCCGCGTGCTGGCGCTCTGCGTGCTGTTCTTCGTCATCGGTGTCATCATCGGGAAATTGGCCCTGTAGATGTAGCCAGCGGCAGCATGCTCGGAGGACCGAAAAAACCCCCAACAACAATGGGATGTGTACTTGTTTTTTTGCATAATGCAATATCACATGGGTTTATTTGAGTTGTGAAATTATTTACCATAAAAAAGCAAAGGTAATCTAGTGAAATAATGAAAAGAACCGGTCGGTCACGAGTCGTCTTGCCTTTTAATCACTGTATTTTCCATCCCTACTTGCACAGATACAATACAAATCATTGTGTGGGGATTGGGGAAATTGCAACGTTGTGTTCTATAAGCATCAATGATAGCAATGTGTTCCAGCAAGGTCAATGCTTTTCCTACAGCAGAACTAATGTGACTGAGTTCTATGACATTGTGTGAATGTTTTAATCACTGCTTTTTTAAGGCAAGGAGACCGTGCATTGTGTGTGAGTCGAGAGGCTGCCGGTGAATTTTAGCATGAAGGGGGGTAATTATGTAAATCCTGTCATCCAACTGATTCCTGTATGAAACATAAAATGGATTTTGGGGGGGGTAACTGAAAAATAAAATGTTAACCATCATTTTGTCCAAGACAGACCCCTGTCCAATGCAGTAGGTTGCTTTTTATTTTTATAATCAATTAGATTAAAAACACATTTCTATCACAGAATATGTACTGTCTCATAGTGCTGCAGTGAGTTAGGTCTACACATTTTAGTGTGTAATTTAGTGACAGTCTCTGAGGTGAAGGCACAGAATTGGTGACTTGTAATTTGGTCAAAGCCCCAGCCTGTGAAGGATGTCTTCAGGATCAGTATGTGGGTGGTGCCTTTTGCATCTCTGATATTTTAAGTAGAAATTTTGCACCAATATTGAATTTTAAGTCTGTTATATTAAATTAAGTGCCCTTTAACATAGACCACATTAATTCAATAAATCTGTTGTTTTTTGCATGAATTAAGGATTGCTAAATTGCCCAAATTCTGAATTTTGACATCCCTCCGTCAGCGATGACACTTCTAGGAAGATTTTACTGCACTTAGGCCTAGATTCAATTCGATCAAGCATTAACAGGCAATAGCCGACACCCGCATATCTGATGTTGTGGCGGTAACTGAGGTGTAACTGTTGGAGCTGCTCTTCTGATCGTTCAGAAGCCACAACTGCCAAATTCTCTAAAATGACGTTGGAGGCGGCTTATGGTAGAGAAATTAACCAATTATATGGCAACAGCTCTGGTGGACATTCCTGCAGTCAGCATGCCAATTACACACTTGTGTTAGAAGTTCAGAACGAGAAAGTGTAGACTATAGGGTGAATAGCCAACATATCTCAACACGTGATACATTCCTGAAATCCTCAAGATGTTCCCTAATCACCCCAAAAAATAAAAAATAATAATTAATATTCACAGGAGGCATGACATTTGTGTACACTTTGAGTCAAAACCATATTTTCAGTTTGCATTTGGTAGACTGAGACAGCAGGTTAAATAAGCTGGGACACCATTATTATAGTCCTAATTGTACCCCAATGACAATTCAAGTACATTTTGTGTGATTAGGAAACATCTGAGGAATTCAGAAATTCATCATCTGTTGGGCTAATATGTTGAACAGATGTCTGAAGCAGTTACAGAAGATGTAAATGCAAAAAGTGTCCCACTTTTTCTGAAATTACTCAAATAACAGTACAATACATATTACAGAACCAGCACCTTGCCTAACCTAAGTATAGGGGTTCCCTAATGTAAACTGGATCACTTTCTTCCATTGGAATAGCTTATAAGACTGTCCCACTTTAGCTACTCCATGCTGTCCTACTTTAGTTAGCTATAGTTGGTAAAGCAGGACAACTAAAAACATGACTGAATTACAAAATTGAAACATAATATTGGCAATTTTTTAAATGTATTTTGATGCATCAGTACATAGTATGCACATTTACATCAGAATTTGGCACTGCGTTATTTCTGGTAATTTTAAAGCCTTAACATCAAAACAGAGGAAGTGGGCCGAGAGAGTTTCTCCCACAGAGAGATAGGGAAAGAGAGGCTCAGATGACATCATGTAGCTGATTTTACCATGTGCTTTGCAGGGTAAGCTTGCTCTTCCCGCCTCTATGATATCACATCAATGAAGTGATGTGATTTTGATCATGTGGTTTCTCTGCAAGGGCTTAGTAACAGTTTTGATTTGCTCTTGTCAAACCAATAAATAAATGTCAGGATTATGGTGTCCCAGTTTATATAACGTCCTACTCTTTTTGAATTCACCCTATAGAAATAATGACACTCAAATTGAAAATTATAAAATTAAATAATGAGGATTTTGATCAGCCTAATGGAGGTGAGATTACATCTCACATTCCAGTGTTTGAGCATGTAAACAAGGCTGCAATGGATTTCTCTTAATGCTACTCTATGCAGCCAATGGCAATGTCCACTTTAGATAGGATTTCTCTTAATGCTACTCTATGCAGCCAATGGCAATGTCCACTTTAGATAATGCCGGGAGCTGCTTGTTGATTTGACAGCTCTAATGAGACTTCCTAAAAACACACCATTTTGATACATCTACAACAGGAAATAACTTTTCGTTGCAGGTTAGGAGAGCATTTCGCCAACCTTAACCCTTTTCCTAACCTTAACCTAATTATCCTAACCTGCTATGCTAATTCTCCTAACTTGTTGCGTAAATTCTAACCTGCTATGAAAAAGTAACTTCCGGTCATAGATGTATTGAAGTGCCATGTTTTAGGGAATATCCAGCTCCACCTCCGACATGCCAAAACAACCACTATGCGGATATCGGCTAAAGCGGATCTGATTGAATTGAGCCCTTAATCCCAAAATGTCTCCAAGTTTCACCATAATTGCAAAGGCTAGTTATTTTGTTGCTTTGACAGTCATTTCTGAAGATGATGTATTTCATGTGATTAGTGGTTTATTTACGACTGTCCCTCATTCAAGGTCAACCCTGTTATGTGAACTAAACTCTTGTTTTAATATGGTGAAGCCATTACTTTTTTTTAAATATATTTTTTTAAAGGAACATTAAACATCTAATAGTCAAATCCTAGAGTAAAATCAGGTGAGCTGGTTCTATTCTTTTTGGTCATTTTCTGGTGTTTTGTGGTAAATTGTTTATAATGCATTTAATGTAAAAAATGTTTTTTATAGAAACTGAAATAGAAAAAAATTATATATTTTTTCTTACTAGATCGAACCGTAACTGAACCGACCTCAAAAAACACTTGCTCAGCACTATGGACAACTGAGCGGGTGGAGCATAACATGTTCACCCTGTTAAAGGCTTTGTATGGTCATTCTGGCTCTGCAGTGGCTGTACAGCATTTACTGTGATACAGCCTCTGCAGAAAACAGAGCAAATATACTTTTTGTCCTTCGCGTAGCAGAGCAATTTTTTTTTGGTTAGTCAACTTCTTTTTTTCATTTTGTTCATTTTTTTTATTTTTTTTAATTAAAATTTCTTTTTTTTTCGTAGCAGAGCTATTGTGAAGGAAGTTGTCAAGGAAGTTTGTGTTTATATGGGACCTCCCACCCCAACCTACCATCAACCAATAATAATGGGCAGCCCTCCGCATTGTTACAACATTTGAGAGGCACATGGTGATGCGGTAAGGAGCTTGATTTGGCCTCTGCATGCCTCCGGAGGCTTGCGTCTTAACCTCCATACAAATCATCATACCACATTTTCAGATCAAGCATAAATTGGCTTTAATCCATACATAGATTAGGGTGACCACATGTCCCGGATTGTGCGGGACAGTCCCACATTTTATCCCTTTCTCCAACAAGGAAACAATCATGTCACACACAATCTGGGACATGTGGTCACCCTAATCTAAACACCACTAATCTTGAAAAAATGTTGATTTGTCCTGTATTTCAGTCAGACATTCTAACCTGTCTCTTGCAGTCACGCTGCGCTAATTCAAATATACAATATATATACAAATAATGTGGACACCCCTTCAAATTAGTCGATTAGACTATTTCAGCCATTCCCCTTGCTGATGTGCATAAAATCGATCACACAGCCATGCAATCTTTTTTTCATGGTTCGGGCTAGACCACTTACAGTGCCTTGCGAAAGTATTCGGCCCCCTTGAACTTTGCGACCTTTTGCCACATTTCAAGCTTCAAACATAAAGATATAAAACTGTATTTTTTTGTGAAGAATCAACAACAAGTGGGACACAATCATGAAGTGGAACGACATTTATTGGATATTTCAAACTTTTTTAACAAATCAAAAACTGAAAAATTGGGCGTGCAAAATTATTCAGCCCCCTTAAGTTAATACTTTGTAGCGCCACCTTTTGCTGCGATTACAGCTGTAAGTCGCTTGGGGTATGTCTCTATCAGTTTTGCACATCGAGAGACTGAATTTTTTTCCCATTCCTCCTTGCAAAACAGCTCGAGCTCAGTGAGGTTGGATGGAGAGCATTTGTGAACAGCAGTTTTCAGTTCTTTCCACAGATTCTCGATTGGATTCAGGTCTGGACTTTGACTTGGCCATTCTAACACCTGGATATGTTTATTTTTGAACCATTCCATTGTAGATTTTGCTTTATGTTTTGGATCATTGTCTTGTTGGAAGACAAATCTCCGTCCCAGTCTCAGGTCTTTTGCAGACTCCATCAGGTTTTCTTCCAGAATGGTCCTGTATTTGGCTCCATCCATCTTCCCATCAATTTTAACCATCTTCCCTGTCCCTGCTGAAGAAAAGCAGGCCCAAACCATGATGCTGCCACCACCATGTTTGACAGTGGGGATGGTGTGTTCAGGGTGATGGGCTGTGTTGCTTTACGCCAAACATAACGTTTTGCATTGTTGCCAAAAAGTTCAATTTTGGATTCATCTGACCAGAGCACCTTCTTCCACATGTTTGGTGTGTCTCCCAGGTGGCTTGTGGCAAACTTTAAACAACACTTTTTATGGATATCTTTAAGAAATGGCTTTCTTCTTGCCACTCTTCCATAAAGGCCAGATTTGTGCAATATACGACTGATTGTTGTCCTATGGACAGAGTCTCCCACCTCAGCTGTAGATCTCTGCAGTTCATCCAGAGTGATCATGGGCCTCTTGGCTGCATCTCTGATCAGTCTTCTCCTTGTATGAGCTGAAAGTTTAGAGGGACGGCCAGGTCTTGGTAGATTTGCAGTGGTCTGATACTCCTTCCATTTCAATATTATCGCTTGCACAGTGCTCCTTGGGATGTTTAAAGCTTGGGAAATCTTTTTGTATCCAAATCCGGCTTAAAACTTCTTCACAACAGTATCTCGGACCTGCCTGGTGTGTTCCTTGTTCTTCATGATGCTCTCTGCGCTTTTAACGGACCTCTGAGACTATCACAGTGCAGGTGCATTTATACGGAGACTTGATTACACACAGATGGATTGTATTTATCATCATTAGTCATTTAGGTCAACATTGGATCATTCAGAGATCCTCACTGAACTTCTGGAGAGAGTTTGCTGCACTGAAAGTAAAGGGGCTGAATAATTTTGCACGCCCAATTTTTCAGTTTTTGATTTGTTAAAAAAGTTTGAAATATCCAATAAATGTCGTTCCACTTCATGATTGTGTCCCACTTGTTGTTGATTCTTCACAGAAAAATACAGTTTTATATCTTTATGTTTGAAGCCTGAAATGTGGCAAAAGGTCGCAAAGTTCAAGGGGGCCGAATACTTTTGCAAGGCACTGTAGTTCCAGTGAAGGGAAATCTTAAAGCTACAGCATAAAATGATATTCTAGACGATTCGATGCTTCCAACTTTGTGGCAACAGTTTGGGGAAGGCCCTTTCCTGTTTCAGCATGACAATGCCCCCGTGCACAAAGCAAGGTCCATAAAGAAATGGTTTGTCGAGATCAGTGTGGAAGAACCTGACTGGCCTGCACAGAGTCCTGACCTCAGCCCCATCGAACAATTTTGGGATGAGTCAGGTCTATTCGTCCAACATCAGTGCCCAACCTCACTAATTCTCTTGTGGCTGAATGGAAGCAAGTCTCCGCAGCAAATGTTCCAACATCTAGTGGAGAGCCTTCCCAGAAGAGTGGAGGCTGTTATAGCACATAGAGAGGGGGGGACCAACTCCAATGGCTATGATTTTGGAATGCAATGTTTGACAAGCAGGTGTCCACATACTTTTGGTAATGTAATGTATATAGCCTATTAAAAGGATGTGGTACTGGTGATGTTAAACACTTCTCCAATCATTGTTTAGATCTAATATTATGCGCAGTGCAAGACCAGACGTTGGCCAACGTCATATGCCTATCATCAACCAATCATATTTTTCCAATCCCTTTCAGGCTAAATTCCAAATAAACTCGGAGAGGACAGTTCGGTCTGACTACAAAAGTAAGTAAATAGAAGTATTAGACTGAAAGATATTAGGTGATTTCGCCAAACGTATGAAGCTCTCCATGCACATTAGTGGCTCATGTATATTATTATTTGCTGCTACTTCATTCAATCCCGTTTTAAAAGTCACTCTTCCTAACTGTTTTACATTCCCTGAGACCAACCAGAAAGGTTTCCTTTTGGGCAAGAAAAAATAATAGGTTGGGTGTGCTTAAAGCCAATTTATGCTTGATCTGAAAATGTGGTCAGAGGCACTGTATGGATGGTGTGATGCAATTCTGTGCCCTCTGGAGGCATGCAGAAGCCAAATTGAGCTCTGTACGGCATTGCGTGCGCATCTCAAATTTTGTAACATTGTGGAGGGCTCTGTATAGCTCCACATTGACATGATTGGTTGACAGTAGGTGAGGGCGGGAGGTCCTGTATAATCACAAAATCACTTCCTTGACAACTTCCTGCACAACAGCTCTAAGCTGCTTGGCAAAGCACAAAAAGTATGAATGTCCTGATGATATTTGAGTGCAGCTGCAATACAAATAAAAAACTATTTACAAATAAAATATAAGGTGACCCCCGAAAGCCAGATGGAGATGGGTAAATTAGACATGCATTCAGTCTTTATATTACTGTAGCATGGCCTTGTGATAGATGCTGTTTTTTAGTCTCTCCGTCCCAGCTTTGATGCACCTGCACTGACCTCGCCTTCTGGATAAGAGCGGGGTAAACAGGCTGTGGGTCGAGTGGTGGATGTCCTTGATTTTTTTGTTTGTTTTTGACATCAGGGCCTGTAGGTGTCCTGTAGGGCAGGCAGTGTGCCCCACGGTGATGAATTGGGCAGACCGCACCACCCTCTGGAGAGCCCAGGGGTTGCGGGCTGTGCAGTTACTGTAACAGGCAGTGATACAACCGACAAGATGCCTTCAATTGCACATCTGTAAAAGTTTGTGAGGGTCTTAGGGACCAAGACTAAATTCTTCAGACTCCAGAGGTTGAAGAGGCGCTGTTGCACCCTCTTCAGCACACTGTCTGTGTGGGTGGACCATTTCAGATTGTTAGTGATGTGTACACCGAGGAACTTGAAGCTGTTCACCTTCTCCACTGCGGTCCTGTCGATGTGGATAGGGTGGTACTCCCTCTGCTGTCTCCTGAAGTCCACGATCAGCTCCTTCGTTTTGTTGATGTTGAGGAAGAGGTTATTTTCAGGGCCCTCACCTCCTCCCTGTAGGCTGTCTCGTCGTTGTTGGTAATCAGGCCTACTGCTGTTGTGTTGGAGGCGTGCGTGGCCATGCAGTCATGGGTGAACAGGGAGTACAGGAGGGGGCTGAGCACGCACCCTTGTGGGGCCCCTGTGTTGAGGATTAGCGTAGTGGAGGTGTGCACTGCAGTGTGCAGTGCGATGGCTTTTGCATCGTCTGCGGATCTATTGGGGCGGTATGCAAATTGAAGTGGGTCTAGGATGTCAGGTAAGGTGGAGGTGATATGATCCTTAACTAGCCTATCAAAGCACTTCATGATGACAGAATTGAGTGCTACGGAGCGATAGTAATTTAGTTCAGTTACCTTTGCTTTCTTGGGTACAGGAACAATGGTGGACATCTTGAAACAAGTGGCGACAGCAAACTGGGATAGTGAGAGATTGAATATGTCCGTAAACACTCAAGCCAGCTGGTCTGCGCATGCTTTGAGGACGCAGCTAGGGATGCCGTCTGGGCCGGCAGCCTTGCGAGGGTTAACTTCCTTCACAACATCTCTGCTCTGCTCCACAAAGTGCAAGACCTATGAATGCACCTGACTTCTGCGGAGTCCCCATTGCAGTAAATGCTGTAAGGACATTGCAGATGTTGGTTTGACCATGCAGAGCCTTTTTTGTCAACCCCATATTTTGCTCAGTCAGACATTTCCAAGTTTCCTAGTTCCTACTAGTACGTAAATGTGGCATACATTTGGAAATTAATAGCCACTTACTATAGTAATAGTAAGTAGTACTTTTTTAATTAACTTTTATTTAAGTTTAACATTGGCTCATTATGACAGAATGTTTAAAAAAAATACACATCTCAAAAGGCACCGATTTGGTTGAACGACTAATGACTGAAAGGAACGACTTATTAAATGGGAGAGAGAAACAGTGATACAACATTGGCCTATAGAGCCCCACATTAGAGGTGTCATAATACCCATAAAACCTAGCGGTCAAACAGGGAAATAATTCCAGTAGTTTCGAATCATTCATTTTTCCCATAGGGGTTTTTAGAAACTTTAAATAAGGGCTGTGTTTTGTGTAGGCTTACCCTGGTGTGATGTTTTGATAACCGTGTAAATGTCTCTCGGACAAGGTGACATCAATATATTAGGCTTATTTACACAGATTCACAGATTCAAAAATGCTAATTGGCATCCTAGTAGACTACATATCCCTCCAAGCTTGTCATCTCTAGCTCGTCATCTCTAACTGACACCTTTGCTAGCAGGTACATTTAAAGAAATGTATCCAATTGATGAATTACTACATTTAGCTAACATTAGATAATTAATCCAGAGATTCTTACCTTTGCCTCGATTCGGCAGTCTCGTCCAGATCATCATGGCATTTGTAGTTCTTGATAGCCACATTAGCAGCTAACTAACGTTTCATTTGTTGGCGTTAAATATATGCGAATATATTGATACAAGTCAACTGGTCCGAGAGAGATTTACATGGTTATCAAAAAAGTCTACAAACCCTCATTTGAAGTGTTTCTAAAATCCCCTATAGGAAAAATGAATGCTGGAAAAACGGTTGGAACCATTCCATTTGACCGCTAGGTTTTATGGGTATTATGACTCATACTGTGGTTCTCTATCAGGATGACAGCAAATTATGTTAGCTCAAGTGAATCCTGGAAGTGATTTAAGTCATATCGGCTGATTGCAGGGGAGTTAAGAGAAATATGCGATAACACCTCATTTTAAGGGGTCCTTACAAATATGCAACATACATTTTTCATGTACAGTACACGACAATATAAGGATAGGTTTGGACTCATTACGTTGCATTGATAGTTGGCTACTTTGTGTCCTAGTGCTTTGCTTTAGTTTTGAGTATCATCTGGGCATACTTGTTGAAGTTTTGATAAGATGTATTCAAATCAAATTCTCCCATATACAGTGTATTCGGAAAGTATTCAGACCCCTTGACTTTTTCCACATGTTGTTACGTTACAGCCTTATTCTAAAATTGATTAATTGTTTATTTCCCCTCATTAATCTAGACACAATACCCCATCACGACAAAGCAAAAACAGATTTTTAGAAAAAAAAAAGGAAAAAAAAGGAAATATTACATTTTCATACACTACCGGTCAAAAGTTTTAGAACATCTACTCATTCAAGGCTTTTCTTTATTTTTACTATTTTTACACTGTCGTATAATAGTGAAGACATCAAAACTATGAAATAACACACATGTAGTAACCAATTTTTTTTTACACAAATCCAAATATATTTTATATTTGAGATTCTTCAAATAGCCACCCTTTGCCTTGATGCACACTCTTGGCATTCTCTCAACCAGCAACCAGCCTCAACCACCTGGAATGCATTTCAATTAACAGGTGTGCCTTGTTAAAAGTTCATTTGTGGAATTTCCTTCGTAAAGCACTTGAGACAATCAGTTGTGTTGTGACAAGGTAGGGGTGGTATACAGAAGATAGCCCTATTTGATAAAAGTCCATATTATGGCGAGAACAGCTCAAATAAGCAAAGAGAAACAACCGTCCATCATTACTTTAAGACATGAAGGTCAGACAATCTGGAATATTTCAAGAACTTTGAAAGTCTTCAAGTGCAGTCGCAAAAACCATCAAGCGCCTTGATGAAACTGGCTCTCATGAGGCCCACCACAGGAATGGAAGACCCAGAGTTACCTCGGCTGCAGAGGATAAGTTCATTAGACTTACCAGCCTCAGAAATTGCAGCCCAAATAAATGCTTCACAGAGTTCAAGTAACAGACATTCCAACATCAACTGTTCAGAGGAGACAGGCCTTAATGGTCAAATTGCTGCAAAGAAACCACTATTAAAGGACACCAATAATAAGAAGAGACTTGCTTGGACCAAGAAACACGAGCAATGAAAATTATTAGACCGGTGGAAATCTGTCTTTTGGTCTGATGTCCAAATTGGAGATTTTTGGTTCCAACCGCTGTGTCTTGGTGAAATGCGGTGTGGGTGAACAGATGATCTCCGTATGTGTATTTCACACCGTAAAGCATGGAGGAGGAGGTGTGATGGTGTAGGGGTGCTTTGCTGGTGACACTGTCTGTGATTTATTTAGAATTCAAGACACACTTAACAAGCATGGCTACCACAGCATTTTGCAGCGATACGCCATCCCCTCTGGTTTGGGGTTAGTGGGACTATCATTTGTTTTTCAACAGGACAATGACCCAACACACCTCCAGGCTGTGTAAGGGCTATTTTATCAAGAAGGAGAGTGATGGAATGCTGCATGACAAAGGCTTCCACAATCCCCTGACCTCAACCAAATTGAGATGGTTTGGGATGAGTCGGACCGCAGAGTGAAGGAAAAGCAGCCAACAAGTGCTCAGCATATTTGGGAACTCATATTTGGGAAAAGCATGCCAGGTGAAGCTGGTTGAGAGAATGCCAAGAGTGTGGAGGGCTGGATATTTGAAGAATCTCAATTATAAAATATATTTTTATTTGTTTAACACTTTTTTGGTTACTACATGATTCCATATATGTTATGTCATAGTGTTGATGTCTTCACTATTATTTTACAATTTACTAGAAAATGTAAATTTAAATTAAAAATAAAATAAAAATTGACAGGTAGTGTTAGACCCTTTACTCAGTACTATCTTGAAGCACCTTTGGCAGCGATTACAGTCTCGATTCTTCTTGGATATGATGCTACAAGCTTGGCACACCTGTATTTGGGGAGTTTCTCCCATTCTTCTCTGCGGATCCTCTCAAGCTCAGTCAGGTTGGATGTGGAGTGTCGCTGGACATCTATTTTCAAGTTTCGCCAGGGATGTTCGATCGGGGTGAAGTCCTGCTCTGGCTGTGTGCTTAGGGGGGTTGTCCTGTTGGAAGGTGAACCTTCGCCCCAGTCTAAGGTCCTAAGTACTCTGGAGCAGGTTTTCATCAAGGATCTCGCTGATCTCCGTTCATCTTTCCCTCGATCCTGACTAGTCTCCCAGTCCCTGCTGCTGAAAAACATCTCCACAGCATGATGCTGCCACCACCATGCTTCACCGTAGGGATTGTGCCAGGTTTCCTCCAGACATGACGCTTGGCATTCAGGCCAAAGAGTTCAATCTTTGAGTCATCAGAACAGCGAATCTTGTTTCTCATGGTCTGAGAGTCTTTAGGTGCCTTTTGGCAAACTCCAAGCAGGCAGCCTTTTAATGATGTGTAGCTTCCCTCTGGCCACTCTACCATAAAGGTCTGATTGGTGGAGTACTGCAGAGATGGTTGTCCTTCTGTAAGGGTTTCCCATCTCCACAGAGGAACTCTGGAGCTCTGTCAGAGTGACCATCTGGTTCTTGGTCACCTCCTTGAACAAAAAAACAAAAAAAATCCCGATTTCTCAGTTTGGCCGGGCGGCCAGCTCTATGAAGAGTCTTGGTGTTCCAAACTTCTTCCATTTAAGAATGATGGAGGGCACCCTGTTCTTGGGAAACTTCAATGCAGCAGAAATGTTTTGGTACCCTTCCCCAGAACTGTGCCTCAACACAATCCTGTCTCAAAGCGCTACGGATAATTCCTCAGGCAAATAAGTTTTTTTTTGTTTTTCTCGCAAAAATGTCTAAAAAAGTGTTTTCACTTTTTTCTTTATAGGTTATTGTGTGTGGATTGATGAGTAAAAAGTTCATTTAATCCATTTTAAAATAAGGCTGTAACCTAACAAAATGTGTAAAAAGTCAAGGGGTCTGAATAATTTCCGTATGCACTGTAGTGTCTCTACTCTACATGGAAAACCCGGAATCGTTTTCTCCTTCCCTCCTGTGTTTTAAACGCAGCAGCAAATATGAGTCTTTTCAAAAGGGACCATCTCGGGACTAGTTGATGGAGTGTTTTCTCTCCACTTGGTTTCTACTGTCTGTATTTAAAATCCATGTCTTTGTGTAGCCTGAGGGGCTTGGATTGTGGGCGGCTGGATGGAGAATTGAGCTGTGAACACTACATAAAAACTGCAATGGCGCTTCAGACCATTACAACATGAAGGCTAACCACAATCATTGTATACAGTTTTAAACAAGTAAATCATTCAAATAGCAGAAAGCACAATTATTATAGATGGAAAAAGCACATATAGCATAATCATAATCATAATAATGAATTAAATGCATTTGCCTACTCTTATATTTATTGTGTAAGGAGAACTAAGCAAAGTACAGCCTTTGGGTGTTTAGAATGGCCCCAGTCAGTGTTTTGCATTATTTCTGGGATGGAATTTGTATATGAGTATGTGTTTGTGGGCCTGTAGCCACACAAACAGTATTTTGTGGATGCAAGATTTAGTCTTAGTTAGTTTATCTAAAGTTTTATGGGTTTATTTATGAAGATTGAATGTGTAATCCTTGAGCAATACCTCATAAGCCTGCTAACACAGCTGAGTTCTACAGGACCAAAGTTTTACCAAATCCCTGCATGACTAAACGTTGGACCCTCCCTCAACATATGACCTGTTGATTTCCAGTCAGAATAACTCAGACAGAAAATATTATGCTGATAATAATCCTTATTACTTAACAGATGTAATCTGGTTCAAATATGAATGTTTGCTAGAACAACTTTAAATGATCATTCTTATGGAGACAGGACTGTATTATTCTGACATAAATAGGGTTATCAGCACCTAGTGGTGAAAAGTGGTAGAGCATTCAGCTGTATATGAGGAACAAGAACATGGGGGGAAAATTACGTCATATCAATCAAACCTTAAATTATGGAAGCCTCCATGTTCAATACCCACACAACAGTGACACATAAGCTATTCTGATGTCACAGAGCATCACAGTCACCAGGAATAGCAAGCAATGACAATCATTCAGGCCATAGATAACACAATTACAGTTCCTAGGGCAACCAACCTGTAGATCTGGCTCAATATCAATGAGAAGACTCTTTTCCATCAAGTTAAATAAGACACATATGTTCTGCTCAGTTGTGTCATTGGCAGTTCTCTCCTCGCGTTCAGGGAGCATGGCACTGAACAGTGTAATCATATCAAGGGACATTCATGTTGGGCTGAAGAAACCCTGTTTCCAACAGCACTCCGCCCTTTTCATCACAATCCTGCCTCCTTTCCTCTTACTTCCTTTGACCCGTTGACTCATACTTGAGTCTTTTGCATTCCCATCCACATTCAAATACTGCAGTTCTTATTCTCTTGTACTTCCCTGAGCTACACTCCTGACAAGAGAAAGACATTCAGCAACAATTGTCATGGTGTAGGTCAAGACCAAAATGCAAAGACAAATACCCTAAAGATCCACGCTCTAATAACAGAAACCTCAACTGTTTGTACGTGTACAAAAAAAGCTATGTGGTGAAGTAGAATGCCTGTGTCTGGGTTAAATGAGAAAATACATCACCTTGGTTGGAAAACAACAGACTGAATTGAATACAGTCATGATGCATGTTATAGATTCAATCAAAAGTAGAATAGAACTGATGATAAAAGGTTAAAAGTAGTGAAGTAACAGTATAGGGCACTGTATGAGGAGATGAAGAACTGTCTAAGGACAGTGGACATGACTCAAGACAGGGCTAAAGGCAGGTGAATGAGATGTGGTTTTATCTGGTGTATGTTTGTCCTTGCCGTTGTGATTGTGTGTAAGGACAGGCCTCTTGCTGTCTGCACCAAAACAACTTTATTTTGCAGAGCTCCTCTTCTGAAAGTAGAAACCCATGTTTGATGTACATAATACATGAAAACTAGGGCACTGAAGTGAAAATGTAATACTGTACAGTCTGCCTCTGTTGTGGAACACTAGGAAGGACCCCAAAACAATACCATTTTTTGATTGTTGTTTTCTTTAGCAAAATAAAATATTCATGTCGAAACAAATAATGTTTTGCATTTGGATATTTTTCCATCACCCTTTACCTTAAAGCTAACAATGGTAAATAAACACTCACCCTTCAAAATGTTGTTTGCAGAAGTCACTAATGAAACAAAACCTGAACAAAACCTAATTGAAAAGGATTTCAGTTCTAGCAATACGCACACTATATCAAGTGTACAATTTGTGTCTTTGATTCTAATAAAATACTTTTAAAAATCCATAAACATTTCATATATTTATCTTTCTTTTGGTATATGGATCCAAAAATAAGCATTTAAATCATAAAGGATAGTTGGGGGAGAGAAATAAAAATAAAAATCTATGAATGGTTGTCCTCCTTCCTTGGAGAGATGGGGGAAACTGGCCCAGCTATACAGCGCAGTATAACACCGACTTTAGCTCATTATACACGTACAGTCGTGATCAAGGCACAGGGATCTTCTATTTTTTCAATAAAGTTGTACAAAATAATACATTTTACAGTCTGTACAAGAATAATAGTTCAGCAGTAAAGTAAAGACAGACATACAAATAGCCTTGGAAGGAGGGGGTGGAGGGGGGGTTGACCACATGAGTAAAGACAGACATACAAATAGCCTTGGAAGGAGGGGGTGGAGGGGGGGTTGACCACATGAGTAAAGACAGACATACAAATAGCCTTGGAAGGAGGGGGTGGAGGGGGTTGACCACATGAGTAAAGACAGACATACAAATAGCCTTGGAAGGAGGGGGTGGAGGGGGTTGACCACATGAGTAAAGACAGACATACAAATAGCCTTGGAAGGAGGGGGTGGAGGGGGTTGACCACATGAGTAAAGACAGACATACAAATAGCCTTGGAAGGAGGGGGTGGAGGGGGTTGACCACATGAGTAAAGACAGACATACAAATAGCCTTGGAAGGAGGGGGTGGAGGGGGTTGACCACATGAGTAAAGACAGACATACAAATAGCCTTGGAAGGAGGGGTGGAGGGGGGTTGACCACATGAGTAAAGACAGACATACAAATAGCCTTGGAAGGAGGGGGTGGTGGAGGGGGGGTTGACCACATGAGTAAAGACAGACATACAAATAGCCTTGGAAGGAGGGGGTGGAGGGGGGGTTGACCACATGAGTAAAGACAGACATACAAATAGCCTTGGAAGGAGGGGTGGAGGGGGGGTTGGAGGGGGTTGACCACATGAGTAAAGACAGACATACAAATAGCATTGGAAGGAGGGGGTGGAGGGGGGGTTGACCACATGAGTAAAGAATAGAATCCCATATCATTATCTTCTTCCTCTTTTTTTTTTTTTTTTTTTTTAATTTCAGGATTACTTTTTTCTTTAAAAATAAAACAAAGAGCATTGCCAGTAAAGTAACAGTGCAGGGTATGAGGTGAGGTTAAGAGAGTGGACAGGGAGGATGGGTGATGAAAGAGAGAGGGGGGCACAATGGCACAAAAGTTTACACAGACAAAACAACTGGAGACAGAAACAGGGCTGATCGGACTTCACTTATATGGTACTGTATATGTTTTTTGCACTCCGTTGAGTTCTGTGAACGTTGGCCTTTTCCCTCCCGCTGCTGTACAAACAAGGCAAAGTCATGTGACAATCCTGTGAGCGTCATGGTGTCCAAGCTCCACCAAATTGACATAGATATTCCCCTTCCCCCATGCCCTGCCCACCACGATGCTTCTCTGGTTTATTGTCAGTCATCAACGTTGCTTCTAGTAGGTATCTTGGCTGTGAAGTCATTGAAAGCACTGAGCCAGTCAATCTGTGGCTGCAGACAGTGAGCAGCTAAGAGTCTGAGCTCACCCAGTCCAGGACCATGTGGTCAAGTAAAAGCGTGTTCTTTTTCAGAACAGCAAGCAATTATCGGAGGGTAAATTTGAGAGCAAGTGTGTCTAAGTGTGTGTGTCTCAAAATATAAACTAATGGTGTGAAAAAGAGAGAGTTCGGTGTTATGTCAGCGTGTATACGCTTGTGTGTGTGGTGAAATGGGTTCGAGTCCTGAGCACAGTGCTAAAGTGCAGTGGAGTTCAGCTGATCTGGCTTGGATGTATTCTGTGTTTTGCAGTATTTCAATAGTCTTTCCAGGTTACTCCGTAGCTCATATCTAGTTTGACTTCAGGAGTCCCCAAGAGTACACCGAGTTAGGAGCAGGTCGACAGGGGTGGGTTTCAGGGGGGTCAGGGAGAGACCGGAGGTGGAGGTTCAGAGTCTGTGTTGTAGCCCCCTCCCATCACAAGAGCTCGTACTGCCGAAGGTGCATCCTCTGAATGATGTCCCGACAGTCGTTGAAGACCCGGCGGATGTTTTCCGTGTCGACGGCACAGGTAAAATGGGGGTAACAATAGTGCCTGCCGTCTCCGCTGGCTGTGCTGATCCTCTGAAATCACACAGTGAAACACAAATACTACAACCATCAGGACATCATCCACTTGACTCAATAACAAATCTAACATGAAGACAATGCTAACATATCCAATACAAGCAAGTCATCTCATTTGGCATCTTTGGTTTTGATTGGATCCTATTTTGTAATCAATACCATAAGATTCTATATAACATCAGCAGGGGAAACATTATATTTCTGCACTTACCAGGAACTCATCTCGTATGAAGTACTTTGCCCTCGTGACGCGTGGATCCTCCCCTGGTTCTGGTGTTGCTATAGAATAGTAAGTGATTGATGAGTGTTATGATTTGATTCTAGTACACCATCACACATTTTCAGTGTCACTAATCGCTATGATGATTACTTATCAGCCACAGCAAAGAACATTCAAGAGCCATCTACCGTGGTAAAAAGCAGAAGCACTGTGTGTGCGCGTGTGTCGCCATGTGTATGTGTATGTGTGCGCACCGTGTGTGTGTGTGTACAGTAAACATCCAGTCAAGTGTGACAACTTCTCACCATCATCCGGTGTGGTGTAGCGTGCAAACTCTGGGAAGTACTCTTCAATTTTTGATTTCCCAGCCAACACCTTCTCTGCTAGCAGGTCCTGTTTGTTGAGGAATAGGATGACAGAAATGGTCCGCAGCCACCTAAAAATAGAAACCCACACACAGAGAGGCTGGCTAAATACACTGGTAACAACAGGCTAAATACACTGGTAACAAGCAGTCAGTGGTCATTTACGGCTAGCAAATTGTACATTATTATGATGAGAGTATTTCAATAAAACAGAGGAATAGAATAGAACTCCATTGATTCCATAAATATTTGTGGGGAGGGGGTGTCATGGGTTGTGCTTGTATCACCTGTTGTTCCAGATGTTCTTGAATAGATTTAGAGCCTCCTGCAAACGGTTGGTCTGATTGTCCTCCCGGATCACCATGTTGTAGCTGCTACTGGCCACCACGAAAATAATGGCTGTTACATCTGTGAGGAAGACAGAGGGAGGAGGGACTCAGACAACCTGGTTTTGTTAAGCGAAATCAATGGCACAGTCAAAAGGCAATTAGCTTTAAGGCTGAGGCCGAAACACACAGTAATGGCAGAAAAAGCAAAAGGTGATAAAGTACAGGAAACCTGTAGTGGAACAGGGCTACAGACTATGGAGGACCCGTCTAGAACCCCCCAAAAAGTATCAATGAGAATGAATTGTGTTTGTGAGTGATTCTCTATTGGGTTGGCCAGATAAAATGGCAACACAAATGTTACCGTTAAAGCACTGGATCCATTTCCGACGTTCATCCCTTTGACCACCAACGTCAAACATGCTGTGGAAGAGATGTCAGTGCGATAAATATACCACACGCTACATACAACCTTGTGGCGTAGTAATGAATCACATGGAAGTTGCACTGTATGGACTCATACACGTCTAAAGGACTGAGTTGGAGGTTGATCTTCAGGTATAGTACTAATAACCAAATCGGAAGATAATCCTGGGTTATACTCACTGAAAATTGACTTTGTCCACCTGAAATCTGGTCTCAAAGATCCCAGAGGTGAGCACTCTGCATCTCAGTAGGTCCTGAGAGAAAGACGGGAGTCATTCATCTGTGTTATATTTCATCAATATTATGAAAGGAAGTTGATGGAGGACAGTAGGGATGTGTATCAAATGGAGGACGTTGGCCAAAAGTAGTGCACTATAGAGGGGATAGGGTGCCATTTGAGATGTATCCCTGGGCCTCTGATGATGGTGGCATTGAGACCATGGAAAGTCACCTGATCAGTGGGAGTGTAGTCACTCCGTTTCACAATGTCAATCTTGTCTAGAAAGCTGAGGAGAGAGAAAAAAAAGATTTAGAAGGATGGCTAGGACAGGACAAAATGGCTGAATTCAGTCAGCAGGGGCAGTGAAAATGCATGATGGTGAGCTTGTCTTAGTTTGTGGACAGGTAGAGGCCACTGAGCTCAATGGAATTATATACCCCTGTGTTTCGCCAACTGTTTTGTAGCAGGGAGGGACTGACCTGTGGTAAGCCATCGCTCCTTCCTCTTTGGAGGACGACTTAGTTTCTTTCTAAGACTTGAGAAGTGACTCAGTCAGTGTCAGCTAACTAAATGAGCAGCCAGTAAGTAACATCCCAGGGACCAGTGTCCGTCCAGGAACAAGGCGGTTGAGAGAAACACCAACATAGACATCATTGGTAGAGACACTTAGAGCGGAGAGGAATAGCAATCGTTCTGGAGTCATACTGACTTTGAGACTAATGTCCAATTCCATGACATACACTGAGTATACCAAACATTAGGAACACCTTTCCTAATATTGAGTTGCACCCATGCTGACTCCAATATTTCCCAAAGTAGTGGGAAGCATTTGGCTGGATATCCTTTGTGTTGTGGACCATTCTTGATACACACAGAAAACTGTTGAGTGTGGAAAAACTCAACACACATACAGAATCCAAGTCTCAATTGTCTCAAGGTTTAAAAAAATCCTTATTTAACCGGTCTCCTCCCCGTCATCTACACTGATTGAAGTGGATTTAACAAGTCACATCAATAATGGATCATAGCTTTCATGTGGATTCACCTGGTCAGTCTGTCATGGAAAGAGCAGGTGTTCCCATCTTAGTGTAGTTTACAGCTGTTTTACTTGGGTTTAAACAGTACCTACAGAGTGTCTAATACAACTGAACGCCACAAACTGTACCAACAGTGTGTGACAGCTGAATGCCGGTCTCCCAAGCATACTGAACACAGAGGAATGCCGAGCCTCTGGATAACCAGGAATGTGACACAGAGGGGTGAAATGTGACAGGTCTAAGTACAGGTAAGACATGGCAGGAATGAGTTGGCACTCACTGGGAGAGACAAAGGGACTAGGAGAAACACACAGAGATTATGTGAGTGTATGCGCTCATGTGCATTTACCATTCTTTGTTATGGCAACAAAGATGGCCAGAGATAACTATGCAGACTTCAGAAGAACACAGGTGGGGAGATGAACTCTTACTCTTTCCTTTCCTACACGTTACTGAAGAATGTTGTAAAAGTTAGAACTGTAAACTCTCCTTTCACAAGGGTTCACACTCACAAACCTGACCTAGCCCATCAGCCTGAACCCAAACAGACATATACACATCTCTAAATTAGTCTCTGGCACTGGGAGATTGAATGAGTGTATTAGAGTGAGTGGGAAGGATAGAGAGAGAGTGGGAGGGTGATAGAGATTAAGGTAGGAAAGGCGTAGAGAGAGATGGAAGAAAGAGAGGGAGGGTGATAGGTAGGAAGGAAATGGTGAGAAAGACAGAAAGTGTGTGCATGAAAGAGAGAGAGAGAGAGAGAGGGGGAGAGAGAAAGAGTAGTCTGACATTACAGAGCAGATTCAAAAATAGCTCCCTAGTGCCCTGGCCTCCAGCATGGTTACCATGGAGACAGAACCACAGGCTCTATAAATAGACTATCAGCTCAAAATCTTGTGTGACTGGAGTAGGGCCTGAGAGGGGAGAAAGAAAAAGAGGGAGAGAACCAGAGAAAAAATGAGGGAGCAAGAGATTGAGAAAGATGGACTGGGAGAGAGGAAGTGGGAGGGAGAGAGCAAGAGAGAGGTATTGAGAGAGGGAGTGGGAAAGAGTGAGAGAGAGGGAGGGAACAAAAGACTGGACCATCTGAACCACCTGAAGGGGTTGTCCTAGACTGTTAAGTAACACAATCAAATAAACAGCCCTCTTCAAACATTAGCACAATATGAATTTTTTATACAATCAGCTCAATCAAATACCACTATAACAGACTTAACTCTGAGGCTCCAGTCACTGTGGTTTACTTCCCCCTCCTCCCCTGTTCCCCTCCACCCATCCAACCACTGGTGAAATCTCGGTCTCTCCCTTTTTATGACTCAGGACCTACCATTTTTGGTCCCCGTTGCTGCAAATATCCTACATCACAGATGCGGAGCCACACAACAGTTGGAAAAGAAAGCAGAGGAAGAGAAGGAGAGGAAGAGAACGTGTGCGAGAGAGTACGAGGGACAGCGTGCCAGAGAGATAGAAAGAGAGCAAGAGAAAGAAAGTGAGGAGAGAGAGCGAGAGAGTGAAAGAGAGAGACACATAGCCAGAGGTGGCAGTGTTGATGCAGAAAGCTCTGGTGATGTCATACTGTTGTGTGTGTGCACAGACACGATGAGGAGCTGCGGAGGAAGAGCATGAGCTCAAGATGACTTCCATGACACAGAGCTCCGCTACCAATCAGCATTTTGAGGCAGAATACTAGCCTGTTATCTTGCCATTGAAAATCAGAACGGGTCTCTCTAGGAAATTGCTTTTTACAATAAAGTTTTGATGAGATTAAATATATTTTAGATTTGGGGTTTACAAACTTTAGCTGGTATTTTAGCCGCCTGCTAAATCTGAGCATGCCAGCCTTGAACTACAGTCCCATGTGTGCCCCTAATCTTTGGCTTAGAGTGTTTGTTTTCAGCAACACAGGCCTGTACAAGGGCACTGTAGCTATTCAAGACAGTTGGTCCCCTCTCGGCGGTGCAGTGCAGTGCAGTGCAGTGCAGTGCAGTGCATACTTACTACTGCGCACAGTCGATCAGCTGGTACTCATTGGATCTCTCAAAACACGCCCTCACGCCCTCATCCTGCCAGAGAGTCTTTGCATTTTCATAAAACTCCTGAGAGAGAGAGTGATATAAGGAGAGAGTGAATGAAAGAAGAGGAGCAGTGGAAGAGAGAAAGAGGACACAATTAATTCACATGGTACAATAACAATACATCGACTAAATTAAAGCAAGTAGAAAAGGAGGACACTGTCCATCATCCATGTCATGATTGAGGGCACTGATGTGCCACATCTTTTTTTACATTCCAATGGGGCAGCACACATATTAGGGATCTAGCATTTATTGACAGGACAACAGGTTATGTGGCCAGTGAGGGTAACTACCAAGGGGAGTTTCAATATAAGAAAAACAAAGTGGCATGGTCAGGCTGATGAAATTAAAGAATGTGCCTTTAAATATGAAAAAAAAAAAAAAAAAACAAGGCATGTTTTTACAGCCTTTTCAACATTTCCTTTAATGAGGAGAAATAAAGATGACATATGGTCGACAGGCTAGGGAGGGTCAGTTGACTCATAATCACGTAAAAATCTCATAACATTGAATGAATCATATTTCATTACATTCATTTAGCAAACAAAAGCTGTGCGGGTGTAATGATTCCAGTCAACTGGTATATCCAAAGGCCAATCAGTTACTTCCTTGTTTGAGATCTGTTGCATAAAGTGGGAATATCCACATAGCTTATTAAAGGACCAGAGTGACCACCCCATGGACAACATTCAAAGGGCTAAAAAGCACATAGAAAGGCAGATATACTCATCATCTCCCTCCATCGTCTTCCATTTGGACCATGGAACAAGAAACCCTGTCATGTATAAAACAACATCTTCTGGACAACTGGACCTTTGTGGAACAATGCATCTGCACACACTTGCATTACATTTAGGTTTGCTGTCCGATATATTTGTCCCACCGTTCGGCTGGCTTGGGTTACTTGAAGAGTTCCCTTCATCCACTCCATAAAAGAGCACTCATCATGTGTCTTAGTAACAGAGTCCTCCTTTATCATCAGTCATGCGCTTAAGAAAAATAAAAACTCCTCTCTAGGAACTGCTCATTGCATTACAGCAGCCGACCCAGAATCCTTTGGGGCTACAACTCAATGCTAGATTGTTTCTCTCTGCTCACTGGCTTGTCTGATCTTAGTTTTTTTCCATAATCATTTCCATTTCATCCTTTGGTATGGCCTTTTTTCAAATACACAAAGGCTTGTGTTGTTTTGCTAAGCATATCACAGGGAGTTTGATCTCGCTTTAAGTTTATTTTTAAAGCAACTGGTTGCCTTTTCCTGGTTAATAAACAACCATCTATTACTTTCTGCACATGATCATGTGCTATGTAAAATGCATCTGAATGGGAATGTCCCCTCTGGCATTCTAACTATGGTCAACTCCACTACAAAAGCATCATGTAGCCAGAGACAGGATAAGGAAGTGAAGAGCCTGGTAGCTTTGAATTTGAGAAAATTTACATTTTAGTGGCGTTAAGAATAACAACCTATAAAGCAGAGGTCGGCAACGGGCCGAAACCATTCTAATCAGTCGATTAATCAGCAGTCTGAAAACAAATCCCATACCACAACAACGCATTTAAACATGAAATGAACAGCCCAGACCATAGATATCCATACAAACGTCCCCCACCTTTTCCTCACCGTCTGTTTTTTCTATCTGTACTCTGAGATTAGGTGACCAGTAGAACCGGTTCCCCCTCAGCCCTGGGGGGTGCCAGAGAGGAAGCAGGGAGAGAGAGGGAGGGAGGCTTTGCCAACAGTATTACACTGTCTGACCTTCGAGTCATTCAACTCTCCTCCATTAGGAACGAAATCGCAGCCATTCAAACACCACAGAGCAAGACAGCAGTCAATCACATCCCTTTCACATGTAGGCCTACACACCCAAACTCAGAGAGAGAGATGTGCTAGGCCCAGAAAAAGGACAAGGCAATCTTCAATGACAGTCTATGGCGCAATGGTAGAGAAGCAACTATTCAACTGTAATAGTTCATATTCTTTCAGCCAAAGACTCATAAGGGTATCTAAATTAAAGCATAATAACAGCTAAAAATATGTTTTCATTTTGTTGAGTGACAACACGTCATCTGTTCTAGAGATAAGTAAAATTATCTCTAGGACACTATGGGCCCTATTCAATAAAAAAAACGTTAACAAGGTTTTTGTGATCAATATAAAACAAAGTTATTGGATGCACTTATAAATCCATTATAGATTCAATGGATTATGTTTATCCAGAAACCTGGTACCTGCTTAGCTTGAATAGAGTCCTATGTCCCTCCCAGCCAAGTCCTAACAGCCTGACAACTACCAGCAATCACCCTGTTGTTCAGATGAGCATCCCAGTGTGACACAGAAACATGTGGGTACCAGAGAAAGGTATTTAGTGGTGTTACAGGCACAATCAGTATAAACCAGTGGTACTAAGAGACCTCCAGGCCTTCCCTCAGGGCAGTCAATTAGCTAACAGGCATCGCATCGAGGCACTACCCCCTAATTTTGTATTTTATTTTACCTTTATTTAACTAGGCAAGTCAGTTAAGAACTATTTTCAATGACGGCCTAGGAACAGTGGGTTGACGGCCTTGTACCTTGTCAGCTCGGGGATTCGATCTGCAACCTTCCGGTTACTAGTCCAACGCTCTAACCACTAGGCTATTTGCCGCCACATCAATTACTATACTGTACCACAACCCACAGAGATACCTGCACCATGAGGCTTGCACCTGCAACAGAGACTACTGGATGGTCATTCCAAAGGGAACATGTACAGTACCAGTCAAAAGTTTGGACACACCTAAATTATTCCAGGGTTTTCCTTTATTTTTACTATTTTCTACATTGTAGAACAATAGTGAAGACATCAATACTACGAAATAACACATATGGAATCATGTAGTAACCAAAAAAGTGCTAAACCAATCAAAATATATTTTATATTAGAGATTCTTCAACGTAGCCACCCTTCGCCTTGACAGCTTTGCACACTCTTGGCATTCTCTCAACCAGCTTCATGAGGTAGTCACCTGGAATGCATTTCAGTTAACAGGTGTGCCTTATTAAAAGTTAATTTGTGGAATTTCTTTCCTTCTTAATGAGTTTGAGCCAATCAGTTGTGTTATGACAAGGTAGGGGTGGGTGGTATACAGAAGATAGCCCTATTTGGCAAGAACAGCTCAAATAAGCAAAGAGAAACAACAGTCCATCATTACTTAAAGACATGTAGTCAGTCAATCTGGAACATTTAAAGAGCTTTGAAAGTAAAGTGCAGTTGCAAAAACCATCAAGTGCTTTGATGAAACTGGCTCTCATGAGGACTGCCACAGGAAAGGAAGACCCAGAGTTACCTCTTGCTGCAGAGGATAAGTTCATTAGAGTTAACTGCACCTCAGATTGCAGCTCAAATAAATGCGTCATATTGAGTTCAAGTAACAGACAAATCTCAACATCAACTGTTCAGAGGAGATATCGGTTGAATTATCGGCGTGAATCAGGCCTTCATGGTCAAATTGCTGCAAAGAAACCACAACTAAAAGGACACCAATAATAAGAAGAGACTTGCTTGGGACAAGAAACACGATAAATGGACGATTAGACCTGTGGAAATCTGTCCTTTGGTCCGAGTCCAAATTTGAGATTTGTGGTTCCAACCACTGTGTCTTTGTGAAAGTAGTTGAACGGATGATCTCCACATGTGTGGTTCCCACCGTGAATTATGGAGGAGGAGGTGTGATGGTGCTTTGCTAGTGACACGGTCAGAGATTTATTTAGAATTCAAGGCACACTTAACCAGCATGGTTAGCACAGCATTCTGCAGCGATACACCATTCCCATCTGGTTTGCGCTTAGTGGGACTATCATTTGTTTTTCAACAGGACAATGACCCAACACACCTCCAGGCTGTGTAATGGCTATTTGACCAAGGAGAATGATGGAGTGCTGTATCAGTGTCACGTCTATTCCTGCTCCTCCCCTCCGGCGTTCGACGTTGCTGGTTTACGAACCACCAGTGCTGGGAACCATCATCACGCGCACCTGGTATCCATCATTACGCACACCTGCACTTCATCATTAGGCACACCTGGACTCCATTACTTCACTCATTACCTTCCCTTTATCTGGCACTCCCTTAGGTTCTTTCCCCAGGCAGTATTGTTTTCTGTGGTTCATGTCTAGACGCTACTCCTACGCTGTATCGTTCCATGTTTCTTGTTAAATTAAATTTACCACCTGCACCTGCTTCTTGACTCCCAGCATCTACGTTACAATCAGATGACCTGGCCTCCACAATCACCCGACCTCAACCAAATTGAGATGGTTTGGGATGAGTCAGACCGCAGAGTGAAGGAAAAGCAGCCAACAAGTGCTCAGCATATGTGGGAACTCCTTCAAGACTGTTTGAAATGCATTCCTCATGAAGCTGGTGGAGAGAATGCCAAGAGTTGCAAAGCTGTCATCAAGGCAAAGGGTGGATACTTTGAACAATCTAAAATCTAAAATGTATTTTCATTTGTTTAACACTTTTTTGGTTACTACATGATTCCATATGTTTTGATGTCTTCAATATTATTCTACAATGTAGAAAATAGTTAAAATAAAGAAAAAAACTCTTGAATGAGTAGGTGTGTCCAAACTTTTTCCTGGTACTGTACAAATGCTCACTCACACAGGTGTGTACATACATTAGAGTTCAACCGATATATTGGTTCACTAATATTAATCGGCCGATATTGGCCCTTTAACGGTATATGAGTATCGGCCGATAATTCAACCGATATTAAATAAATATGATGAAAAAAGGGACTCTCATGCTTACCTGAGCACTTGCGGCCATTCTCAGTATGTATCATTAATTTTACAATGTAGGAAATGAACATTTGAAGCATATTTTCTTGACCAATTGCCGTTTTAGATTTCTGAGAATTCTGTGTGTAAAAATTTTACTTTTTAATTTCCCCGGCGTAAAACAGTATATTGGCAGATATCTAGTTATCGGTAAGTTTTGTCCCCTCAAATCATATTGATCTGGCTCTAACATACGTTAATGCAAAGACAATGTCTATCTATAATGATTTGTGTGTGTGGTAGAAACATTGTCATACTCACAGATGTGAATTCAAAGTCCTTCTGATTGACTAGGTTGAGGACATATTGGATTCGGTATTGGTTGTGTTGATTGGCGAGCTGAACGGGAGGCGTCAGTGTACTCATAGCTGCTACTACGGTCTAAAGAGCGACACAAACATACACATTCAATACAAATCAAGTGACAACACAGGATTGTCTTGGGATATATTATATTCTATGATAAAATATTCATGATTCATGCTTAGCTGTTTAGAATGTTTTATTCTACATAGTACCTACCTACAGAGACATGAAGTACAAAGATTCAAACCGAATACTCACCTCAATAGCTTCTTTAATATTATTCTTGATATCATGAATTTTCTGCTTCTTCTCTCTGCAAAAAAACAAACACCCAATCATCCATGTTGTAATTATTTAAATATGTTTTTTAAAATATCATTGTCATACACAACATATATGCTGATGATACAGCAAACAAAAAACAAACATGTATGTAGATAATTGTCCAACAGCTGGCATACATGCACAATTTCCTAATATCATTCCTTCTGAACCTGACAATGTTTATGACTGTGACACATACATCTTCAACTATGTGAAACTCATATCTTCAACAGGTCCCAGTCTCCCAGTGCCTACATTGGACTTTAATGAAAATGCTCTACCTGCCATAACTACAAATAATCAGACGTCAAACATCATCCCACCTTAAAGAGTGGTAACTGAGCTGCAACAACCCATCAGTAGACGACAGTATCAGCTATCAAGTCAAATGCAATGGAGTTTAACAAGCAAAGGTGGAGTGCGCCAAACTGTAGGCTACGGGAAGCAACAGTGAGTGTCCTCCAACTGTCTCCAAATCTTTTTTTCTGATTCAGATGATGCAAAGCGAGATGTATTTTGTAGCGGGAAACATTTCACTAAGTTGAACACTGCCACTGATGTTTAGTTTATCCCAAGAACACAAACTGCATTTAAGTAGAGTAAGAGTGTGTCAGAGAATGAGGTACATCAATAGAAAGAGAGAGAAATGGAATGAAAAATAAAGACAGAATAGGAAACAGCCAGCAGGAGGGCTTGTATCCCACACAGACACAGCCTCTAGTTTATTGGCTTGAGGTAGATTGAGAAGGCCCTGTTTACATTTTCAACAAGATAGTCACTTTTTTTATCACATGATTCTTACAAAGTAGTGTGTGTGCACACTTGTATGTGACTGTGTGTGTGTATATATGATGTGTGTGTGTGTGGAGAGAGAATACGCAAAAACTATATATGAGAATGAGAAAAAAAATCCAGAAAATCACATTGTAGGATTTTTTTAAAAATCCTACAATGTGATTTTCTGGATTTTTTTCTTCTCATTTTGTCTGTCATAGTTGAAGTGTACATATGATGAAAATTACAGGCCTCTCATCTTTTTTAAGTGGGAGAACTTGCACAATTGGTGGCTGACTAAATACTTTTTTGCCCCACTGTATATGGAGAAAGCATGTGTGATATACATCCTTTCCTAATCTAAGAAGATACAATATACTTGGTCCAGTGTTTCAGAAAGGCCTGGAACCTTATCAATGGAAGTTACTGAATGCAAAAACAACATCCTTCAGGATTTAGGGAATCTACCAAAAACCTCCAGCAATTCCTTATCTTCCTTTTGCTTGTACAGTATATGTTCCTCCAGGACTGACTAAAAAACATTGAGAAGTCAGACACACTGCCCTGCACTGTATCCATTTGCTAATGCAATCCTTAAGTTTAAGTGATACACAGTACAGTTAAGTTATCACACAGACACAACCAACTAATAAATGAATGTCTGAAATGTCTAGGATGTGACCAAGTGATGAACTGAGCATATTCACACACACAAGATAGAGCGCTGCAGTTGTAAGTGTTGTGGAGTCACAAGATGGGTCACACGGAGCTGGGGGCCTTAGATGCTGATGTGCTCGTCTAACACAAGCCACTCACACCCAACCAGTGCCTGAACCTCCAAACCTAACCTCACAAACTGGAGATTAAACCATAACCCACCAATGCACAGATTCCTGGACCAACACCAGATTCAGGCCTAACCCCCCAACCAACCTAGTCGCCTGAGCCTAAACCTCCAACAACCAACACACCAGGGCCTTGAAGCACCCGTCACCAACCAACGCACAAGGGCCTTGAAGCACCGATCTCCTAACAACGCCACAGGGCCTTGAAGCACCCGTCACCAACCAACGCACCAGGGCCTTGAAGCACCAGTCTCCAACCAACACACCAGGGCCTTGAAGCACCCGTCACCAACCAACGCACCAGGGCCTTGAAGCTCCGATCTCCTAACAACGCACCAGGGCCTTGAAGCTCCGATCTCCTAACGCACCAGGGCCTTGAAGCACCAGTCACTAAACAATGCACCAGGGCCTTGAAGCACCAGTCTCCAACCAACGCACCAGGGCCTTGAAGCACCCGTCACCAACCAACGCACCAGGGCCTTGAAGCTCCGATCTCCTAACAACGCACCAGGGCCTTGAAGCACCCGTCACCAACCAACGCACCAGGGCCTTGAAGCACCCGTCACCAACCAACGCACCAGAGCCTTGAAGCACCCGTCACCAACCAACGCACCAGGGCCTTGAAGCACCCGTCACCAACCAACGCACCAGGGCCTTGAAGCACCAGTCACCAACCAATGCACCAGGGCCTTCACCAACCAAGCACCAGGGCCCGTCACCAACCAACGCACCAGGGCCTTGAAGCACCCGTCACCAACCAACGCACCAGGGCCTTGAAGCTCCGATCTCCTAACAATGCACCAGGGCCTTGAAGCACCAGTCACCAACCAACGCACCAGGGCCTTGAAGCACCCGTCACCAACCAACGCACCAGGGCCTTGAAGCACCCGTCACCAACCAACGCACCAGGGCCTTGAAGCACCCGTCACCAACCAACGCACCAGGGCCTTGAAGCACCCGTCACCAACCAACGCACCAGGGCCTTGAAGCACCCGTCACCAACCAACGCACCAGGGCCTTGAAGCACCCGTCACCAACCAACGCACCAGGGCCTTGAAGCACCCGTCACCAACCAACGCACCAGGGCCTTGAAGCACCCGTCACCAACCAATGCACCAGGGCCTTGAAGCACCCGTCACCAACCAATGCACCAGGGCCTTGAAGCACCCGTCACCAACCAACGCACCAGGGCCTTGAAGCACCCGTCACCAACCAACCCCTTGAACCCCACAGTATTTGTTTCTGAAGGAAGTTTAAATCCTCATCTTTACATCTGTCCATACAATCAGACTAATAATTCTTAAATCGAAATCTAAGACTTCACAGTAAAAACTAGGCGAGACACCTAGACAGTATATTATAGTGGCTATTGAACTGAGGGAGACCATCAATTGTTACTAGCCTCTCATCATGTGCTGTGCACAGGTGAATCTAATGTGTTTTCTACAATTCAGGTATGGCAAGACCAATACATTTTGGTTCCTTTGAGATTACCCCCCCATCACTCTGCTTGTAAAGTCTCAAACCCTGATCTATATTCACAGTTGTAGAGCATAGTCTGGAGAAGGAAACCATACTTACTCTGCATTGAAGCCATTCACATGGAGGATTCGCATCTGTTTCACTATGGTGCTCTTCCCTGACTCACCAGCCCCTGTGGGTGGGGGGGGGGAAGAGATGGTTAGAATTATTTCATAGAGTATAGAGAAATGCCCTACCCTGACAGCCAACAGAGACGGCCTTTTGGAATGTGATGCTCAGAAGTCATCTACAAAAAAAATAATTGTAAAGAGAGACACGTTCAAAGTTATAGTTCAGCACTTCAAACCTGTGAAATAAACATTAGGAATTATTCTAATTGAAATGGGTTATTATGCCACTTGACCGAGGTCTCACTCAGCACCAGTAGAGGCCAGGATTTGGAGGAAGTTGCCCTTAACCTCTGATCTGGGGTCAGATCATAGAGAATGTTAAGAGGCCTCTAGTGGCCAAAAGGCCATTTTAGCATGGGCAGCGCCATTGAGGGCTTCCACCATTTTAATATGGTCAGCTGGGTGGAACTTCCAACTTCATTGGCTGATTCCTCCTGGTGTCCCTGTTATGTGTAACCAGGTCATCAAGAGGCATCAGTTAATAGGGGAGAAGAAATTGACAACTTCTAAATGGATATAGCTTCAATGGCACTGCCCATGCCGTCAACGACGCCATAATGGCACGGATACAACGATGAGGCCTCTCTCTCTATGGGTCAGATATAGTTTTATCTTCCAGTTGGTTAAGGTCAGGATTTAAGTTTGATAAACTGTTGTGGTAAGGGGCAACTTCTACCTTGAGCTTAAGATCACCTCTGTCCGAGTCAAACAACTTACAATAGTGGGAGGTTTGGTGAATCCACACATACAGTAAAATGTAAATGAATGGGTGCAATATTAACCTGTTGAAATCTACTAATGCAATAGTATTACCAGCTTCACTTATAACCAGGGATGTAATGGTAACACAAAGTAACATGTAAAACCTATCAAGTCTGATTTATTTTCAATTGGCTAGTTTAGGTGTGTGGACATCCCCATGTGAAAATAACTAAGGAAGTTCTTCATCACAGATCCATTCGAATGCCTGATTCACACTATAGGGACAACCCAAACTGGACTGTGTTGGCTCTGGTATTGTCTTTTCACACTGTTCTTTCCAGCACAGTTCTCGTGGTGGATGCATAAGTAGGCTAGCTCAGTACAGCTTGGTTTGAACCTAGTGTGAATCAAGCATAAAGGTGTCAACAATACACACATGTCACTGTCAAATCAAATAGATGACTGTAATGATGAAAGTGAAAATCTTCTTTCCCATAGCAGTGATCTCAAATGTTACGAGCTTATCATGGTTGGTTCATGGTCGGATGTTTCTCCATCAACACTGTCCAACAAAATTCTTACTCACAAATAGGCCAACATCTGACAACTTGCCAATGGCACACACAACAAAACGTGTCATATCATAGAAAAGTGCAAAGAGCACAGTGCTATATCTAAAGCAGCATTGTAGTAAAGCTTTTGTTATGGTTAAATGGGAGTTCTGTTCCGCTTTCTTTAGTTACCACAACTTCCTCTCCAACAGAAATACCGCTATGTCATTCAATACACTAGGTATCAGGCAAATTCTAATAAAATATTATCATTAAGAGAGGACATTTTGACTGCTTTTACATGATAACAGTACCATGAGTACAGAAGTGTCAGTGGTAGAAATGTTCACCATTCATTAATTCACACATAGGCCCACCTTTAAATATACAGGCCTATGAATTTGAAAGTTGTCAAGCAGCTAGTAGTTCTGAAAACAAAGCCACAACACACATGCAGAGCCTCAACACCCATGTTTGATATAGATTAGGCACGAGCTGTTACAATCACACAGGCTCAAGACTAAATGTATCAAATGTGAAGAAACAATAACAATGTAGCAATAAGTAGACTTCAATTATGTTAGAGAATCAAGGCTAACTGATACCCAACTTAAACAGCATACCAGCAACCATGTCACATATGAAAAAGTTAAATGAGACTAGGAGTGTACGAGGAAGGCCTACAGAGACAACAATATCCTATATCACAACATCAAATAGTGTGCCATATAGGAATAGAAACAATGTTGCCAATGAGGCCTTGCCTACAACACATCAGATTTCCTTCAACAAACTTACCCAAAAGTAGTAGCCTGTGAGTTGCTCTATATACCTGTTTGTCCTTCTGAAGTTGTTTCTCTATCTTTTTGTTTGCTTCTCTTTGTGACTTCTCCTCATTTCGCTGATCTTCAGTCTTGCTGTTGCCCAAACAACCCATCTTCCCGCAAGAAATAGGGTCCAGGGGAGGGGGAATGTGAAAAAATAAATAAACAAACTATTCTAGATCCCTCTGTTGGCCCACGGAATTGAGAATAATATTAACGACATGTATACAGTCTTGTTGTTTAGTGTTACGTCGAACTAATCCGTTTTAAAACGTTGTCCTACCGCGCTTGTAATTATGTGTACATAATGCGTATTTTCAGTAGATCTTGCTGTCAGAGGGTAGGAGACTGTTGATGACGACACCCAGGCCGCCCTCTCACTTGGTCAATTCTGTTAGGGTTTTCCTTCTTCACATATAGTTTTTATATACCGATATTGATGACCATCCACAGATGTTAAGGTTGATTGAGGCTTTTACCTCTTTCACATTCAATTGAGGAGGGGATAAATAGCTTATTTTCATCTCACGAACAGCCCGGGTCTCACGTCTCACTGTTGCCTGTGACAGGGACCCAAACTCGGCATGACACAGAAACTCGGCTGTACAATGACATGGATCTTTTTGGCAAAAGTTATAATAAACATATTTTGGGGAAAGGCGTATTTTCTGTGTATTTCCTTAAAACGGCATTTCTCTACGCATAGCCTATAGATAAACTAGATAAATACAACTATATTAAGGCTACACTTAACGAACTACATGTGTAATATTTCCATTGCTTCCGTCTTCATTCAACTCCTTTTATATCCATAAGATGATCCTCGATCTAAACTGTGAGTCCGATTTTCAGTTTAGATCCCCGAAATAATATAATTTTCCTGATTTTCCCCCGTTTCTGTGATGGCTGTTCTTTGCTGTTTTTTTCTCAATCCAAAGGGCCTTCTCTGTCTTTTCTTTTGTTGCTGAAATGTGTACCCCTACTCACATCAGCAAGGTTCCTAATAGCGCTTTGATAGTCCCCAACACATTCTTAAATGGGTTCTGATTCTTCTAAACATGAAGAAAATACAAAAATCCTTCGAATGTTTCCAGTTTCTTGCATATTTCTTTTGAATTCGAATGGTTGGTAGAGTTTACATGTGCATATACATTCATAAATATAACGCGGATTGTAATAACACATTCCACTATGACGGCAGTTCCCTCCTGGGCTGGTCGTGGGAGATTAAACACGGGAATAACCAATTATTGAAGGTATTATTTTCCCCTTTTTCTCCGGGAATAGCACATTGAGATAGACAGAGCAGAATAGATGGGGAGGGGCAAACAGCGAACATTGAACTCTGGGAAGGACCAGAGCTTCATCACATGATTGTACAGAACGTCAGCATGGTGAAATTCTGCAGAGAAAACGGCGCCCTCTTCAATGAAAGGGTAGATTGGGACCCTCAGCACGGGCCACTCGAATAACTGGGGCCCTTTCCATTTCCCGATGTTTTGACGCGCAGTGGCACTATATTACCCAATTGATTTTAGAATATATGTTCCCAGTGTTTATTATTATTATTAATATTTTTTAAATCATCTCATGGGCAAACAGGTTAATTTATGCTCCAGAGACATAGGACTTTAGCCTAGCCTAGTTGAGGTTGGTAGTCATTTTTGGTACTGAGTAGACAGGGGTGTTTTTTCAATTGTGAATTATAATTTATTCTTTATTACTGGACTGGAAATGAAATAGAATGCTCTGAGCACTGATCAATCCCGTACAGTCTACATCTGTATATCCAGGGGTTACATAGGCTGAGTTCTGCCACTTCAGAATGGAACTATAGAATTATAATTCTGAATTATAATCCCAATTTTATTCTAATCCCAACTGTATGCTTTGATGGAATACAGCGTAGGCTACATTTGGGATAGAACATTTGTCCAATTTGGGTGACATTCTTACCCACACGACAAAGCCTTTCACTGACACCCTCTGCCACAATGTAAGACTTTGTCATGTCAGATCTCCAAATCTGAATGTGAATCATGATTTCTATTATGAATCCATTTCATGGGCTGTATTTGGATATCCAATGGGACTCTTGTGTGTGTCACTGTCATTGTTCGGATTGTTTTATTTAATATCTTACTGGAATTCCATTTGGACAGTTCTCTGTATATAGAATGTCATCAAAAATGTCCCTGTTCATATTCTCAGTTTTGACTCAAAATCTCAATATATAGTTTTTCATCATCCCCAGTGGTTTGAAAGGTATTTAAATGAGATCATCTAGTATGTTCTATGCTCTAGAGATGTATTGGTGTTCACATTTATCAACATCTCATGACTTCCATGTCATTGTCACCATACATTGTAATAATGTGTAGCCTAGAGATCTGTGATGGTTTTAGCCTTTGTTGCTGTCACATCTTCTGGGCACTAGAGGGCAGTAATAACTTGGCTATTAACAAGGTATAATACCATACACTACTAGTTTTCACGCTTTATTGTACAAATACAGTTTCAGCATATGGTAAAACACCTCATTATACACTCAATTTATGTCTGAACATTGTAGACTTCAAATTGTAAATTCACCACATTTACCTGTATTTGTAAAGGAATTTTATCCCTCAAAAGCGTATGACTTGTAAGAGAGATTTTGGCCTACTTATGTGGTTATTGTGTTGTGTTGTCAACAGTTTGTCTGTAAAAATACTTTAAAGTACAACTTAAGTCGTTTTTTGGGGTTGTCACGTGTGCTCTCTCTCTCTCTGGCCTCTAGGTCACCAGGCTGCTCGTTATGGCGCACACCTGTCACCATCGTTACGCGCATCAGCACATAATGACACTCACCTGGACTCCATCACCTCCTTGATTACCTGCCCTATATGTCACTCCCTTTGGTTCCCCAGGCGTCGTTGTTTCTGTTTCAGTTTCATGTCTGTTATGTTTTCACTTATTAAATTATTCACTCCCTAAACTTGCTTCCCGACTCCCAGCGCACTCGTTACAGGGTTACCTTTACTTTACTATTTATATTTTTGACAACTTTTACTTCACTACATTATTAATGAAAATAACGTACTTTTTACTCCATATATTTTCCCTAACACCCAAAAGTGATCGTTACATTTAGAATTGTATTGATTTATTTTACCTTTATTTAACTAGGCAAGTCAGTTAAGAACACATTCTTATTTTCAATGACGGCCTAGGAACAGTAGGTTAACTGCCTGTTCAGGGGAAAAACGACCTTGTCAGCTCGGGGGTTTGAACTTGCAACCTTCTGGTTGCTCTAACCACTAGGCTACCCTGCCACCCCGAATGCTTAGCAAGACAAGAAAATTATCCAATTCACACACTTTTCAAGCGATCATCTCTACTGCCTCCGACCTGGTGGACTCACTAAACACAAATGCTTAATTTGTAAATGATGTCTGAGTGTAGTGTGCCCTTGGCTATCTGTACATTTAAAAAAAACAAGGTGCCATCTGGCTATAAGGAATTAGAAATAATTTATACTTTTGAGACCTAAGTATATTTTAGCAATTACATTTCATTTTGATACTTAAGTATATTTCAAACCAAATACTTTTAGACATTTACTCAAGTATTTTACTGGGTGACTTTTTCATGAGTAATTTTCTATTTAGTTATCTTTACTTTTACTCAAGTATGACAATTGGGTACACTTTTGGGTCATAGGTCACTGGTCACATGTATAGGCCCACAGGTGATCAGGAAGTAGCGCTACACAGTCGTTACCATGTTCACCAGTAACAATTTTGGAATGATATGCGCTTACGGTAACTAAATCTGCCAGTATGGAATTATTGATGTATTTTGCTGCTAATAAATAGGTAAAAAATCCAACCAAAGATCTATGTTTGGAAAGTGGTTTCTTTTGCAAGCATTTATGAACATCTGCAAACCCACCTGTGCCAAAGTGTAGAATTAGTCCTCTTGTGATACATCCATTGGCTCCCAATTGATAGTCACTACATGCCTAAGTAACCCTACAAACATGAGCAAGTGTGGATGGACTTCTCTGGTGGTGAGTGTATGATAAGCTCCTGAGTGGACCTATACTTACTGAAAGGCCCTAAAAGCCCAGTAAGATATGGTAATCCTTTGGGCGTTAAGGTAGGCTCTGGGGCATGCTGATGCTGCTGATCTGTTCGACTTTGGAGCGTTGGGGTCAATTAGAGAAACTCTCCAAGGAACTGTGGTCCATCAGCAGAACAGATGGGAGTCCCTTTCCGTACCACTTTACCGAAAGCATTCATATGGCTTTTTTATGGTCCCTTGGATGGTCCCATATGGATGACATTGGATTTATGAACAGGCATAAGTAGTCTATGTAAGTAATGGTATAAGTGAAATGATCCAGTTCATGTCATCAAACATTCAACGAACGATCCCACTGGCACAGACGCCAGTTCAACGCCTAGTTTTGATGGACATTTGGTTTAGTTGTCAACTAACATAAATTCAATGTGAACGCAACCAAAAATGTGATTGGATTTAAGTTAAAACTTGGTTGAAAAAGTAAGAAATTCCTTTACATTGATTACTTTTTGCAAATCCAATCAGTTTTCCACATTGATTCAATTTCATCACCTTGAATTTTTGGGTTGAAATGGTGTGGAAACAACGTTGATTGAACCAGTTTTTGCCCAGTGGGATTAGTGCTAACCTAAATCACACTGTGTCCTGTGAACTAACTTTGAAGTTTTACTTTCTACTACTATTTTCCCCTCAGACATAGAAACACCTTCATGTCTTCACCTGAGAGCCTTTGCAATGGGTAGCCAATGGAGATATCAAATGGCGACCAAACCATTAGCAAAGGTACAAGTGTAATATCACTTTCTCCAGGATTGTAGTTGAAAGTCAAAGTATTCCTCCATTAAAACACTTCATGACAGCCCGCTTGGAGTTTGCCAAAAGGCATCTAAAGAACTTTCATACCATGAGAAACAAGATTCTCTGGTCTGATGAAACCAAGATTTAACACTTTGGCTTGAATGCCAAGAGTCACGTCTGGAGGATACCAGGCACCGCTCATCACCTGGCCAATACCATCCCTACGGTGAAGCATGGTGGTGGCAGCATCATACTGTGTGGAACTGGGAGACTAGTCCGGATCAAGGGAAAGATGAACAGGGCAAAGTACAGAGAGATCCTTGATGAAAACCTGCTCCAGAGTACTCAGAGCCCGGATTTGAAGCCGATCGAACATCTCTGGAGAGACCTGAAAATAGCTGTGCAGTGACGCTCCCCATCCAACCTGACAGAGCTTGAGAGGATCTGCAGAGAAGAATAGGAGAAACTCCCTAAATACAGCTGTGCCAAGCTTGTAGCGTCATACCGAAGAAGACTCAAGGCTGTAATCACTGCCAAAGGTGCTACAAACAAAGTACTGAGTGAAGGATCTGAATAATTGTATAAATGTAATACTTCAGTTTTTAATTTGTAATACGTTTTCAAAAATGTCTAAAAACCTTTTTTTGCTTTGTCATTATGGGTTATTGTGTGTAGATTGATGAGGGGGGGGGGGGGATTATTTAATACATTTTAGAATGAGGCTGTAACGTAACAAAATGTGCAAAATGTGAAGGGGTCTGAATACTTTCCGAATGCACTGTATATAGTACATTGGAAGAGGCACTGTATATAATGTGTACATTATACTTTGCTCATTTCCCTTTCCAGTTAAATAATTGTTTAATGATACGATTTTTGTCTAAGAGGCAAGGCTACTTACTCTAACTTGGACAAGGCTACTTACTCTAACTTGGACAAGGCTACTTACTCTTACTTTTGACTTATTCCTAACTATTGACTATTGTGTCCAGGGGACAGTTCCCAACAGTTCTATAGTAACCCAGGCATCTGTAAGGCCCATTGGCCTCCTGAAGTCTACTCACAGCACTTTTAACTGCACTGTCAATTAAATATTAGTTGCATGCTCAGCACTCATTGGCGTAATCAATTTAAATCTCCCTCGGAGAGTAATTGAGTGGATTTCTCCTTGGTTAAAGACTTTACCTCCGGGCCTTGTTCTGATCCGGAGCGTCCACTCGAACACAGTTGATTATGTTGTCCTGTAGTTTGGTTTATAACATGATTACTATTTCAGCATGTAGTTAAGTTCACGGTAAGTGAATAACTCTAAATCTTGATGAGGTACAGTATCTCTAGACTGAATAATTGATAAATACACTACAGTTTGCTTGCTATGTAGTAAAATGCATGTAAATGATAAATGAAAACCTTACTTTAAATGGGAGACAACCTCAAATGTAGGATTCTATGGGAGATGAAAGCAAGCTATGAAACAAGAACGACTTTTCGGTGGAGATATTGGGGGGATGAACATTTTAAAACGCATTTCCTTCAATTCAGTTTGACATGGCGTATTATGCTTCTTTTGAGAGGTATTTTTAGGGATATTTGAAGGGGTATTCTGAAAAAACAATAAGTGGAAGGAGAAGTGGAAGGCCTCCCACCCCCATTTTGCCATGGGGCAGAGAGAAAAATGTGCTGTTTTATAGCTCATCTCGTGCTTTTCTTCACAGTTTGCCATGAGGCTGAGAGAACATTTTGATGTTTTAAAGTAACTATCCAGTGAAAATCTCACATGCTGTTAACCAAAGAATATTGCTGACTCATCACATATTCCTATTTGTGGCCAAAGCATAAATTCAAGAAAAAACACTTCAAAAACCTGACCTCAAACTTGTATCTCAAACAGACCATTTAAAAAATGCTTGCTATGTCCATATAAAGGATGATGTCATCCTCCTGAGGAGGATGAGCTGGCCAATCAGCGGTATACTTGTCTGAATATTTTTTATTACCGATATAAGCCCACAACATTCCAACACAGAAGAGCTGTTTTATTTTTTTATGTTTGGAAACAAAACTATTTCACACATATTGTAACTAATTATAGGTCATATTTCAAAGAAATCTGCAAATCAAATCAAACTTTATTTGTCATAAAACATGTGTAGACCTTACCGTGAAATGCTTACTTACAAGCCCTTAACCAACAATGCAGTTCAATAAAGAGTAAAGAAAATATTTAACAAATAAACTAAAGTAAAAAATAATAAAGTAACACAATAAAATAACAATAACGAATATACAGTGCGTACTGGTACCGAGTCAATGTGCGGGGTACAGGTTAGTCGAGGTAATTTGTACATGTAGGTAGGGATAAAGTGACTATGCATAGATAATAAACAGCGAGTAAAAACACTGTAAAAAAACAAATGGGGGGTTCAATGTAAATAGTCTGGGTAGCCATTTGATTAATTGTTCAGCAGTCTTATGGCTTGGGGGTAGAAGGTTTTAAGGAGCCTTTTGGTACTAGACTTGGCGCTCCGGTACCGCTTCCCATGTGGTAGTAGAGAGAACAGTCTATGACTTGGGTGACTGGAGTCTTTGACAGTATTTTGGGCTTTCCTCTGACATCGCCTAGCATATAGGTCCTGGATGGCAGGGAGCCTGGCCCCAGTGATGTAATGGGCCGTACGCACTACATTCTGTAGCGCCTAACAGTCAGATGCCGAGCAGTTGCCATACCAGGTGGTGATGCAACCATTCAGGATGCTCTCGATGGTGCAGCTGTAGAACTTTTTGGGGTACCGAAAATATTTGCATGGGTCCCCAGATCCTGCAAAAGTTGGTGATGTGGATACGAAGGAACTTTAAACTCTCAACCCGCTCCACTCAATGTTAATGGGAGCCTATTCGGCCTGCCTTTTCCTGTAGTCCACGATCAGCTCTTTTGTCTTGCTCACATCGAGGGAGAGGTTGTTGTCCTGGCACCACATTGCAGGTCTCTGACCTCCTCCCTATAAGCTGTCTCTTCATTGTCAGTAATCAGGCCTACCACTGTTATGTTGAGAATCAGTGTGGCAGACGTGTTGTTGCCTACCCTTGCGACCTGGGGGCAGCTCGTCAGGAAGTCCAGGATCCAGTTGCAGAGGGAGGTGTTTAGTCCCAGGGTCCTTAGCTTAGTGATGAGCTTTGTGGGCATTATGGTGTTGAACACTGAGCTGTAGTCAATAAACAGCATTCTCACATAGGTGTTAATTTTGTCCAGGTGGGAAAGGGCAGTGTGGAGTGCAATTGAGATTGCGTCATCTGTGGATCTGTTGGGGCAGTATACGAATTGGAGTGGGTCAGTGTATCTGGGCTGATAATGGTGATGTGAGCCTGGACCAGCCTTTCAAAGCACTTCATGGCTACCGACGTGAGTGCTACGAGCGGTAATCATTTAGACAGGTTATCTTTGCTTCCTTGGGCACAGGGACTATGGTGGTCTGCTTGAAACATTTAGGTATTACAGACTCGGGCAGGGAGAGGTTGAAAATGTCAGTGAAGACACTTGCCAGTTGGTCAGCGCATACTTTGAGTACACATCCTGGTAATTCGTTTGGCCCCACGGCTTTGTGAATGTTGATCTGTTTAAAGGTCTTGCTCACATCGGCTATGGAGAGCGTGATCACACAGCCATTCGGAACAGCTGGTGCTCTCATGCATGCTTCAGTGTTGCTTGCCTCGAAGCGAGCATAAAAGGCATTTAGCTTGTCTGGTAGGCTAGCGTCACTGGGCAGCTCGCGGCTTGGTCTCCCTTTGTAGTCCGTAATAGTTCAAGCTCTGCCACATCTGACGAGTGTCAGAGCCGGTGTAGTAGTATTCAATCTTAATCCTTTATTGGCGCTTTGCCTGTTTGATGGTTCGTCTGAGGGCATGGCAGGATTTCTTATGTGTACGGATTAGTGTCCCACTCCTTGAAAGTGGCAGCTCTAGCCTTTAGCTTGATGAGGATGTTGCCTGTAATCCATGGCTTCTGGGTTAGATATGTACATACGGTCACTGTGGGGATGATGTCGTCGATGCACTTTTTGATGAAGCCGATGACTGAGGTGGTATAATCCTCAATGCCACAGACATATTCCAGTCTGTGCTAGCAAAACAGTCCTGCAGCATAGCATCCGCGTCATCTGACCACTTCTGTATTGAGCGAGTCACTGGTACTTCCTGCTTCAGTTTTTGCTTGTTTTCAGGAATCAGGAGGATAGAATTATGGTCAGATTTAACAAATCGAGGGCGAGGGAGAGCTTTGTATGCGTCTGTGTGTGGAGTAAAGGTGGTCCCCTCTGGTTGCACATGTCACGTGCTGGTAGAAATGAGGTAAAACGGATTTAGGTTCGCCTGCATTAAAGTCCCCGGCAACTAAGAGCGCCGAAACACTGGACAGTTACTTTGACGCTCCAACCAAATTCACATAGAAATATGAGTTATAGGTCTGACAGATTACCAGGACACATACTCAGAGCATGCGCTGTCTAGCTGGTAAGTGTCTTCACTGACATTTTCAACGCTAAAGGTAACCTGTCTAAATGACTGTCACTCCGTTGCATGCACATCTGTAGCCATGAAATGCTATGAAAGGCTGGTTATAGCTCATCGTCCAAGACACCTTGGACAACCTCCAATTCACATCCCGCCCGAACAGATCCACGCAATCTCTATTGCACTCCACACTGCCCTTTCAAACCTGGACAAAAGGAACACCTACAGTACAAATGTAGTATCTTAATTTGATCACTATTTTCTTGCTGATAATTTTTTCTGCACTGCACAGCAGCAAATGCAAACTTGTAGTGTATTTGAGTTTTAAAAACAATTCTAAAGTTTGTAATTTCTACTTTGAAAATTCAGACTTCTTTTGCCCTAATGAAAATGTATTAACCTCTACAAAAATGTCTGTTAATTATAATCCACATAATAATTGTCTTGCTATAGCTTGATAAATATCCTTGCGATAACTGCAATTATTCCTTATTGCTCCGATCATTGACTAACAGTGAAATGTTTCCCCTCAGAGCTACACATGTGCTTACAGTATCAACACCATGCTTGATTTACTTTGAAGGGACTCTAGACCTACATTTACATACATTTAAGTCATTTAGCAGACGCTCTTATCCAGAGCAACTTACAAATTGGTGCGTTCACCTTATGACATCCAGTGGAACAGCCACTTTACAATAGTGCATCTAAATCTTTTATGGGGGGGTGAGAAGGATTACTTTATCCTATCCTAGGTATTCCTTAAAGAGGTGGGGTTTCAGGTGTCTCCGGAAGGTGGTGATTGACTCCGCTGTCCTGGCGTCGTGAGGGAGTTTGTTCCACCATTGGGGGGCCAGAGCAGCGAACAGTTTTGACTGGGCTGAGCGGGAACTGTACTTCCTCAGTGGTAGGGAGGCGAGCAGGCCAGAGGTGGATGAACGCAGTGCCCTTGTTTGGGTGTAGGGCCTGATCAGAGCCTGGAGGTACTGAGGTGCCGTTCCCCTCACAGCTCCGTAGGCAAGCACCATGGTCTTGTAGCGGATGCGAGCTTCAACTGGAAGCCAGTGGAGGGAGCGGAGGAGTGGGGTGACGTGAGAGAACTTGGGAAGGTTGAACACCAGACGGGCTGCGGCGTTCTGGATGAGTTGTAGGGGTTTAATGGCACAGGCAGGGAGCCCAGCCAACAGCGAGTTGCAGTAATCCAGACGGGAGATGACAAGTGCCTGGATTAGGACCTGCGCCGCTTCCTGTGTGAGGCAGGGTCGTACTCTGCGGATGTTGTAGAGCATGAACCTACAGGAACTGGCCACCGCCTTGATGTTAGTTGAGAACGACAGGGTGTTGTCCAGGATCACGCCAAGGTTCTTAGCGCTCTGGGAGGAGGACACAATGGAGTTGTCAACCGTGATGGCGAGATCATGGAACGGGCAGTCCTTCCCGGGAGGAAGAGCAGCTCCGTCTTGCCGAGGTTCAGCTTGAGGTGGTGATCCGTCATCCACACTGATATGTCTGCCAGACATGCAGAGAGATGCGATTCGCCACCTGGTCATCAGAAGGGGGAAAGGAGAAGATTAATTGTGTGTCGTCTGCATAGCAATGATAGAAGAGACCATGTGAGGTTATGACAGAGCCAAGTGACTTGGTGTATAGCGAGAATAGGAGAGGGCCTAGAACAGAGCCCTGGGGGACGCCAGTGGTGAGAGCGCGTGGTGAGGAGACAGATTCTCGCCACGCCACCTGGTAGGAGCGACCTGTCAGGTAGGACGCAATCCAAGCGTGGGCCGCGCCGGAGATGCCCAACTCGGAGAGGGTGGAGAGGAGGATCTGATGGTTCACAGTATCGAAGGCAGCCGATAGGTCTAGAAGGATGAGAGCAGAGGAGAGAGAGTTAGCTTTAGCAGTGCGGAGCGCCTCCGTGATACAGAGAAGAGCAGTCTCAGTTGAATGACTAGTCTTGAAACCTGACTGATTTGGATCAAGAAGGTCATTCTGAGAGAGATAGCGGGAGAGCTGGCCAAGGACGGCACGTTCAAGAGTTTTGGAGAGAAAAGAAAGAAGGGATACTGGTCTGTAGTTGTTGACATCGGAGGGATCGAGTGTAGGTTTTTTTCAGAAGGGGTGCAACTCTCGCTCTCTTGAAGACGGAAGGGACGTAGCCAGCGGTCAGGGATGAGTTGATGAGCGAGGTGAGGTAAGGGAGAAGGTCTCCGGAAATGGTCTGGAGAAGAGAGGAGGGGATAGGGTCAAGCGGGCAGGTTGTTGGGCGGCCGGCCGTCACAAGACGCGAGATTTCATCTGGAGAGAGAGGGGAGAAAGAGGTCAGAGCACAGGGTAGGGCAGTGTGAGCAGAACCAGCGGTGTCGTTTGACTTAGCAAACGAGGATCGGATGTCGTCGACCTTCTTTTCAAAATGGTTGACGAAGTCATCTGCAGAGAGGGAGGAGGGGGGATTCAGGAGGGAGGAGAAGGTGGCAAAGAGCTTCCGAGGGTTAGAGGCAGATGCTTGGAATTTAGAGTGGTAGAAAGTGGCTTTAGCAGCAGAGACAGAAGAGGAAAATGTAGAGAGGAGGGAGTGAAAGGATGCCAGGTCCGCAGGGAGGCGAGTTTTCCTCCATTTCCGCTCGGCTGCCCGGAGCCCTGTTCTGTGAGCTCGCAATGAGTCGTCGAGCCACGGAGCGGGAGGGGAGGACCGAGCCGGCCTGGAGGATAGGGGACATAGAGAGTCAAAGGATGCAGAAAGGGAGGAGAGGCGGGTTGAGGAGGCAGAATCAGGAGATAGGTTGGAGAAGGTTTGAGCAGAGGGAAGAGATGATAGGATGGAAGAGGAGAGAGTAGCGGGGGAGAGAGAGCGAAGGTTGGGACGGCGCGATACCATCCGAGTAGGGGCAGTGTGGGAAGTGTTGGATGAGAGCGAGAGGGAAAAGGATACAAGGTAGTGGTCGGAGACTTGGAGGGGAGTTGCAGTGAGGTTAGTGGAAGAACAGCATCTAGTAAAAGATGAGGTCGAGCGTATTGCCTGCCTTGTGAGTAGGGGGGGAAGGTGAGAGGGTGAGGTCAAAAGAGGAGAGGAGTGGAAAGAAGGAGGCAGAGAGGAATGAGTCAAAGGTAGACGTGGGGAGGTTAAAGTCGCCCAGAACTGTGAGAGGTGAGCCGTCCTCAGGAAAGGAGCTTATCAAGGCATCAAGCTCATTGATGAACTCTCCGAGGGAACCTGGAGGGCGATAAATGATAAGGATTTTAAGCCTGAAAGGGCTGGTAACTGTGACAGCATGGAATTCAAAGGAGGCGATAGACAGATGGGTAAGGGGAGAAAGAGAGAATGACCACTTGGGAGAGATGAGGATCCCGGTGCCACCACCCCGCTGACCAGAAGCTCTCGGGGTGTGCGAGAACACGTGGGCGGACGAAGAGAGAGCAGTAGGAGTAGCAGTGTTATCTGTGGTGATCCATGTTTCTGTCAGATGAACTCTGCCTTGTTGGCCGCAGATCGGCAGTTCCAGAGGCTACCGGAGACCTGGAACTCCACGTGGGTCGTGCGCGCTGGGACCACCAGATTAGGGTGGCCGCGCCACGCGGTGTGGAGCGTTTGTATGGTCTGTGCAGAGAGGAGAGAACAGGGATAGACAGACACATAGTTGACAGGCTACAGAAGAGGCTACGCTAATGCAAAGGAGATTGGAATGACAAGTGGACTACACGTCTCGAATGTTCAGAAAGTTAAGCTTACGTAGCAAGAATCTTATTGACTAAAGTGATTAAAATGATACAGTACTGCTGAAGTAGGCTAGCTGGCAGTGGCTGCGTTGTTGACTTTGTAGGCTAGCTGGCAGTGGCTGCGTTGTTGGCACTACACTAATCAAGTCGTTCCGTTGAGTGTGATAGTTTCAACAGTGCTGCTATTCGGGGGCTAGCTGGCTAGCTAGCAGTGTTGATTACGTTACGTTGCGTTAAAAGAACGACAATAGCTGGCTAGCTAACCTAGAAAATCGCTCTAGACTACACAATTATCTTTGATACAAAGACGGCTATGTAGCTAGCTATGTAGCTAGCTACGATCAAACAAATCAAACCGTTGTACTGTAATGAAATGAAATGAAAATGTGATACTACCTGTGGAGCGAAGCGGAATGCGACCGGGTTGTTGAGTGAGGAAGTTCTATTCGGTAGACGTTGGCTAGCTGTTGGCTAGCTAGCAGTGTTAAGGACGACAAATAGCTGGCTAGCTAACCTCGGTAAATTAAGATAATCACTCTAAGACTACACACTCTAAACTACACAATTATCTTGGATACGAAGACAGCAAAGACAACTATGTAGCTAGCTAACACTACACTAATCAAGTCGTTCAGTTGAGTGTAATAGTTTTTACAGTGCTGCTATTCGGTAGACGGTGGACGTTAGCTAGCTGGCTAGCTGCTGGGCAGATAGCAGTGTAGACTACGTTAGGACGACGGAATACGATAATTACGCAATTATCTTTGATACAAAGACGGCTATGTAGCTAGCTAAGAAGAAATTGCTAAGATTAGACAAATCAAACCGTTGTGCTATAGTGAAATGTAATGAAATGTAATGAAAAGTTATACTACCTGCGGGCCGAAGTGCGAATGCGACTGCTCGCTCCAACCCGGAAGTGAATCTCTAGACCTGCTCTAGTATTGAGTCAGGGATAGACTAGGACCAGAAATCGGCCCGGGCAGGCCCACTGGGCTAAAGATGGACCCGTCCATCTGGCATTTGCCAGAATTGGCAGTCTGCCCCATCAGTGAGATCTCTTCATATTCAATAACATATTCCATGATCTCAGTGTTGATCTAAGATTGGATTAGTTTAGAACTCCAATATTTGAAGGTGCACGTTAATTGAATTGAATGACCTGATTACTAAATGTCCCTAGTAAAAAAAAAAACACGATGTGTATCCTAGTTTCTCCACTCAGACAATTTGTTGTGTTCACCATGCGCTGCTGCCGCAGTCACTGGCTCTTAATGGCCTTACGGCCATGAATTTTAGATACACTTCCCCTCACCAGCAGAAACTTATGATGAGATGCAATAAAATACATGGGCCAGTCAAGAGCTTAAATAAAACACATCAATGTCCCATATTTTATTTGTATTGTATAGCTTGGTCTCTGTAACAGTAATTGACAATACCAACAAATGGCCACAAAGTGAAATAGTCTAGCCACATCTATGACTAAGTGTATGATTTTGCTCTGCCTAATGAATACTCAGAGAGAGAGAGAGAGATGGAGAAAGAGGGGGTCAGAATGAGACTGAGGAAGGGATTCACACATCTGCATCTAAAACCAACGAAACACCATTTAGTTCTTGCTCCTTTTGTCTTGGAACTTCCTTTCATTTTGACTGAAGCTCCTCTAAATCAGGACCGCTGAGTGGGATCATTCTTCCAATGTATCACTGTGTCTGGTCTTTCCAGTCCTGTCTGTCTGTGTGCTGAGGTCTGGGATTCTACTGTTCAAGCCAGTGTGTCTGCAGTAGGGAAATGTGTCAGAGGACGGGAGTTACCTACAGCCACAGGCAACCTAGAGAGTAGTCTGATCAGAGAGCTGGGTGTCTCTCACATGCTAAGGAGACATGGCGGGGGATATTGTGGTGGGGATACTCTATCATTTAGTACTACCTCTTCTTCTGCTTGCAGGTAAGTTGGGTTTGGAAGAATGTAAGTTAAGAATTCAAGTGTTAGGTAATAATACAGCAGGATGGTGGACTTGTTAGTTATTTATGTCATAGCAGTGGTTTTTCCAGTTCAATTGAGAGATTTTGCTTTGATAAAGTGCTTAAAGAATACTGCTAGAAACACCATTTTGGATACTTTACAAAAAGCACAGATAATGTATGTGAGACATGTTGTCTGGGGGAATGCGCAGATTAAGCCATTATTTCTTGTTTCCCCTGATGGTAATTCTTTGAGTGGACACAGAAACATTGTAATAATGTGAGCATGTAGTCATTGAGTAAATTGTGCCATAAAACTGTAATGGGAAATAAAATGTTTGAGTTGTTGAATAGTATGTTTATTGTATTGTTCTGTTCTCAACAGTACAATATTGAGCATGTGAGTTCAGAGATGTGTGTAATTGTGCACTAAAATCAGATAACTTTGAACTTTCCAGATTGTGGAATTTTCACTTTGCCCTCAAATGACATCATTTCTGAGTATTCCAAAGGAGCATGTTGACAACTGGCCATGCCTCTCATAATGTTATATCAAGGATACAAAATCAACTCTGACCAAAATATTATTGCAGATCATTTTATGATGTTTTTAGCTGTTGTATAAGAAAGAAAAAATAAACAAACAGGGAAACTTTTGCCTTTCACCTTTAAGACACATTTTCCATGTTAATTGTATTTTTTTAAAGTGTATTTTCTACCGCACCATCAAGTAAAGAAAATCAAGATTCCAAGTAATTTCAATAAGAAAGAAATATAATACTAATTAAATTATACTTTGTGTTTTGTATTATTAAAAGTTTTAAGTTCAAACTAGGATCCATGATTTTGTTGTCCGTTTCATTGGCATTGTTGGTTGAAGAAGACCAACAATAAAATAAAATGTGGTGTGACTAGTAAGCAGCATTGTTTTTTTAGCTAGCTACTTGTTAACTGTGTGATGGGGCTTTGTTCAGTCCAACACGTATGCATTTTGTACTAGTAGGTGCAATGGATCAGAGCATTCTATTACCAATGCCTTTTCTCTTTGGTGGATGAAACAGTAGGCTATTTATTTCTAGCAGCTGTTGATTAATTATGGGTTTCTGTTTCAACTGTGCTTATTTGGATTTTCCATAAGATGGACTCAACATAATGAACAATCACATAAAATACAGCACCCAAGACAAAAATTACAGTATATACCTATATATTATATTGTACATACAAATAAACATCCATGTAAAATCTTTGTTATCTCTCCATAGCGTCATCCTTCCGGTACAATGGTCTGTCTGTGGTGTATTTCCTTTTCCTGCTCATCCTTCCCCTGCTGCCAAACCCCTCTCTCACCTCCATGCAAGGTAAGACCTCAGAGGAACACCACTGGGTCTGAAATGGCACCTCAAGTTCTAGACTATAAACAATAAGGCACATTTTATTCCAAGTTACACTGTCTTTTGTTCTATGCTACAGGGTCCTCTATATGTTTTAATGTTTGCTAACAAACACCATGTTTGATCAATGTGGCCCTTGGGAGACAAATCATTTTAATGTTCATGTTTATTGGGCTGCCTGTCTATTATTTCCAGAATAGTGTTAAATTACACTCACAGGGTTCTTCGGTTTGTCCACATTGGGGAACCCTTTTTGGTGCTAGGTAGAACCCTTTGCAAAGGTTCCTACCTAGAACCCTCTATGTAGGGTTCTCATAGATCCCTCTGTATAAGGTTCTGCCTGGATCCCTCTATGAAAGGTTCTACCAAGAACCATTTTATAATCTAAAGATTCTTACTAGAACCATCTATGCAGGGTTCTACCGATAACCGTTTTTATCTTTGGAGGGTTCTTCCTAGAACCGTCTATGAATGGTTCCACCAGCCTCATTAGCCTTTAAAATAACATTCTTTAGAACAATAATTAGATATATCAAAATGCCTTTATTTGAGGGCCTGCTTATACCTTAACACATCTGGCTTGGAAGTCACATTATGCTGGCTTGCAAATAGATGTGTAATTCCTACTGGATTCTAGCCAGAGTTAGGATATCCAACAAATTGAAATTTTTATCATCCGCAACCTGCATTCAGAATGATTGCTAGGGTAGGGAAGATTGAATACTGAGAGTACCTCAATCATCTAAACTAGAACTACAATCCCAGTAACGGGCATAATAAGTTGTGTGTAATAAGTACTAACAGATTGGATTAGTTTAAAAAAGGTGATTTATCTTTGTGTATCATAAAATGTATCAACCAATCAATGTACATGCAAAAACACAGATATTAAAACAAACAATTCTGAAAATAACCCACAATAGAGCATGCTGGGAAATATGGCTCCATGTAGAACCGTTCTTGCCTTCCAAAGAACCCTTCTTTCCTTTCAAAAAATCATTCTTGCCTTCCAAACAATCATCGTAGGATGTTAAAGGTTCTAGGTAGGACCCTTTGCCTTAGAAAGAACCCTTGTCTTCCAAAAAGGGTTCTTCAGATAAAAACAGTTCTAGGTAGAACCCTATCCCTCCACAAAGAACCCTTTTGGAACCCTTTTTTTCTAAGAGTGTTGCAGTGTGTGCATGTGTGTGTGTGTTGTGTGTGCAAGTTTGTGTGATTCCTCAACTCATATTGACCAACATACAAACGTGTGTGCATTCTATTGTATGTTTATCAATAAAGTTGATGAATTAAAATATTGTCTGTGTACTTTGTAAAGGGATGTAGCCAGTATGGCCTGATCTATAATGTATAACCTACTAATTACATACTGTAGTGGGATGAAATGTTGTGGTGTCAGCGTTTGCGAGACGGTTGCATGCGGGACTGTTAGCCTTTTTCTCTTTAAAAGCTTTGTTGATCATTTTTCAATCTTTGTCCTGCTAATATGACACCACCCCTGGGTTGAGTGGTCAGGGGTGGGGTGCAGAGATTAAACACATCATACTGAAGCAGAATTGACCGGCCTTCACTTAGTAGAGCAGAAATGAAACAAAGCTTTTAGTAAAAACCCGGGCATCGGAAGCCCATTTGCTGGCTCAGCTAATGCTGCACCATTCCACCAGGCCTTGTTTTCACTCTTCTCTCTTAATTATAGGGGTCAGCCTCTGTTAATATGCCACTGATGTCTTACTGCTCTGTTCTGTTCGGTTATTGCCTACAAAGGAAATTGTTGGCTTTTGTTTTTTCAAGAACACCCCCTTAATATAAAGAAAAGAGCATTATAAATCTTTGTCTTCATAGATTCTGTATCTATTCGATGTACACACACAATTAAACTGAAACCAAATGTCTTTGTTATGTACAACTGTTATCTTTTTTTGATTGAATTTGTTCTGCTGTTCAGGGGAATCCAGAACCGTGAAGCCTACTTTATTAAACTATCAATCACAGAAACTGCTCTTAAGACACAGAATGACTCAGTGGTTTAAATACTGCTGTTAGGCATCCTTTGGGAAGGCAGAATGTGACCATCCTCGTTTAGTAAGCACAGCTCACTATGTATCTGTAAGTACAGAGACCTATAGTATCTGCATTCCCACAGTAGACTCTACCACTAGCCTCAGCCATTAAGATGGGGGAAAATTGAGTAAAAAAGGCCATTAAAAGTAAGCCTAATTACATGTAGTTTAATTTTGTCATTCATTTTTTATTTAACCAGGCAAGTTAGTTAAGAACAAATTCTTACTTTCAATGACAGCCTAGGAACAGTGGGTTAACTGCCTTGTTCAGGGGCAGAATGACAGATTTGAGCCTTGTCAGCTCGGGGATTTGATCTTGCAACCTTTCAGGTTATGAGTCCAATGCTCTAACCACTAGGCTACCTGCCTGTGACCCCCCTATGGATGAGTAAAGTTTCCATTCTATTCTATTCTCCCCCCAATAATCTGTGTCTCTGGTCTTCTATTTCTGAAGGAAAAACAGGGAAGTTCCTGCTGCTCATCTGTTCTACCAGCGTGACGTTTCTGGCTCTCCAGTGTTTCATGCAGATCACTTTTGCCTACGTGCCTCAGTATGGTAAGATAACACCAGCCTCTATCGGCTCACTGAGTTACTAACAACAAATACTTTGAGATGCTGCTGGACAGCAACCAAAAGAGAGACAGATGTTTGCTTTAGCGTTTTCATACACGGAGAGTATAATGAACTTACTCATTCAAGAAAACATTTATGAGGGTGGATGTTGCTTTGAAATTTTGCTGATAAGACGAGACTTGATTTCTATTTGTTGTCAACAGAGAACGAATATTGGGAGAATATTCTCTACCATCTGGGCATTGTACGGTAGGGCAACATTTTCTTTACTTTTCAAAAACGGACTTTGGTATTTTTTCTAATGTGGGTGTTGTTAATCACTTGTTGTGTGTTGTGTCCCCAGGTTCAGTTTGGTGGATGCAGGGAACATTGTGCGTCTCTTAGCCCCTGATCTGGGGCTCTTCCTGTCAGCGCTCTTCATACTGCGCCTGATCAGGAAGCTGCTGCGCCCCACGCCCCAACTTAACCAGAACTGTATCGCACCCTCTGATCCTGAGGTATGCACACGGCCAATTTCACCTGCCTCTTTTGTTCAATTCACAGTACACAGAAGTTGAACCATTATTGTTTTAAATGAGAGTGTTAGAAATGTACATCATACATTCCAATATGTTGTAAAGAATTTGAAGGTGAGGCGCATCACTTTCTAATGCAGTATTTCAACACTTCTTCTCTAGTGGTTTGAACATGGAACTCCTTTAGATTGAATCTGTTACAAAGTAAAATGTTGTTATGTCTGTCACACTAGAGCTCTTTTGACAAGCAGGATGTGGAGATGTCCGACTCAGAGTCTGAGGTTGGCAGTGAAGTCACAGACGGCTCGTCTTATGACAGCTCAGATGAAAGCATAGCGGTGCCGGCAGCCCTTCCTCAGTTTGTCCAGAAGTTCATGGCATTTTTCCTTGGACTGCGCCTCTTGCTGTCCGCCATCATGAACACAGCAGGGAAAGTAGTGGTCACCATACTACTGGGGCTGGCAGGTACATCTCAAAAGGCTTTCCTTTCCTTGCTGTGGATTGTAATCTAATTCATTGCATTCAAAGAAGTCACTTTGGACTCTTATGTACTATTCTTGCGAGCCAGACTCAAAGTCTTGCATTGGCTCAGCCTTCTCCGCTGTATAGCCCAGCCAAATTAAGGCAACTCATTTACTATCTGCTCCCCCACACTACCATAATCTTCTCCTTTCTCCCCTTGACTGGTGCTTATCCTCATGTACCAGGCATCGCTCTGCCCTCCCTGACCTCATTGGTGTATTTCGGGACGTTCCTGGGCCTGGTGTGGTGGTGGGTTTTTCTCCACTCCCTCAGCTTGCTGCTCTTCGGTACCCTCTGTGTGATGATGGCTATATTCAGCGCCGGTCACCTGTTGAGCCTCTACCTGTACCAGCTGCCCCTGGCCCAACAGATCGTACCCCCACAGGACATCTATGCCAGGTAGGGCCACGGGACTAGGATGTAGCATCACAGGATACTGGCTGGACACTGACTATACAGATACACACAGTCCTTTTTACCATATTGGTTTGCGGGCTGAAACCCAGCCACTGAAAAACTTATTGTATTTATTCATATTGTCGAAATAGAAAATAATGACACACTCTACTACACTGGACACAGACATACACAAATCCCTGTTCAATTTCATAAACTGATACATGCCATCTATCCACTGTGAATATTGTTTGTTAACCGATCTGGTGCATCTCTCTGATTTTGTTCAGGCTGTTTGGTATAACAGCGGTCATCCAAACCAATGAGACTGAGCCATACAGTCTGGGTCTGCAGCCAGACATCAGCTGGCCTGTCTTCACCAACCCCATGGTGCTGCTGCTCCTTTATTACACACTGGTGGCTCTGCTGCACAAGTGGGTCAACATCACTGAGGAGGAGGAGGTACTTTAACTAAGACTGAGGCACCAATGCAACTAAGAGGCCTAAGTTATTGATTGTGTCCGAAATGGCACCCTATTCCCTATGTAGAATATGTGGACAACTACAAATACCTAGGTATCTAGTTAGACTGTAAACTCTCCTTCCAGACTCACATCAAACATCTCCAATCCAAAGTTAAATCTAGAATTGGCTTCCTATTTCGCAACAAAGCATCCTTCACTCATGCTGCCAAACATACCCTTGTAACACTGACCATCGTACCGATCCTCGACTTCGGCGATGTCATTTACAAAATAGCCTCCAATACCCTACTCAATAAATTAGATGCAGTCTATCACAGTGCCATCTGTTTTGTCACCAAAGCCCCATATACTACCCACCACTGCGACCTGTACGCTCCCGTTGGCTGGCCCTCACTTCATACTCATCACCAAAACCACTGGCTCCAGGTCATCTACAAAACCCTGCTAGGTAGTAAAGTCCCCCTTATCGCAGCTCGCTGGTCACCATAGCAGCACCCACCTGTAGCACGCGCTCCAGCAGGTATATCTCTCTGGTCACCACCAAAACCAATTCTTCCTTTGGCCGCCTACCCATCCAGTTCTCTGCTGCCAATGACTGGAACGAACAACAAAAATCTCTGAAACTGGAAACACTTATCTCCCTCACTAGCTTTAAGCACCAGCTGTCAGAGCAGCTCACAGATTACTGCACCTGTACATAGCCCATCTAAAATTTAGCCGAAACAACTACCTCTCCCCCTACTGTATTTATTTATTTTGCTCCTTTGCACCCCATTATTTCTATCTCTACTTTGCACATTCTTCCACTGCAAATCTACCATTCCAGTGTTTTACTTGCTGCAGTATATTGTATTTACTTTGCCACCATGGCCTTTTTTGTTGCCTTTACCCCCCTTATCTCACCTCATTTGCTCACATTGTATATATACTTATTTTTCTACTGTATTATTGACTGTATGTTTGTTTTACTCCATGTGTAACTCTGTGTTGTTGTATGTGTTAAACTGCTTTGCTTTATCTTGGCCAGGTTGCAATTGTAAATGAGAACTTGTTCTCAACTTGCCTACCTGGTTAAATAAAGGTGAAAAAAAAAATACTTCACCCCTATATGGCTAGGGCTCTATATAGTGTATAGGGTGCCATTTCATATGCAGCCAATGAGTTGTTAATGAAAGAAAAATGGGGTTTAAGTTGCTGGTTTATGCTTTACTGGACGTGTTCATTGTGTGTCAGTCATTTCATGGTGCTGTCTGTGTATTTCTGCCAGGATACTCTGGAGAAGTCTGAGAGTCCAGTAGAATCCCTTGAGGATCCCCCCAGCTTCTCCAAGGTCTTATTCATCTCAGGAGACAGATTGGAGGTGTTAAAATCTTCTACATTCCCCAATCTAGCCTCTTGTAGTGTTACCAACATGATTCTACAGATTTCTTGAACAGTTGTCTTTCTTTGTCTGTCACAGCTACTGATCAGTACGGATGATGAAGCGTACATGCCAGACGAGGAGGTACATTAACTACTTTCTGCTCTCCCAATGTACCCCAAATTGTTGTTGTTATAACTACTTTAAAGAGACTTTAAATGTCTGGTTAGACACTGTAAATTTGATGTGCATCACTTATCTTCAAAGACAAAATTCATAGTAAACAGTTTTTCCTCTGCAGCCAATGGTTTTACTGATGAGCAGATCATGGCATGACCTGAGAGGACAGGAGATGGGGTCACTGATGGGAGCGCCAGCGGCAGGATATACAAACTGCTACCCTCCACCACAATATGAAGGAATAGACTTGGCACCCTCACAAGGTAGATGGTCACATTGTTTTGGTCACATTTTATTTGGATAGTCCGGAATGCTTATCTGTTGATAAGCACCTGCTTGCTAATGTTACGGTTAGGGTTACGGTTAGGTTTAGAATAAGGGTAAGGGTTAAGTTTAGGGTTAGATTAAAGGTGAAGGTTAGGGTTTGAGCTAGGGTTAGGATTAGTAAATAGTTGAAATGTTACTGATAGTCTGTAGAGAATCTAAAGATGGACTATCCAAATAAAGTGTTAGCGTATTATTTATATCTACCTGAATATTTTGATCTTACCCAGTCATGAATAAATGGTAGTAAACTGATATTTAATAAATATCCCTCACTAGTGTAGAAACTGACACGGCACAGTTTTAAAATATGCCAATTATATGGAATAGAAACTCTTCTAAACTCCTTCCTCCAGCTGTTTCTCCTCTCTCAGAGTCAGAGGAGTTGAAAGAGATGAGTGAGGAAGAGAAGGAGAGGAGTGAGGTGTCTATGAGTGATACAGAGACTGGTCCCACCCCTCCTGGCCCCAGTGGACTGGTTGTGTTCGGCTTGTTCATCATGAAGCACAGCTACATCAGCGCACTCATCATCATGATGGTAAACCACTTTAGTCACTGAACAATTAACTTTCCGAAAACAATTCCTTTAATAGTCTAACTAAATAGAGATCAATTACCTTCACATCTCTGTAACATAAACATGGTTATATAACTACACTAGGAGAAAAAAAGTGCTATCTACAACCTAAAAGGGTTCTTCAGATGTCCCCATAGCAAAATCCTATGAAGAACCCTTTTTGGTTCCAGGTAGAACTGTTTCAGGTTCCATGCAGAACCCATTCCTCAAAGGGTTCTCACATGGCACCCAAAAGGGTTCTCCTATGGGGACAGCTGAAGAACCCTTTTGGAACCCATTTTTCTAAGAATGTATTTAAGATGTGTAGAGTGTCAGCGGCAGGTAGCCGAGTGGTTAGAGCATTGGGACAGTAACCGAAAGGTTCAAATCTGTCGTTCTGCCCCTGAGCAAGGCGTTTAACCCACTGTTCCCCGGGTGCTGAAGATGTGGATGTCGATTAAGGCAGCCCCCCACACCTCTCTGATTCATTCTGTTGGATAACTGACTAGGTATCCCTGTGTCCTGTGTTCCTTCAACCCCTCAGGTGTGGAGCATCACCTATAACAGCTGGCTGACGTTTGCCCTGCTGGTGTGGTCGTGTCTGATCTGGATAATGCGTGACCGTCGGCGCTACGCCATGATGAGTGCTCCCTTCCTGGCAGTGTACGGCACCGTGCTGCTACTGCTTGCCTTCCTGAGCAGTCTGAGGCTGCGGAGGGACGAGCTTTACCCTGACCTAGCCCACGCTGTGCTGGTAGATTTTGACATGGCCAGTTACCCAGCACCCCCCGTCCACCTGGGAGCCAAGGTGTTCTACGCCTTTAGCTTCTTGCTTCTGTTCCGTCAACAACTGAAGGAGAAACAGGAAGAGCAGGATCTGAAGGAGTCAGAAGAGTCTCTGGATGAAGTCAAAGTGCTACCACGTCTGGACTCTTCTCCTTTTATGCATACTTTATGGATTCAAACTGATAAAGTCACGTTCTCTAATACAGCAACAAATGCATTAGAAATGAACATTATATTGTACCCAGGTGTCTGTAACATTCTTCACTGAACAGTGCTCTAACCCACAGAGGTGTTTGACCCTTTGAACCAGTTCTATGTTGTGTTCCTCCTCTCCCTCAGCGGATGAAGGTGATACCTCCCTCGTAATGGAGATGCTGGGTTCAGCGGTCAAGGGAACCCTGGTGAAGTACTGGATCCTGTTCTGCTGCTCCATGTTCTTTGTGGTCAGCTTCTCCGGGAAGGTGATGGTCTACAAGATCCTCTACATTGTGCTGTTCCTCTTCTGTGTCGTCCTCTATCAGGTGGGCCTCATACTTACTTCTAGATAATGTTAAACCAATGTTGTTGTGTACACTACACAGGAAATACCATATGGATTGTGCTATATGAATAAAGTTTCTTTATATAAGATTCTATCTACAATGTTATTAAAAAGAGAAGGGTGAAACTGAGTGAAAGATTGTGTCAAATGAAAAGGAAAACGGCTGTGAAATTGTTTGATTTAAGAGCCGTAAAATCTACTTGAACAAAAAGTTAATTTCAGACCCTCGCTCTGTAAATACAGTACCTTATCACTGACCCCACTCACCCTTACACAGTATGATTGTCTGACACGCTAGTGATGCTACTGATATGGTAATTAACTAACTAACTAACTAATAGTCATCATTAGCTGTTTACGGCACTTAAGAAGCGAAGAGGGTCAACAAAAGTTATGGCACATTTACTGCCCCTTCGCATCCAATACCTCAACGACAGCTTGAGACTCTCATCAATACAGATCCGGTTATGAATATTGATCCTACTTCGTAAACACAGACACAAAACATTTATGCTGCTGTTTTCCTGGTTTCCCTCCCCATCTTGTATTTCTGCTGACCTTTTAGCTCTGAGCACTTACAGAAGCTTAATGGCTTAACTACAACCTCACACCACACATACTGTAAGGAAGCCAAGATGACCCTTTTGTTTATCATTGCCAGCAGCATAGTTGTTTCACATACAGTCTGACTGAGGGTAAATACACTGCTCAAAAAAATAAAGGGAACACTTAAACAACACAATGTAACTCCAAGTCAATCACACTTCTGTGAAATCAAACTGTCCATTTAGGAAGCAACACTGATTGACAATACATTTCACATGCTGTTGTGCAAATGGAATAGACAACAGGTGGAAATTATAGGCAATTAGCAAGACACCCCCAATAAAGGAGTGGTTCTGCAGGTGGGGACCACAGACCACTTCTCCGTTCCTATGCTTTCTGGCTGATGTTTTGGTCACTTTTGAATGCTGGCGGTGCTTTCACTCTAGTGGTAGCATGAGACGGAGTCTACAACCCACACAATTGGCTCAGGTAGTGCAGCTCATCCAGGATGGAACATCAATGCGAGCTGTGGCAAGAAGGTTTGCTGTGTCTGTCAGCGTAGTGTCCAGAGCATGGAGGCGCTACCAGGAGACAGGCCAGTACATCAGGAGATGTGGAGGAGGCCATAGGAGGGCAACAACCCAGCAGCAGGCCCGCTACCTCCACCTTTGTGCAAGGAGGAGCAGGAGGAGCACTGCCAGAGCCCTGCAAAATGACCTCCAGCAGGCCACAAATGTGCATGTGTCTGCTCAAACGGTCAGAAACAGACTCCATGAGGGTGGTATGAGGGCCCGACGTCCACAGGTGGGGGTTGTTCTTACAGCCCAACACCGTGCAGGACGTTTTTCATTTGCCAGAGAACACCAAGATTGGCAAATTCGCCACTGGCGCCCTGTGCTCTTCACAGATGAAAGCAGGTTCACACTGAGCACATGTGACAGACGTGACAGTCTGGAGACGCCTTGGAGAACGTTCTGCTGCCTGCAACATCCTCCAGCATGACCGGTTTGGCGGTGGGTCAGTCATGGTGTGGGGTGGCATTTCTTTGGGGGGCCGCACAGCACTCCATGTGCTCGCCAGAGGTAGCCTGACTGCCATTAGGTACCGAGATGAGATCCTCAGACCCCTTGTGAGACCATATGCTGGTGCGGTTGGCCCTGGGTTCCTCCTAATGCAAGACAATGCTAGACCTCATGTGGCTGGAGTGTGTCAGCAGTTCCTGCAAGAGGAAGGCGTTGATGCTATGGACTGGCCCGCCCGTTCCCCAGACCTGAATCCAATTGTGCACATCTGGGACATCATGTCTCTCTCCATCCACCAACGCCACGTTGCACCACAGACTGTCCAGGAGTTGGCGGATGCTTTAGTCCAGGTCTGGGAGGAGATCCCTCAGGAGACCATCCGCCACCTCATCAGGAGCATGCGTTGTAGGGAGGTCATACAGGCACATGGAGGCCACACACACTACTGAGCCTCATTTTGACTTGTTTTAAGGACATTACATCAAAGTTAGATCAGCCTGTAGTGTGGTTTTCCACTTTAATTTTGAGTGTGACTCCAAATCCAAACCTCCATGGATTAATACATTTGATTTCCATTGATAATTTTTGTGTGATTCTGTTGTCAGCACATTCAACTATGTAAAGAAAAAACGATTTAATAAGAATATTTCATTCATTCATATCTAGGATGTTATTTTAGTGTTCCCTTTATTTTTTTGAGCAGTGTATATATTGTGCATATTGCTGCATTACATTTAATAATTTAGTTATTATTATGTAAATAAATTGTGAATGTGTAATTAACATATGAAGACAGGGGACACATTCTTTTCACATCACTTTGATACAGCTACGACTGGAAGTGATTTTCGTAGCAGGTTAGCAGAGCATTTTTGCTAACCCTAACCCTTTTCCTAGCCTTAACCTAATTCGCCCAACCTAATGCTTAAGTTTTCCTAACCTGCTAAAAAAGTAACTTCCGGTTGTACACGCTTAGAAAAAAAGGGGCTAAGTAGAACCATAAGGGGCCCTTTGGTTTGTCCCCGTAGGGGAACCTTTTTTAATGCTGTGTAGAACCCTTTGCAGAGGGTTCTATCTAGAATCCTCTATGTAGGGTTCTTCAAAGAACCCCTTGTGTATGGTTATACCTAGAACCCTGAATGAAGGGTTCTGCCTAGAACCCATTATAAAGCGGTTATCATCGAAAGGTTCTTCCTAGAACTGTCTGTGAAGGGTTCTACCGAGAACCCTTTTATCTTTGGAGGGTTCCAACAGCCTTATTAGCCTTTACAATTGCATTATTTATGATAATACATTACATATATCATAAGGCCTTTATTTGAAGGGCTAATAATACCCTAACATAGTGATGTTGCCATATCAGGCCTGCAAGTCACATTATGCTGGCTTGCAAAGTGATGTGTAATTCCTATTGGAATCCAGAGTTAGGAATTGTTAACCTCTATAAGATCTTTGTCCCTTTGTTAACCTCTACAGGATCTTTGTATTATCTTTCACCAGGTTTAGTGTGTTATATTCTCCTACATTAACTTCACATTTCCACAAACTTCAAAGTGTTTCCATTAAAATGGTATCAAGAATATTCATATCCTTGCATCAGGTCCTGAGCTACAGGCAGTTAGATTTGGGTTTGTCATTTTATGCGAAGATGGATAAAAAGGGTTGGATCCTTACCTGCAACCTGCATTCAGTTCCATGTAACACGGAACCCAAACCAACTGCGCGCGTGCGCCATCGTGCATACATTTATTTTGTCCCCCCACACCAAACGTGATCACGACACACAGGTTAAAATATCAAAACAAACTCTGAACCAATGACATTAATTTGGGGACAGGTCGAACAGCATTAAACATGTATGGCAATTTAGCTCGTAATATTATCTTGTCTTCTTAAAAGGGTTCTTCAGATCAAAACAGTTATTGGTAGAACCCTATCCCCCCGCAAATAACCCTTTATTCTAAGAGTGTAGCCATATCGAAGTGGTGTGAAAAGAGTGTTTCTCTCGAAGACTGCGATGATAAATGGGTCTGAAAAGACAACTTATTTTGTGGACGCCTGTTGTCATGAAATGTGTGTCGTAATTGAGGGAAATCAGAGAGCTTGAATGATCTTTATAAAATAACATTGGTCCCTGTGATTAGTATTTGTAGAGTGATTTGACCTTGATATCATGGTATCGATGTTACCGTTCCTCAGATCCGTTATGACGTGTGGAGGCGAGTGCTAAAGTACTTTTGGGCGGTGGTGGTGGGCTACTCCATGGTCGTCCTGATAGCCATCTACATGTACCAGTTTAAGACCGTGTCTGGCCTGTTCAGACAGATCATGGGCATGTCTGAGGAAGGGTGAGTGTGTATGGTGGCACTGTGGCCAACACTATACATTCACAGTGCTTCTTATGCCTCTATATTGTTGTAGTCACCCCAAGACTTTAAAGTGCTACAGTGATAATTGGTTCATTGAGTCATTCATTGGCCAGAAACTCCACATATCTTGTACCCTGTGTCTGAAAGTCTCCCTGATGATCCATGACTAATAACATACTGTAGGCATCCCAGCAGGTTGCTGGCACCTTAATTGGGGAGCACGGGCTCTTGGTAATGGCTGGAGCGGAATCAGTGGAATGGTACAAAATACATCAAACATATGGTTCCCATGTGTCTGACGTCATTTCATTAGTACCGTTAACACCACTGGTAGACGTTATGTGCTCAGTGCTTCCCTGTCCCTGTCCCTGTCCTCTGTCTCTGTCTCTGTCCCTGTCCCTGTCTCTGTCTCTGTCTCTGTCTCTGTCCCTGTCCCTGTCCCTGTCCTCTGTCCCTGTCCCTGTCCTCTGTCCCTGTCCCTGTCCCTGTCCTCTGTCCCTGTCCCTATCCCTGTCCTCTGTCCTCTGTCCTCTGTCCCTGTCCCTGTCCCTGTCCTGTCTCTGTCTCTGTCCCTGTCCCTGTCCTCTGTCCCTGTCCCTGTCCTCTGTCCTCTGTCCCTGTCCCTGTCCCTGTCCCTGTCCCTGTCCCTGTCCTCTGTCCCTGTCCCTGTCCCTGTCCTCTGTCCTCTGTCCCTGTCCCTGTCCTCTGTCCCTGTCCCTGTCCTATGTCCCTGTCCCTGTCCTCTGTCCCTGTCCTCTGTCCCTGTCCATGTCCTCTGTCCTCTGTCTCTGTCCCTGTCCCTGTCCCTGTCCATGTCCTCTGTCCTCTGTCTCTGTCCCTGTCCCTGTCCCTGTCCATGTCCTCTGTCCCAGTCCCTGTCCTTTGTCCCTGTCCTCTGTCCCTGTCCCTGTCCCTGTCCTCTGTCCCTGTCCCTGTCCTCTGTCCTCTGTCCCTGTCCTCTGTCCCTGTCCCTGTCCTCTGTCCCTGTCCTCTGTCCCTGTCCCCTGTCCCTGTCCCTGTCCTCTGTCCTCTGTCCTCTATCCTTGTCCTCTGTCCTCTGTCCTCTGTCCCTGTCCCTGTCCCTGTCCTCTGTCCCTGTCCTCTGTCCTCTGTCCCTGTCCCTGTCCTCTGTCCTCTGTCCCTGTCCCTGTCCTCTGTCCTCTGTCCCCTGTCCTCTGTCCCTGTCCTCTGTCCCTGTCCCTGTCCCCTGTCCCTGTCCCATGTCCCTGTCCTCTGTCCCTGTCCCTGTCCTTGTCCTCTGTCCCTGTCCTCTGTCCTCTGTCCCTGTCCTCTGTCCTCTGTCCTCTGTCCTCTGTCCTCTGTCCTCTGTCCCTGTCCTCTGTCCCTGTCCTCTGTCCTCTGTCCCTGTCCCTGTCCTCTGTCCTCTGTCCTCTGTCCCTGTCCCTGTCCTCTGTCCTCTGTCCCTGTCCTCTGTCCTCTGTCCTCTGTCCCTGTCCTCTGTCCCTGTCCCTGTCCCCTGTCCCTGTCCCTGTCCCATGTCCCTGTCCTCTGTCCCTGTCCCTGTCCTTGTCCTCTGTCCCTGTCCTCTGTCCTCTGTCCCTGTCCTCTGTCCTCTGTCCTCTGTCCCTGTCCTCTGTCCCTGTCCCTGTCCCTGTCCTCTGTCCTCTGTCCCTGTCCCTGTCCCTGTCCCTGTCCCTGTCCCTGTCCCTGTCCTCTGTCCTCTGTCCCTGTCCCTGTCCCTGTCCTCTGTCCTCTGTCCTCTGTCCCTGTCCCTGTCCCTGTCCTCTGTCCTCTGTCCCTGTCCCTGTCCCTGTCCTCTGTCCCTGTCCTCTGTCCTCTAGTCTCCGTGATCTGGGGTTGGAGCAGTACGACACTGTGGAGCTGTTTGCTCGGATCCTCCTCCCTGCAGCCTTCCTATTGGCCTGCATCCTGCAGCTACACTATTTCAACCAGGACTTCCTGGAGCTCACCAACCTGGACAACATACCTGTCCGCCAGGGACAAACCAGGTGGGACAGCTAACCTGATCACAACCCCTCGGATACTTAAGCAATAAGACCCGTGGGGTATGGTATATGGCCAATATACCATGGTTAAGGGCTGTTCTTACGCACAACGCGTAAGTGGAGTGCCTGGATACAGCCCTTAGCTGTGGTATATTTTCCATATACCACAAACCCCGGAGGTGCCTTATTGCTATAATAAACTGGTTACCAACGTAATTAGAAGAGTAAAAACAAATGTTTTGTCATACAACGTATACGGTCTGATATGCCATGGCATTCAGCCAATCAGCATTCAGGGTTCGAACCACCCAGTATATAATGTGCTTTATATCAGGGAAGAGGGAACTGCTACTAGTCCATCAAAGTGGTCCTTTCATGTCATTTTCATGCCAACTGGTATTTTTAGAGGCATTTTCTTAAAGGTCCAATGCAGCTGTTTTCATCTCAATATCAAATCATTTCTGTGTAACAATTAAGTACCTTTTTTCAATGAAAATGGTCAACAAGAAGCAAAAAAAGCTTCTTAGCAAAGAACAATTTCTCAAGCAATAATTTTGCTATGACTGTCTGGGAGTGGTCTGAGTGGGGAGGGGAAAACAGAAAACAAGCTCTTTCTTATTGGTCTATTAACTAATTTACCGTCTAGTGTGATGTCTTCCCACCAAAACAGGTTGAAATTTCAGGTGGTCTTCTCAAACAGCTCTTACACTAAATGGGCATTATCATAATCACAATTTCACGTTATTATTCCAACATCATATTGTGGAAATATATTTAATAACGTTTTTGACTACGCTGGGCCTTTAATAAAAAAAGATGTACAATGGCGTTATCAGTATAAATCTAAAAATTGAAAACGGAGTAAATTAATGTAATGATCTGATTGCTCCAATTATGTTTATTTCTTTGGAAAATCATGCTGTCATTCTCCACTCATCTCTATGTTGTGTGTCATCTATTCTGTCCATCTCTCTTCATCCAGAGAGGAAGAGCTGAGAAAATCAGTCAATGTGATAGCTGACATGTAAGAGCTGCATTTCTGTCTCTGTGAATGGCATGCTTCACACACCGTGGTTTGCCCAGTGTCTCAGAAATCTTAAACCCCCTTAGTTGGGCAAACATAAAGTATAAAAAAGGAGTCAAGCTCATGCTTTGATAATGTGTTGCAAAAATATATTTGGGTGATATCATTTCATTCCATCAGTCCATTGCGAATTCTTAAAAATGGTAACGTAATATTTTTCAGATAATTTTAAACAATGTTAGCACTCTAAGTACAATGTTCAACCTGATTTGTATCTTTCATCAGAATTAAAGAAAACATTGAAAAGTTGCAGAAACGGTACATTTTCCCGTACATTTCCTTCCTTTGCATGTATTGTATCATTGTTATACCGTATGTACTGTATATAGTGTATTACTTATTATATGACTTGCCTACCGTCTCCCTGCTAGGATGGCGAAGGAGCAGAGAAAGCAGATGAGTGAGGAGTCAGGACGTGTGGGGAGTCAGCACACGTTGGACAGTGATGGACTGTCTGCCTCATCAGAGAAGAAATCTGAGGAGGACCGGGAGGGAACAGGTGTGTGCCACTGAGATTCAGATTCTAATTCACTGTACCAGAAGTAAGCTCATTTTAACAGCACATAGACAATACAAACAAATATGCTACATAAACAGAACAGTCTGTGACATCGAGCACAGCATATCACATCTTTTATCTGACCCTGAGTCTGCTGTCCTTGTTGTGCCCGCTAGGCGCCCCAGAGGAGCGTCTGACCCAGTGGGGATTGATGGTGGACCGGGCTGGCCTGCTGCTGCTCCAGGCTCTGGCTGTCTTCCAGCGGGCTCAAGAGATAAGTTGGAGGCTGCTGGAGCTCCACAGCCTCAAGATCGTTTCTACCGGCATTATCTGGGTGTCCCTGCAAGAGGTCAGATGTCTTTATGTGACCCTGAAACTCCATGTTGTCATTGTAACTTGACCCCATTTAGAGTACATTTTATAGTGCATCTACTGCATTTACACTGCACTGATTTCACCACAAATACTGTGTAGGGGGTCTGCACTAAACATGTGCTTTCATGCTTTGCGTTCCTTTGCCCAAGGTGTCTCTGATGAACTTCCTGTTTCTGGTACTGTGGGCCTTTGCCCTGCCCTTCCCCCGGCTCCGCCCCATCGCCTCCAGTGTGTCCTCGGTCTGGGCCTGTGTCATGGTGGTGTGTAAGATGCTGTACCAGCTCAAGGTCATCAAACCTCTGGAGTACTCCTCCAACTGCACCACTGTGAGTTCACTTACCGCTAGAATGCAAAACACTGACCAAATACTGAACATTAATTATTCTGTAGCATCAATATCTACTTGATAATGGTTGACTCGTAAGGGAATTATGTCATGTTTTCGTGCATGTGTGTGTGTGCGTGCTTGCATGTATGTGTGTGTGTGTGTGTGTGTGACTATCTACATTTACAGTAGTATGCATCTCTGTTTGTGCAGAGCCTGGTGTCAGTTAATGGGACAGGGCTGGAGCTGGAGGGGAACATGGCAGAGCTGCTGAGGAGGTCTGTGCTTTATGTGAAGCCTGTTGACCCAGCCATATGGTGTGGAGAGCTGCGCAAGTGTGAAGACAGGATCCTGCCCTGTCTCAGGGTAAGACAAGCTTTTCACTCAGTGTCTGTGGTTATTTAGTAATATTGATGCCATGAAAACCATTGAAAGAGAGATATTGAGATGTATGCATTTTAATAACAGATTAATACATAATGGTAAGTATGGTACATATAAATGAATATCCTATTATTAGTGTGGTAGCTTCATTAATCTGTGGTTCTATCGTCTGAGTGTTCTTTGGTTGTGCTTTTCTTTGATGTCAGAACCACCTGATGGTGCTGGGGCTGCTGGTGTTTGAGGTGACGGTCCATAGACACCAGCTCTACTATCGCCTCCACAATGACCTCAAGGTCCCCTCCTTCAGCATCATCTTCCAAGGCATCACACGCCAGCACCTGGACCAAGGTATCCTGCCCTGCATCAAGTACTTCATCAACTACTTCTTCTACAAGTTTGGCCTGGAGGTAGAGTAGCTACAACCAATATAGCTCTTTTACTGTAGCTTCCATTTGAGATTTTGTGCTATTAATCTATATGTTTTCATTTTGAAGGATCATCATGTCACAGTGGTTGCATAGCTCTTTGAGATGGTCTTCCTGTCCCTCAGGTGTGCTTTGTGGTGGCGGTGAATGTGATTGGCCAACGGATGGATTTCTATGCGCTGCTGCACTCCTGTGCTCTGATGGCTGTTCTGTCACGACGACGCAGGAAGGCCATAGGGGAGGTGTGGCCTAAGTACTGCTGCTTCACTGCAGGACTCATGGTGCTGCAGTACCTGCTCTGTATCGGCATCCCTCCCGCTCTCTGTGTCGGTAAGGAGAGATATCTGGAGATTACAATGTACTACAGTAGTAACTACACCATAATTGATGTGTGATTAGGATTTGAGTCACACGATTGCATATTACATAGGCCTCATTCTAGAGTTACTGCCATTAAAAACATGTGCAGTTACCCTGTGATAGAATAGTAAATAGTTTATATCACTGCTTTCTTAATTTTCTCCTCTATCTGTCAGATTATCCATGGAGGACCTCCAGTCAGGCCCTGACCTCCAACCTCATCAAGTGGCTTTATCTGCCTGACTTCGCCATGCGTCCTGCCCCTTACTTCATTTTCTGTGAGTCTCTCTGTCTTCATCCCAGCAATTTCCAATTTCAGTAATTTGGGGGAAATCTCCTATTGACAATCTTTCTTGATTTACATGAAAGTATGAATGCATATCTCAAGGATTCGGGCCATTGTCTACGATACAGTGCATTTGGAAAGTATTCAGTCCCCTTCCCTTTCTCCACACGTTGTTACGTTACAGGCTTATTTTAAAATGGATTCAATAAAAAAAAGTCCTGATCAATCTACTCACCATACCCCATAATAACAAAGCGAAAACAGTTTATTTTTATTTCAGCAAATGTATTACAAATAAAAAACAAAAATAACATATTTACAAGTATTCAGACCCTTTGCTATGAGACTCTAAATTGAGCTCAGGTGCATCCTGTTTCCATTGATCATCCTTGAGATGTTTCTACAACTTGATTGGAGTCCACCTGTGGTAAATTCAATTGAGTGGACATGATTTGGAAAGGCACATACCTGTCTATATACAGGTAAGGCCCCACAGTTGACAGTGCATGTCAGAGAAAAAAACAAGCCATGAGGTGGAAGGAATTGTCCGTAGAGCTCCGAGACAGGATTGTGTCGAGGAACAGATCTGGGGAAGGGTACCAAAAAATGTCTGCAGCATTGAAGGTCCCCAAGAACACAGTGGCCTTCATCATTCTTAAATGAAAGAAGATTGGAACCACCAAGACTCTTCCTAGAGCTGGCCATCCGGCCAAACTGAGCAGGGGAGAAGGGCCTTGGTCAAGGAGGTGACCAAGATCCTGATGGAGATGGGAGAACCTTCCAGATAGACAACCATCTCTGTACCACTCCACCAATCAGGCCTTTATGGTAGGGTGGCCAGACGGAAGCCACTCCTCAGTAAAAGGCACATGACAGCCCGCTTGGAGTTTGCCAAAACGCACCTAAAGGACTCTCAGACCATGAGAAACAAGATTCTCTGGTCTGATGAAACCAAGATTGAACTCTTTGTCCTGAATGCCAAGCGTCTTAACTGTTCTTAACTGACTTAAATAAAGATTAAATAAATGGTGGTGGCGGCATTATGCTGTGGGGATGTTGTTCAGCACTAGGGACTAGGAGACTAGTCAGGATCAAGGGAAAGATGAAAGGTGCAAAGTACATAGAGATCCTTGATGAAAATCTGCTCCAGAGCACTCAGGACCTCAGACTGGGGCGAAGGTTCACCTTCCAATAGGACAACAACCCTAAGCACACTTGCCAAAACAATGCAGGAGTGGCTTCGGGACAAGTCTCTGAATGTCCTCGAGTGGCCCAGCCAGAACCAGACTTACCTGAGAGACCTGAAAGACCTAAAAATAGCTGTGCAGCAGCGCTCCACCTCCAACCTGACAGAGCTTGAGAGGATCTGCAGAGAAGAATGGGATAAACTCTACAATAACAGGTGTGCCAATCTTGTAGCATCATACTCAAGAAGACTCAAGGCTGTAATAGCTGCCAAAATGTGATTCAACAAAGTACTGAGTAAAGGGTCTGAAAACTTATGTAAATGTGATAGTACAGTTTTTATTTTTTATGAATTTGCTAAAAATTCTACAAACCTGTTTTTGCTTTGTCATTTTGGGGTATTGTGTGTAGATTGGTGAGAAAAAAACAACAATTTAGTACATTTTCGAATAAGGCTGTAAAGGTAACAAAAGAAATTCAAGTGGTCTGAATACTTTCCGAATGCCCTGTATATAGTGTGTAATGTAAATCCATTCATACAACATCAATTTGTATCTCCTACATACACTATATATATATATTACTGGTTTCGGCTATTTCAGCCAGACCCGTTGCTGACAGCCATGCAATCTCCATAGACAAACATTGGCAGTAGAATGGCCTTACTGAAGAGCTCTGTGACTTTCAACTTGGCACCGTCATAGGATGCCACTTTTCAACAAGTCAGTTCGTAAATTTCTGCCCTGGTCAACTGTAAGTGCTGTTATTGTGAAGTGGAAATGTCGAAGAACAACAAGATCACAGAACGGGACCGCCGAGTGCATAGTGCATCAAAAAATTGTCTGTCCTCAGTTGCAACACTTACTACCGAGTTATAATCTGCCTCTGGAAGCAATGTCAGCACAATAACTGTTCATCGGGAGCTTCATGAAAGGGGCTTCCATGGCCGAGCAGCCGCAGACAAGCCTAAGATCCTCATGAGCAATGTAATCGTCAGCTGGAGTGGTGCAAAGTTCACCGCCATTGGACTCTGGAGCAGTGGAAACGAGTTCTCTGTAGTGATCTGGCAGTATGATTGACGAATCTGGATTTGGCAGATGCCAGGAAAACGCTACCTGCCCAAAGTTTGGTGGAGGAGGAATAATGGTCTGCAGCTGTTTTTTATAGTTTGGGCTAGGCCCCTTAGATCCAGTGAAGGGAAATCTTAACGCTAGAGCATACATTGTATACGAATCTGTGCTTCCAACTTTGTGGCAATAGTTTGGGGAAGGCCTTTTTCTGTTTCAGCATGACAATGCACAAAGTGAGGTCCATACAGAAATGGTTTGTCAAGATCGGTGTGGAAGAACTTGACTGGCCTGTACAGAACCCTGACCTCAACCCTATCGAACACCTTTGGGATGAATTGGAACGAATTGGGATGAATTTGAACTGGCCAGGCCTAAATGCCCAACATCAGTGCCCTACCTCACTAATGCTTGTGGCTGAATTGAAGCAAGTCTTCGTAGCAATGTTCCAACATCTAGTGGAAAGCCTTCCCAAAAGAGTGGAGGCTGTTATAGCAGCAAAGGAAGGACCAACTCCATATTATTGCGCATGATTTTGGAATGAGATGTTTGACGGGCAAGTTTTCCACATACTTCTGGTCATGTAGTGTAAGTGATCAAGGCAGCCATTTTGTTTTTCTGCGTGTCCAGACGACCACCTCCTGCTCATGTGCTCATCGCTGCAGTGGAAGGTGTTTGAGGAGGAGAACCGTGCCGCGGTGCGCCTTATGGGCGGGGAGAACGTGGAGATCAGCCGCAGCTTGGACCCACGCTCCTTCAACCAGTACATCCCTGTCAACAACTTCCTCCACTGCAGGTCAGTGAACTCTCTAAGCTAGCGTGGCCGCAGACCTGTAAGTGCTTTAGACAACTCTTTTATAGTTTTCATGAAACAACTTACAGCCTACAACTACGGCCCAGAGTTTTTCCCAGTCTGGTTACATGGTATAGAAAAACTCCTGCACCTACTCAATTGGTAATATGGATGTCTCTCCTTCCCTCAGGTCCTACCTGGACATGATCAAGGTGTTTGTGTTCAGCTACTTCTTCTGGCTGGTGCTGTGCCTCATCTTCATCACAGGCACCACCCGCATTAACATCTTCTGCCTGGGCTACCTGCTAGCCTGCTTCTACTTCATGCTGTTCGGGGGCAGCCTGCTCATGCAGCCTGTACGATACATCCTCAGGCTCTGGGACTGGCTCATCGGTTACACCTGTTTTGTCATCGGCATGAAGAACCTGCTATCTGTATGTTAGCCAGCTAATCACTCACTGTCTCAGCTAGCCTATCCTCAAACCTAGCCTATCCTCAAACCTAGCCTATCCTCAAACCTAGCCTATCCTCGTTGCTGAAAGGGATTTTTCATTCATATACTATGTGTACCACATTGTATTATGCTAATAACACAGTTGGTTTTAATCACTCATCAATGCTAACAGCCTGTTCTGTGTTACTGCACTAATCTTCATTATTTGATGCTAATGTAACAGCTCCACTTACTGACTATCAGTGTCTCATGTCCCGTCTTCTGTCTCCTCTGAGCTATCTGTCTTGCTGTATGTGTGTCCACAGCTTGGCTCATGTGCTTATCTGGACAGCCTGTTGAAGAATGGTTGCTGGCTAATTCAGGCCTTCAGCATGGTCTGTACAATCAAAGGCTATGATCTCCGTAAGTGTGACTGATAATCACATTAACACACTGTGTGTTGTTGTGCATTTATGTGGCCTGTTCTATCTGTGTCTGTGTGTGTTTAGCTACGTGCACACCTGCGTGTGTGCTTACATATGTGTATATGTGTGTGTTCCCAGCTGCTCCTGATGATGAGTGTGAGCTGCCAGAGGGGGAGGCGGGCATCGTGTGGGATGCGATCTGCTTCACTGTGCTCCTGGCTCAGAGGAGGGTTTTCCTCAGCTACTACTTCCTGTATATGGTGTCTGACCTCAAGGCCTCCAAGATCCTGGCCTCCAGGTTAGAATGATCTAGTTGCTGACCTGACCACTTCCTTACCAGTAAAGTTTTGAGATGACGGTTTATTAATCTATTGAATGGAACCAGCTGAATGTATGACCACATAGGTTGTTTTTCTTTCATATTTCAAGGGGTGCTGAGCTCTTTGAAGCCAAAGTGAAGAAACTGGTTGCTGCAAGACTGGAGATGGAGAAGAAGTCTGTGGAGACGCTGAAGAAGCAGTAAGACTTATGCCACAGCAGCTTGTTTGTTCTCATCTAGTGTTCAGTCAAAGGGGTTTGCTATTGTTGCATTGTTTTAATTCACTGTGTTGAACCCTTCCTCTAGGATGGAGAAGATCAAATCCAAACAGAAGAGTAAGCCTGGCCAAGGAGACGTAGCAGCGCCCCCTACTGATATAGTGCCAAAGGGTGAGCGTCATGGAGCTAGTAGAAGTTGTCCATAACCACTGACGAAGGGTCCGTTCGTATACTCTGTATACTCTGTATACGTATACTCTGATATTTGTATTTACTCCTACTAGAATTGGGAGGTAAGATAGTTTGATCCTAGCTCTGTGGTTAGGGGCTATGTTTACCTCCAGCTTTAATATTAGATTCAATAGCACTAGACTATTAAAACTGCTCAAATCGCTTTACATTCTAAGGTGGGGGGAGACTCAACTCATTATTCTTCTCAGTCTCAATGAATGAAAGGATACATTTATGATGGAGGGGTGGGATGAATGGGGGAATATGTTTTCCAGGTGAAATTGAGAAGGCAGAGAATGATCAGGAGAAATGGTGGAGACCATGGGTTTCACAGCCTGGTGGTAAGTGTTCCATAAACCTAAGTAATAAGATTCAGATTTGTTCAGTTACAAACAGAACTTCAATAGGGGGATATGGTTCAATCTCATTATGAATTGTCATTTTTTTATTCAAACTCAAGGAATTTTAAGTGATCAAAACAGTTCACATCCTGCAATAGTATAAAGTAGAATGAGCAGGAGTTCATGTCTTTGTTGTTTCACACTTCTGTCTTTCCTCCAGTTGAAAACAACTGTGGCTACCATCTATTTGAGAGTGACAGTGAAGAGGAAGAGGAGGAAGTCCAGGAAAAGAAAGAGGAAGAGACACTAACAAAGAAGAAATCTGCTTTTCAGGTGAGGGACAAAGAAGACAAACTACAAGGAGTTGTAAAATAGTGTTAAGGTACGTTGTTGAATGTGCCTCCTTTCTCCACAGTTAGCCTATGAGGCATGGGTCACAAGCTCCAAAGCAGCCCTAAATTTGCACAGAAAAGAAGAGTCGAAGATGAAAAAAGAGGAGAAGAGGAGGGCAAAGAGACAGCTGCAGAGACAGCAAGGTAAGAGGGTCTGGTTTGTATGGGACTGTTTGCATAATTCTGTCATAGAGACAGATTAACTAATGTGTTGTTTTGTGTCATCATGATTTTAATTGTCTGATCCAAGGCATTGAGAGGGACGAGTCTAGTGAGGATGAGTTGGAAGAGGAAAATGAAGTGGAGGAGAAAGGTCAACATTCCACCTCAACAGACCCTTCATAGATATACAGTAGAATAACTCTAGAAGTCTGTGTACTGCCACTAACTTGATACAATGTTTCTGTCTTCTCACAGAAAATATATTTCAGAGGATTATCGACTCGCTCAAGTTTTTATGGGTGTTTATCCTGTCCCTTCTGGATGACCTCACTGAGGGCCTGAACTCCTTCTGCAAAGATGGTCTGGACATCTCCAAAGTGCTACGTTTTGAAAGGGCTCTTCTTGGCCAGCAACAGAAGAAGGTGAAGTAACATTCATCCACAGGGGATACGTCATTTCACTTGTAAAACCCTGTTTTAAGTTATGTCCTCCCTGCAGTGTTGACAAAAATAAAATGTTCCTTTTACAGGGGAAAGAGGTGTCACAGGAGAGCGTGAAGCGCTTCTATGAGAACTGGATGTCCAGACAGAACACCCTGGCCTCCCTGGAAGACCAGGAAGACATAGTTCCCCCTGTCTCCTCCCCTCCACCTGTGCCGTCATCAGCACGAGGTTACTCCACGTTGAAACACACCCACTCCAAAATCTCCTGGGGTAGCAGCTTGTCCAGGTTAGCATCACCTACAGAGTCTTGATTCATTAATTTGTGAAATTCGTTACCTAATTCCATTAGCAGGCTGCATGTATTATACAGAACCGATCAGTTTTAAATGTATTATTGAGTATTTCTACTATTATGCTATTCTGCATTATAACCTCTTTATGGAGGCTTTATGAATGGCTTCATAGGACCAGGATGGTCAACATGTTTCCCTGTCATCATGTCTTAGCTGCATGACGGATGAGACCCTGCTTGGGTCTCGTCAGCCCACTCTGGATGAGCTTGATGACCCTCCTATACTCCAGGCCGCTGCCGACCAACTCAGACGGAAACTACTGAAAACTACCAACCTGGACCTTGACTCATTTGACACTGAAGACCCTCCACTAAGGTGATGGTGACACTTATGCACTTATGGTTTCCTCTGCTCTGTATACCGTAAACCATTATTCAAGATGGCGCCAATGGAGAAGGTGGCCGTTTTTCCAGCTCCTCCTCAACAAATAAACTCTTATTTTATTTGACTTGCTGTATATTTGGTTTCATATCTACTAACTTTCTATACCCCTCTATAAACTCATAGTTTGTTTGACTCCATCTTATATCCATCTTTCTTTCTGAATTACATTTTTCATCAGCCATGATGATACTGTTCCCAATAAGGAGGACAGTAAAGAAGGAGAGGATGCATATGAAGAAGAGGAGGGGGAATATAAAGTGGAGGAGGAATATAGAATGGAGAAGGAGGAATGGAGGGAGGAAGAAGACGAGGAGAGGGAAAAAGCTGTGATGATTTCAGGATCCATCTCCCTGGACTATCTGGAGTTTGATGAGAACAGTGAAGATTTCCCAGACTCCTCCAGGCCTCTTAGTGAGACCAGGAACCTCACGGCCAGCGAGCTACTGCTCAACAAGTCAGTCATGGGAGATTGGGACTTGGTTTTTCTTGTTACAATCATGGTATAGTCAAGTGTACCCATTCAGTTGTATCACAGTACCTTGTAAAGTTGAGAATCAGAAAAAAAAATCAATTTTTCTCACGTACTGTGATTCTCCTCTATTGCAGTATGTTTGGGAACGATGAAATTGAAGCGTCTGATCAGTTCTTCCAGTCTCTCCCGAGACACCTGAGACTGGTGTTTGCCCTGTACAACACCATGGTGTCTAAGTCAGAGATGCTGTGCTACTTTGTGATCATCCTGAATCACATGGTGTCGGCCTCGCTGCTCAGTCTGATCCTGCCCATCCTTATCTTCCTCTGGGCCATGCTGTCTGTGCCACGCCCAACCAAGCGCTTCTGGATGGCAGCCATCATCTACACAGAGGTACGCACAGCAGGCACCCCCAATGAAGTGATATGTTGATTGATTGGTTGGCTGGTTGATTATTTAGATTGATGGTTAATTATAAATAATATACACTATAAATACAAAAGTTTGTGAACACCTCTCCAAATGAGTGGATTCGGCTATTTCAGCCATATCGTTGCGGACAGGTGTATAAAATCGAGGACAAAGCCATGCAATCTCCATAGACAAACATTGTCCGTAGAATGGCCTTACTGAAGAACCCAGTGACTTTCAATGTGGCACCGACAGAGGATGCCATCTTTCCAACAACTCAGTTAGTCAAATTTCTGCCCTGCTAGAGCTGCGCCGGTTAACTGCAAGTGCTGTTATTGTGAAGTGGAAACGTCTAAGAGATACAATGTCTCAGCTGCGAAGCGGTAGGCCACACAAGCTCACAGAATGGGACCGCCGAGTGCTGAAGCGCCTTGTGTGTAAAAATCGTCTGTCCTCAGTTGCAACACTCACTACCAAGTACCAAACTGCCTCTGGAAGCAATGTCAGCACTTGAACTGTTCGTTGAGAGCTTCATCATATGGGTTTCCATGGCCGAGCAGCCGCAGACAAGCCTAAGATCACCATGCGCAATGCCAAGCGTTGGCTGGAGTGGTGTAAAGCTTGCAGCGGAAACACGTTCTCTGGAGTGATGAATCAAGCTTCACCATCTGGCAGTCTGACAGACGAGTCTGGGTTTGGCGGCTGCCAGGAGAACACTACATGCCCGAATGAATAGTGCCAACTGTAAAGTTTAGTGGAGGAGGAATAATGGTCTGGGGCTGTTTTACATGGTTTGGTTTAGGCCCCTTTGTTCCAATGAAGGGAAATCTTAACACTACAACATACAATGACATTCTACTATTCTGTGCTTCCAACTTTGTGGGAACAGTTTAGGGAAGGCCATTTCCTGTTTCAGCATGACAATGCCACAGTCCAGAAAGTGAGGTTCATACAGAAATGGTTTGTCGAGATCGGTGTGGAAGAACTTGACTGGCCTGCACAGAGCGTTGACCTCAACCCCATCGAACAATTTTGGGATGAATTGGAACACCGACTGTGAGCCAAGCCTAATCGCCCAACATCAGTGCCCGACTTCACTAATGCTCTTGTAGCTGAATTGAAAGTCCCTGCAGCAATGTTCCAACATCCAGTGGAAAGCCTTCCCAGAAGACTGGAGGCTGTTATAGTTGCAAAGGGTTATCAACTCCATATCAATGCCCATGCTTTCGGAATGAAATGTTCGACGAGCAGGTGTCCACATACTTTTGGTAATGTTGTGTGTATATCTTTATATAACAATATATGCCATTTAGCAGACACTTTTATCCAAAGCGACTTACAGTCATGCGTGCATACATTTTATGTATGGGTGATTGATGATTCCTATCTCTTCCAGCTGATTGTGGTGGTCAAGTATTTTTTCCAGTTTGGCTTTTTCCCCTGGACCACCTCGGCCTACCGAGGCATCAATGCGGACCGGCCCTTTGCTCTGCCCAACATCATTGGGGTGGAGAAGAAAGATGGCTACGTTCTCTTTGACTTGATACAGCTCCTGGCTCTGTTCTTCCATCGCTCCATTCTAAAGGTAGTGACAGGAATGCTGGTTTCTGTGGAACATCATATAAAAGATAATAAAGCACAATTTTGCAAAACTTCTTCTTCTCTCCGTAGTGTCACGGTCTTTGGGATAACAAAGAGGTTGAGATGCCGGACTTCTTCAAGAAGTTAAAGAAGAAGACTGAGAAGAAGAAGATGAGTGGAGGAGACAAAGCAGGGGATCAGCCGAAGCGAAGACTGCCCTTCCTTCCTCTACAGGCCTCAACTGCATCCTTGTTTCGCAGACGGGGTAAAGCCAACTCCACTGAGACAAACGGTACATACATTCAGGAGACTAAACAGTGCTGAACTAATGAGTTTGTTTGAGAGGGTATTATAGTTGAAATGGGGTGTTGCCTGAACAGATGGGAAATGTTACCCAACCTGAATATACTAATGTATCTTGATGTAAATGTGATGTGATGTGATATTGCAGATGATATGCAGCTCAAAAAGCGCCACTCGAAGAAGAGGCACCACAATAAAGTTCCCCTGACCAGGAAGGAAAGGATCAAGAAGCTGATCAGAGAAAGGATGCTAGAGGCTAAAGCTGCTATCATAGAAGTGTGAGCATTTAGCACTCTATACTTATGGATATTCATTGTAGGTGTATTCTGTTACTTTCATTCCATATCCCCGGTGATAACTGGCAGTTTACAAACAACTCCTGGAGGCAGGACTTTTTACGGGACATGAGTGCATGGTTAAGTACTGGTTTAAAAATGAATGGACATTTTAAGTCATGGTCCTCTTTTGTCTTCGCAGTGCCCTACACATATACCTACCTATCAGGCAGTTCTTCTATGACATCATTCACCCAGAGTACAGCCCAGTGTGTGATGTCTACGCTCTCATGTTTCTGATTGATGTGGTCAACTTCGTTGTCATAATATTTGGATACTGGGCTTTTGGGGTGAGAAAAGAGAAAAAAAGAGAATACCTGTCTTGAGTCACAATTGAATTTGGAAAGCTATTTGGCCTACTTGTTTCAAGTGGATTTCTTCCACTGTTTTCTTTTTGTGTCGGAACAGAAACACAGTGCTGCTGCTGACATCACAGATGCTCTTGGGGAGGACCAGGTCCCATCGGCCTTCCTGGTCATGCTGCTCATCCAGTTTGGGACCATGATAGTGGACCGTGCTCTCTATCTCCGCAAAACCCTTGTGGGAAAATGTGTCTTCCAAGTGGTGCTGGTGTTTGGTATCCACTTCTGGATGTTTTTCATACTCCCTGGGGTGACTGAGAGGTCAGAGTTAATGTTCATTCATTTAATTACAGTGTGAATACATGTGTAACCATCAAAAAAGGAGCTGCTTATTGACCTTTTTCATGGTCCTTCTCTTGTGTTCTAGGAGGTTCAACATGAACCAGGTGGCACAGTTGTGGTACTTTGTGAAGTGCATCTACTTTGGCCTCTCAGCCTACCAGATCAAGTGTGGCTACCCAAATCGTGTGCTGGGAAACTTCCTGACCAAGAACTATAACTACCTCAACCTATTCCTCTTTCAAGGGTACAGTCAATGCTCTATGATATATTAACAAAGGCCAGAACATCCCATAATACCAGAGTTGTCCCACAGAGATAGTGAGGACTCTAGGGCCTAAAAGCCTGTTTTAACATGGGCAGCACCATTAAGAACTTCCACTTTTTTGAAGTAGTCAACTGGGTGGTACTTCCTATGGGATCGGATAACATCATGATCGCACACGCACGCGCACGCACACGCACACGCACACAACATGTTTTTAAATGAAATGAACAGTTGAAGTCGGAAGTCTACATACACCTTAGCCAAATACATTTCAACTCAGTTTTTCACAATTCCTGATAATTCGAGTACAAATTCCCTGGCTTAGGTTGGTTAGGATCACCACTTTATTTTAAGAATGTGAAATGTCAGAATAATAGTTTAGAGAATGATTTATTTCAGCTTTTATTTCTTTCATCACATACCCTGTGGGTCAGAAGTTTACATACACTCAATTAGTATTTGGTAGCATTGCCTTTAAATTGTTTAACTTGGGTCATACGTTTCGGGTAGCCTTCCACAAGCTTCCCACAATAAGTTGGGTGAATTTTGGCCCATTCCTCCTGACAGAGCTGGTGTAACTGAGTCGGGTTTGCGGGCCTCCTTGCTCGCACGCGCTTTTTCAGTTCTGCCCACAAATTGTCTATGGGATTGAGGTCAGGGCTTTGTGATGGCCACTCCAATACCTTGACTCTTGACTTTTGCCACAAGTATGCTTGGGGTCAATGTCCATTTGGAAGACCCATTTGTGATCAAGCTTTAATTTCCTGACTGATGTCTTGAGATGTTGCTTCAATATATTCACATAATTTTCTTCCCTCATGATGTCATCTATTTTGTGAAGTGCACCAGACCCTCCTGTAGCAAAGCACCCCCACAACACGATGCTGCCACTCCCGTGCTTCACGGTTGGGATGGTTTTCTTCGGCTTGCAATTCTCCCCCTTTTTCCTCCAAACATAACGATGGTCATTATGGCCAAACAGTTCTATTTTTGTTTCATCAGACCAGAGGACATTTCTCCAAAAAGTACGATTGTTGTCCCCATCTGCAGTTGCAGACCGTAGTCTGCCTTTTTTATGGTGGTTTTGGAGCAGTGGCTTCTTCCTTGCTGAGCGGCCTTTAGGGTTACGTCAATATAGGACTCGTTTTTACTGTGGATATAGATACTTTTGTAGCTGTTTCCTCCAGCATCTTCACAAGGTTTTTCCTTTGCTGTTGTGCTGGGATTGATTTGCACTTTTCACACGTCTCATTCCTGAGCGGTATGACGGCTGCGTGGTCCCATGGTTTTTATACTTGCGTACTATTGTTTGTACAGATGAACGTGGTACCTTCAGGCGTTTGGAAATTCCTCCCAAGGATGAACCAGACGTGTGGAGGTCTAGAATTTTTTTCTAAAGTCTTGGATGATATCTTTTGATTTTCCCATGATGTCAAGCAAAGTGGCACTGAGTTTGAAGGTAGGCCTTGAAATACATCCACAGGTACACCTCCAATTGACTCAAATGCATTCTGTTTTGTCACCAAAGCTCCATATACCACCCACCACTGCGACCTGTATGCTCTCGTCAGCTGGCCCTCGCTACATATTCGTCGCCAGGCCCACTGGCTCCAGGTCATCTATAAGTCTTTGCTTGGTAAATCCCCGCCTTATCTCAGCTCACTGGTCACGATAACAACACCCACCCGTAGCATGCGCTCCAGCAGGTATATCTCACTGGTCATCCCCAAAGCCAACACCTAATTTGTCCGCCTTTCCTTACAGTTCTCTGCTGCCAATGACTGGAAATAATTGCAAAAATCGCTGAAGTTGGAGACTTATATCTCCCTCAATAACTTTAAACATCAGCTATCTCAGCAGCTAACCGATCGCTGCAGCTGTACACAGCCCATCTGTAAATAGCCCATCCAATCTACCTACCTCATCCCCATATTGTTTTAAAAAACGTTTTTCCCTTTTGCACGCCACTATTTCTGCTTGCACATCATCATCTGCACATCTATCACTCCAGTGTTAATTTGCTAAATTGTAATTACTTCACTACTGTGGCCTATTTATTGCCTTACCTCCTCACGCAATTTGCACACAATGTATATATACTTTTTTTCTATTGTGTTATTGACTGTACAGTGCCTTACGAAAGTATTCGGCCCCCTTGAACTTTGCGACCTTTTGCCACATTTCAGGCTTCAAACATAAAGATATAAAACTGTATTTTTTTGTGAAGAATCAACAACAAGTGGGACACAATCATGAAGTGGAACGACATTTATTGGATATTTCAAACTTTTTTAACAAATCAAAAACTGAAAAATTGGGCGTGCAAAATTATTCAGCCCCTTTACTTTCAGTGCAGCAAACTCTCTCCAGAAGTTCAGTGAGGATCTCTGAATGATCCAATGTTGACCTAAATGACTAATGATGATAAATACAATCCACCTGTGTGTAATCAAGTCTCAGTATAAATGCACCTGCACTGTGATAGTCTCAGTTTAAAGGCACAGTCAACTTAGTGTAGGTAAACTTCTGACCCACTGGAATTGTGTTACAGTGAATTATAAGTAAACAATTGTTGGAAAAATGTCTTGTGTCATGCACAAAGTATATGTCCTAACCGACTTCCCAAAACTATAGTTTGTTACCAAGAAATTTGTGTGGTTGAAAAACAAGTTTTAATGACTCCAACCTAAGTGTATGTAAACTTCCCACTTCATCTGCATGTAAATTGTAAAGTCTTTTGTCTCTCTCTTTTTTGTTACGTGTCGGACCCCAGTAAGACTAGCTGTCACCATTGGTGTAGGCTAATGGGGATCCTAATAACAAATCCATGTCATCAGGAGGGATCAGCCAATTAATTATACCTGTGAGAAAACATGACATAATTGCAGTTGGTAGTAAATCACCAACCGTGGCTTTATACCTCTAGGTTGCAGTAAACAACCTTCCAGTTTGTTTTCCAACTCACATTTGTAGAATAATAAAATGGACTACTTTAAAATGAAGATGGCCTCAATGGCACTGCCATGCTCTCACAGACACCATAATGGGACATATACAATGTTGTGTCCTCTAACTATCTCTATGGGTTGTCCCTGTCTCCTCCTCAGGTTCCGCCTGGTTCCATTCCTCATAGAGCTGCGTGCCGTGATGGACTGGGTCTGGACTGACACCACCCTCAGCCTGGGCAGCTGGATCTGTGTCGAGGACATTTATGCCAACATTTTCATACTCAAGTGCTGGAGGGAGTCGGAGAAGGTAACTGGGATGCCGAACTGCCAATAGACTGGCAGCAGTTGTCAATCTCAAACTCACCTCCATAGAGAGTAGATCTGACTGATTGTGTTGAATTGTGTTGAACTATGAATCATTTTCTCTTTAATTTGTACAGAAATACCCACACACCCCAGGGCAGAAGAAGAAAATGGTGGTGAAGTATGGAATGGGCGGCTTCATCATATTCTTCCTCATCAGCGTAATTTGGTTCCCCCTCCTCTTCATGTCATTGGTCAAGTCAGTGGCTGGGGTGACCAATCAGCCTCTAGATGTCTCAATTCAGCTCAGCATAGCAGGATATGAGGTATAGATGACCTCATAAACTCACAATCTTTCTATTTTGGTAAAATGTTCTCCTTCTGTGAGACTGTTAGTGCTGATGTTTTCTGTGTACATTTTATACAGCCACTGTTCACAATGAGTGCCCAGGAGCAGAACCTGATGCCATACTCAGAGGCAGGCCTCAACCGGCTCACCAACCTCTATGCCACTCACCCGGTAAGAGGATCTTGTTACAACAAGTTGCAAGTTTGAGGGACTGTGGAATTGACCCTAAGGACCTCTGACATACTCCTCTTTCTAACTCTCTCAGTCAGCCATGCAGTTCCTTGTGAACTACATGGCCGAGGACATTGTCATTGCAAAGATCAAGAGTGATGCCAGTCTACTGTGGAGCATCAGCCCTGCCAGCCGTGATGCTATGATCCATGAACTCAGCAACTCCACCCACATCTACATCACCCTGCGATGGGTCCTACTCAGGTAGTGTAGCAGGGTTGGATAGGGCTCTAGGTTGGTTACATGTGAAAGGGGTATATAACGCCATTAAGGCTTGAGGTCTGACTTTTTGACCTTGTGTCAAAGCTAAGATTGTATGGTTTGTGCTAAAAACATATGCCATATGATACAGCTATAATAAACAACTTAACCGGTTAGTGATAGTGGTAGTGATTTCACTCTGTGTATGTGTGTGCCCCTCCTCCCCAGGAATGCGTCTCTGTCGATGAACGTGGAGACCGTGGGGGAACACACTGTCAAGTATGAGGACAGGGCCTTGAGGGACCAGATAGTTCAGATGCTCATAGGGACACGCAGTGACTCTGTGTGAGTCTCATCATCACAGCACTCTCACTACATCAACTGTTACTAGAATTTACAGCCACAGTCAACATGACATTACTGTCAATAAAATAACCTAAAATAACCACTCTGAAAGCTAGTTGTAGAGGAACCTATTACATTCAAAAGAACTCCACATACAAAAGATATGATCACAATGGTAATAGAATGTTGGTGCTGATATGCTGTCATTCATTCTCTCTGCTAGGGTCATTGAGTCTCTCCTGCCCAAGTTCATCAGAGGTCCCGGAGGACTGGAGTCCAAGATGGCCACCCGTCTGGAAGTAGGTAAGTAACCCTCTATCCAACCATCATACTGTACAGAAAATACATTTAACAAATGCAGATGCTTGTATAACCATGGATCTTAACCAGTCAACTGAAGGTCATGGTCTCTGCTTCTCACTTATTCAAATCTTCCCTGACCCATCTCCAACATCCCAGAACACTCAGATAGGCCTGAGGACCTGCAGATGTTGTCCTTCTACCGGCCCCTGTCCATCAAACTACAGCGGGCAGAAGACAGTGGAAGTGCAGAGGGGGGTCAGTGGTGGATGGTGGAGGAATGCACCCCTGGACAAGGGCACATCCAGAGCAGCTGTCACAGCATTGAGATAGTGGTGTTCAACGACAAAGTCAGCCCCTCCAGCCTGGGTGCTCTAGCAGGACAGGGGTAGGTAAAGACTTAAACTCAATGCTGCCCCAGGAGCTATTTACATTTTAAGAGAACTATCCCTTCAAAGTGACAATCAGCAGTTGATACAGCCAGTTTTAGACTTATAAATTAATACTGTATGTACCCATTGACTCTTGAAGAATATAACTTATAATTATGAGCTTAGTTCAACTGTCGTTCCCCATCAGAACCCAAAATATAAGCTTGTTTTACCAAACAAAATGTAAACAAACACTATATAGCCTCAAAACATGGTTAGAACTATAATTTTGATATTGTGGATCAGTCCTTGCATCCAAAGCTTTGTCTATGAATTTCTGTGGTTACATTTCTCCAGCCCAATCACTCAGCTTTTAGCGAACCCGGGAGCTTTTACCGAACCCGGGGCCGGGCGATTGATTTGTTATTGTTTCTACTGCTGATTGACGCTTTGACTTGATTTGTGCTCACTAAATAAACTCTTTGTCCTCTTTTCCATGAAATCCCATATACTTATGTTGCTTGTCTGGCCTCGACCTGCAACCTGATACCACCTCCTGTGCCATTCCAACTTGCTACGGTAGAATCGTGGGCCTGTACATGTCTGTGGTGCTGGTCGTTGGAAAGTTTGTCAGGGAATTCTTCAACGGGATATCCCGCTCCATCATGTTTGAGGAGCTGCCGTGTGTGGATCGGGTGTTGAAACTCTGCACGGACATCTTTGTTGTGCGAGAGACTGGTGAGATGGAGCTGGAGGAAACACTGTTTGAGAAGCTCATCTTCCTGTATCGCTCGCCAGAGACCATGATCAAGATGACCAGAGAGAAGAGAGACTAAAGAGCACTGACATTTTAGTTACGAAAAGGACGATTTGTTTGTTTGTATTCCTACTGTACAATGCATGCATTTTGAATCACTGACTACTTTTAAGTGATTCAAATTTTTACAAAGGAAGACCATAGGCCATAATCATAGAAATGTGCTCCAAGTGTGAAACTATTTAATTGAAGTTGAGATGAAACATTGAGTTTTAGATTGAAATGGCTTGTAAAGAGCTTACAGATGCACGTATTTCTCTCAACATTCTGCAACATTACACATCCCACTGAACACAACCCTGTTTCATTGCACTGAAAAGCTAATCTATAAGTATTCACTCTCATTTCACACTGTACTCCACGTCTATGTACAGTATTTAATTAAATGAATAAAAATCAGAGATTATATCCTACTTTTACATAAGACTCCTGAAGTGTTAAGTTATGAAGAGCCACTCAGTCCATGTTGCCAGGTAAAGCACAGTGCTTTGCAAAAGTATTCATCCTCCATGGCGTTTTTCCTATTTTATTGCATTAAACTAATTTAAAATGATCCATTTGGATTACATGTAATGGACATAAAAAAATAGTCCAAATTGGTGAAGTGAAAAAAATAACTTGTTTCAAAAAATAAAAGGTGGTGAGTGCATATGTATTCACCCACTTTGCTATAAAGCCCCTAAATAAGATTTGGTGCAACCAATTACCTTCAGAAGTCACATAATTAGTTAAAGTCCACCTGTGTGCAATCTAAGTGTCACATAATCTGTCAAATGATCTCAGTATATATATACACACACACACCTGTTCTGAAAGGCCCCAGAGTCTGCAACACCATTAAGCAAGTGGCACCATGAAGACCAAGGAGCTCTCCAAACAGGTCAGGGACACCATGAAGACCAAGGAGCTCTCCAAACAGGTCAGGGACACCATGAAGACCAAGGAGCTCTCCAAACAGGTCAGGGACACCATGAAGACCAAGGAGCTCTCCAAACAGGTCAGGGACACCATGAAAACCAAGGAGCTCTCCAAACAGGTCAGGGACACCATGAAGACCAAGGAGCTCTCCAAACAGGTCAGGGACAAAGTTGTGGATTACAGATCGGGGTTGGGTTATAAAAAAAATATTGAAAACTTTGAACATCCCATGGAGCACCATCAAATACATTTTAAAAAATGTATATGGAACTACAAAAAAACTGCCAAGAGGAAAGGTGAACCAAAACTCACAGACCAGGCAAGGAGGGCATTAAATCAGAGGCAACAAAGAGACCAAAGATAACCCCCGAAGGAGCTGCACGGCGATTGGAGTATCCAATCTGATGGATGCCGCTAAATACAGGGAAATCCTTGAGGGAAACCTGTTTGTCTGCTAGAGATTTAAGACCGAGACAGAGGTTCACCTTCCAGCAGGACAATAACCCTAAGCATACGGCTAAAGCAACACTTGGGTGGTTTAAATGGGAATAATTTCAAAATGTTGTGGAATGGCCTAGTCAAAGCCCAGACCTTGACCCAATTGAGAATCTGTGGTATGACTTAGAGATTGCTGTATACCAGCGGAACCCATCCAACGTGAATGAGCCAAAGCAGTTTTGCCTTGAATGGGCAAAAATCCCAGTGGCTAGATGTGCCAAGCTTATTGAGGCTGTAATTGCTGCAAAAGGTGGCTCTACAAAGTATTGACTTTGGGGGGTGAATAGTTATGCATGCTCAAGTTCTGTTTGTTTCACAAAATATTTTGTATCGTCAAAGTGGTAGGCATGTGTAAATTAAAATGATAAACCCCCAAAAAATCTATTTTAATTGCAGGTTGTAAGGCAACAAAATAGGAACAAAATAGGAAAAATGCCAAGGGTGAATACTTTCTCAAGCAACTGTATATCTTTACAAAACATGGGCAAACAAGAGTCATGGATGCAAGCTTAAGTAAACCAGCAGACATCTTTTAGATAGGAGTTTTAATTCATTTTATTAATTACAAATTAAAGGAAAAACATCTCCATTCTGTTAGGTCCCCTATCTATCCACAAATCTAGATTTAACCCTTGCATTTTCATCCATTCACAAAGACAAACATGTTGGCAGGGACTTTGAAAAATCCTCTTGGCCCTGAAGAACATCCATTACATTTATTCAGATCCTGCAAGATAAAGAGAGGGAAACATGTCAAGTTAGACTGATCTTAGAAACTTTGAACTATTGATGTTATCTAGCTACTTGTTCTAGTTGCTTGAGAACTGCAGATTACAAAAAGAGAGTAATGCCCATAGACAATATATAAATTATGGTGATTACTGTCTGATAATCTGCAGTTCTGTAGTGTTCTACATCTATGGCAATGAGAAAGTTGACTTGCCTAATAAAGCAGACTGATTTAGTAGGCAAATACTTGACATGCTTACTTGGCAGCTGCAGTAAATAGAACCAATATAAATCAGGTGTGATAGCCCAAGCAGCAAGAGTTTGAGGCAATATTGTGTGATGGTTAGGAGGTGGTAGATGGATACAATTATTATTTTAAAAGATATTAGTGATTTGTCCTTTCAATACTCACATGCTATAGCCTTTGGGACATAGACTTTGACGCTGGATTCTGCAACTTTCATTGCCTCGACTTTGAACTGTGGTTTCAGTGCCGCTCGCACTGCACTCGCGCAGATCGCAGAGAAGCGAATGTAGCTGCAGTGGACACAGAAAGAAACACTTTAGCCAGGGCTGCCACCTTTTGAAGAAAGCTCGGAGTGAGATTTTCTATGAATTTCCTTTCCCCCTGGCACGCTACCAAGATGGGGGAGATTGGGGGGGTCCTCCCCCAGGAAGATTGTACTGTTTTAAAGCTAATTTCCTGCCATTCTATATATTTTGACATGGCTTACCCCTATGACTGGGGGGGAGAGAGAAGAGGAAAAAAAGAAAAGAACACTGGTCAGGTGTATTCTGGATGCTTTGGACATTAAATTATCACTCAATTCTACAACTTTGTAACAGATTTTTGGAGGGGATGAAATTAAAGTTCTTGGGTGGTTTGACACATTCAGACAGTAATGAAATGTGATAGGGAAATGGGAGAAACAGTGGGAAGGTTGGAAGCAGGGATTGATTCCTGTTGTCAGGTGGAAAGTTGTATATGACATGTGCCCGGGGAGTGTAACCACTACACCAAGGCTCTGCACAGGAAATACTCATGGTTGATGACACTGGGTAACCAAATCATAGATTGCAGTCTCCTTGTCAAGAGACTCCTTTCAAGGTAAGGACAAACATGTTGTATCTTTCAAATAGGACTGAAAGAAAATCCTTCTTGCTCTCCGGGAAGGTTGGCCACCCCTGATCTGTTTCCCAAGCACTGGGTGTTTGAAAGTGTTCTTGCTATAACAATTCATTTCTCAAAATCACCCAGCCTTTAAGAAAATCTAATGAATATCAACATTCAGGTAGCTGATGCCTACTAGTGGAATATCCTTGCCATTATCTTACTCTACATAGGATGTGTTTATGAGTTCCCCTAGCATGTACAAAATACTAACATGTCAAATTATATTTGATTCTTGGAACATTTAATATCCCATGCTTATTTGTATAACTTATTCAAAACGGTCCATGAATGGCTGCAAAAAATACATAGCCTCAATACATTTACAAAGACAAGTAGGCACATCAGATTTAAAACAGAAAAAATTGTAAAGAAGTCATATTTTTAAAAAGGGTGGGGAATAACAGTGTTCGTGCAGACAACACAGTAATTACTCTGTTTTAGCCCATTGTTAAGATTGAGAATTGTTCCTCTCAGACAAAGTAAATAGATAATCGGCTGAAGTCAAGACGACATCAATTAGCCCCTACACCCTAACCAAAATATTTGTTGATGCATTGTTCGCCCTCTAGAATCCTAATGTACAATTCTGGTTTCACAATCTGTTTGACAAAATGATTTTCATAGTTACAAGTCAGGTCACCCTACCAAACTTCCCTGCTTACATACTGAAGGTCTCTGCTGCCTTTTCGTTGTCACAACCTAAATTTCAATCGCCAAACAAGGGGACTAATGAAAGTATGGATTAAATCGACTTTAGTACATGCTGTCAAAAGGCTGATTTCTGCAATAGGGACGAGAGTAACAGCAACCTCATCTTGCTCACCACATTGTACATAAAACAGCGCTACCATGCTGCTCTTTTTACAGTTTTATAAACTCAGCAGAGAACGTTCTGGCTCTCCAGTCAGCGCCACTCTAATCCTGAGGGGTGTTTCTTTAAAAAAATGCATCCAATCCACTTTATCCCTTACATAACTAGACCAATCATATGCTTCAATGTGGCGCGGGTCAGTGTTGTGGCAAGCCAGGACAATGATAGACGTTCCGCTTATGTTAAATTGCAATCGCAGATGTTCCGACTTCAACACGATTTGGAGCACAGTTGAAAAGTTAACGCACTATAATTGCAGTACTTTTCAATGCGTGAGATATGTGCCGTGCCTTGAGCGTTCAAATGCGTGTCACGGCCAACGCACAAGTTGGCAGTTCTGCTTTAAACAGACTGGGTATAGCATTTCGATTATACACATTTCAATGAATTTTTGTCCTAAAAATAATGTCGATACGTAAGACAGTGATATCACGGTCAGTCACACCAATTATATGACCACTTTGATTATAACTCACGAGAAAAACGCTATATTAGCTGACTCGTCAAATTCGTTTATAATATCGTCTAACTAGGCGCTAGCTGGATAGCAATCACACCAGAGCTCTCAAGCAAATGTGCAACTTAGTAGCTACATCGTTTAAGTGGATGACCTTACAATCAGAATACAGTCCAAATGTGATATTGTTCAATATTGAATACATTTACCTAAGGCCCGCTTGTCTCCAGTATGCAACCATTTTGCCAGTGCTGTTCCGCTCAAGGACAACTCGGATATGTTATAAAAACAGGGCGGAAGCAGCGAAAATGACGTCGCTAGGGTTGACACGCTTCCTGGGGCGGGACTTTTATCTGCGCTTTGTGATCGACAGTATGTGAAATCTGATGAGTGCCGTTTTTTAACGTTATGTAGCTAAGGGGATTTGAGTTCTTATTTATGCTACATTTGGCTTTGTTCGAAATGCGGTGCACTCTCTCCTCTGAAATACGCGTCAGGAAAATTCCAGACATTTCAATGGATGTTATGTTATTCGGTCATTTTTCACTCTGAAGGACCAGGGAGGGTGGGACGTGGTGATGGGCATTCCGGCTCTTTCCAGTGAGCAGGCTCGTTCGGCTCAGCTCACCAAAAAGAGCCTGCTCTTTTGGCTCCCAAACGACTCTTTAAAAAAAAAAGTTGTTTTGTAATTTTTTCAAGTCAAACAGTTTGCGATAGTTTGTCTATGATTGGTGTTAAAACAATTATAATTAAATTATTAAATGAAATCATACTCTAACTTAACCACAAGGTATTTAAAAAATTGATTGGTTTGTTATGAAAAATAATGCTATATAGTATAACTTTTTAATGTTTATTAACAAAGTGCATATAAAACGAATACAATCTGAACACCATAATAAAATATTGCACCATATCAAAGAAAAATAAATAACAATTTGCAAAACTGCAGCATCCCACAAATTGAAATGAATGTAAAAAAGAAGGATGCTATTACACATGTGCATTTAATGTATATAAACAAAGTGCATATAAATGTAACAATTCAAAACGAATACAATCTGAACAACATAATAATAGAATATTGCACCATATCAAAGACAAATAACAATGTGCAAAACTGCAGCATCCCACTTAAAACATTAAACTGGTCCCTCTTTTCTCTCTCTTCTTTATTGCCATGTTATAACCAGCAGCACACATCAATGCTGACCACATTTGGCTTATATGGGAGATTTGCATTCAGAAATGCAAGCTGCCTCACTTTTGAGGAGCTGATGCGATTTCTTCTCTCAGTAATTATTTGTCCCAGAACAGTTCAGGTTCATGTTTTGTCTACTGATACTGCATTCTCATCTACTGCTCATATACATATATAATACTGGAATAAATAATGATGCAGTAATAACTGCTTACTGTACCTCTCTCCACTGATCTCCACAGTGACCTGCTCAAAGGGTTCCAGGACTCTGCACACCTCCCATTCCTCTTGGGTCAGAGCATCAACAGGTGCATTGACAATGGCCAGGGTAGAGATGACGGCATCCTTTGACTCAAGAAACCGCTTCAACATATAAAATGTTGAATTCCACCTTGTAGTGCAGTCTTGTTTAGGCCTCAGCTCAGGCATCCCCATCAGGCTTGTGTAGACTTTAGTTTTCCAGCACTTACTGTGCTCCTGTGGAAGTATTCCACAGCTGCTTTCACTTTGTCCACAGTGGGTTTCATCACCTTCAGAGCATCTCTTACAACCAGGTTGATTGTGTGGGCAAGACATGGATGATGAGTCCATTTAAAAATGGTTATGTTAGCTTCATTGTTGCTAACAACAGACCAGTTTTCCATCTACTTGCCATTCTCTGGCCACTCAACAGTTCCTCTGCCAAGTTCTCTGAGGTGTGTCTGTCACTGAACTCAAAGCAGTCCAGCCGGCCCTCCCTTACCCATCTTTGGTTCATTGGTTGACACTGCGTGTCTGATTGACAGGAACAACAGGTGAGGCATTTGTCACTAATCCAGGCATTTGTCATCTCCCGTCTGGATTACTGCAACTCGCTGTTGGCTGGGCTCCCTGCCTGTGCCATTAAACCCCTACAACTCATCCAGAACGCCGCAGCCCGTCTGGTGTTCAACCTTCCCAAGTTCTCTCACGTCACCCCGCTCCTCGCTTCCAGTTGAAGCTCGCATCCGCTACAAGACCATGGTGCTTGCCTACGGAGCTGTGAGGGGAACGGCACCTCAGTACCTCCAGGCTCTGATCAGGCCCTACACCCAAACAAGGGCACTGCGTTCATCCACCTCTGGCCTGCTCGCCTCCCTACCACTGAGGAAGTACAGTTCCCGCTCAGCCCAGTCAAAACTGTTCGCTGCTCTGGCCCCCCAATGGTGGAACAAACTCCCTCACGACGCCAGGACAGCGGAGTCAATCACCACCTTCCGGAGACACCTGAAACCCCACCTCTTTAAGGAATACCTAGGATAGGATAAAGTAATCCTTCTCCCCCCTTAAAAGACCTAGATGCACTATTGTAAAGTGGCTGTTCCACTGGATGTCATAAGGTGAAAGCACCAATTTGTAAGTCGCTCTGGATAAGAGCGTCTGCTAAATGACTTAAATGTAAATGTAAATGTAAATGTGAGGCTGTTCGTCTGAGCAGACAGTCAGAACGAATGTGTGGGCTTGAGCATTTAGACCCATATTATTTTATTTATTTTTTCGTTCTTTGAATTAGCTAATTCTATGCATTTAAATCGTGTGATTATTAATATCTTTTTAATTTGTATATATCTTTATAAATTGATTCGGCTCTTCTGATATGCGAGCCGTCTCCCAACGTTCACCTACAAGAGCCGGCTCTTAGAGTTGACTCGTTCGCGAACGACCAATCACTAGTCGGATGACATACTTCTGGTCGCCACCAGAGGGAGTACCACTTGTTGGGCAATTTGGCAACATCTTTCCTTTATAGCTGCTGTCACGCTGTCATAAGTCACCGGCGCCCAAGTACTGACTGAACGGTTTAAAACATGAAGATCTGGACCTCAGAACACATATTCAAGTGAGTAATTTATAAAAGTTCTAAAACGTGTTTAATTGAAATACCTTGATATTGACTAGCTTATTGAAGTTTGTAGCTAGGTTAGCAACCAGCCAGTTAGCGCGCGTTAACTCTTTGCTTTTAGTCAACTAACTTCTGGTACAAGTCAATGGGTTTTAGGTAGCAAACCGCTGACTTTAGCCAAATATTTGGCTAGCCAACACATCAAACTTCCATTTTACTATTCCTAAACTAGGAAAAATAATGATAGTTAGCTAGCTATACAACAAAGACAGTACAGTAAGTGAATGCAAGCTAGCCAGCTACATTACCATATCTTTGACATTACATTAGTTAGCTGCATTACAAGTAGCTAACGTTCACTGTTAGCCCGAAGTTTACAGCAGAGTGTCACGGGATTCCGGTGCTTTGCTTCAGCTAACTGTTACTGGTTTAAGGTCACGTGAATTCATCTATTAATCGAATTTTAGCTCAATGTTCTTTTTGGTGATGTCCCGTGCCGCACCACTAGGCATGCACTCTCTGAGACTGGAATTAAGGTATTTCTATTCCAACTAGCTATACCGGAGGCTCTGTCAATGGTGGAATCATGGTTGTTATGTCACTATATAGTCAGGGTTTAATACTCTTTGGGGAATTAATTGAGTGAGGAAATGCCTCTGTTTACCTCACATCATGAATAGGGATTGTAAAAAATAAACATTGTCAAGGTCAAACCAAGTACCTTGTATTACTGAACCCATAATTCATATTTCTTAACCCAATCGACATAACACATTACAATAATGTCAGGACAGTTTTTCAAATGTATTCATGTGGGGGGCCACACCAGGAGGTCCACATGCACACATGGTAACATTATATGCACACATTATGATACTGTATTATTACAGTAATATTGATTTCCTGTGTTGTCCCCCCACAGCCACCCGTGGGAGACAGTGACAAAGGCGGCAATGCAGAAGTACCCCAACCCCATGAACCCTGGCGTGGTAGGGGTGGACGTGTTGAACAGACATGTGGACACACAAGGTCGGCTATGCAGCAACCGACTGCTCAGCACAGAGTGGGGACTGCCCTCCTTGGCCAAGACTGTAAGTCCTCAGCACAGTGGATGCCTGTCTCCAATGTTGCCACTAATGCGATTCTCCTAAGTGCATTCAGCAGATCTGAGGATGTATTATTTTGTTAGTGATGTCAAATGTATTTCACTGACAGTGAGGATGTCATTGTCTTTTCTCACAGCTCATTGGTATAACGCGAACAAACACATACATCCAGGAGCATTCGGTGGTAGACCCCAAGGAAAAGACATTTGAGCTACAATCTACAAATGTGAGTTCACAGCTGTTGTCGGATGTTCATTTGTGAATACTATAGATAACTTCGCCTTGTTGGCTAACGTTGATGCACTTTCCTCTGCTTTCAGATTTCATGTACTAACATAGTATCTGTGGACGAAAAGTTAACATACAGGCCGCATCCGCAGGATCCCGAAAAGTATGTGATTTGTTGGTTTGAGTTTATATACGGGAAAATTGATAAATAGCTTTGCGTTTTCACAGCTAAACTGTTTTTCTGTTTATCCTTATGTTTAGGACCATACTGACACAAGAGGCACTGATCTCTGTGAAAGGAATTAGTCTGAGCAGTTACCTGGAGGGGCTCATGGCCAAAACCATCTCAGCGAATGCAGGCAAAGTATGACCTCTATCCTTCGCACATGCAGCCTGGATTAAATATTTATGAGTGGAAATGTTCAGCTCCTAACTTTCCCCTGTGTTTTTTGTTGTGTCCAGGGACGAGAGGCGATGGAGTGGGTCATCAGGCGGTTAAACACAGAGATCGAGGAGCTGGCAGCGACTGCACAGGCCACAATCCGCATCCCCATGGCAGCAGCAGTCACAGAGAAATGATCATCCTTCATCTCAATGTACCTCAGACATTTCCCCTGAAAGGGGAGACCAACCTTATCTGCCAGCACAGCCACCTCCTGTATTGGTCCATTCATCTTGTCACAAGAACGCACAATTCCCTCAGTGGACTGTCTTTACACGCAGGGTACATGCTGTTGGGTACACAGAGTGAAGCTGATGACATTGAACAGGGTGGAGCCAAGTTGCATTTCAGGCTCATGGGATTTGTAGTCTAATGTTTTCAATCACACCGTGCCTATAGGTCATCAAGTTTCTATTTATTCTCCTCCTGTCTTTTTTCTATTGTTATTCTATGGTCGGCTGTCTAACAGGTTTACTCTGGCACTTGACCATTCCATTTAACATTCTATGTTGCCTATGCAAGCCATGTACTTACCAATCTTTAAAAGGCTGTCAGTCATTTTCATGGAACTGTTCACTTACTGAGAAGATCAAATATATGTTTATGCTTGTTTGTGGGTCTGTTTTATTTGTGATGTAAAGTCACTGTGCTACATATTCAAGAATGCAAACTTGAATTTTAAAGCAGCAATCAGCAGTAGAAACAATAAAATGACCTCCCCAACCCTGTTTTGGTAAAAAGCTAAAGGATGGTGCTGGAGAAATGTAACCACTGTCAAATTCAGACATATAACAAAATTATAGTTTTGAGGCTATATAGTGTTTGTTTACATTTTATTTTGTTGACAAATGATTGCACATTTTTTTCTGTTTATGATGCGGTATGACAGTTGAACTAAGCTCATGAGACATAAGTTATATCCTTCAATCAATGGGTACATCATTAATTTATAAGTACTGTTGGGGAAATTCACCACTAAGGACTCAAATTTAAAGTAAAGGAAGAAATCTTTACCATGTCTGGAGAGGTTCACAAACTCTGCCTGATGAAACTCTGAAAAGGGGCATTCCCTTTGTACTGCTACACAAACAAGTCTTATAAGCATGGTTGGTTCCTGCATGAGACTGACTGATAGATGCCAGGCTTCTTACCTTGAAACTGAGATACTCCTAGATCCCAGAGCAATGTTCTGGGTGTACTCGTGTAGTCAATATGTCACTGGCATGAACCCAACCAAGACAGATTATTAGAAAGCAGCATTATTCTAAACATTTCCCCCCAATCACACTCAAAATGTTTGTAGCAACTGCTGATTACCCCTTTATGGACTTTAATTTATTGAATTTATTTTTACAAAGAAGCACCCAAGTAACAAGTGTGATACGTTTGGAAGAATTGAACAAATGGCTTGACCATTACTACAGTATGCGATTTACACAACATTAGTAGTGGGTGTAGTCAGTGAACGTCAACAGTGGACACTGGGACAGGGTTATGTTCAGGATAATTGGACAGTGGCAGTTGATTTTGAACATGCCGAACCAAATGCGCCTTGGTTCGGGCATGTTCAAAAACCTTTTTTCTGAGGACTCTTTTTAAATGTCAAAGGCAGAGGATGATACTGTACATTCCAGTCACACTTTTGCTAGATAGTTGAATCCCTCCAGTCGTTTCTAGATCCAAGCTCCCCATCTTTTTGCATGTTGTACAGCTCCGTTTTTAATTCTGCATGACAAGCCAGGGGTAATACGTTTTCTTGTTCTTGAACTGCAAATTGCATCTGCTCCCCGTTTCCCTCTCCTGCTCAGTCTGACTCGCTAGTGGAGGTGTGGGTGGTGATGCTGAACTGGCGGGATGAACAGCTTCTAGCTAAGGCATCGCCATCAGGAACAGTTTGCCCCGCACTCCTTTCCTCCGGCCGGCACTGACAGTTCTGTCTCATTCTGGGTTCGAGTCACCAGTTCTCTGGATTTTTGTAATCAACATTTAATCAAACTCGATGACTACACAGAAGGATCACCGCGCATTGACGTAATGGTCTTTCTAGGGGCGGGAGAAATAACGAGGAAGCAACTTGATTTAACGCTCATCGCTTTTATTAGAATGTTTACAGTGCGAACATTGACACAATGAATCAATCGTGCCGCAAGAGGTACTGTATCCGGGTAAATAGGTGCGGGTTGTGTGCCGAAAAGCTCCCCCATGCCAGAATTCTCTCCCACCCATCCTTAGCGTGGACGCGCACGCACTCAATTCTTCATTGCTGCGACTTGCTTGCTAGTTGAGATTTCTGATCACGTTCGGCTGCGTTTAATTTATTTTTGATTTCGGTTTGATAGCGGGGGAGGCACCAGTAATGTCTGCAGTTTTCGGTTTGGCTATTTTTCTTCAAGTGTATTAGACTATAAATACATCTCTTTGCCAAAATTCGTCATCTCTTCCATGTCTTATTCGATTAGTAGTTGTTCTGAAAGGTTTATTGCTTGCCTACATTTTACTCCCTCCTCTAAGTTTAATATATCACACATACATTGTTCTGTAGAAATTATTTGACTAATTTTCTTGCAAGGCCTGTCACACTTCATTATCATTTTTGGTAGCTAATGGTGACCAGTAGTGTGTGCTACAGAAAGTATTTGACTGATTTTCTTGCCTGACGATTTTCTTGCAAGGCCTGGCACACTTCATAATCATTTTTGGTAGCTTATGTTGACCAGTAGTGTGTGCTACAGAAAGTATTTGACTCTAGCCACAAAATTGATATTGGAAAGCTGCACCTACCCGTCCGTCCAGCATCACTACTCTGGACGGTTCTGACTTAGAATATGTGGACAACTACAAATACCTAGGTGTCTGGTTAGACTGTAAAGTCTCTTTCCAGACTCATATTAAACATCTCCAATCCAAAATTAAATCTAGAATCGGCTTTCTATTTCACAACAAAGCATCCTTCACTCATGCTGCCAAACATACCCTTGAAAAACTGACCATCCTACCGATCCTCGACTTTGGCGATATAATTTACAAATTAGCCTCCAACACTCTTCTCAACAAATTAGATGGTCTATCACAGTGCCATCCGTTTTGTCACCAAAGCCCCATATACTACCCACACCCTGCGACCTGTACACTCGTTGGCTGGCCCTCACTTTATACTCATAGCCAAACCCACTGGCTCCAGGTCATCTACAAGTCTTTGCTGGGTAAAGCCCCGCCTTATCTCAGCTCACTGGTCACCATAGCAGCACCCACCTGTAGCACACGCTCCTCACAGGTCACCCCCAAAGCCAATTCTTCCTTTGGCTGCCTCTCCTTCCAGTTCTCTGCTGCCAATGACTGGAACGAATGGCAAAAATCACTAAAGCTGGAGACTCTTACCTCCCTCACTAGCATTAAGCACCAGCTGTCAGAGCAGCTCACTACACCTGTACATGCCCATCTGTAAATAGCCTATCCAATCTACCTCATCACCATACTGTATTTATTTATCTTGCTCCGTTGCACCCTAGTATCTCTACCACTCCTGTGTTTAATTGCTATATTGTAATTACTTCACCACAATGGCCTATTTATTGCCTTCCCTCTTAACCTACCACATGCTGTGTATAGATGCTACTGTATTATTGACTCGTTTTACTCCATGTGTAACTGCTTTGCTTAATCTTGGCCAGGTCGCAGTTGAAAATGAGAACTTGTTCTCAACTGGCCTACCTGGTTAAATAAAATAAAAACCACAAAATTAGAAGGGGGGGCTTCTCCCCTCTTTTAGTTTGGGACTGCAAGGCCTGGCACACTTCATAATCATTGTGGTAGCTCATGTTGACCAGTAGTGTGCTACAGAGAGCAAAATTAGAGTATTAAGAAACTTTTTTTTAAAGAAACATTCATCATGTTTAAGAAAATACAAAATAAACACACAGAAAGTTAAGTTTGTTAACAAACATTAAATACAAATTTCGATCTTTGCATAATAAGAAATAAAATGCCAATAAATAAAACAAATATTGGAAAGCTGCAACAGCTCGACTGAACATTTAGTCCACTTATGGATGTTTCAGGTGATACCGCCACCTGGAACTCAAGCCTAACCTCGTCCTGACAGGCAGCGCAGACATAATCTGAATTGTTCTTAACTGACTTGCCTAGTTAAATAAAGGTTTAAAAAAAATTGTTTTAACAAATTTGTCCAATGAGATGGTTTTCATACAGGACTGGTGGAATCGTGGGCAGCGGTCACAAACAATCAACTTTATGACAAATTAATATATTTTCTTGAATTACAATTATTTCATTATCAGACAAAGCGGATTATACTACCTCTGGAAAATTGACTGCTTATACACATTCATACTCCTAAAAATGTGCCTTTAGAAGTGAACAAGCAATTACCCAGTTTTCCTCATTGTCCACCTCCGCGCAGAAGTGGCACAGTTGGCTCAGGTCATCTAGCAAAACATAATGTCAAGTTGTCTATACATCGTTACATGTATTTTTCTGAGCAAATGGAACAGTATAGATTTCTTGTAACAATTATTTAAATACATGTGTTTTAGTGGCCATCTAGTCAGAAGTTGAATCAAAAAACTTGAAAGATCCATGTAAAAAAAAATTATCTACAATTATATTATTTGAAATTGAACATTCCAGTGTTTGAAGAGTGTGACTGCTATTTCTTATCTCATGATGTTCTCTTTGTCCGTATTTGAAAAGACAATTTTACATTTACATTTAAGTCATTTAGCAGACGCTCTTATCCAGAGCGACTTACAAATTGGTGCTTTCACCTTATGACATCCAGTGGAACAGCCACTTTACAATAGTGCATCTAAGTCTTTTAAGGGGGGGGTGAGAAGGATTACTTTATCCTATCCTAGGTATTCCTTAAAGAGGTGGGGTTTCAGGTGTCTCCGGAAGGTGGTGATTGACTCCGCTGTCCTGGCGTCGTGAGGGAGTTTGTTCCACCATTGGGGGGCCAGAGCAGCGAACAGTTTTGACTGGGCTGAGCGGGAACTGGACTTCCTCAGTGGTAGGGAGGCGAGCAGGCCAGAGGTGGATGAACGCAGTGCCCTTGTTTGGGTGTAGGGCCTGATCAGAGCCTGGAGGTACTGAGGTGCCGTTCCCCTCACAGCTCCGTAGGCAAGCACCATGGTCTTGTAGCGGATGCGAGCTTCAACTGGAAGCGAGGAGCGGGGTGACGTGAGAGAACTTGGGAAGGTTGAACACCAGACGGGCTGCGGCGTTCTGGATGAGTTGTAGGGGTTTAATGGCACAGGCAGGGAGCCCAGCCAACAGCGAGTTGCAGTAATCCAGACGGGAGATGACAAGTGCCTGGATTAGGACCTGCGCCGCTTCCTGTGTGAGGCAGGGTCGTACTCTGCAGATGTTGTAGAGCATGAACCTACAGGAACGGGCCACCGCCTTGATGTTAGTTGAGAACGACAGGGTGTTGTCCAGGATCACGCCAAGGTTCTTAGCGCTCTGGGAGGAGGACACGATGGAGTTGTCAACCGTGATGGCGAGATCATGGAACGGGCAGTCCTTCCCCGGGAGGAAGAGCAGCTCCGTCTTGCCGAGGTTCAGCTTGAGGTGGTGATCCGTCATCCACACTGATATGTCTGCCAGACATGCAGAGATGCGATTCGCCACCTGGTCATCAGAGGGGGGAAAGGAGAAGATTAATTGTGTGTCGTCTGCATAGCAATGATAGGAGAGACCATGTGAGGTTATGACAGAGCCAAGTGACTTGGTGTATAGCGAGAATAGGAGAGGGCCTAGAACAGAGCCCTGGGGGACACCAGTGGTGAGGAGACAGATTCTCGCCACGCCACCTGGTAGGAGCGACCTGTCAGGTAGGACGCAATCCAAGCATGGGCCGCGCCGGAGATGCCCAACTCGGAGAGGGTGGAGAGGATCTGATGGTTCACAGTATCGAAGGCAGCCGATAGGTCTAGAAGGATGAGAGCAGAGGAGAGAGAGTTAGCTTTAGCAGTGCGGAGTGCCTCCGTGATACAGAGAAGAGCAGTCTCAGTTGAATGACTAGTCTTGAAACCTGACTGATTTGGATCAAGAAGGTCATTCTGAGAGAGATAGCGGGAGAGCTGGCCAAGGACGGCACGTTCAAGAGTTTGAGAGAAAAGAAAAAGGGATACTGGTCTGTAGTTGTTGACATCGGAGGGATCGAGTGTAGGTTCAGAAGGGGTGCAACTCTCGCTCTCTTGAAGACGGGAGGGACGTAGCCAGCGGTCAGGGATGAGTTGATGAGCGAGGTGAGGTAAGGGAGAAGGTCACCGGAAATGGTCTGGAGAAGAGAGGGGATAGGGTCAAGCGGGCAGGTTGTTGGGCGGCCGGCCGTCACAAGACGCAAGATTTCATCTGGAGAGAGAGGGGAGAAAGAGGTCAGAGCACAGGGTAGGGCAGTGTGAGCAGAACCAGCGGTGTCGTTTGACTTAGCAAACGAGGATCGGATGTCGTCGACCTTCTTTTCAAAATGGTTGACGAAGTCATCTGCAGAGAGGGAGGAGGGGGGAGGAGGATTCAGGAGGGAGGAGAAGGTGGCAAAGAGCTTCCTAGGGTTAGAGGCAGATGCTTGGAATTTAGAGTGGTAGAAAGTGGCTTTAGCAGCAGAGACAGAGGAGGAAAATGTAGAGAGGAGGGAGTGAAAGGATGCCAGGTCCGCAGGGAGGAGAGTTTTCCTCCATTTCCGCTCGGCTGCCCGGAGCCCTGTTCTGTGAGCTCGCAATGAGTCGTCGAGCCACGGAGCGGGAGGGGAGGACCGAGCTGGCCTGGAGGATAGGGGACATAGAGAGTCAAAGGATGCAGAAAGGGAGGAGAGGAGGCAGAATCAGGAGATAGGTTGGAGAAGGTTTGAGCAGAGGGAAGCGATGATAGGATGGAAGAGGAGAGAGTAGCGGGAGAGAGAGCGAAGGTTGGGACGGCGCGATACCATCCGAGTAGGAGCAGTGTGGGAAGTGTTGGATGAGAGCGAGAGGGAAAAGGATACAAGGTAGTGGTCGGAGACTTGGAGGGGAGTTGCAATGAGGTTAGTGGAAGAACAGCATCTAGTAAAAGATGAGGTCGAGCGTATTGCCTGCCTTGTGAGTAGGGGGGGGAAGGTGAGAGGGTGAGGTCAAAAGAGGAGTGGAAAGAAGGAGGCAGAGAGGAATGAGTCAAAGGTAGACGTGGGGAGGTTAAAGTCGCCCAGAACTGTGAGAGGTGAGCCGTCCTCAGGAAAGGAGCTTATCAAGGCATCAAGCTCATTGATGAACTCTCCGAGGGAACCTGGAGGGCGATAAATGATAAGGATGTTAAGCTTGAAAGGGCTGGTAACTGTGACAGCATGGAATTCAAAGGAGGCGATAGACAGATGGGTAAGGGGGAGAAAGAGAGAATGACCACTTGGGAGAGATGAGGATCCCCGGTGCCACCACCCCGCTGACCAGAAGCTCTCGGGGTGTGCGAGAACACATGGGCGGACGAAGAGAGAGCAGTAGGAGTAGCGGTGTTGTCTGTGGTGATCCATGTTTCCGTCAGTGCCAAGAAGTCGAGGGACTGGAGGGAGGCATAGGCTGAGATGAACTCTGCCTTGTTGGCCGCAGATCGGCAGTTCCAGAGGCTACCGGAGACCTGGAACTCCACGTGGGTCGTGCGCGCGCTGGGACCACCAGATTAGGGTGGCCGCGGCCACGCGGTGTGGAGCGTTTGTATGGTCTGTGCAGAGAGGAGAGAACAGGGATAGACAGACACATAGTTGACAGGCTAGAGAAGAGGCTACGCTAATGCAAAGGAGATTGGAATGACAAGTGGACTACACGTCTCGAATGTTCAGAAAGTTAAGCTTACGTAGCAAGAATCTAATTGACTAAAATGATTAAAATGATACAGTACTGCTGAGGTAGGCTAGCTGGCAGTGGCTGCGTTGTTGACACTACACTAATCAAGTCGTTCCGTTGAGTGTAAAGTTTCTACAATGCTGCTATTCGGGGGCTAGCTGGCAGTGTTGATTACGTTACGTTGCGTTAAAAGAACGACAATAGCTGGCTAGCTAACCTAGAAAATCGCTCTAGACTACACAATTATCTTTGAAACAAAGACGGCTATGTAGCTAGCTATGATCAAACAAATCACACCGTTGGGACTGTAATGAAATGAAAATGTGATACTACCTGTGGAGCGAAGCGGAATGCGAAAGTTCTATTCAGTAGACGTTGGCTAGCTAGGAGTGACTCCTACGTTAAGGACGACAAATAACTGGCTAGCTAACCTCGGTAAATTAAGATAATCACTCTAAGACTACACACTCTAAACTACACAATTATCTTGGATACGAAGACAGCAAAGACAACTATGTAGCTAGCTAACACTACACTAATCAAGTCGTTCAGTTGAGTGTGATAGTTACTACAGTGCTACGGTAGACGGTGAACGTTAGCTAGCTGGCTAGCTGCTGGGCAGATAGGAGGACGACGAAATACGATAATTACGCAATTATCTTTGATACAAAGACGGCTATGTAGCTAGCTAAGAAGAAATTGCTAAGATTAGACAAATCAAACCGTTGTACTATAATGAAATGTAATGAAAAGTTATACTACCTGCGGACCGAAGTGCGGATGCGACCACTCGCTCCCTTGCTTCTTGCAATTGACTCCAGAACACATTCAGCTAACTGGGGGAAAAAAATCAAATGGCATTTGCTTCCCCAACAAAATTGTTGCACTTATGATTCTAATTCGCCAGTATACAACGACATAGCTGTAATATAATTTGACAGTTCTGTTTTGCTTTTTAGTCCGTATACTTTCAGTAGGTTAATTTTACATTACTTATACTCTCACACTTACTTTCAAGGCAAAGACCCCACAAGAAGTAACATCTTCTTGGCATGGGTGAGGAAGGGCACCACTAACGCTCGTCTGAAGAAGAGGGCCAAAGCGCAGCACGGGTTCGTTATAATTTATTCAAACTGACACAAAATAACACCGTGGACCGAAACGAAACATTTCTGTCTAGTGCAGACACAAAATAGAAAAGAACTACTCACAAATCCAGGTGGGGAAAAGGCTACCTAAGTATGATTCTCAATCAGAGACAACGATAGACAGCTGCCTCTGATTGAGAACCACACCCGGCCAAACACAAATAAATAGAAAACATAGAAATAAGGGAACTAGAATGCCCACCATAGTCACACCCTGGCCTAACCAAAATAGAGAATAAAAGTATCTCTATGGCCAGGGCATGACAACCACACACCCATCTGGAGATATTACACCCCTTCTTTCTCAAGAATGATCTGAACATATATATTAATAAAAGTACAGCATTTTGAAACACTTTTCTTGATTACAAGATAGAGATTAATAACAGAGGGGAATCTGATAATGCAGAGATTCCAGCAGGGTGTGAGTTGAAGTCGTCAAATATGGAGCTGACAAGGACTGGAATGTAAACGACGTGATCATCTCAGACGATCTAATTTCTGAGAATGGGCAGGCATTCCCTCAGATGAAGAGCATCTCCGTCTTGCTAATTATGTGCTGTCATCCAGGTGGAAATGTCACCTGCATATCTGATGTAGGAAAAGAGATAAGAGATAAGTTGAGTGTCTTATGAATATGTTTATGTATATGTACTGTACATGTACATGTGTGTGTATGTGTATATATATCTTGGTATATATATTTTGTATTTTAATTTATATTATCATTGTCATTATTGTGTTTTGTGGCTGAGGGGTGGGTGGAGGTTGATGGGGATGGTGGAGGTGCTGGGAGTGTCCTATTGAGGGCAAAGGCTGGGGACGCAGGGTAGCCTAGTGGTTAGAGCGTTGGACTAGTAACCGGAAGGTTGCAATTTCAAATCCCCGAGCTGACAAGGTACAAATCTGTCGTTCTGCCCCTGAACAGGCAGTTAACCCACTGTTCCTAGGCCGTCATTGAAAATAAGAATTTGTTCTTAACTGACTTGCCTAGTAAAATAAAGGTAAAATAAAATAAATAAATAAATAAGGGGTGCGTACTGGTGGCAGAGAAGTCAGACGCAGGAGAGCAAAAACTGTGTTTCCAACGGCGCAGTTTTAATAATAAAAACTCACCGGAAACCAGAACAATCATTAAATGGGTACAAAACCCGACGCACACCAGACATAACGTGCACAAGCACTTACAATAAACAATGCCGGACATGTAATTGATGGAGTTTGAAACCAGGTGTGTGGAAAGACAAGACAAAACAAATGGAAAATGAAAGGTGGATCGGCGATGGCTAGAAGACCGGTGACGTCGACCTCTGAACGTCGCCCGAACAAGGAGAGGGACCGACTTCGGAGGAAGTCTTGACCTATTGGGGAGGGATTCTTCATGGAGGCACATTCAGTCATAGTTTTGTTTATTATATTATTATACATTTATTTATTTTTTCTTCGTTTTTTCTATTATTATAACAGTTTACTGTGATTATGGATATGCACTCACATTGTCTTATTTGAACTTTTTTTTTCGCCCCGAGTACACGTTTGATTTATTATTGTTTTATTATTTTATTATTACTACTGTACCTACATTCTTAAAAACTAAAACAGAAAAGTTGTAAAACATTTTAGGAAAAGCCATACGAGGGAAATGCATGATGAGATGGGGGATTGTGGGATGGGTAGAGTGAGCAGTAGAGGCCTCTGAAAACTATTATTGCTGAAATAACCACTTCCTTTTGTGTCTAGAGTTACCCAAAATTGATTCTGAAGTGTGCCAAGCCTTGCAGTCCCATGATAGAAGGGGGGGGGGTGGCAGGCAAGAAAATAGCCTTGCCAACCCCCCCTCTAGTTTCCTTACTTTTGTAGCTTGAGTCAAGTACTTTCTGTGGCACACATCAGAGTCAAATACTTTCTATAGAACAAACTTCACGTAGGCAACCGAAATGAACAATGAATATATGTGTGTTATATTAAACATAGAGGAGGGAGTAAAATATAGGCAAGCAATAAACCTTTCAGAACAACTACTAGTCGAATAAGAGATGGGAGAGGTGACAAATTTTGGCAAAGAGATTTATTTATAGACTAATACACTTGAAACAAATAGCCAAACCGAAAACTGCAGACATTACTTGTGCCTGCCCGCGATCAAAATTACATAAAAAATAAAATGAAACGGAGCCTAACGTGATCAGACATCTCAACTAGCATGCAAGTTGCAACAATGAAGAATTGAGTGTGTGCGCGTTCACGTGAAGTGGGGGAGGGGGGGGGGGAATTCTGGCAGGGGGGATCTTTTCGATACCACACCTGAACGAAATAAATGAAATCTGAGAGGTGCTTGGGGGACTACATGTTTGCTGTAGCCTTGTAAACCTTGCCATAGCGAACACTTCAAGAAAACACAAATTCACTTTTAGTAAAATAATCATTTTTCAGTGTATTAATGTGGTGTTTCATTGTATTGCATCACACAGCTTTATTTTGCAATCAGGTTTATTGTGAGCTGCAATCAGTTGTTTTTAGCAGCGTTACAGTACAAGTTGTCTTGTTCCTCTCTTTAATCAGTGAGTTATCCAAAATGGGGCAATGCTCAAATGTAATTCCAGGTGAAGCAGTACATTTCATGTGATACTTGTGATAATTGATTAACTGAAAACTAGGCAAAGCTGAAAATTGTCTCTTGAATAATAGGTTTTAAAATCTATAACAATCGTCTGGTGTTTTAGATGCAAAAATGTAACCATTAATTAGTCATTAGTTACTGTGTAGCTACTTGCAGTTCTACATTAAGAAATTAGTAATGTATCATTTTTTTCTGGGATAATAATGAATGATATTAGCAGGCACCACCTAGAGTCGGTAATGGTAAATCCCTTCAGAAAGGCTCTCTCCCTCGCCAGATTTAACATCAAGGTCTGATGCAATGGACACAAATCCCTGTGGGAGAAAAAAAACATCTGAATGAACCCAAAATACAGTCTTTTTTATACCTTTATTTAACTAGGAAGTCAGTTAAGAACAAATTCTTATTTTCATTGATGGCCTAGGAACAGTGGGTTAACTGCCTTGTTCAGGGACAGAACAACATATTTTCACCTTGTCAGCTCGAGGATTCAATCTTGCAACCTTTCAGTTACTAGTCCAATGCTCTAACCACTAGGCTACCTGCCGCCCCTAGTTCTGGCGTATCTCCCAGAACTACTTTGGTGAAAGTAAAGATACACATACACACTGTTAAATAGTTAATTAATGGTACCCAAACTATCTACACTGACCCTATCTGCACTGACCCTATGCACACTCACTAGACTATATATATATATACACACACACACACACACACACACACACACACACACACACACACACACACACACACACACACACACACACACACACACACACACACACACACACACACACACGCACAGACATAAACACACACTTTTACACTCATCATTTGCTGCTGCTACTCTGTTCTTTATTTTACTTTTATTATTATCTATCCTGATAACTAGTCACTTTACCCTGCTTTCAGGTACATATCTACCTCAAATACCTCGCACCTCTACACATTGATCTGGTACTGGTACTCTCTTTAAAAAAATGTTTTATTCCTCTTGTGTTACTATTTTATTTTTAAACTCTGCATTGTTGGGAAGGCCTCGTAAGCAAGTATTTCACAGTAAAGTCTACACCATTTGTATTCGGCGCATGTAACGTAACATTTGATTTGATACACACTTACATACTCAAAATAATGTAGCCATAACTGGCAAATTAAACACATTTACAGATTTCCAACCTATACTAATTGAGGCTGGTTTAAAAGATACACTAATAGATCAAATCCAATCAAATTGTATTTGTTACATGCGCCGAATACAACAGGTGTAGTAGACCTTACCGTAAAATGCTTATTTACAAGCCAACAATGCGGTCTTAAGAACAATAAGAGTTAAGATTTTTTTTTTAGGTTTCTAAAAAATGATTAAAAGTAACACAATAAAATAATACATGGTATCAGACCTGCTGGATCTTCAGCGCAGGGTTAACCAGATGGACGTGGTGCATGGTGGGTAAAACAATGCCCTCCTCCAGTTTGGCTGCAACAAACAAAAACCAGTAGTTTAGGGTAACTATTTCAGCAGTCCAGTCATTAGGTTTACACACAATGGTTTTGTATGTTAAAAGGTAATACCATGATGAAGTGTGGTTTGACAATGTGTATATGGTCAATATGAACATGAATAGGCCTACTGTAGTACTACTCTAGGATTGTATGCTCTTCTTCCCGCATACATTTCAGAACTTACCGTTCAGTTTAGCTAACACTGAAATCTTCATCCCCAGCTTCATAAACTTTTCCAGGGCTGCAGTCTGGAAAATAGTGATCGTTGTCAACATTTGGTAGCTCTTTATTTATCCATACAGGGCCAGTTTCCCAGATACAGATTAAGCTTAGTCCTGGACTAACAAGCATGCCTAATGGAGAAACCGTCCCACAGCGTACTGAGGTTAAGCAGTGCACCATATCATTGTAAAGGTAATGCAGTGTCTTTGCATCCTACCTGGAATGTTCCCACTTCACTTGATGCAAGTGTCAGGGTAAAACTAGCAAATGGAGAGTTGTATTACTCAATTAATTTACAAATCAAATGTATTTATTTAATTCAAGTGGAACTGAAACTCATCTTACTTGCTTAGTTCCACCAAGCCTTTGAGTTTCTCTTCTGAAATGCGTATCATCCCACTAAAAATGGAGTCCTGGAAGAGAAGAATTGATTGGAATTAACCCTGCACAGAATGCATTCTGAAAGTACATATAAACTGAAAAGGATTTACATGAACCCTGAACCAAAAAAGCTAACTCACAACATTGAGCTTGAACAGTGGAGTCCGTGAAGCATTTGGTTGGATGGCAAAGGCCTTAACAGCACCTGGAAATTCCATTGTCACCTTATCAGCCTGGAAGGAAAACATTGGAACGTCCCTGGCATACACCTGCAGTTCCATCAGCATGTTGGGGAAGAGCTTGGGAAGCTGGGGGAATGAAATAGTGCATTTAGAAAGATTTTGTTCAAGGGCAAAACTACACTGTCCATACACACTCATTGACAGTTTATTAAGTACACCACCCCGTTCACGAAAATGGATCGCTCCTACAGATAGTGATTCACGTGGCCTTGGCTTGCTATATAAAGCAGGCAGCAGGCATTGAGGCATTCAGTTACTGTTCGATTGAATGTTAAAATGGGCAAAACTAGTGACATAAGCGACTTTGAGCGAGGTATGATCGTGGGTTCCAGGCACGTCGGATCCAGTATTTCAGAAACGGCTGCTCTCCTGGGCTTTTTTCATGCACGACAGTGTCTAGGGTTTACAGAGAATGGTGCGACAAACAAAAAACATCTAGTCAGCAGCAGTCCTGTGGGTGAAAACAGCTCATTGATAAGAGAGGTCGAAGGAAAATGGCAAGAATGTGTGCAAGCTAACAGGCAGTATACAAACAGACATATAAAGGCGCAGTACAACAGTGGTGTGCAGAACAGCATCTCGGAACGCACAATCCGTCGATCTTTGTCACCGATGGGCTATTGAATCAGACGACCACACAGGGTTCCACTCCTATCAGCTAAAAACAAGAAGAAGCAGCTCCAGTGGGCACGCGATCACCAACACTGGACAGTTAAGAAGTGGAAAAACATTGCCTGATCTGACAAATCCCGGTTCCTTTTGCATCATGCTGATAGCAGTCAAGATTTGGCATAAGTAGCATGAGTCCATTGATCCATTTTGCCTGGTGTCAACGGTACAGGCTGGTGACGGTCGTTACTGGTGTGGGGAATGTTTTCCTGGCACATGTTAGGTCCCTTCATACCAACTGAGCAACAATTGAATGCCACTGTGTATCTGAACATTGTTGCCTGACAAACCCAATAGAGCATCTTTGGGATGAGATGGAATGGGCCGTTTGCAGTATGAATGTACCGCTGTCCAATCTGCAGCAACTGTGTGATGCCATCGCGTCTGCATGGACCAACACCCCTGTGGAATGTTTCCGACAAGAATTCAGGCTGTTTTGGAGGCGAATGTGGGTCCGACCTGGTACTAAATTGGTGTAGCTAATAAACTGGCCACTGAATTCATTTTACCTTTGGCAACGGCCAAGGACTTTCTGGGTGTTACCTGAGGGATGAGAGACCCGAAGGAGGTTGTGTTGAGACGGAAAGGAGAGGTCTTGGGGATCTGAGATAAATAGAGAAAGTAAGGGGAAGGGTTAAATACGAAGGTTTCTCAACAGTTTGCATACTGTTGGAGCGAAATGACTGTAGTTGACAGATAAACAGACAGACAGACAGACAGACAGACAGACAGACAGACAGACAGACATGAACATTTGCACGCACACACACGCACACGCACACACACGCACGCACGCACGCACGCACGCACGCACGCACGCACACACACACACACACACACACACACACACACACACACACACACACACACAGAAACACGTTTGTTTTACTGTCCTTGTGGGGACCAAACAATTGATTCCCATTAAATATCATATTTTCCTTAACCCCTAACCCTTAACCTAACCCCTAACCTTTACCATAATTCTAAACCTAACCCTAATTGTAACCCTAAACCTAACTTCTAAACCTAAAATAGCAATTTTCCTTGTTTTACTATCCTTGTAAGGACTTCTGTTCCCCACACACACACCATGCTGTCGTTTATTTGGGCCTGCAGGAGTCCAGCGGAGAAGTAAGCATAGGAGGCAGAGTTGACAGTGAATTCAGACAGGCCCAGGGAGAGCATGTGGCCTTTGTCCTCTGCCAGATGAAAAGGCTTGGCCTTAAAAGGAGGATCTGTGTGACTCTGAACACTGTAGAACTCACCCTGGAACACAGAAATCAGTCAATCTGAGCAAGGATCCTGAGTTTTAAAAAAGACACCATTTGTTACTGATGCAAAGTATGATACCCCCAGTCCCCACCCTATTCTCTTCATGTAACACAATCATATTGGGTTATGTTGTATCCATTCACATCAGGTAAAGCTACCTTCAAATCCAGACCAAGGCTAATAGAATCGACGAGGGGTGAGTTAGTGAGGGGGACGTCCAAAACTAGAGCAGAATTGACCTTGAAGGACACTGTAGTGAAAAAACAACACCATGAGCACCACAATACTGGTAGAAAGAATATTTGTGAAGCCTATTTTCTTTCTTTGTCCTCCCTACTGCAATACCTTGCATTTCTGCTAGATGTCGCTCCAAATCGGTAACATGCTCTTCAACCAATGGGCAGATCTGGGTGCAGTGATATATATATACATTATATGGTCATGCAGTCAGTTGAAAAACACCCCACATCATTTGAACATTTACTGGTATAAGGAATACAAATCATGAGTGAATCAATTTACTCACTCTTTCCTCAATTATAGCTTTAATGCGATGGTGGAAAAGGCTCACAAATGGCTGGAAGATCAAACTGTTAACAAAATGGTTACCAAATTATAATGATGCTTATAAATCTCTTTCTTTCTCTCTCTCTCTCTCTAAATACATTTTGAAACATACCTGGCGCCTCCATGGAAATTGATTGATGCCTCGCCGACCTTGGCATCACAGTTTTTGCTGGAGATAGAAATGTGTCCACTCTGATCACTTCCTATCTGCACCACAGAGGTCACATCCACATTGAACACTGCCAGGTCAAATGAGCCACCATCGGTTCTGCAAACACACAGAGAGTGGAACAAGACATAATGTTATTAGAAATTTGATTCGTTTTGAAGTCATTACAAAAGGAACAGGCTTCAGAGCTCAAATCTTCTGATGTGAAAACAGGATGAGCCGTTGAGAGAACTACTGTACTCATTCTTATCTGACTGGTCCCAGATATAATATGTTTGTTCTCTGTACAGATTTAGTGTATCAGTGTATCAGTTCCTGTTATACTGTCATCAGCAGTTGTGTTACCAGTAGTTGTGTTACCTTGTGTCACCAGTAGTTGTGTTACCAGTACATTTAACAAAGATTCTCCCTTTTCAGGAGACAGACATCAATAATGTACCTGACCCTCATAATCCAATAGCATGGAAAGATTAAAAGATGGAAAAATAGAAAAACGGGCACCAATCAGACAACAGAAACTGATCGCTGTCACTCACATGATGCCAAAACGTGTGTGCCAATTTCCACTCATTGAAATGCTGAGGCCACTGATCAGAGCCTTGAGTCCCACGCCCTCATAGAACTCCACTGAAGGCTCTGGAAAATCACACCCAGACACTGAGATTCTAGAGAGAAGGATGGTGGAGACAGTCAATGTTGTGCACATTGTGTCAATAGCACTGTTTTAAATCATAGAACATCTTCGGAGACCATGTTATAATATTAGACGCAAACTCATTCTTGGTACTTTGCCACCAAAGGACAAAGCACAAAATGTCTGTAGCAGGTTCTTTGACTAATGATGATTAAGTTAAACGTTATTCTGAGATTCTAAACAGTAATGGTTTACTTTAATTTCATAAATAAAAGCCACAACATGTACCCGTCAAGGACGTAGTGCACCGTTCCTATACCAATGTCAACACCACCTCTGACATCTGGTATGATCACACTACCTATCTTCTCCTGCATCCAATCAGCCCCAATGTGTGACCCTGGAGGATACAAGAATAAAGTAGCTGTTGAAATGCAATTTCTCTGGTTTGGTATTTTAACTCAAGACAATTGAGGAAATTGCATTTTCTTACCATATTGAAGTCCTTTATTTGTCAATATGGCCTTTATTGCAGGATTTTGTCCAAAAGCATGATTGGTAAGATTCAGCAGCAGTATTAGGAGGGATAACATGCTTAACACCCTATATGGAGAGATATACAGTGTTGTTCCTCTGAAATAGTACTGCTTTTATAAAATACCATAAACAACTTTTTTTCAACTATATCCAGCAAATCAGCAAATAAAGATAATTTTGTTAACATGATTTGCATAAGAGATACATACATACAGAGACTATAGATTTATGCATGTACAATAAAAGGAAGAATTTTTACCTAGGTTGATTATTAGCTCTAGTGTAGATAGATGGCTGTAGGTCTGATTTGGGACTGTGCTCAAATCATGTGATATTTATATATAGTCTATTAGCTTCCTGTTTCATTGTAAAGTGAAACTGCCGAACACCTATCGCCTTTGGTGAGTGGTGCTGAGATATACTGTTGCTAAGTAGAGTGTGAAAAACAGGAAACATACTCTCCATGTCTGATGACTGTTAAACTTTTCTTTTGTTCTGCTTTATAATCTCCACGTTTTAATAGCAGTGCTTAGTAGAATCAGGAGAAGGCTCATAGCAAATACATTTTCCATGAAATAAGGCCTCCCTCTTTACTCGTTGTCTTCCTCCAGCTTGGAGTAAGCTAGCACACTCCAGTCGAGATACAGTAGCAGATATTTATTCAAATAATAACTGAACAGAATAATAGTGCGTCAACCCAGCGTCTACATTGTGACTTTTATTAGGCTCATTTATTAGGCTTACAAAGAATATTGTTTTTTTAAACTATTTTTTTCTCAACAGTCCCTGAAGTGTCCAGTTGGCTTTAACCAACATTTGGTCAAGAGGCCCATGGACCGGCTCCCAACCAACAAGACATGAAATATGAGTGATGTCTTCACTAATTAACTAAATGTTGTTTTATGTTTTTTTGTACATTATACCTTGAAGCTATTTTATCGCCCCCAGAAACCTCCTTTTACTCTCTGTTCCGGACGTTCTAAACGACCAATTCTCATATCTTTTAGCCGTACCCTTATCCTACTCCTCCTCTTTTCTCTGGTGATGTAGAGGTGAATCCAGGCCCTACAGTGCCTAGCTCCACTCCTATTCCCGAGGCGCTCTCTTGTGATGACTTCTGTAACCGTAATAGCCTTGGCTTCATGCATGTTAACATTAGAAGCCTCCTCCCTAAGCTTGTTTTATTCACTGCCTTAGCACACTCTGCCAACCCGGATGTTCTAGCCGTGTCTGAATCCTGGCTTAGGAAGACCACCAAAAATTCTGAAATCTCCATTCCGAACTACAACATTTTCAGACAAGATAGAACGGCCAAAGGGGGCGGTGTTGCAATCTACTGCAGAGATAGCCTGCAGAGTTCTGTCCTAATATCCAGGTCTGTACCCAAACAATTCTGAACTTCTACTTTTAAAAATCCACTTCTCTAAAAACAAGTCCCTCACTGTTGCCACCTGCTATAGACCACCCTCTGCCCCCAGCTGTGCTCTGGATACCATATGCGAACTGATTGCCACCCATCTACCTTCAGAGCTCGTGCTGCTAGGCGACCTAAACTGGGACATGCTTAACACCCCAGCCATCCTACAATCTAAGCTTGATGCCCTCAATCTCACACAAATTATCAATGAACCTACCAGGTACCACCCCAAAGCCGTAAACACGGGCACCCTCATAGATGGCCACGCACGCCTCCAACTCAATCATCAAGTTTGCGGACGACACAACAGTGGTAGGCTTGATTACCAACAACGACGAGACGGCCTACAGGGAGGAGGTGAGGGCCCTCGGAGTGTGGTGTCAGGAAAATAACCTCACACTCAACGTCAACAAAACTAAGGAGATGATTGTGGACTTCAGGAAACAGCAGAGGGAACACCCCCCTATCCACATCGATGGAACAGTAGTGGAGAGGGTAGTAAGTTTTTAGTTCCTCGGCGTACACATCACAGATAAACTGAATTGGTCCACCCACACAGACAGCATCGTGAAGAAGGCACAGCAGCGCCTCTTCAACCTCAGGAGGCTGAAGAAATTCAGCTTATCACCAAAAGCACTCACAAACTTCTACAGATGCACAATCGAGAGCATCCTGTCGGGCTGTATCACCGCCTGGTACGGCAACTGCTCCGCCCACAACCGTAAGGCTCTCCAGAGGGTAGTGAGGTCTGCTCAACGCATCACCGGGGGCAAACTACCTGCCCTCCAGGACACCTACACCACCCGATGTCACAGGAAGGCCATAAAGATCATCAAGGACAGCAACCACCCGAGCCACTGCCTGTTCACCCCGCTATCATCCAGAAGGCGAGGTCAGTACAGGTGCATCAAAGCTGGGACCGAGAGACTGAAAAACAGCTTCTATCTCAAGGCCATCAGACTGTTAAACAGCCACCACTAACATTGAGTGGCTGCTGCCAACACACTGACTCAACTCCAGCCACTTTAATAATGGGAATTGATGGGAAATGATGTCAAATATATCACTAGCCACTTTAAACAATGCTACCTAATATAATGTTTACATACCCTACATTATTCATCTCATATGTATACGTATATACTGTACTCTATATCATCTACTGCATCCTTATGTAATACATGTATCACTAGCCACTTTAACTATGCCACTTTGTTTACATACTCATCTCATATGTATATACTGCACTCAATACCATCTACTGTATCTTGCCTATGCCGCTCTGTACCATCACTCATTCATATATCTTTATGTACACATTCTTTATCCCCTTACACTTGTGTCTATAAGGTAGTAGTTTTGGAATTGTTAGCTAGATTACTTGTTGGTTATTACTGCATTGTCGGAACTAGAAGCACAAGCATTTCGCTACACTCGCACTAACATCTGCTAACCATGTGTATGTGACAAATAAAATTTGATTTGATTTGATTTTGATTTGAGATATCATCCTAGCCTCCAATACCCTAATCAATAAATTGGATGCAGTCTATCACAGTGCCATCCGTTTTGTCACCAAAGCCCCATATACTACCCACCACTGCGACCTGTACGCTCTCGTTGGCTGGCCCTCGCTTCATACTCGTCGCCAAACCCACTGGCTCCAGGTCATCTACAAAACCCTGCTAGGTAAAGTCCCCCCTTATCTCACATCGCTGGTCACCATAGCAGCTCCCACCTGTAGCACGCGCTCCAGCAGGTATATCTCTCTGGTCACCCCCAAAACCAATTCTTACTTTGGCCGCCTCGCCTTCCAGTTCTCTGCTGCCAATGACTGGAGCAAACTGCAAAAATCTCTGAAACTGGAAACACTTATTCCCCTCACTAGCTTTAAGCACCAGCTGTCAGAGCAGCTCACAGATTACTGCACCTGTACATAGCCCATTTATAATTTAGCCCAAACAACTACCTCTCCCCCTACTGTATTTATTTATTTATTTTGCTCCTTTGCCCCCCATTATTTCTATCTCTACTTTGTACATTCTTCCACTGCAAATCTACCATTCCAGTGTTTTACTTGCTATATTGTATTTACTTCGTAACCATGGCCTTTTTTGCCTTTACCTCCCTTATCTCACCTCATTTGCTCACATTGTATATAGACTCATTTTTCTACTGTATTATTGACTGTATGTTTGTTTTACTCCATGTGTGACTCTGTGTTGTTGTACGTGTCGAACTGCTTGGCTTTATCTTGGCCATGTCTCAATTGTAAATGAGAACTTGTTCTCAACTTGCCTACCTGGTTAAATAAAGGTGAAATAAAAACTCCTTGGGATGACTCCTTGGGATGACTCCTTGGGATGACTCCTTGGGATGACTCCTTGGGTATCCACTGCTGGCCCCTTATGAGAGCATCAGAAGTCCACTTTAACAAGCAACATGTGGGATCCATATCAAAACATCGGCATTCTGAGAAGAATTGTTATTTACTAGAACTTGAAAATCAGGAACTGAAAGAGGTGGGGCAGAATAATGCTATGATATATTTCAAAGAATATTAATTATGTTTGTGTTGTGATATTATGTTTGTATTGTTATATACACTGAGTGTACAAAACATTAAGAACATCTGCTCTTTCCATGACATAGACTGACTAGGTGAATCCAGGTGAAAGATATTATCCCTTATTGATGTCGCCTTCTAAATCCACTTCAATCAGTGTAGGTGAAGGGGAGGATTAAGCCTTGAGACAATTGAGACATGCAATGTGTATGTGTGAAATGCAGAGGGTGAATGGGCAAGACAAAATATTTAAGTGCGTTTGAACGAGATATGGTAGTAGGTGCGCCTGGGGTATGGCACACAGTTGTGAGTGTGTCAAAAACGGCATTTCTGCTTTTTTTCATGCTCAACAGTTTCCGTGTGTATCAAGAATGGTCCACCACCCAAAGGACATCCAGCCAACTTTTCACAACTGTGGGAAGCATTGGAGTCAACATGGGATAGCATCCCTGTGGAAAGATTTCCACGCCTTGTAGAGTCCATTCCCAATGCATTGAGGCTGTTCTGAGGGCAAAAGGGGGTGCAACGCAATAGTAGGAAGGTGTTCCTAATGTTTTGTGCACTCAGCGTGTGTTTTATATATACACACACACACACACACACACACACACACACACACACACACACACACATATATATATATATATATACACATACATATATATATATATACACATACAATTATTATGTATATATATACACATATATGTATATATATATACACATATATATACACATATATGTATATATATATACATATATGTGTATATATATACATATATGTGTATATATATATATACATAATAATTGTATGTGTATATATATATATGTATATGTATGCATGTATATATATATGTATGCATGTATATATATATATGTATATATATATATATATATATACATACATATACATACATACATATATATACATACATATATACACATATATATATATACATACATATATACATACATATATATACATACATATACACATATATATATATACATACATATACATACATACATATATATACATACATATATATACATATATATATACATACATATATATACATACATATATACACATATATATATATATACATACATATATACATACATATATATACATACATATACACATATATATATATATATATATATACATATATATATATATGTGTATATGTATATATATATGTGTGTATATATATATGTATATATATATGTATATATATATGTATATGTGTATATATATGTATATGCATACATATACATACATATACATACATATACATATATATACACACATATATACACATACACATATACACACATATATATATATATACACATATACACATATATATATATATACATATACAGTGGGGCAAAAAAACATTTAGTCAACCCCCAATTGTGCAAGTTCTCCCACTTAAAAAGATGAGAGAGTCCTGTCATTTTCATCATAGGTACACTTCAACTATGACAGAAAAAATGGAGAAAAAAAATCCAGAAAATCACATTGTAGGATTTTTAATGAATTTATTTGCAAATTATGGTGGAAAATACGTATTTGGTCACCTACAAACAAGCATTTCTGGCTCTCACAGACCTGTAACTTCTTTAAGAGGCTCCTCTGTCCTCCACTCGTTACCTGTATTAAGGCATCTGTTTGAACTTGTTATCAGTATAAAAGACACATGTCCACAACCTCAAACAGTCACACTCCAAACTCCACTATGGCCAAGACCAAAGAGCTGTCAAAGGACACCAGAAACAAAATTGTAGACCTGCACCAGGCTGGGAAGACAATCTGCAATAGGTAAGCAGCTTGGTTTGAATAAATCAATTGTGGGAGCAATTATTAGGAAATGGAAGACATACAAGACCACTGATAATCTCCCTCGATCTGGGGCTCCACGCAAGATCTCACCCTGTGGGGTCAAAATGATCACAAGAACGGTGAGCAAAAATCCCAGAACCACACAGGGGGACCTAGTGAATGACCTGCAGAGAGCTGGGACCAAAGTAACAAAGCCTACCATCAGTAACACACTACGCCGCCAGGGACTCAAATCCTGCAGTGCCAGACGTGTCCCTCTGCTTAAGCCAGTACATGTCCAGGGCCGTCTGAAGTTTGCTAGAGAGCATTTGGATGATCCAGAAGAAGATTGGGAGAATGTCATATGGTCAGATGAAACCAAAATATAACTTTTTGGTAAAAACTAAACTCGGTGTGTTATAGGACAAAGAATGCTGAGTTGCATCCAAAGAACACCATACCTACTGTGAAGCATGGGGGTGGAAACATCATGCTTTGGGGCTGTTTTTCTGCAAAGGGACCAGGACGAATGATCCGTGTAAAGGAAAGAATGAATGGGGCCATGTATCGTGAGATTTTGAGTGAACTCCTCCATCAGCAAGGGCATTGAAGATGAAACGTGGCTGGGTCTTTCAGCATGACAATGATCCCAAACACACTGCCCGGGCAACGAAGGAGTGGCTTCGTAAGAAGCATTTCAAGGTCCTGGAGTGGCCTAGCCAGTCTCCAGATCTCAACCCCATATCAAATCTTTGGAGGGAGGTGAAAGTCTGTGCTGCCCAGCAACAGCCCCAAAACATCACTGCTCTAGAGGAGATCTGCATGGAGGAATGGGCCAAAATACCAGCAACAGTGTGTGAAAACCTTGTGAAGACTTACAGAAAACGTTTGACCTCTGTCATTGCCAACAAAGGGTATATAACAAAGTATTGAGATAAACTTTTGTTATTGACCAAATACTTATTTTCCACCATAATTTGCAAATAAATTCATTACAAATCCTACAATGTGATTTTCTGGATTTTTTTTCTCATTTTGTCTGTCATAGTTGAAGTGTACCTTTGATGAAAATTACAGGCCTCTCTCATCTTTTTAAGTGGGAGAACTTGCACAATTGGTGGCTGACTAAGTACTTTTTTGCCCCACTGTATATACACATACATATATATACATATATATATATATACACTGCTCAAAAGGGAACACTAAAATAACACATCCTAGATCTGAATGAATTAAATATTCACATTTACATAGTTGAATGTGCTGACAACAAAATCACACAAAAATGATCAATGGAAATCAAATGTATCAACCCATGGAGGTTTGGATTTGGAGTCACACTCAAAATTAAAGTGAAAAACCACACTACAGGCTGATCCAACTTTGATGAAATGTCCTTACAAGTCAAAATTAGGCTCGGTAGTGTGTGTGGCCTCCACGTGCCTGTATGACCTCCCTACAACGCTTGGGCATGCTCCCGATGAGGTGGTGGATGGTCTCCTGAGGGATCTCCTCCCAGACCTGGACTAAAGCATCCGCCAACTCCTGGACAGTCTGTGGTGCAACGTGGCGTTGGTGGATGGAGCGAGACATGATGTCCCAGATGTGCTCAATTGGATTCAGGTCTGGGGAACGGGCGGGCCAGTCCATAGCATCAATGCCTTCCTCTTGCAGGAACTGCTGACACACTCCAGCCACATGAGGTCTAGCATTGTCTTGCATTAGGAGGAACCCAGGGCCAACCGCACCAGCATATGGTCTCACAAGGGGTCTGAGGATCTCATCTCGGTACCTAATGGCAGTCAGGCTACCTCTGGCGAGCACATGGAGGGCTGTGCAGCCCCCCAAAGAAATGCCACCCCACACCATGACTGACCCACCGCCAAACCTGTCATGCTGGAGGATGTTGCAGGCAGCAGAACGTTCTCCACGGCGTCTCCAGACTGTCACGTCTGTCACATGTGTTCAGTGTGAACCTGCTTTCAACTGTGAAGAGCACAGGGCGCCAGTGGCGAATTTGCCAATCTTGGTGTTCTCTGGCAAATGAAAAAAATGTCCTGCACGGTGTTGGACTGTAAGCACAACCCCCACCTGTGGACGTCGGGCCCTTATACCACCCTCATGGAGTCTGTTTCTGACCGTTTGAGCAGACACATGCACATTTGTGACCTGCTGGAGGTCATTTTGCAGGGCTCTGGCAGTGCTCCTCCTGCTCCTCCTTGCACAAAGGCGGAAGTAGCGGTCCTGCTGCTGGGTTGTTGCCCTCCTACGGCCTCCTCCACTTCTCCTGATGTACTGGCCTGTCTCCTGGTAGCGCCTCCATGCTCTTGACACTACACTGACAGACACAGCAAACCTTCTTGCCACAGCTCGCATTAATGTGCCATCCTGGATGAGCTGCACTACCTGAGCCACTTGTGTGGGTTGTAGACTCCGTCTCATGCTACCACTAGAGTGAAAGCACCGCCAGCATTCAAAAGTGACCAAAACATCAGCCAGGAAGCATAGGAACTGAGAAGTGGTCTGTGGTCCCCACCTGCAGAACCACTCCTTTATTGGGGGTGTCTTGCTAATTGCCTATAATTTCCACCTGTTGTCTATTCCATTTGCACAACAGCATGTGAAATGTATTGTCAATCAGTGTTGCTTCCTAGGTGGAGTGTTTGATTTCACAGAAGTGTGATTGACTTGGAGTTACGTTGTGTTGTTTAAGTGTTCCCTTTATTTTTTTGAGCAGTGATATATACACATACATACACACACACACACAGTACCTATCAAAAGTTTGGACACACCTACTCATTACAGGATTTTTCTCAATTTGTACTATTTTCTACATTCTATGAAATAACACATATGGAATCATGTAGTAACCAAAATAGTGTTAAACAAATAAAAATAATTTGCCTTGATAACAGCTTTGCACACTTGGCATTCTCTCAACCAGCTTCATGAAGAATGCTTTTCCAACAGACTTGCAGAAGTTCCCACATATACTGAGCACTTGTTGTCTGCTTTTCCTTCACTCTGCAGTCCAACTCATCCCAAACCATTTCATTTGGGTTGAGGACAGGTGAGGGTGGAGGTCAGGTCATCTGATGCAGTACTTCGTCCCTCTCCTTGGTCAAATAGCCCTTACAAATCAAATCCAAATGTTATTTGTAACATGCACCGAATACAACAGGTGTAGGTAGACCTTACATTGAAATGCTTACTTACAAGCCCTTAACCAACAATGCAGTTTTAAGAAAAATACCCCAAAAATATAAGAACAAAAGCAACAAATAATTAAAGAGCAGCAGTAAAATACCAATAGAGGCTATATACAGGGCAATGCAAATAGTCTGGGTAGCCATTTGATTAGACATTCAGGAGTCTTATGGCTTTGGGGTAGAACCTGTTAACCTCTAGCGTCGAGCAATCCCATATCCGGGAGCGTAATCATTTAAACGTTTCCTATTCATGAAAATCGCAAATGAAATGAAATAAATATATTGAAACACAAGCTTAGCCTTTTGTTAACAACACTGTCATCTCAGATTTTCAAAATATGCTTTAACCAAAGCTACACAAGCATTTGTGTAAGAGTATTGATAGCCTAGCATAGCATTAAGCCTAGCATTCAGCAGGCAACATTTTCACAAAAACAAGAAAAGCATTCAAATAAAATAATTTACCTTTGAAGAACTTCGGATGTTTTCAATGACGAGACTCTCAGTTCGATAGCAAATGTTCATTTATTCCAAAAATATTATTTGTGTAAGAGAAATAGCTCCGTTTTGTTCATCACGTTTGGCTAAGGAAAAAAAACGAAAATGCAGTCACTTACAACGCCGAACCTTTTTCCAAATTAGCTCCATAATATCGTCAGAAACATGGCAAACGTAGTTTAGAATCAATCCTCAAGGTGTTTTTCACAATTCTATTAGATGAAAAATCATTCCTGGCAGTCGGTTTCTCATCAGAGGCAAACGGAAAAATACTGCAGCTGGAGATTACTCAATAATTGCGACGGAGGACACCAAGCGACCACCTGGTAAATGTAGTCTCTTATGGTCAATCTTCCAATGATATGCCTACAAATACGTCACAATGCTGCAGACACCTTGGGGAAAACGTGGAAAAGGTAAACCGACTCCTAGCTCCTCCACAGCCATATAAGGAGTCATTGCCATGAGGCGGTTTCAAAAAATGCGGCACTTCCTGATTGTATTTTTATCTGGGTTTTTTCTGTAACATCAGTTCTGTGGCACTCACAGACAATATCTTTGCAGTTTTGGAAACGTCAGAGTGTTTTCTTTCCGAAGCTGTCAATTATATGCATAGTCGAGCATCTTTTTGTGACAAAATATCTTGTTTAAAACAGGAACGTTTTTCATCCAAAAATGTGAATAGCGCCCCCTATATCCAAGAAGTTAAGAAGCCTCTTGAACCTAGCCTTGGCGCTCTGGTACCGCTTGCCATGCGGTAGCAGAGAGAACAGTCTATTACTAGGGTTGGAGTCTTTGACAATTTTTAGTGCCGTCCTCTGACACCGCCTGGTATAGAGGTCCTGGATGGCAGGAAGCTTGGCCCAGTGATGTACTGGGCAGTACGCACTACCCTCTGTAGTGCCTTGCGGTCGGAGGCTGAGCAGTTGCCATACCAGGCAGTGATGCAAACCGTCAGGATGCTTTCGATGGTGCAGCTGTAGAACCTTTTGGGGATCTGAGGACCCATGCCAAATCTTTTTAGTCTCCTGAGGGGGAATAGGTTTTGTTGTGCCCTCTTCACGACTGTCTTGGTGTACTTGGACCATGTTAATTTGTTGGTGATGTGGAAGGCAAGGAACTTGAAGCTCTCATCCTGCTCCACTACAGCCCAATTGAATGGGGGCGTGCTCGGTCCTCCTTTTCCTGTAGTCCACAATCATCTCCTTTGTCTTGATCACATTGAGGGAGAGGTTGCTGTCCTTGCACAACACGGTCAGGTGTCTGACCTCCAGCGTTGTCAATGATCAGGCCTACCACTGTTGTGTCATCGGCAAACTTAATGATGGTGTTGGATTCGTGCCTGGCCGTGCAGTCATGAGTGAACAGGGAGTACAAGAGGGGACTGAGTACGCACCCCTGAGGGGCCCCCGTGATGAGGATCAGCGTGGCGGTTGTGTTGTTACCTACCCTTACCACCTGGGGGAGGCCCGTCAGGAAGTCCAGGATCCAGTTGCAGAGGGAGGAGTTTAGTCCCAGGGTTCTTAGCTTAGTGATGAGCTTTGATGGCACTATGGTGTTGAATGCTGAGCTGTAGTCAATGAATAGCATTCTCACATAGGTGTTCCTTTTGTCCAGGTGTGAAAGGGCAGTGTGGCGCGCAATAGAGATTGCATCATCTGTGGATCTGTTGGGGCGGTATGCAAATGGGGTTGGGTCTAGGGTTTCTGGGATAATGGTGTTGATGTGAGCCAAGACCAGCCTTTTCAAAGCACTTCATGGCTACATACGTGAGTGCTACGGGTCGGTAGTCAGTTAGGCAGGTTACCTTAGGGTTCTTGGGCACAGGGACTATGGTGGTCTGCTTGAAACATGTTGGTATTACAGACTCAGACAGGGAGAGGTTGAAAATGTCAGTGAAGACACTTGCCATTTGGTCAGCGCATGTTCGGACTACACGTCCTGGTAATCTGTCTGGTCCTGCTGCCTTGTGAATGTTGACCTGTTTAAAAGGTCTAACTCATATCGGCTGCGAAAAGTGTGACCACACATTCGTCCGGAACAGCTGATGCTCTCATGCATGTTTCAGTGTTACTTTCCTCGAAGCAAACATAGAAGTAATTTAGCTCGTCTGGTAGGCTTGTGTCACTGGGCAGCTCTCGGCAGTGTTTCCCTTTGTAGTCTGTAATAGTTTGCAAGCCCTGCCACATCCGACGAGCGTTGGAGCCGGTGTAGTACGATTTGATCTTAGTCCTGTATTGACGCTTTGCCTGTTTGAATGATCATTGGAGGGCATAGCGGGATTTCTTATAAACTTCCGGGTTAGAGTCCCGTTCCTTGAAAGCGGCAGCTCTACCCTTTAGCTCAGTGCGGATGTTGCTGCCTGGAGGTGTGTTTTAGGTCCTTGTCCTGTTGAAAAACAAATTATACTTCCACTAAGCGCAAACCAGATGGGATGGTGTATCGCTACAGATTGTTGTGGTAGCCATGTTGGTTAAGTGTGCTTTGAATTCTAAATAAATCACAGACAGTGTCACCAGCAAAGCACCCCCACACCATCACACCTCCTCCTCCATGGTTCAAATTTGGACTCATCAGACCAATGGACAGATTTCCACCAGTCTAATGTCCATTGCTCTTGTTTCTTGACTCAAACAAGTCTCTTCTTTTTATTGGTGTCCTTTAGTAGTGGTTTCTTTGCAGCAATTTGACCATGAAGGCCTGATTCACGCATTCTCCTCTTAACAGTTGATGTTGAGATGTGTCTGTTACTTGAACTCTGTGAAGCATTTATTTGGGCTGCAATCTGAGGTGCAGTTAACTCTAATGAATTTATCTTCTGCAGCAAAGGTAACTCTGGGTCTTCCTTTCCTGTGGCAGTTCTCATGAGAGACAGTTTTTTCGACTGCACTTTTATATATATATTTTAATTGAACTAGGCAAGTCAGTTAAGAACAAATTCTTATTTATAATAAACAGCCTACCCCGGCCAAACCCTAACCCGGACGACATTGGGCCAATTGTGCACCGCCCTAAGCTGGACGACGCTGGGCCAATTGTGCGCCGCCCCACTCGAAGAAACTTTCAAAGGTCTTGACATTTTTTGGATTGAGTGACCTTCATGTCTTAAAGTGATGATGGACTGTCATTTCTATTTGCTTATTCGAGCTGTTCTTGACATAATATGGACTTAGTCTTTTACAAATAGGGCTATCTTGTCACAATACAACTGATTGACTCAAACACATTAAGAAGGAGAGAAATTCCACAAATGAACTTTTAACAAGGCATACCTGTTAATTGAAATGCATTCCAGGTGACTACCTCATGACGCTGGTTGAGAGAATGCCAAGAGTGTGCAAAGCTGTCATCAAGGCAAAGGGTGGCTACTTTCAGGAATCTCAAATATCTATAAAATATATGTTATTTAACACATTTTTGGTTACTACATGATTCCATATGTTTAATTTCATAGTTAAGATATATTCACTATTATTCTACAACGTAGAAAATAGTATAATAAAGAAAAACCCTGGAATGAGTGTGTGTCTAAACTTTTGACTGGTACTGTATATATGTATATATTATTTGTACCTTTATTTTGACAGTGCTCATATGTCTCTTGGGCTGGCTATATAATTATTAAGTGAATTGGGAATTAGAATGTATGTGGAGTCTAAATGTATAGGCAGATAATTCGGATGTGCAGGTGAGGTGAGTAAATCTATGATAATTTGCATAATACTTGCACACCACATCCGCATTCCTCATCCAGATTTCTGCTTCATTTTTTCCTGAAAGACCCCCAAACAACCACTGACTATATATTCATCCATAAAAACCTACATTTTATTCACCCATTGATTATTTTTTTCGCACATACATGAGCGTTCACAAATTCCAGATAGACATTTATTCCTTGGACAATGATATGAACATAATGCATAAAATATTCGATTTTTTTAATCTATTAATTCAACACATACTCGTTTCTTACACGTCATGATTAATTCCATAAAAGCACAATTAATACGTTCAACAGGTAGGGAGACTATACAGAAGACAGATGGTTTCATATGAACACATAGGAGCCACTTGCTTGCACGGCAATAATTCACATCATCCATAATGACACTTGAAACACCAAAAACCAAATGTGTCGACAAGGAGTACGGTTGAAAACGGATCGAAATGTTCTGATTAATCCACTATATATGAGTTCCTTGTATGTTTACCCTATAGCACCAACCAACGTGGTTGCCCGAAACGTGATTTCTCTGGTATGTCGACAGAACCTGCATGAGATTATCTAATTCTATAGCAGCTCGATAATAAAACACTCACTTACGTATTTAAAAAAAAATCTTCATAAGGAAGCCAATTATCAATGCAGATATCAAGACATCCACACACTAAATTAGGCCTTATCCACAGCTCATTTTCACATGCCTGACTTTGCCTGATCAGACCATGCATCATATTCAACGCTTCAGAGATGATCCTTTTTCAAAGGACACTGCATTGCCCACTTCCTAATTAACATAACATTTCATTACTAAATACTGTACACTATGATTGTAAAGTCTATTATTGCACATTATCACGAAGGCAAAAAACAAAGTACAGTTACACAGTCTCCCTTTTGCTCTGTCAATCAGTCTGTCATTCAGCGCCAATGATTGATGAGATTATGACCTATGGGCTACAGAGGTAGAATGTATACATTCTTATTCCTCGACTCCATATTTGAATGCCTCAATGAGCCCCTCTACTGAGTGAATAAACCCAGAAATGCTGCATATGCCTCCTATAACGAATATGGCGACGTCGAAGAACACGTGGTGCCATAAGAGTTTCCTCCACATCAGTTTTAGATGAAAGAGAGCCGGGAGAAGGAAGCACAACCCGGCGCCGGTAAGACTCCCGGTTAGGCCCATGAGGAGTGCGAAGTGCGGGACAAAGATGGCCATGATCAACGTGAACACCACCAGGAGGCACCGGAGGCCCAGTCCCCAGGACTTAATCCGTCCTCCCGGCCCATAACAGTCAGGGAAAATAGCGCGCCCTCCATCCTGGAAAAAAGACTTCTCCAGGACCTCTACAGCAGCGAAGAACGGCAGCGGATACGAAAGCAAGGCCTTGGCCACCAGGAACAGGTTTACCACCGCTCTGATGGTGGACGGCAGGTTGTCCGTGATAACCTCTTTGGTGGCATCTGCCCAAGTCAAGTAGGCCACCAGAGCGAACAGGCCCTTCAGAACGCAGGCTCCGATGTGAGTCCAGTCCATCATGCAGTGGAACTCCTTTGGCCTCTGCATGTTCCCCTCCAGCGAGGGCAGGAATATCTGGGACGTGTAGCTGAAGACGATGATGCCGATGGAGATGGGAAACTTTTTGACATCGATATAGAACTTGACTTTATCCCAGGCCCAGTCGCGGGCTCTGGAGAGGCAGTAGGCTATCACCAGGATGTTGATGACAAAGTGCGCGATGGTGCAGAGCAAGCTGAACTTGGACACCGCCTTGAGGCTCTTGAGGAACGCGCAAGGCAGGAGGGCAGCCGTGGCGACTACAGACCAGGCCTTCTGCGAGACCGGAAGATTGGGGAAGCTGTTGACCATCAGGTTGCCGCTGACCACCACGTACAGGATACAGGTCATGACCAACTCAATGATCTGAGCAACGTTAACGATATGTCCGCCCAGAGACGGGAACCGTGGCTGGCAGCACGCGTTGGCGATGTCCACGTAGGAGTCCCTCACGCGCACCAGAATTCCATCCTCATTCTCTTCATACAGACACGCAATAAGAATCTTTCCGGTGTAACAACATACAACGGCGGCAAATATGATAAGAAAGAGTCCGAGGTATCCTCCGTGAAGAATGGCGTATGGTAACCCAAGGACGAACATCCCCTGTGGATACACAAGCACAGTTGAGTCGTAATGGAAATGGTCTTATCTAAGTGGCATGCCTCCCCACACCACACATGCAATAAATGTATCATATTTAAAGTTGTATAATAATAGCAAACGAATTTCACATTTTCATAATCATACATGTGTGAAACCCCATATTTAACGACTGGAGTTGAGAGGGAAAAAAAGGCATAGGCAGTTCTCTGTTCTTCTGTCAGGTGACTAGCGTCCAGGCACAGAATCTAATATTTCTAAGATAGTTCCTCATCAATACTGGATTTATTTTGTACAATCCTCTGTAATAATAACATATACCATTTAGGAGATGCTGATATCCAAATCGATTTACAGACATTCATGCACACATTTTAAGTATGGGTGGTCCCGGGAATCGAACATACTACCCTGGGTTACACGCTCCATGCTCTACCAACTACAAAGGACCACTGTGAAATGTTATCAAGAATAAAGATGTAGGCCTAATGGTGCCTGAGGCTAATCCAAACCATTTTAGCCGTGATTCATTCCAGACGGAGAGGCAACCGGGGGTCTGTTTTTTGCTGATAAGAAATAGGCTATCTTGCATAAACCCCCATTTTTCTCTAAAATCTCAAATTATTATTATACACATGCTTAAAATTAAATTGACATTATCTTCTGATTAAATGAAGGCACATATATGCAGTTGTTTAAAAAATATATATTTAGGTCACACTTGTTCTAAATGAAGGATTGTGAAATATGAAACCATACAATGCCTATTCAAAGTCTATTTTTACATGTCAATTAAAACATTTCTAAAGTCATTTTAAGGTCTGTTTCAGTATTTTTGTAGGATGCAAATCGGTGTCCCTGAATGGGCGTATATTGCAAGCCTATCTTGACAATAGGCTTACATTGACATAGTGCCAATATGTTTGTGTGTTTCTTTAAATTATTTCTACCTGAATGGCATTGGTGACGTTCCACCCCGCATCCCAAGTGGTAATTTTGGGTTTGTCCTCTAATGCCAACTCGTTACACGCCCCAGTGTTCTTGAGGGAGGAAGAGGATGGTGGACCGGTTCCGTCTCTCTGGTAGTGGCTGTCCCCCACCATCAACTCGTCTCCTCCGTCCATATCTCCCCCTTCTTCGTCACCCTGCATGATGTCCATCTGCATCCCCTGCCTATAGTCAAAATCCAAGTCATCGCAGTCCACGAACCCCAGACCCTCTTCATCCGTAGCGGCCTGGAAGCCAAGCCTGGCAAACACTCCGCTTACCTTGGCCTGAGACTTATTGGACACTGTGTTGGCCGCATTGGTCAGCTTGTTGCCGATCTTGTGTCGAATTAAGTGAGCCATTGTTGTGAAATAAATGTGGATCTTCAGATATCAATTGGATCAAATATGGTTATTAGTTATTTTGGCTGTTGCTGCTGCTGTGAGAGAAAGATAACCATGCCTGTTGCCAATACGTTTTGACGTTTCTCTCAACGGCTGTCCAACCGTTACATCCACATAGGCTCTCCTTAAAATCCCGTCTGTTGGTCTTGATTATCCATGTCACTCTCAAACCCCTCCTGACACTTTCTTGGCTTCAGAAGAAATTATGCAAAACAATTCCTCCTCAAGTTGGTTCTTCTAAACTGCTGAATGTGATCGAATGTCCCTGTTTGTGACCTTTCCATTAAGTTGTCCGTTTTGGTTCGGATGTTGCAGTCAACTGTGGCGCAGCTGTGACAAGTGCAAACCACGAGCGATGGAATCTGTGTGTCACAGTCGGACTAGGCACGTGTCCTCGTATACTGCCAATGCAATGACTTGCTCAGCAGGCAAAAACCTCTCATGGTTCTGAAGCGGGCGTGTGTGCGTGTGTGAGAGCGAGAGAGACGCAGCCTACGACATAAGTATGACCCCCTCACTGGCGCAAATTATCTGCAGTAGCCTAAGACCAAGGACAAAATTGTCCATTTATTACGTTTAGCAAATTGCTTTGAGATTTTAGAGGGAGAAAGGGGTGTAGTATTTCGTTACCAGAGGCATGGATGCTAGCTCTTACGCTTTATTTATACAAAAATATTGATGCTTTATTCGATTAAGATCATTTTGCATATTGAATTAGGCCTAATTCTATTTTTATTTTTGATCGATCATTTGTTACAATATTTTTCGTTATGATATGATGACACTAAACATATTCAGATCGTGTTGATCTTGCAGATGTATGATCAGTTTCATGAAGGTGTAGTTCATAATTGCAGACGCACATGTTCGTTGAAAAATGTGATTTAGACTGCCTACCATTCATAGGCCTATACCAATGTTTTGTCTTTTTATTCCTAATGCAAAAATACATAGAGGTGTAAAATTGATAAATAAGTATGACATATTTGAAGATCAAAATCGAACCTAGCTGTGACATCAATAGCATATTATTTTGATTATTTCCGTTGTTTTATTATTTTTATTCGCTATAAGAATTAGGAGACAATGTTTTGTTTTATGGCCCTTTGAGTATAGCCAGCACTTACAAGTTTTTTTTATGTGGTATAATATATATCAAAACAATCTTTTTTAATTTTTTTATTCTTGTCTAATTTGTTTTCCGATTATTTTAATTGATTAGCGGATCTCTGTAGCCGAAGTCATTTTTGTTCTGCTCATGGGAGCAGATACTTTAAATTCAGATGATAAATTAGAGACCACGAGCCGCATTCATCTTCATGAGAAAATTTTACTAATTTCAGCATTGCAGAACCTGGGACAGCGACTTGAATTTGCGCATGTTGGCTATAACCTTCAGTAACTGCCAAGTCATTTTTTTAAATGACCCCTGTTGTTTGACAAGCTATTTCCAATGTAGATCTTCACAGCATTAGCAAATTCCCCATGATTAGATCAACTATACATCTGGCATGGAAACCAAATTTAGGCCTGAATAGTATAATATATTATGTTGGTTGTCCTTGAAAAGGCATGGCATTCTCGTCCTCATTAAACACATGCCCGTGTCATGTGCGTCTGCTTTAGAACTCCCAAATTACGATATGACATTAAAGAGCAGGAATGTGTTCGAAAATGCAGAAGAAAAAAATCACGGTAACATTTGATGCCTCCAACTGTAATCCCTCAGATGATAAGAGGCACCTTATCCTTTCTCTTCTAATCGGTTCCGACATGTCACGACGCATTACAGTATTACTGTCATCAGGTTTTGGTGCCTGCGTATGCAAGGCATTTCTAACATTTCCATCTGTCGGAATACATTATTAACATTAAAGGAAAGGCAGAAATACAGTTTACTCTTTCACAGAGTGAGAATAGCACATGGACAGGCTGATGATACATTAATTACAGAATAATGTATGTTGAATTGTGCATTGGTCGAAGACTAAATGAGACAAAAACGTGAAAGACGACGAGAACTCAACATTTTGCATCAACCCAGAGAGAAAGTTCCTATATTTTCATGCTGGGCTTAGGTTGCTTTGCCAGCTGCCATTTGTGTTGAGGCATGCACAGTGTGCGTGTATGTGTATGCATGTGTGCTGGCATGAGTGTGTGTGTGTGTGTGTGAGGACAGTGAGGAAAGAATGTTCCCGGGAGAGTCCTTGGGGCATCTCAGTGACTAAACCTCCCTCCCCCATCGTGTGCAAAACCCTGGTCTTGGACAGAGGATAGGCTGAAAATGTTACACAAACACCCCCCCTGGATTAAAATGAACAGCACTGCACCTTCATCGTGAAACAGGGTTTTGAATTCCAGTGAAATGTACTTACTAATCTTCTGGACACAAAGATATGTTGTTCTCTATCTGTATTTGCACATTTGGAGCTTCACAAGAAATTGATTTTCAGACATATTATTATTGAGATGGCATCAAATTGCCTGCTGTGGTGACCAATTTAGCTTTGGGTTACAGAGGCAAAGATTTATTCAGCAAAGATGAAAGAGGGATGTCTGAAGGGGGAGAGATACTGAAGGCCTATAACCTGCTAACATGCACCAACTGGGGGCAATAGACTCAGATAGTTGCCATGGCCACAATAATTGGTTGGCAAGACTCAAAGGAACACAGATTGTCTGTCTGAAAGCCTCACTAGATGAAAAGGGAAGCCACTCAATCCAATCTAGAGCCCTAACAATGGGAAGGGATCTAAGAAAATATAGCATCTTGGATTGAGAAAAAACAGAGCATTTTAGTTTAGAATAGAGAAATGTAATCTGCTGCTTATACTAAATGGTCCACAAGGACATGCAATTTACATAGGAATAGATAAATAAACACACACACAATTTTGAAATCTTTCCTTGGATCCCCTATGAAACACGAACACAACTTACACATACACATACACACAGACACTACACACCCAGGGATTCATGCAAAGTGACAGGTGCACAAACACATTAATAACTCTATGGCCCAAAAATATCGTTATGCTTACAGGGCTTAAGACTGAAGAGAGTGGTAGTGACAGTCTCTGTGTGTGAGGGGGCGGGGTAGTGTTTAGGGGTTGCAGGGCGTTTGGTTTGCTGCTGTGGCTCTGGTATCAGGCAGTCTAGCGGTTAAGAGCCTTGGGCCAGTAACTAAAAGGTCGCTGGTTTGAATCCCGAGCCAACTAGGTGAAAAATCTGTCGATATGCCCTTGAGCAAGGCACTTAACGCTAGTTGCTCTGGTAAGAGCATCTGCTAAATTACTCAAATGTAAATATCAGAGGCAGCAGTAGGAATCTCAATGCATACCTCAGCCTATTATGTAAACGGTGTTCCCTTCCCCTCATTCATTTATGTCACAGATAGTTGGAGGTTCTCTTTTTATTTCACCAGTCCTGCATGCAAAGATTCAAACGGACATTTCACCATTTAATCTCATGATCAGCACAGAGAGCTGCAGCAGGAAAGATCAGTCTTTTAGGTACTGACAATCATAACATTGCTATTCTACTACCTCAACTAAATTATAAGATTGACAATATTAACAGAGTAGTAACATGACAATAACCCAATAAATGTCTTAAGAGTCTTGCAGGAACACTTGAATATGACAGCTGATGACAAGCTAATTAGGATCTCTCTACCCTGCTTCTACAAAATGGAGGAGCTACATCAAGGCAGTCCCAAAGCGCTTGTAGCCTAATTGTTCCTCTGTGGCTCATCACGGTATGACATGCACAACAAGCAAAGATTCCCAGTGTTAGGGACAGAGGTACAATGTCACGTCTTGCCTTCTGGGAGCCTATGTGGGAGATGACCTAGATCTGCTTATTAACATTAGAGGAGGTCCCCTGACTAGAGCTTTGTGCCTGAGCAGTGAACTGTGCCTCTGATTCAATGACACAGCATCAAGCTACAACATTCCCTGCACCCAAATCTGTGCTAACCCGCCAATCAAGTCCCTGGACTGAAATAAATATGGAATATATCCACCATTTGTTTGATTACACAGGGCATATGCCTGTTGTCTCGATTTTTTTTTATTTTTACGATGCATGAATGATCTGATATGTAAGACCCTTGAGCTTAATTCTGTGGTTTTGTAACAATGATGGCACAGAAAATGCATAGGTGAATGCCAAGTACTCCTCTTATTGACTAGCTCATGATACACTATTGATGAAAGGATGCAGTATGGAGGGCCCTGTTTTTTGGACAATCATGTCACATGACCTGGATTTGAACCTTTATTTAAACCTTTTCCATCAAACTGTCATTATTTATTTTTTATGTCAGATGGTCATGCACCATCCTCAGATAATTATTGCTTTAATTTAGTTTAATTCTAATTTCTGGAAAGGCTTAAAATAAAAAGGTTAAAGGTGAAATATGCATATCCTGGTTACTAACTTTCTAATAGTTCACCTAATTTCAGTTTATGTGACAAAAAACAAAACAATACATTGTGTAGAGAATTATTGTACCGTCTAAACCACTGTGAAATATATTTTCAATAACCAAAAATATTGTATTTTCAGCTGTTTGAAGTTGGTGTACAAAACCAAAAGTAAAAGACAAAAAAAAAACAGAACAGGAAGCATAGATATAGTGCACGTCAGAGGAGGCTGGTGGGATGAGCTATAGGAAGATGGGCTCATTGTAATAGCTGGAATGGAATAAATGGAATGGTATCAAACACATCAAACATATGGAAACCACGTTTGGCTCCGTTCCATTTATTCCACTCCAGCCATTACAATGAGCCCAACCTCCTATAGATCCTCCCACCAGCCTCCATTGCCACACATAGAACAGATATACCGCTTCTTAGATTTACTTTCAATGAGAATGACAGATCTATAACTCACATTTCTATGTGAATTTGGTTGTGGCACCCAGAAAGTTTAAAAATCTAGGTCATGTGACATGGTAGCCCAAAACACAGGATCCTAAAGGGTGTTTCTGGTTATGGGCTGATACTCATATCAGAGGCGAAGAATGATAGATCATCTTCATTTGACCCCTTACCGACAGAGTGATAGGGGACAGACCGTTTGGTGGTGGAGTGTCTATTGTCAGTGCCAAAGGCACCCTATATATCACCAGCTGAGGCTCCACTTTGCCCAGTCAATTGACAGTAATACTGTAAGTACTGTACATCTCGGCAACCCGAGATGGCATAGCAGTTCAGACGTCTTTTGTCCTCGTCTTGTCGTGTCGTGTATATATATATATTTACAACTTTTTTCACATACATTTTATTTTTATTTTCCATCAACTCATCTTCAATACACTCTCCTGCAACCTGCCTCACCAATTGATATGTATAAATACGTATTATTTACCTCAAATCTGCAATCCTCCAAGAAGCTAGCCAGAAGCTAGCCAGAAGCTAATCAGAAGCTAGTTAGCTTCTTTACTGGCAACTCGTTAGTATTCAGCTAACCACGGTTTGTGGTCATCAGCTATCCTTTAACTCGAAAATCTATCGCCAGTTTTGTACGGCGCAGCGCGGCTCGGAACGGAACATACCGGACCGATTTTTCTCTCCATGTCTCTGGATTTCAACTGCTCTCTGGACATTCACTCCCGGATCTCACAGCTAGCTGGCTGCTATCCGTGTGTCTATCTGCTTTCGTCGATTCCGGAGCAAACATCAATTACTCCGGAGCTAGCCAGCTCCGTCAATCACTCCTGGGCTGCAGTCACCTATCCGGACCCGTTTTACTGCCTACGCGGAGCCCCACCGGGCCTGTTATCTACCCGAAGGAGATCCGGCTGGCTCCTCCGTCGCGACGTTACCTGAACGCCCATCTGCGGCCTGCTAACCGTTAGCTGTCTTACCGGCTGCTCTCAGAATAGACAATCGGACAATTTATTTATTTTTATTATTATTATGTTTCTTCTTGGGCCTCTATAACTATATCTATTGTTTTTATTTTTGTTGTTGTTGTGTGATTTGGACTAATCCCCTCTACAACACAGAACTCCACTAATCTACTGACGGAACGCAAGAGGTGGCTAACAACAGACCTCCATCCTATGCTAGCTTGCTACCGATGTCCTGGCTAGCTGTCTAAATCGCTGTGACCCCCAAACCAACCTCTCCACTCCCTGGACCCTTTTGATCACTCGACTAAGGATGCCTCTCCTTAATGTCAATATGTCTTGTCCATTGCTGTTCTGGTTAGTGTTTATTGGCTTATTTCACTGTAGAGCCTCTAGTCCTGCTCACTATACCTTATCCAACCTATTAGTTCCACCACCCACACATGCAATGACATCTCCTGGTTTCAATGATGTTTCTAGAGACAATATCTCTCTCTTCATCACTCAATACCTAGGTTTACCTCCACTGTATTCACATCCTACCATACCTTTGTCTGTACATTATACCTTGATGCTATTTTATCGCCCCCAGAAACCTCCTTTTACTCTCTGTTCCAGACGTTCTAGACGACCAATTCTTATTGCTTTTAGCCGTACCCTTATTCTTCTCCTCCTATGTTCCTCTGGCGATGTAGAGGTGAATCCAGGCCCTGCAGTGCCTAGCTCCACTCCTATTCCCCAGGCGCTCTCTTTTGATGACTTCTGTAACCGTAATAGCCTTGGTTTCATGCATGTTAACATTAGAAGCCTCCTCCCTAAGTTTGTTCTTTTCACTGCTTTAGCACACTCTGCCAACCCGGATGTTCTAGCTGTGTCTGAATCTTGGCTTAGGAAGACCACCAAAAATTCAGAAATTTTAATTCCAAACTACAACATTTTCAGACAAGATAGAACTGCCAAAGGGGGCGGTGTTGCAATCTACTGCAAAGAAAGCCTGTAGAGTTCTGTCCTACTATCCAGGTCTGCACCCAAACAATTTGAACTTCTATTTTTAAAAATCCACCTCTCTAAAAACAAGTCTCTCACCGTTGCCGCCTGCTATAGACCACCCTCTGCCCCCAGCTGTGCTCTGGACACCATATGTGAACTGATTGCCCCCCATCTATCTTCAGAGCTCGTGCTGCTAGGCGACCTAAACTGGAACATGCTTAACACCCCAGCCATCCTACAATCTAAACTTGATGCCCTCAATCTCACACAAATTATCAATGAACCTACCAGGTACCCCCCCAAAGCCTTAAACACGGGCACCCTCATAGATATCATCCTAACCAACTTCCCCTCTAAATACACCTCTGCTGTCTTCAACCAAGATCTCAGCGATCACTGCCTCATTGCCTGCATCCGTAACGGGTCAGCGGTCAAACGACCTCCACTCATCACTGTAAAACGCTCCCTGAAACACTTCAGCGAGCAGGCCTTTCTAATCGACCTGGCCGGGGTGTCCTGGAAGGATATTGATCTCATCCCGTCAGTAGAGGATGCCTGGATATTTTTTAAAAATGCCTTCCTAACAATCTTAAATAAACATGCCCCATTCAAGAAAATTAGAACCAGGAACAGATATAGCCCTTGGTTCTCCCCAGACCTCACTGTCCTTAACCAACACAAAAACATCCTATGGCGTTCTGCATTAGCATCGAACAGCCCCCGTGATATGCAGCTGTTCAGGGAAGCTAGAAACCGTTATACACAGGCAGTTAGAAAAGCCAAGGCTAGCTTTTTCAAGCAGAAATTTGCTTCCTGCAACACTAACTCTAAAAAGTTCTGGGACACTGTAAAGTCCATGGAGAATAAGAACACCTCCTCCCAGCTGCCCACTGCACTGAAGATAGGAAACACTGTCACCACTGATAAATCCACCATAATTGAGAATTTCAATAAACATTTTTCTACAGCTGGCCATGCTTTCCACCTGGCAACTCCTACCCCGGTCAACAGCACTGCACCCCCAACAGCAACTCGCCCAAGCCTTCCCCATTTCTCCTTCTCCCAAATCCATTCAGCTGAAGTTCTGAAAGAGCTGAAAAATCTGGACCCCTACAAATCAGCCGGGCTAGACAATCTGGACCCTTTCTTTCTAAAATTATCTGCCGAAATTGTTGCCACCCCTATTACTAGCCTGTTCAACCTCTCTTTCGTGTCATCTGAGATTCCCAAAGATTGGAAAGCAGCTGCGGTCATCCCCCTCTTCAAAGGGGGGGGACACTCTTGACCCAAACTGCTACAGACCTATATCTATCCTACCATGCCTTTCTAAGGTCTTCGAAAGCCAAGTCAACAAACAGATTACCGACCATTTCGAATCTCACCATACCTTCTCTGCTATGCAATCTGGTTTCAGAGCTGGTCATGGGTGCACCTCAGCCACGCTCAAGGTCCTAAACGATATCTTAACCGCCATCGATAAGAAACATTACTGTGCAGCCGTATTCATTGATCTGGCCAAGGCTTTCGACTCTGTCAACCACCACATCCTCATCGGCAGACTCGACAGCCTTGGTTTCTCAAATGATTGCCTCGCCTGGTTCACCAACTACTTCTCTGATAGAGTTCAGTGTGTCAAATCGGAGGGTCTGCTGTTCGGACCTCTGGCAGTCTCTATGGGGGTGCCACAGGGTTCAATTCTTGGACCGACTCTCTTCTCTGTATACATCAATGAGGTCGCTCTTGCTGCTGGTGAGTCTCTGATCCACCTCTACGCAGACGACACCATTCTGTATACTTCCGGCCCTTCTTTGGACACTGTGTTAACAACCCTCCAGGCAAGCTTCAATGCCATACAACTCTCCTTCCGTGGCCTCCAATTGCTCTTAAATACAAGTAAAACTAAATGCATGCTCTTCAACCGATCGCTACCTGCACCTACCCGCCTGTCCAACATCACTACTCTGGACGGCTCTGACTTAGAATACGTGGACAACTACAAATACTTAGGTGTCTGGTTAGACTGTAAACTCTCCTTCCAGACCCATATCAAACATCTCCAATCCAAAGTTAAATCTAGAATTGGCTTCCTATTTCGCAACAAAGCAACCTTCACTCATGCTGCCAAACATACCCTTGTAAAATTGACCATCCTACCAATCCTCGACTTTGGCGATGTCATTTACAAAATAGCCTCCAATACCCTACTCAACAAATTGGATGCAGTCTATCACAGTGCAATCCGTTTTGTCACCAAAGCCCCATATACTACCCACCATTGCGACCTGTACGCTCTCGTTGGCTGGCCTCGCTTCATACTCGTCGCCAAACCCACTGGCTCCATGTCATCTACAAGACCCTGCTAGGTAAAGTCCCCCTTATCTCAGCTCGCTGGTCACCATAGCATCTCCCACCTGTAGCACACGCTCCAGCAGGTATATCTCTCTAGTCACCCCCAAAACCAATTCTTTCTTTGGCCGCCTCTCCTTCCAGTTCTCTGCTGCCAATGACTGGAACGAACTACAAAAATCTCTTAAATTGGAAACACTTATCTCCCTCACTAGCTTTAAGCACCAACTGTCAGAGCATCTTACAGATTACTGCACCTGTACATAGCCCACCTATAATTTAGCCCAAACAACTACCTCTTTCCCAACTGTATTTAATTTATTTATTTATTTTGCTCCTTTGCACCCCATTATTTTTATTTCTACTTTGCACATTCTTCCATTGCAAAACTACCATTCCAGTGTTTTACTTGCTATATTGTATTTACTTTGCCACCATGGCCTTTTTTGCCTTTACCTCCCTTCTCACCTAATTTGCTCACATTGTATATAGACTTGTTTTTTTTTACTGTATTATTGACTGTATGTTTGTTTTACTCCATGTGTAACTCTGTGTCGTTGTATGTGTCGAACTGCTTTGCTTTATCTTGGCCAGGTCGCAATTGTAAATGAGAACTTGTTCTCAACTTGCTTACCTGGTTAAATAAAGGTGAAATAAAATAAAATAAATAAATAAAGTGCCAGACCAGAATAAATCGAGACCTTTTCAGATATAGGGGTTGATTGGGATAGGATATCATATAACCATACAAATAGATTGATAGGAGTAGCTCATCATTTCTTCCAGGACTTAATTCAGAATACCCAAAAGATGAATTCATGCTTTGTTTGATGCATATTCATCTCAAATGCATGAGACCAGCTTTCATTGCCCCCTCTGTTGGCAAACACTAATTCATGGATGTGGTCTTTAATGCATTAGTCCTACTTTAAAAGGGTTCTGGGTCATACAGTAGGTTATCACACCCAGTCTGTACTCACATTAACATGTTCATTGAGGAAACAAAAAATATTGTAGATAAAGCCATGCATCCGTATAAAAACAATAATGGTAGTAAATGACACTGACAGATGCCAGTAAATAGACTACAGAATGTATAAATACATAGTCATAAAACAAGAGTTGTTTGGGGATCTACTATAATAGAGGATGTATTATATACATATTTTAACATTGAACTACCTTCACCTTAATAAAATGATTGTTACCTTGTAAAAATGTTCTGAGCATCCCGGAACTTATGGATGCTCACACAAGCCTTCGAGTCGCCCGTATTTTGTAGTAACACCCTTTCAAAATGACTTCCAAAACAGACACAACTTGCAAAATATTTTAATTTCAAGACTACAAATCATCTCCCGAGATGATTGTTTAAATTGCTGCCGAATGCTTACAACCAACACCGGCCCCGATGGTAATAGATAACGGCTATTTTCAAAGGAGGGCAGGTTGAGCATGCAAAGGGGACTAACTACAGTAGGCGCTCCACGGCTTCTGTTCATATCCTTGGCGGCGAGGAACAGAGGGACAGCGCGCAGTGAATCCCAAATCCGTAATGACATCTCCAACCCCGAGCCCTTGCGATGGCTCATAAAAAGCTGGTTCGACCGAAATGTGGTTGTAAACTTCGAGATACAGGAGCTGATGTTTCATACAGCCACCTCGGAGATGGCGCTGATGTGAGGTGTTTAAGTTGTGTTCCACATTTACTTTGTTGCTTGTCCTGTTGACTGTTGTACCTTCTCACTCTTGAATACAATTTAGCTAACTAGATAGCTGCTCGTTCAGGCACATCTGATGTGGTTTCCCTGTTTTAGGGCAGTGAAGAACATCCGATAGTTCTCACAGAGGCGCCCTGCAACCCGCTGCACAGTCGCCAGATGATGTCAGTGCTGCTCTTTGAGTGCTACAGAGTCCCAAATGCAGTGGTGGGGGACTCAAGTAAAAGTGAAAGTCACCCAGTAAAATACTACTTCAATAAAAGTATTTGGCTTTAAATATACTTAAGTATCAAAAGTAAATATAATTGCTAAAATATACTTAAGTATTAAAAGTAAAAGTATAAATAATTGCAAATGCATTATAAAGCAAACCAGATGGCATAATTATTTATTTTTTATTTACAGATAGCCAGGGGCATGCTCTAACTCTCAGACATAATTTACAAACAAAGCATGTGTTGAGTGAGTCCACCAGATCAGAGGCAGTAGGGATGACCAGGGATGTTCTGTGTTGAGTGAGTCCACCAGATCAGAGGCAGTAGGGATGACCAGGGATGTTCTCTTGATAAGTGTGTGAATTACACAATTTTCCTGTCCTGCTAAGCATTCAAAATGGAGCGAGTACATTTGGGTGTCAAGGAAAATGTATGGAGTAAAAAGTAGAAGTTGTCAAAAATATAAAGAGTAAACTAAAGTACAGATACCCCAAAAACTACTTAAGTAGTACTTTCAAGTATTTTTACACCACTGCCCTCATGTATCCTATGGGGGGATAGCCTGCACAGCTTATATTACCCCCCCCCACACACACACACACACACACGGGCATTGTCCTGTCCTCCAGCTACCACTGCGCTCATATACTACCTGTTATCAATGGAAGGTAGACACAGTAACATGAGGTTTTAGGTGACTCCACTCATACTCAACCAGGTAGCCAGATCTGTCTATTCTTTTGCCAAATCCTCTATTGTTTGTTTTCATGCTAGAGGAGTTGGGAAAATAACCAACAGATGTCGCTGCCATCTCACCAGATGTAACATGCTGTCCTCTGGTGTTTCCCCAGGCTGGATGCATGTGAACGTGGGCAGGAGCCAGGCGGTGTCCTACCTCCAGCGTCTGCTCCAGCTGAAGTACACTGGTCACCTGGCGGCCGTCACCCTCTGCCTCATAGAGAGCTGCTCCACAAACACAGCTACATAGCCAATGACTACCACCAATGTCTGTCTGCCATGGGGCCAGAGAGGTCTATTGAGATTGTATGAAACAGTTTGTGGTGCTTTGCTTTATATGTGATTCATTACCTGACTCCGTCTCTCCTTCAGAGCTGGAGAAGTGGCACAGTGCAGAGTTCTATGAGCAGAAGCATGTAGCTGCCCTTCTCTGCCAAGGTTCTGGGCAGCGTGGTGATTGTGGAGGAGATGCAGGAGAGACGCGCCCAGCAGCTGTGCAGGCTACAGGAGATAAACGCCTGGCGCAGGGAGGAGATGCTGCAGCAGGACCAAGAGCGTCTGGATAAACTATTGGCCCTGCAGGCAAGAACCATTATCTTTTAACCACTTCGTCAACCATGACCCTTAACTGCTGTGCAATTCCACGGTCTTGGAATTACGCAGAGAGTCCAATTTCTCACTTAAAATGTACTCCAAACAAAAAACATTGAATCCAAAGTTTACAAAACCGTACAACCCTATGCACAAGGACTATGTTTAACAATTTACACTGAACATTTTACAAAAACACATTTACTGGAAAAACTATGCAGATGCAAAGTTTGGTAACAGAATTTCGTTAAAATATCCCTTAGTTTTTTTTATGTGTCCGCGTTTTCCAAAAGCTCTTACATATCTGCTCCAAATTAGGATTCAATACTTCCTGAGGAAAGAATGGGGTGTCAGCTATGGCATGACACAATGACTGAAATAATATCTGTTGGTAAGTGAGGTGGACTTACACCTGGTAATGGAATTGCAGTATCACGGGTCCCTGATCTGTACTCCACAGAAATGGATATGAATGTCATTCTCTTCATAGTGATGTATCCTGAATAGGTACACAAAGGTATAAATATGCAATATCCTATTTAGCATATTTGGGTATTATTGTACACAATGACTATTATTTTAAACAAACAAAACCAAATTTGGTTGGTCAGGACCAGACAAAATCTGTACTAATAGCAGTCTGTTTCACAATTTTGAACATTAAAGTACAGCACAATAGAGCTCAGTAGAGTAGAGTTCAGAACATTATACACCGGGTGGGTCTATTCCTGAATGCTGATTAGTTAAATTCGCATTTCAGCCGGTGTCTATTCCACAAATTACTACCGGCTAAATCTATGACGTCAAAATGCCTATTCATTCTGTTCCATCTGACTGCGCAATCCACTGTCTCGGTAACCCAGACAGGGAAGTTATAAACTTGATCTGCACTATAAAAATAATCGAGACATTATCTCATATTTTTGTATAAGATTTGTATAAACCCGTCTGTCTCTCCGACATTTGTAACATTGTTTCAATTTTCAAATTCGATTTCCAACTGTCCCATAGTAATGAACGTGTAATGGTCGAGAATGAGGACAAGAGAGAGAGAGGCAAGCAGCGTTACTCAGCCATTAGAAATCATGAATCAGCTGGATATATACAAAGAAATCTCAATTGGAAAAAGGTGAAACGAAGTGCAGCTAGTTTGCAGTCTTTCCAGCTTCAGTTTGAAGTTAATGTTAACTGTGTTTGTTGGCTAGCTCCTCTGAACACGTGTCCTAATGAGAGAGCACATTTTCTATGCCAGGCGAAATCGTGCCTCATTAGCTCATTGTTATGGATGTATCGCTCTGGATAAGAGCGTCTGCTAAATGACTTAAATGTAAATGTATCCAAATAAATGTCACTAGAAAACAGCTTAATCAAATGCATCTCCTGTTGTTATTCTGTCTGCACTGTTTGGCGTGACTGTAAATTAACAGTAGTTGGCTAGCAAGCAAGGGATCAGAACGTTGCCAGTATGGCGATGGAACATTTAGAATGAATGACTGGGTCGCGTCCATAGATACAGAACAAAAAGACTGAACAACTGGGTCGAGTCTCTGGCAACTGAACCAATAGAATGAAAGACCAGCCGGCTTGGGTAGTATTCATTCTGTTCCATCTGGATCCATGTAGATGGGTGAGACCGGTCAAGGATCGATTGCACTATAAAAATAATGGTAAATTTTATGACAAGTAAACAGTTTATTCAGATTTGAAAATTGTATTACAATTTTCAAATTACGGCTTTCCGTTAGTTCGTAATGGTGGAACGGACAAGGCAGAGAGCGTAAACAGAAATCAGAATCAGCTGGATATATACGTCACAGAAAAAGTAGGTTGACCCTAGTTTGAAGTCTTTCCAGCTTCAGTTTGGTTCAGCTGGTTTGTTGGCTAGCTCTTCCGCCATTGGCACATTTTCAGTTGTCTGTCCATCATCGTAGGATCTTCTTCGGGCACAGTGTTCGGTTAAAATTAGAAAAAGAGATTGTGTGTAATGTAGCAAGCAAGGGGAGCTATCCTGTATGGGGGAACATTTAGAATGCTTTACTGTGAGTTGTAGCCATGTAATTAGCAGTAAGTTAGTCACCTGCATACGAAATAGCAATTCCTTACAGTAGTAACCCTAGATATTTATTTATAGACTAATAAAAATCAGTAACGGATTTAGACATGGGCAGCCGCCCAGGGCGGAATCTTGCTGGGGGTGGTTCGCCAAGGGCGCCATACTAGCTAGAACCGCCAATTACACTTGAAACAAATAGCCAAACTGAGAACTGCAAACAAAAATGCTTTCTGCTACTAAGATCAGTGAAATGTAGCTTAAACTGACAACCGTGCGAAGAGCAGAAACCTACACTAAGGGGGGGATTCTGGCTCCAAACACCGGCTTCTCGGGCATGATCACATTCATATAACGGGATACCAATATATTCAAATAATGATTGACATATTGTCATTAACTTTATTTTAATTAATTTATTCATACTATTTCATCCTTCCACAATATATAGTCACAAAAATATCTAGGGTTACTATCCAAGCCGGCTGGTCTTTCGTTCTATTGGTGCAGTTGCCAGAGACTCGACCCAGTTGTTCAATAAGAACAAATTCTTATTTTCAATAACGGCCTAGCAACAGTGGGTTAACTGCCTTGTTCAGAGGCAGAACGACAGATTTTTACCTTGTCAGCTCGGAGATTCGATCTTGCAACCTTTCAGTTACTAATCCAACACTAGGCTACCCTGCAGCCCCAATATACCACGGCTGTCAGCCAAACAACATTCAGGCCTCGAACCATCCAGTTTATAACAGACCGTATGACAAAACATTTATTTGTACTGCTCTAATTATGTTGGTAACCAGTTTATAATAGCAATAAGGCACCTCTGGGGTTTGTGGTATATGGCCAATATGCCACGGCTAAGGGCTGTGTCCCCTTAGCCGTGGTATATTGGCCATACACCAGACATCTTTGTCCTTCGTCTTGTCGTGTCCCATGTATATCTTTTTATATATTTTTCTTCGCATATCTTTTCAAATATTTTTTCTAAACCTCAACTTCAAAATACTCTCCTGAAACCCGCCTCACCCAATGTGGTGTGGATCTGTTTTTTCTAAAGTATTTTTTATTTACCTCGGAACCGCAATCCCCCAACAGAATGCTAGCCAGCTCACTAGCTACTAGCTAGTAGTCAGCTAACCACTACTAGTAGTCATCAGTTAACCTTTAGCTCGGAAAGCTCTTGCCAGTTTGTACAATGCGACTCAAACCACAGCATACTGGACCTATTTTCTCTCCATATCCCCAGATTCCTACCGCAAGCTCTGAACCTTTTCACCTGGATCATCGCAGCTAGCTAGCTCCTGGCTAACGTCGGTCCCAAAGCAAGCACCAATTAGCCTGGAACTAGCCCACGCTAGGCCCATTCTCCCGGCTAGCTGAAGTGGCCCATCAGCCACTCCTGGGCTACAATACCCGAGCCCCTTCTACTGCCAGTACACGGCACGGAACCCCGCCAATCCTTCAAGACTGGACTACCGACGTAATCTCCTTGAGGGGGTACTCAACTGGCCCCTATGTCGCGACGTTCCCCTGAATGCCCATCTGCTAGCCGCGGCCCGCTAGCTGTCTAGAGCATATTGGACTGTTAGCTGAATAGATCCATTGGCCAATTTCTTGGGCCGCTATACGTATTTTGCCAATTGGACTTGGACCCCTCTGCTATTCGGAACCCTACTAATCCATCACGACTGGTCTATCAACGTCGCCGCACGCCGAGCCTAAAACAGACTTTCCTCCATTGCAATTGCGACGTCCCTCTAAGGCCCTTCTGCTAGCTTGCTAGCCTCGGCCTGCTAGCTGTCTGTATCGCCGTGTCTCCAGCCAGCCCAACCACTCACTGGACCCCTATGATCACTCGGCTACGCATGCCTCTCCCTAATATCAATATGCCTTGTCCATTACTGTCCTGGTTAGTGATTCTTGTCTTATTTCACTGTAGAGCCTCTAGCCCTGCTCAATATGCCTTAACCAACCATTCAGTTCCACCTCCCACATATGCGGTGACATCACCTGGTTTAAATGTCTCTAGAGGCAATCTCCCATCATTACTCAATGCCTAGGTTTACCTCCAATGTACTCGCATCCTACCATACCTTTGTCTGTACATTATGTATTGAATCTATTCTATCTCGCCAAGAAACCTGCTCCTTTTACTCTCTGTTCCGAATGTACTAGACGACCAGTTCTGATAGCCTTAAGCCGTACCCTTATCCTACTCCTCCTCTGGTGATGTAGAGGTTAATCCAGGCCCTGCAGTGCCTAGCTCCACTCCTACTCCCCAGGTGCTGTCATTTGTAGACTTCTCTAACCGTAAAAGCCTTGGTTTCATGCATGTTAACATTAGAAGCCTCCTCCCTAAGTTTGTTTTATTCACTGCTTTAGCACACTCTGCCAACCTGGATGTCCTAGCTGTGTCTGAATCCTGGCTGAGGAAGACCACCAAAAACCCTGAAATTTCCATCCCTAACTAGTAATATTTTCCGACAAGATAGAACTGCCAAACGGGCGGTGTTGCAATCTACTGCAGAGATAGCCTGCAGAGGTCTGTCTTACTATCCAGGTCTGTACCCAAACAATTCGAGCTTCTACTTTTAAAAATCCACCTTTCTAGAAACAAATTTCTCACCATTGCCGCTTGCTATAGACCCCCCTCTGCCCCCAGTTGTGCACTGGACACCATATGTGAATTGATTGCCCCCCCATCTATCTTCATAGCTCTTGCTGCTAGGTGACCTAAACTGGGACATGCTTAACACCCCGGCCATCCTACAATCTAAGCTTGATGCCCTCAATCTCACACAAATTATCAATGAACCAACCAGGTACAACCCCAAATCCGTAAACACGGGCACCCTCATAGATATCATCCTAACCAACTTGCCCTCTAAATACACCTCTGCTGTTTTCAACCAAGATCTCAGCGATCACTGCCTGCATCCGTAATGGGTCTGCGTTCAAACGACCATCACTGTCAAACGCTCCCTAAAACACTTCAGCGGGCAGGCCTTTCTAATCTACCTGGCCCGGGTATCCTGGAAGGATATTGACCTCATCCCGTCAGAGGATGCCTGGTTATTCTTTAAAAGTGCCTTCCTCACCATCTTAAATAAGCATGCCCCGTTCAAGAAATTCAGAACCAGGAACAGATATAGCCCTTGGTTCTCTCCAGACCTGTCTGCCCTTGACCAGCACAAAAACATCCTGTGACATACTGCATTAGCATCGAATAGCCCCCGTGAAATGCAACTTTTCAAGGAAGTTAGGAACCAATATACACAAGCAGTTAGGAGCTAAGCCTAGCTTTTTCAAGCAGAAATTTGCATCCTGTTGCACAAACTCAAAAACGTTCTGGGACACTAAAGTCCATGGAGAATAAGAGCACCTCCTCCCAGCTGCCCACTGCACTGAGGCTAGGAAACACTGTCACCACCGAGAAATCCACTATAATTGAGAATTTCAAAAGCATTTTCTATGGCTGGCCTATGCTTTCCACCTGGATACCCCGACCACTAGCCCTCCACCCCCCACAGCAACTCGCCCAAGCCTCCCCCATTTCTCCTTCACCCAAATAGCTGATGTTCTGAAAGAGCTGCAAAATCTGGACCCTTACAAATCAGCCGGGCTAGACAATCTGGACTCTTCTCTTTCTAAAATGATCTGCCGAAATTGTTGCAACCCCTATTACTAGCCTGTTCAACCTCTTTCGTATTTTCTGAGATCGTATTTTCTGAGATTGGAAAACTGCCGCGGTCAAAGGGGGAGACACTCTAGACCCAAACTGCTACAGACCTATATCCTACCCTGCCTTTCTAAGGTCTTTGAAAGCCAAGTTAACAAACAGATTTACCGACCATTTCAAATCCCACTGTACCTTCTCCGCTATGCAATCTGGTTTCAGAGCTGGTCATGGGTGCACCTCAGTCTCGCTCAAGGTCCTAAACAATATCATAACCGCCATCGATAAGAGACATTACTGTGCAGCCGTATTCATCGATCTGGCCAAGGCTTTCGACTCTGTCAAACATCACATTCTTATCGGCAGACTCAACAGCCTTGGTTTCTCAAATGATTGCCTCGCCTGGTTCACCAACTACTTCTCAGATAGAGTTCAGTGTGTCAAATCGGATGGCCTGTTGTTCGGACCTCTGGCACTCTCTGGGGGTGCCACAGGGTTCAATTCTTGCTGCTGGTGATTGTCTGATCCGCCTCTACACAGATGACACCATTCTGTATACTTCTGGCCCTTCTTTGGACACTGTTAACTAACCTCCAGACAAGCTTCAATGCCATACAACTCTCCTTCCGTGGCCTCCAACTGCTCTTAAATGCAAGTAAAACTAAATGCATGCTCTTCAACCGATCGCTGCCCGCACCTGCCCGCCTGTCCAGCACTACAAATAACTAGGTGTCTGGTTAGACTAAACTCTCCTTCCAGACTCACATTAAGCATCTCCAATTCAAAATTAAATCTAGAGTCGGCTTCCTATTTTGCAACAAAGCATCCTTCACTCATGCTGCCAAACATACCCTCGTAAAACTGACCATCCTACAGATCCTCGACTTCGGTGATGTCATTTTCAAAATAGCCTCCAATACCCTACTCAACAAATTGGATGCAGTATATCACAGTGCCATCCGTTTTGTCACCAAAGCCCCATATACTACCCACCACTGCGACCTTTACGCTCTCGTTGGCTGGCCCTCGCGTCATACTCGTCGCCAAACCCACAAGCTCCAGGTCATCTGCAAGTCTCTGCTAGGTAAAGTCCCGCCTTATCTTAGCTCACTGGTCACCATAGCAGCACCCACCCGTAGCACGCACTCCAGCAGGTATGTCTCACTGGTCACCCCCAAAGCCAATTCCTACTTTGGCCGCCTTTCCTTCCAGTTCTCTGCTGTCCATTACTGGAACAAACTGAAAGAAAAAAAATGTTAAAAAAGAAATAAATATCGCTGGAGACTCATATCTTCCACAGATCACTGCACCTGTACATAGCCCATCTGTAATATAGCCCATCCAACTACCTCATCCACATACTGTATTTATTTAATTATCTTACTCCTTTGCACCCCACGCCGACTGCGAGCCAGGCCTAATCACCAAACATCAGTGCCCGACCTCACTAATGCTCGTGGCTGAATGGAAGCAAGTCCCTGCAGCAATGTTCCAACATCTAGTGTAAAGTCTTCCCAGAAGAGCAGAGGCTGTTACAGCAGAAAAGGGTGAACAAACTCCATATTAATGCCCATTATTTTGGAATGAGATGTTCGACAAGCAGGTGTCCATATACTTTTGGTCATGTAGTGGTTAAGGTTGGGATGAAGGTAGTGCAATAATATTATATACCAGCAGTATAAATACTCAGTGACTTGTACAAGTTTTAATTTAAACAATATGGTGCTAAGGAGAGGGCCATATTACACTTACTTGAGCAGCATAGTAAACCCCTGTTCTGACTCTCTCCTCTCCTTCTGACTCTCTCCTCCAAATGTTGGTACCCTTCCCCAGATCTGTAGCTCAACACAATCCTGTCTCAGCGCTCTACAGATGATTCCTTTGACCTCATGGCTTTGGTTTTTGCTCTGACGTGCACTGTCAACTGTGGGACTTTATATAGACTGGTGTGTGCCTTTCCAAATCATGTCTAATCAATTGAATTTACCACAGGTGGACTCTAATCAAGTTGTAGAAACATCTCAAGGATGATCAATGGAAACAGGATGCACCTGAGCTCAATTTCGAGTCTCATCGCAAAAGTTCGGAATATTTATGTAAATAAGGTATTTGTTTAAAAAAAAAACATTTCTAAAAAACTTTTTTCTCTTTGTCATGATGGGGTATTGTGTGTAGATTGACGAGGATTTGTATTTATTTAATCAAATGTAAAATAAGGCTGTAACATAACAAAAGGTGGAAAAAGCCAAGGGGTATGAATACTTTCTGAATGCACTGTATATCATGGTGCTGTGCATTTTGGGATTTCATAGCAGCACAGATGATGATGGACCAATGGACCACTCTTATTGAATGGTTACTACAATAGACCTGTCTGAAGGCATTGGGCTGTTTGATTGTGTTAGTCCTTTTTATACTTCATCACAAGTAAAATTTGTGGTTTTACTTGTGGCGTTTTTATAATGCAATCAAGCTTTGTTCAAGATTCATTCAAGGATATGTTGTAAAAAAAACATCTAGATGCCACAAGCAGGCATTTGCTGTCAAATATCACAAAAACACACTGTATATATAGGGACAATGTTCTGTTCTAATCTAGATTAAAGAGGTGCAGTACACCATTATGCCACAAGGTGGTATTACTCCACAGCCTTTTTGTTATAGAGATAAACACAGCAGTGCTAGTCTGCCCCAGCAGGTTTGGAACCTGTCGAAGGAGGAGAATAACGGAGATATGATTGATTGAATGGTTGTGTAAACTTTTGTGGTTATTGTACAGCTTGCAGCATCATAGGGCAACTCCATCTGTAAATACACTCACCACACAGGAGTGGCAGGAGGGCACAGCCAGCCATACATCTGTCTCAGCACAGGATTTACAGGCATTTGCAGACACCGAGTCTGACTTGGATGAACCCAACCCAATAAAGTGTCTAAATTATGATCAGATGCATTAACAAGCCCTCATAATTATCCCAGAGGACTGATCTACGGTGGAGAGGAACAAGTGCAATCACATGTATATCTTCTCAGAACACAGGATGAACAACCTCAGAACCAAAGACGATGGTTAACTAGTTGTTCAACAGGAAGTATTATGACCTTTGCAGCCGTAGAACCCCAAGTCAAATAAATGGTTATTACAGCATGATAAACATCCAGTGATCCTTTACTGTACAAAGCTTTCAGCCAGATCCAAAGGGGACGACAGGGAGCATTTTTTACCCCACAGATAGACAATGGAGCCGTTCCAAAGGGGACGACAGGGAGCATTTTTTACCCCACAGATAGACAATGGAGCAGTTCCAAAGGGGACGACAGGGAGCATTTTTTACCCCACAGATAGACAATGGAGCAGTTCCAAAGGGGACGACAGGGAGCATTTTTTACCCCACAGATAGACAATGGAGCCGTTCCAAAGGGGACGACAGGGAGCATTTTTTACCCCACAGATAGACAATGGAGCCGTTCCAAAGGGGACGACAGGGAGCATTTTTTTACCCCACAGATAGACAATGGAGCCGTTCCAAAGGGGACGACAGGGAGCATTTTTTACCCCACAGATAGACAATGGAGCAGCTCCAAAGGCAAACAAGACAATAATCACATCAACAGAAGAGTATGATGCAGCGCATCAAAACAAAACACTTATTTCACTAAACTACTTGATATGACACAATCAAAAAATCGAACGTATAAAAGAGAGGGCATTCATTCTATTTTCCAGTCAAGTGGGGAACACCACAGGCTTTTAACCAAATACAATTATCATATTTGACCACCTGACAAATGCACCATCATCACAATTGAGAGAAAACATGCTTTTGTCCAACAACACCACTCCAGCATGTCCTGCTGTGATCCGGAGGACAAAAATCCATATTAAACAGTGCAGAGGCAATGAACGAAGGCTTCACCTTCAGGTCTGTGTGGGAGGATGGTGAAGTGATGTTCTCATGAGGATTTATGAACAATAAAAGGAAGGAATGACTTATTCAGTATGCTGTTATTCTTCCATGTTTTATTTCTGTGATTTGCAGTACTAGTATAATGAGGGCAGCTTCACCTTTTTAAAGGGGAAATTCACCCCAAAACATTTCTGAGCCCTTCATAACACTTGCCTGGCTGTTTTGTCAGTACTCCAGACAGTTTAGGTCCATTGTTTTGAGTAATGCTGACTTTCCGAAATGACCTAAAATGCATTAAAAACGGTGTATTTATTGTTACGTTAACAGTGATTGGTGTCTCTGCATTGAATTGTCAAATACATGTGTTGTTTAATAAAAAACAAAGACCTACTTTGGGATAGCGCAAAATATTCCATAAAGTCTGTAATCTGGTAGATACTGTTCTTTGTGGTTCTAAAGTGGATAATTACAGGAGGCGGGACGAAGGAGTGTCTTATACTACTGGTCTTCAAGAAAGGAAATCAGAACGACAGGAAGTAAACAAAGAGATGGTAGCTAGCCATTAGTAATCTCTGAAGTAAAGTAAGGCAAATAACGTTAATAGTCGAGTAGCTGAGTGACATTGGCCAAAATGAAGTGCAATAATGTTTGGGTCAGATACCAATACACTACATATTTCAACTCGTTTCATGACTGCGATGGAGCTTTGTGTCCGGCATGGCTGCAAACTATCCGAAATCCTGTTTATGGTTTCGATACGACGCCTGAAGTAATTTACCAGCTGCGGTTGACCGTGTCCAGTGATCACTTTATGGCCACTGACTGCAATGGGGACACCTGCTTGTCAAATATCTCATTCCAAAATCATGGGCATTAATACTGAGTTGGTCCTTTCTTTGCTGCTATAACAGCCTCCACTCTTCTGGGAAGACTTTCCACCAGATGTTGGAACATTGCTGCGAGGACTTGCTTCCATTCAGCCACAAGAGCGTTAGTGAGTTCGGGCACTGATGTTGGGCGATTAGGCCTGGCTCGCACTCAGCGTTCCGATTCATCTCAAAGGTCAGGGCTCTGTGCAGGCCAGTTAAGTTCTTCCACACTGATATCAACAAACTATTTCTGTATGGGCCTCGCTTTGTGCACGGGGGCATTGTCATGCTGAAACAGGAAAGGGCCTTCCCCAAACTGTGGCCACAAAGTTGGAAGCACAGAATTGTCTAGCATGTCATTGTATGTTGTAGCATTATTTCCATTTACTGGAACAAAGGTGCCTAGCCCAAGCCATGAAAAACAGCCCCAGACCATTATTCCTCCTCCACCATACTTTACGTTTGGCACTATGCATTGGGTCAGGTAGCGTTCTCCTGGCTTTCGCCAAACCTAGATTCATCTGTCGGACTTCCAGATGGTGAAGCGTGATTCATCACTCCAGAGAATGCGTTTCCACTGCTCCAGAGTCCAATGGCGGTGAGCTTTACACTACTCCAGCAGACGCTTGGCATTGCGCATGGTGATCTTAAGCTTGTGTGCAGCTGCTCAGACATGGAAACCCATTTCACGAAGCTACCGAAGAACAGTGCTGACGTTGCTTCCAGATGATTTTTACGCGCTTCAGCACTCGGAGGTCCCATGAGCTTGTGTGGCCTACCACTTCCCTTCTGAGCCGTTGTTGCTTCTAGACGTTTCCACTTCACAATAACAGCACTTACAATTGACCGGAGCAGTTCTTGCAGGGCAGACATTTGACGAACTGACTTGTTGGAAAGGTGGCATCCTATGACTGTGCCACCTTGAAAGTCATTGAGCTCTTCGGTAATGCCATTCTACTGGTAATGTTTGTCTATGGAGATTGCATTGCTGTTTGCTTGATTTTAAACACCCATCAGCAACGAGTGTGGCTGAAATAGCCGAATCCACTAATTTGAAGGGGTGTTCACATACTTATGTATATATAGTGTATGTTGCTAGCTAGCTAAGTTGCTAACATGTGTTGCTAGTCACCACAAAGTAATATATTATTTGTTTGCCATTCCTGGAACTAGATGGTGTTTTTAGCTTAGCTACTAATGTAATTGTTATGTTATCCTGTCCTACTGTTTTTCTTGTTTTGCAATTCTGTTTTTCATTATAACATTATGATGAGAAATAGTATATTTTCACACTTTTTTATAGTGCTATTGATTGCATAAAATGACTTGCCCTAGTTGAGGTCCATAAGTTGGACACAGCCCCAGCCAGAGCCATATATATACATATATGTCTCTGGCCCTAGCTGGTGCATGAGTTGTAATGACAACAAACTGGCCCAACCTTTACATTATTTACATTAAAACATTTAGAATATCAGATCTTGCCCTGAATTGACATGTAATGACTGACCCTTTTATTCCAGCCAACATCACCAATCACGCTCTGTTTATACAGTACCTGCCTGGGAGGGAATGGAAGAAAGTAAGGGGTGGTGGAACAGACATGAGGATAGGACAATCAACCATACTGTCACGGATTTTATCCTCATTCAATTTCTCACATCTTTTATCTTTGTATCCTTTTCACACTCTTTTCAATGTTCCTCCACTCATGCCTCCTACAATGATACAAGGAGAGACTAAATTAGGACTAATTTAAATGTTTTGTTTTGTTATTCTGTTACACATCTTCCAGGAGATCCACGAAGCCATGTGGAGGATTCCAAACAGGCCAAGGACCGGGTAGAGAAGAGTGTCCAAACAGAAGACATTCAACTTTAGAACCCAACGGGTCCAGCAGACTGTCAAGCGGCGTGAAGAGAAACAGATCATATACAAAGACTCAGACTTCCAGGAGGTAGCGCCAAAACTTCTCAGCCTAACTTTGCAACGAACTTTAGCTAGCCCTAATGATGGCATTGTTATGTTGTGGAATGCCATCGATAACATGTCATGCAATCATGACTATTCTATTAATAGGGCGCGTGTCCACTCGTTCTAGACACTGTTTCCCTAGCCAGCAAGTCATCATTGTCAGACAAACTAGAAGGGGACTACAATAGCCAGTTGCATTAGGGGGTGTAGGCAGGCTATTCAGATACAGTTGGTAGGCTATAGAGTACCACAGTATGAGTCATAATACCTATAAAACCTAGCAGTCAAACAGGGAAATGGGTCCAATCATTTTTTCATCATTCATTTTTCCCATAGGTGATTTTAGAAACACTTAAAATCGGGCTGTGTTTTGTGTGGGCTTACCCTGGTGTGACGTTTTAATAACCATGTAACTCTCTCTAGGACAAGCCCGGACTAGAACCCGATCGAACATCTATGGAGAGACCTGACAATAGCTGTGCGTGCGGTGACGCTCCCCATCCAACCTGACAGAGCTTGAGAAGGCCCTCGAGGACTGGAATTGCCCACCCTCGCTGTAAACGCTGGTTCTTCAACAAAGTACTGAGTAAAGGGTCTGAATACTTATGTAAATGTGATATTTCAGTTAAAAACATTTAATACATTTGCAAAAATGTCTAAAAAAACCTGTTTTTGCTTCGTCATTATGGGGTATGTGTGTAGATTCATGAGGAAAAAAATACAATTTGATCTATTTTAGAATAAGGCTGTAACTGGAAAAAGTCAAGGGGTCTGAATACTTTCCGAATGTCTAAGAAGTCCAAGAAGCTGGATATCATATCTGCAGCTGAGAAATGTTTTGGGCTCCCAAGACTTCACGGCAGAAGCACTACAAGGTCTAATGTATCTAGGAAATGTTCTGCCCTCACAGGAGGCTTCTGATCCTGTTTTGAGACCTGATTATAATTAGGTTCTTACAGCAGATTGAATATGTTTAGTTCATTTCCTTTTTGGTAGTTTGTATGAATTGTTATTTATTTTTACCCAAACGGGATCCTTATTATCCACCCGCACAGTAGGTGGTGGAATGCACATCTAATTATTGCGAACGCCATTATACCATAGAGGACGAAAAGCTTCCCATTTGGACCATCAGGTGTGGCACAACGTTTCCAGTTGATCCTGGGAATTCTGAAGAAAGTCTCCAACACCAGGATGTGATGACAGACAAGAAATCGGAGTGTTTAGTTATATACATACACGCCATCTTCTGCTGCATCATATCGAAGCAAGCTGGTCCCATTGTCGACAGCTGAGACATTCACTGTCTGTCGGTAGAGGTTGCCATCTCCTGCAACTGCACCACCAGTCACAGGAAGAGCCTGTGTTTCCTCAACATCTGGCCGTTCTCGTCTCTCGAGCTCTTTTCTCTCTGTCAGCCCGCAAATTTGTACAGAGAAAGTCATTACGAGGACTATTGTGGTCATGGGAGGCCAGAGCAGTGTGTTTGGGAGGTATTTACGATGGACTTTAATGTTGCATGGGGTTTCTATGGGGAAGGCGCGGGTATTACCTACATCTAAATACTCAAGCAATGGACCTAACAAACTGTCTGGGGTACTGACAAACGACCAGGCTAGTGTTTTATAAAGGGCCCAGAAGTGTTAAGGAAATCGTTCTTCTTGCAAATCATGTAAATGTTTTGAACAAACTATTATATTAATCTGACTATCCACAATACTCATATTATTGTGTGCGTGTAACCGTGTTCATTGATAGCAGTACTATTCTCACTGTCAGTTACTTTTCCACTACTAATACTATCACTACTACAGCTACTAGAACATCTACTATCTGTAGTACTAACAGAGATGGAGCCTCCCTGTATGTAAGAATACTACAGCACCTGCCAAGCAGTCTGGATCTTTATATCACAGAAAGTACCCTTGTCGTGTAAATGCAGGGTTGCTGGTTCAAGTCCCATTTCAGCTGTCCCTTCTCAATTTGTGTAATACTTCTAATACCCTGTGAACAAAACGTTGTCTAGGTTGTCCAGAGCGTCAGGAAATTGTCATGGTCCCCTGTTTGATGGGTACTACCACACGTTTTTGATTATTTTATTACATTTAGTAAAGAAACACAATTTAGACAATATAAGAAAACATTTGTTCCCTTCAAACATTTTGTCAGACCCATACCCTTCACAAACATGTAAGCTCTGAGGTTACATGTCTATTATACACTGAGTGCACAAAACATTAGGAACACCTTCCTAATATTGAGTTACATCCCTCAGAACAGCCTCAATTCATTGCGGCATGGACTCTACAAGGTGTCAAAAGCATTCCACAGGGATGCTGGCCCATGTTGACTCCAATGCTTCCCACAGTTTTGTCAAGTTGGCTGGGTGTCCATTGGGTGGTGGACACACGGAAAACTATTGAGTCTGAAAAACCCAGCAGCGTTGCAGTTCTTGACACAGTCAAAGCGGTGCGTGTGGCACCCATTACCATAACCTGTTCAAAGGCACTTGCACTTTTTGTCTTGCACATCACCCTCTGAATGGAACACACACACAATCCATATCTAAATTGTCTCAAGTCTTAAATATCCCTCTTTAACCTCTCCTCCCCTTCATCTACACTGATTGAAGCGTTACACAGGTGATATCAATAAGAGATCAAAGCTTTCATCTGGATTCACCTGGTCAGTCTGTCGTTTAAAGAGCAGATGTTCCTAATGTTTTGTACACTCAGTGTACAGTCTCACTGAGATGCATTTTTCAAAAGCTTTTAATGCTTAACAATATCACCATACCTATCATGAGTCACATCTTACACTACACTAGAATTGTTGCTGTATTGTCTTGTACAGCGATATGGTCACAGCAGGCTATTTCTAATCTATACTTTATACATCAAAATATTGTGTGACCCTCCAAATAAACAAGACAATGTTTTTAAATTCAGCTCAGTAGGATTACAGCGACCCAGTAGGAGCCCTGGGAAACTGGATAAGAGGATAAGAATGTACCTTCTTACATTTACATTTACATTTAAGTCATTTAGCAGACGCTCTTATCCAGAGCGACTTACAAATTGGTGCTTTCACCTTATGACATCCAGTGGAACAGCCACTTTACAATAGTGCATCTAGGTCTTTTAAGGGGGGGGGGAGAAGGATTACTTTATCCTATCCTAGGTATTCCTTAAAGAGGTGGGGTTTCAGGTGTCTCCGGAAGGTGGTGATTGACTCCGCTGTCCTGGCGTCGTGAGGGAGTTTGTTCCACCATTGGGGGGCCAGAGCAGCGAACAGTTTTGACTGGGCTGAGCGGGAACTGTACTTCCTCAGTGGTAGGGAGGCGAGCAGGCCAGAGGTGGATGAACGCAGTGCCCTTGTTTGGGTGTAGGGCCTGATCAGAGCCTGGAGGTACTGAGGTGCCGTTCCCCTCACAGCTCCGTAGGCAAGCACCATGGTCTTGTAGCGGATGCGAGCTTCAACTGGAAGCCAGTGGAGAGAGCGGAGGAGCGGGGTGACGTGAGAGAACTTGGGAAGGTTGAACACCAGACGGGCTGCGGCGTTCTGGATGAGTTGTAGGGGTTTAATGGCACAGGCAGGGAGCCCAGCCAACAGCGAGTTGCAGTAATCCAGACGGGAGATGACAAGTGCCTGGATTAGGACCTGCGCCGCTTCCTGTGTGAGGCAGGGTCGTACTCTGCGGATGTTGTAGAGTATGAACCTACAGGAATGGGCCACCGCCCGCTTAGCGCTCTGGGACGAGGACACAATGGAGTTGTCAACCGTGATGGCGAGATCATGGAACGGGCAGTCCTTCCCCGGGAGGAAGAGCAGCTCCGTCTTGCCGAGGTTCAGCTTGAGGTGATGATTCTTGTGTTCAGGTTCTGGGTTTGTTGACTGTGCTTTAGGTTGCAGATGGATCTTCAGCTGCGTGTGCTGCAGGATGGGGGGCAACACCTAGGCGATTGAATTTCAATAAAGCATACTGGACTTTGTCCTGTTTCTCAGGGTTAGGCAGTTGGACAGTGGAGTAAAGAGGTTCTTCATGGTTTCTGGAGTGAGAGAGGTGGACATTGGCATAGATCCTGACGTCCTCATCTGTGTCCGCATTCTGTGCTGCAGTTGGGGCTGTCCTCAGGATGGTGTCATACAGGTGACTAGAGCCTCCCTGTCCATCCTCTGCTGTGTCCCGTGTGTCAGTTGATTTGGGAGCCCTCTTTCTGAACCACAGAAAGCTAAATAGGAGAATGAGAACCAGAGCAACCACTGTGATTCCTACAGCTATGTTAATACTTGTTTTTTTTCCTGATACTATGATCAATCTAACTGTGGAGTTCTTAGCTCCCATTTCATTCTGTGCCTCACAATAATATTCTCCACTGTCCTCCGATCTGATGTTGATGATGCGATAGATCTGACCGGATTCTTTTGATGTGTTAATGGTCCTCTTGTACCAGGTGTATTTCTGAACTGGTGGGTTGGCATCACTGTGGCAGGTCAGAATAACTGAACTGCCCTCCACTATTTCACCAGAGGGACCGATTGACACTGAGATGTTCTTTGGTTTGTATCTGACAGTTAGAGTCACTTCAGGAGAGTGGAGATTCTCATGGCCTTCTACAGCACAGGAGTAGCTGCCTGCATCCTCACTGCTGACTTGGCACAGGTGCAGGCTGTTGGAGTAGTTGTGGCTGTTTGGTATAGCCTGTCTGTTCTTATACCAAATGAAGGCTGTGTTGTCACCCAGTCTACAGTTGGCTGTACATGTCAGTTTGGACATTTCCCTCTCAGAGACATACATAGGGTTAATCTCCAACAGGACATATGTGACAGTCAGGTATACACCGGGTGAACTGATATATTTCCCTTCTGCAGTTACTAATCTGAATTTGTACTCAGCTGAGTCACTGTCTTTAAGGTCTTTGATTCTCAGGGTGCAATCACTGTCCTCATTTCCATGGTACTCCAGACGATCCAAATAGTTTGGGTCCTTCTTCAGATCTGTAGGCTCCTTTGTAGACTTTCCTTGAGTAAACCAGAATGTGTCTTTGGGTATATGACCATGGGGATATGTGTAAGTGCAGAATATGTCCACTGATGACCCCTTCAAGGCACAGATACTCTTTTTGGCGTAAATCACTCTCCAACATTTCTGGCCCACGGCACACACTGCAGGAGAGCGGTGGTCCTCGTAACCTTTTACAGCACAGGAGTAACTGTCTTCATCAGAACTCAAGACACTGTAATTTTGTGACACATATTCATGTTGAGGCTTTCCATTTTTGTACCAGATGTAGTCAGGATTGGGGTTGTCACTCAGAGTACAGGTGGTGCTGCAATTCAGTATCACCCATGATCCCTTTGTCACATAGGTAGTCACCTTCAGGTCTGTCACGGAAATGAATACATCTTTCTGATATATCCAGCCGTGTATGTTGGTTTTAAATCCGAAGCAATACTCCGCTGTGTCATTCTCTCTCAGGTCTGTGATTTTCAGAGTGCAGTCATTGTGATTATTCCCAAGGTACTCAACACGACCTGCAAACGCTTGTTGTTCCATGATGTTATAAGTATACCCCACTGTGACGTTCCACCATTTATACCATTCTGTTTCTATGATCTCATGCCCACTGGGATATCTGTAAGTGCAGGAAACATCTACTGATAATCCCTTCAACGCACATATTCTTGTCCTGGTGAAAGTCACATCCCAGCCATAATGTCCCAGTACTCCTGAGAAACAAACACAGGGAAACTATTAAAATAAGCATGAAAATGTACCATATACACCAGAACAACCTTCAAACGCTTCTTGTCCTTTCTCAAAAGTGAAACCCGAAAATTATACTTTTGAGAAGTACTTTAGAGAAAAGTGAACGAGTATTGATAAAAATCTGTACCTGCCACAGATAACAGGAAAACCCCCAACACACTTCCTGCTGCTCTCAGGGCCATTGCTGCATTTCCCTCCCTGAGGTATCAAAAACATTGAAATAGTTTAAAAAACACTCTTTAGCTGTTCAATACCTAAATGGTGGTGTAAATAGTATCTAATTGAACATATAATAAGCACTGTAATACACAATATTGCTCTAAGCCTGTTTTTTTCTCACAGAAGCCAAATACATTGGGCGGCAACATACACATTTTACTGAATCATATAAATATTTTTCAAATGTTCTTGACATTTTAAGAAATGTTAAGAAATAAACTAAACTAAATTAATTAAACTACAGTCCAGATGTATGTCTTACAATCAGATACCAAAACATACTAACAGAAAACTTTAAGTGAAAGAATGTATCACATCAAATAGCATGACTGTGTCCAGAAGAATATGGTTAAAAACGCATGACGAGATCATTGGGAGAAAAATATATTTGAAGATATATTCAATCATACTTACAGAGGTGGAGAGGTCTGGTGAATGTAGAGCTCTCTGGCAGTGCATGGAATGAAACGGAAGAGTAGGCGTGGGGTCTGTGGTTATATTAATTACCAAGAAAAAAAATAGATTAAACGACGATGCAAAACTGACTCAACTTTGATGCATTTCTTGTTTTCAAATCAAATTTTATTTGTCACATACACATGGTTAGCAGATGTTAATATGAGTGTAGAGAAATGCTTGTGCTTCTAGTTCCGACAATGCCGTAATAACCAACTAGTAAACTAACCTAACAATTCCACAACTACTACCTTATACACACAAGTGTAAAGGGATAAAGATTATGTACATAAAGATATATGAATGAGTGATGGTACAGAACGGCATAGGCAAGATGCAGTACATGGTATAGAGTACAGTATATACATATGAGATGAGTAATGTAGGGTATATAAACATAAAGTGGCATAGTTTAAAGTGGCTAGTGATACATGTATTACATGAAGATGGCAAGATGCAGTAGATGATATAGAGTACAGTATATACATATACATATGAGATTAATAATGTAGGATATGTAAACATTATATTAAGTGGCATTGTTTAAAGTGGCTAGTGATACATTTTTACATAAATTTCCATTATTAAAGTGGCTGGAGTTGAGTCAGTATGTTGGCAGCAGCCACTCAATGTTAGTGGTGGCTGTTTAACAGTCTGATGACCTTGAGATAGAAGCTGTTTTTCAGTCTCTCGGTCCCTGCTTTGATGCACCTGTACTGACCTCGCCTTCGGATGATAGCGGGGTGAACAGGCAGTGGCTCGGGTGGTTGTTGTCCTTGATGATCTTTATGGCCTTCCTGTGACATCGGGTGGTGTAGGTGTCCTGGGGGACAGGTAGTTTGCCCCCGGTGATGCATTGTGCAGACCTCACTACCCTCTGGAGAGCCTTGCGGTTGTGGGCGGAGCAGTTGGCGTACCAGGCGGCGATACAGCCCAACAGGATGCTCTCGATTGTGCATCTGTAGAAGTTTGTGAGTGCTTTTGGTGACAAGCCAAATTTCTTCAGCCTCCTGAGGTTGAAGAGGCGCTGCTGTGCCTTCTTCACGATGCTGTCTGTGTGGGTGGACTAATTCAGTTTGTCCATGATGTGTACGCTGAGGAACTTAAAACTCATTACCCTCTCCACTACTGTCCCGTCGATGTGGATAGGGGGGTGCTCCCTCTGCTGTTTCCTGAAGTCCACAATCATCTCCTTTGTTTTGTTGACGTTGAGTGTGAGGTTATTTTCCTGACACCACACTCCGAGGTCTCTCACCTCCTCCCTGTAGGCCGTCTCTTCGTTGTTGGTAATCAAGCCTACCACTGTAGTGTCATCCACAAACTTGATGATTGAGTTGGAGGTGTGCATGGCCACGCAGTCGTGGGTGAACAGGGAGTACAGGAGAGGGCTCAGAACACACCCTTGTGGGGCCCCAGTGTTGAGGATCAGCGGGGTAGAGATGTTGTTACCTACCCTCACCACCTGGGGGCAGTCCGTCAGGAAGTCCAGTACCCAGTTGTACAGGGCGGGGTCGAGACCCAGGGTCTCGAGTTTGATGACGAGTTTCGAGGGTACTATGGTGTTAAATGCTGAGCTGTAGTCGATGAACAGCATTCTCACATATTCCTCTTGTCCAGATGGGTTAGGGCAGTGTGCAGTGTGATTGTGATTGCGTCGTCTGTGGACCTATTGGGGCGGTAAGCAAATTGGAGTGGGTCTAGGGTGTCAGGTAGGGGGAGGTGATATGGTCCTTGAATAGTCTCTCGAAGCACTTCATGATGACGGAAGTGAGTGCTACGGGGCGGTAGTCGTTTTCTCAGTTACCTTAGCTTTTTTGGGAACAGGAACAATGGTGGCCCTCTTAAAGCATGTGGGAACAGCAGACTGGGATAAGAATTGATTGAATATGTCCGTAAACACACCAGCCAGCTGGTCTGCGCATGCTCTGAGGACGCGGCTGGGGATGTCGTCTGGGACGGCAGCCTTGCGAGGGTTAACATGTTTAAATGTTTTACTCATGTCGGCTGCAGTGAAGGAGAGCCCGCAGGTTTTGGTAGCGGGCCGTGTCAGTGGTACTGTATTGTCCTCAAAGTGAGCAAAAAAGTTATTTAGTCTGTCTGGGAGCAAGACATCCTGGTCCGCGACGGGGCTGGTTTTCGTTTTGTAATCTGTGATTGACTGTAGACCCTGCCACATAGCTCTTGTGTCTGAGCCGTTGAATTGCGACTCTACTTTGTCTCTATACTGACACTTAGCTTGTTTGATTGCCTTGCAGAGGGAATAGCTACAGTTTTTGTATTCTGTCATGTTTCCGGTCACCTTGCCCTGGTTAAAAGCAGTGGTTCGCGCTTTCAGTTTTGTGCGAATGCTGCCATCAATCCACGGTTTCTGGTTTGGGAATGTTTTAATCGTTGCTGTGGGTATAACATTGCCGATGCACTTTCTAATAAACTCGCTCACCGAATCAGCATATTCGTCAATGTTGTTGTTGGACGCAATGCGGAACATATCCCAATCCACTTGTTTGAAGCAGTCTTGAAGCGTGGAATCAGATTGGTCGAACCAGCGTTGAACAGACCTGAGCGCGGAAGCTTCTTGTTTTAGTTTTTAATCCACCAACCAGAAGACAATTTATTTTTAAAACATTTTGATTACTATTAAATATAGTCTACACATTTTCATTATGAGGAACATAGTTAATAAATGTCCGTTTTGATCATTATAGGTCAAAGAGGTCCATATTGCTTGTCTCTCTAATCTGCTCCTCCAGGGTGTAAGGACAACCACTTGGTTGACCTTTGACCCCAGTGTATGGACGGTGCCCGGGCGGAGTGGGTACTGGATCTTGTGTTCATAACCGGCAAAAAGTACACCTGCCTAGATGACAAGAGTGCTCTCACCCCAGGAGGACTCGGGCTAGGTTCTGCATTATATGAGAAGAACTTACTGTACTGTGGCATGTGTTAGTTTAGTGGTGTTCATTTACTAAAGGGACTAAACAACTTATAACCTCACTCCTGAATTGTTTTCTGTCAAGATCTAATTTATTGATTGCTGTACAGATGTAGTATCTTAATTTGAGTCAGTTTTCTACAGCAGGAAAAGAATCGTGCAGCAACAGGAAATGTGAATTTTTATGTGGATTATAATTAAGCAATATTTTTTGTAGGGATTGGTACATTTTTCATAAGGGGAAATCAAGTCTGAAATTTCAAAGTGGAAATTACAAACTTCAGAAGCCTTTTTAAACGTTGAATATACAACAGGTTTTAAATGTCCTGCATTGCAGGAAAGTTCTCGTGATCAAATGAATATCCTACATCTGTAGGAGTCCCTGTCTTGACATCGAGGCAGTTCAAGGAATCGGACTTTGAGAAGGTGGTGGAGTTTATGATAAGGGGATCCATATTGACCAGGATGTGAAGAAGAAGACCAGTAAGAAGGGATACATGCACATAGCTGACACAGGCCATGTGGACTGGCCAGACATAGCTTATTATCTCATTGCAAACTTGTACCAAACTATAACACGTCAGTTCACTTTATTATGGGTTCAGCTTAGAGCAAGTCCAGAATGGGAGATAAAGGGAAAAGCTTGTGAGACCAAAACAGTTTGGAGGACCATGACAGAGAATGACAGTAATATATAGTATAAAGACTTGACCACTCTGTAAGTTAACCATGGTATATCCCTATCCTCCACAGGAAGCTTCCAGGACGTTAAGTCCTTCTTGCTGCAGGATCCAGGGACAGTGGCCTGTATCACTGACCTGTGCCAGAGGGTGGAGGAGTTCACACGGCTGTTCCCCATGCCTGGCTTCACTGAGAGAGACACAGGGAGACTGGACTTTATGCCCAGGTTATGATCCCATCCTTCAGCCAGATAGTGCAGTAGTTGTGTAGATGAACAAAAGTACAATCATCTAATCTGTTAGTCTTTCCAGGAGAAGAACCTTTGTTCTAATTCTGCCAGACATTGATAGCTGCTATATGGTTCATAAGGAGATTTTTGTATTCCAATTTTGCTCAATATTTAATCGTATCAAGTTACTGTGATACTACGTTGTAAATAGTGCAATTCTTGTTATACTCCTTTTCACCTGATGTGTAGAGAATTGACATAGAGATGTTTTCTCCTTCACATTTCTCTCTGTGCGAATTGAGCATGTGTATATGTCTTGTTTAGAAGAGAGGAAGAGAGGGGGCTCTGAGATTTCCTAAACAGAGCAGCATTTCCTCTGAGCGTTTCCTCTCGCTGTAGACTAGTAGTGTAGTAACGGACAAGGGGTTGCTAGTGTTGGAGCAAACAGAGGATCTCTTAGAGTCCCTGTTAGAGATCCCCACACACATGAACACAAAGTGAATATTAGTTTGTTAACCTAAACGTGTCAACCACTTTGTTTGTGGAATCTTCTGGTGGTTGTGAGAGTATGACAAATTGAACGGCTAAATGTTGTCTGTTTTTCAATACTATCTCTTTCTCACTTTCCCAGATTCCTCCATTATTCATCAGTCATTTAACATACGTGATATGTATAAGTGTGTTTGCTTGTTTGTGTTTGCATGTTTTGGTGCACAACTGCACGTACAGAACATCCATACTGTGTGTGTGTGTGTGTGTGCGTGTGTGTGTGTGTGTGTGTGCGTGTGTGTGTGTGTGTGTGTGTGTGTGTGTGTGTGTGTGTGTCTTCTCTCTATGCTTGTGCCAGAGGATTGTGCTTCCACAGTAACAGGCCACAGTCCAGCTGTCATAAAGGTCAGAGAAACTTTCAACTCTGCTGACAGAAAAACAAACATCTGCTCATCCTGCACTCAGCTCCATCTCTCCGCCAGTTTCTCACGACCTGACAACTCTGACGCACTCTCCTCTGTTTGGTTGTGTGTGTTTGTTTACTTTGTGCCCCCCCCCTGTTTTGTGGCTTTTAACCGTCCTATGGGAACTAATTTGTTCCCTTGTGTTCTTTGCTACAAGGGTCATCAGCCTGCCTATTTTGTGGTTTTCCATCCATTCCATCCAAAACAGATCAAAGTGTTTTATATGTGGACATTAACCCGTTGTATGTATGCCTCTGGATCGTCTGAGTGAGGGTGATGGAAAGAGTGCCTGCGAGTGGAACAGTACAAGTGGGTACGTGTTGCCCTGTACGCTGTCATATGTCAAGGTGACGAAGGGTGTCTGTTTTTTGGCTAGCAGTGTCTGTTGTTGTGGAGATGAAAGGCACTGCACTCTCTAATCTCACAGCTGGATATGTGTACAGTACAGTGCTCCGTTGTATGTGAGAAGAAAGAAACACCATATACCCAAAACAGCAGCTGACACTGTGTTACTGACTGATGGCCTATGTTCAGCTAGAGTTATGTTTTCAGCTTATCTCCCACTATGAATGTACACATGATTAAAAATTCACTCTCTAAATTCTAGAGACATTTTATTTGGACAACATTTCCATTCAGAAATTGAGCTTAATAATTTCTTTCATTTTGTGAAGAAATCTATGCACACTCTTGCCTGTTATCATAACGAGCACCTTCGTTGTTAGATTTAGTGACTGCCAAACTAACAATGAAGTGTTTATGATAAAACAAACAGACAAATTTAGATTTGATCATCAACATTATGGATCAATCTCCAAATATTTGTATAGAAGCATTGAGAGAAGAATACTTCACAGATTTTAATTATTCAGTGACGTTCTTCGGGCTGGACTTGGTGCCGTTAGGATAAAGGGAAGATACTCAGAATTGAGGTCCCTCCTTCTTCAGGTTCTTGTAGTCAGTATCGATGGCCACAAACTGGGGAAGAAGACAATATGGCAGGATTTACATAATTCTCTTGGCTACTTATATTGATGCAAAATATATGATTGGCTTAACTCATGCTATTGATAGGCTACATTACTATTACATTGTTGTCAAGTCAAACAAGAATGGAATAAGATGCAGTAAACACACACTTTTTGGAGTTAAAGTGTGTTTATTGCTGACAGTGTTGGCAGTACTGTACCTTGTACTGGTAGGTAGGGTCAAGCTGATTCCAGGGCTCAGGGTTGTTCTTCTTGTTCCAGCTGTACAGTGACACAGCAGTCAAAGCAGGCCGAAGTAGGACAAACACAAATGGGATTAGAGGGAACTGTGTTAGTCTGCCTACGATCAACTATTCATGGACCAGGTATAGTTTCCAAAAACTCGCAGCAGCATAGCCCGTTAGTAGTGATATGGGAATTGATGCCCCAGAACGGCACAAGAGGTGGGATTACCTCTTGTGCCTTATGATGTTAAAGGGAATTGGCATCCACTACTATATGTTTTAATTGGATAGTATTAAGAAATTGATTAAACCATATTCATTTAAAAAATAAAATGGACAATAAGGGAAATGGTAAAGAGTCTTACGTGACATGGGGCCCCTTTGCAAGACGGACCAAATACAAGGAGGCTCCTCCCATTCCCAACAAGATGAAGAATAACTGGGGCATGAGCTATGAGAGAGTAAGAAGAAAGAGGAAGATAGCATGACCATTGCATTCACTCTGATGTGAACATTTCTACATAACCTTTGTCAATACAGTGTTCCAATGACCAGCTAATCAAGCTGATTACACAGGGAGGGATCCATTATAGACTTTGCTCTGTCATTCTTTAGATCACATGACATATGATGATCCCGTTGTGTGTCTGTGTGTGTGTGCATGAATACGTTCATGCCTGTGTGTGTACTTTTCAAAGAGACTCCTCATGTGGAACTTCCTCTTTCATACTATATACCAGTGTTTCATAACTCCAGTCCTCGAGTACCCAAAACAGCACAAGTTTTTGTTGAAGCCCCGGACAAACTCCCCTGATTCCACTCATCCAGGTTGAATCAGGTGAGTTTGCCCGGTTTCAAACTTTGATCACTTTGTTGTACTATTTCATTAACAAAGACCGTGTCTGTTGCTCTCTCAAAACGTTGGTATAGCTTTAATAAGCCTATGTGAATGTAGTCAAATAAATGCAGACCTAGTTAGTAAGTAGTTTACTCAGACGTGACTCTGGTAGGGAACGCTGTGGCGCTGTCCAAGTGCTGATCCTACTACACAGGGCTGTTAGGCTAACTGGCATCCCTTGGGTTGTCAAATTTGTTTAGTAGCTCCCATTTAGACGAAAATCTGATGTAAATTCTTGACTATCTGCTGTTGAGGACATCTGAGCTAATGTATGAGATGGTAATAGCTTTCTAACTACTTCGGTCATATCGCCAGTCATTTTTTAAATAACACTGTCATTAAACAGAAAAACGAATAGCCTGTTTTCTGTGCCCCTCCTCTTTTAACAAACCATTCACCAACAACTTCAACACAAGACAAAAACACATTTTCAACCCCCCCAAAAAATGATGTCACAATTCATTAGTGAAGCCTGTTCAGGGTTGAACTTTTGTTTAATTTCAATTACCCTTGATGACACTATAGGAAACAATGTATGTTTTACTTTGATCATTTCTTGATTCCATTGAGCAACAACTGGTAGCATATTACACACCGACAACAGAAATTATGAAACTTTCATGAAATATTATAGACTACTAACTCCCTTGAGGTAATAAACCATAAAACAAAAATAAGTACTTACCCCTGGATGCCTCTTTACGTGTTCTATCGCTATTTTAAACATATTTGCTTACAGTTTCTAAACTTTTTTATTATTATATGATATTAATTTCAAGATTATTATATTAATTTTAACAACAGTAATTTGTATTGTATTTCGTTTTTGCGGACGCGTTATGCAGACACCCAAAAGCTTGTTTGAGACTATCCGAGATTAGCGGTGAATCCCAAACCAGCCCCTCGCCACTAACAACCACTGAATTTATAAATTAACGCTACGAACTCGCTCCGAGGTCCGTTGTCACGTGTTGCCGACGTAACTCGGAGGGTGACTTCCAGAGTGGCAAGGAGAGCAATAAATCCATTAACTTCGGGACACACTCGTGACTTGAATGATGCAATTCCTGTTCTACATTCAAATAATACAATTTAAAATGGTTATTTTACAAGATATATACACTCTAAAAAGAAAAGGTCACTGGAGTATCCTGTTTTTAAACATTTATTTACTAGGCAAGTCAGTGAAGAACAAATTCTTATTTATAATGACGGCCTACCCCGGGCCAATTGTGCACCACCCTATGGGACTCCCAATCGCGGCCGGATGTGATACAGTCTGGATTCCAACCAGGGACTGTAGTGGCACCTATTGCACCAAAATGCAGTGTCATAGATCGCTGCGCCACTCAGGAGCTCAAATTCATCAAGTTGAAACTGTGGGGGAACCCCTATAAATTCTTCGAAGAACCCTTTAAAAGGGTTCTTCAAATATCTAATTTTAATGGATCCTCAAAGGACCCTATGAATAACTTTTTGGGGTTCATTTTTGAGCTACCCCCCTCCTCTTTTATTATTATTAATAATACACATAACAATAAGAACAATAACACAATATTTTAGTTGTCAGTGTTTATTATGATTTTAGTGGCAAAGCAGAATAAAAAATAAATAAATATAAGGTCAACTCCCAGCAGAGTCCCAAATCCAGTGGGTATATCCTCTGGGCCTGTTGATGTTAATGTGTTGATGTTCTCCGTATCCAAAGCCAGAATGATTTTGCAGTTTATTTTTATTTTATTTCACCTTTATTTAACCAGGTAAGCAAGTTGAGAACAAGTTCTCATTTACAATTGCGACCTGGCCAAGATAAAGCAAAGCAGTTCGACACATACAACGACACAGAGTTACACATGGAGTAAAACAAACATACAGTCAATAATACAGTAAAAAAAAAAAAAAAAAAAAAACAAGTCTATATACATAATGAGCAAATTAGGTGAGAAGGGAGGTAAAGGCAAAAAAAGGCCATGGTGGCAAAGTAAATACAATATAGCAAGTAAAACACTGGAATGGTAGTATTGCAATGGAAGAATGTGCAAAGTAGAAATAAAAATAATGGTGCAAAGGAGCAAAATAAATAAATAAATTAAATACAGTTGGGAAAGAGGTAGTTGTTTGGGCTAAATTATAGGTGGGCTATGTACAGGTGCAGTAATCTGTAAGATGCTCTGACAGTTGGTGCTTAAAGCTAGTGAGGGAGATAAGTGTTTCCAATTTAAGAGATTTTTGTAGTTCTGCTCCAGTCATTGGCAGAGAACTGGAAGGAGAGGCGGCCAAAGAAAGAATTGGTTTTGGGGGTGACTAGAGATATACCTGCTGGAGCGTGTGCTACAGGTGGGAGATGCTATGGTGACCAGGAGCTGAGATAAGGGGGACTTTACCTAGCAGGGTCTTGTAGATGACATGGAGCCAGTGGGTTTGGCGACCTAGTATGAAGCGGGCCAGCCAACGAGGAGCGTACAGGTCGCAATGGTGGGTAGTATATGGGGCTTTGGTGACAAACGGATAGCACTGTGATAGACTGCATCAATTTGTTGAGTAGGGTATTGGAGGCTATTTTGTAAATGACATCGCCAAAGTCGAGGATTGGTAGGATGGTCAATTTTACAAGGGTATGTTTGGCAGCATGAGTGAAGGATGCTTTGTTGCGAAATAGGAAGCCAATTCTAGATTTAACTTTGGATTGGAGATGTTTGATATGGGTCTGGAAGGAGAGTTTACAGTCTAACCAGACACCTAAGTATTTGTAGTTGTCCACGTATTCTAAGTCAGAGCCGTCCAGAGTAGTGATGTTGGACAGGCGGGTAGGTGCAGGTCAAGCATCGGTTGAAGAGCATGCATTTAGTTTTACTTGTATTTAAGAGCAATTGGAGGCCACGGAAGGAGAGTTGTATGGCATTGAAGCTTGCCTGGAGGGTTGTTAACACAGTGTCCAAAGAAGGGCCGGAAGTATACAGAATGGTGTCGTCTGCGTAGAGGTGGATCAGAGACTCACCAGCAGCAAGAGTGACCTCATTGATGTATACAGAGAAGATGGAGTCGGTCCAAGAATTGAACCCTGTGGCACCCCATAGAGACTGCCAGAGGTCCGGACAGCAGACCCTCCCGATTTGACACACTGAACTCTATCAGAGAAGTAGTTGGTGAACCAGGCGAGGCAATCATTTGAGAAACCAAGGCTGTCGAGTCTGCCGATAAGAGATGTGGTGTTGACAGAGTCGAAAGCCTTGGCAAGATCAATGAATACGGCTGCACAGTAATGTTTCTTATCGATGGCGGTTAAGATATCGTTTAGGACCTTGAGCGTGGCTGAGGTGCACCCATGACCAGCTCTGAAACCAGATTGCATAGCAGAAGTTATGGTGAGATTGAAATGTATTAATCTGTTTGTTGACTTGGCTTTCGAAGACCTTAGAAAGGCATGGTAGGATAGATATAGGTCTGTAGCAGTTTGGGTCAAGAGTGTCCCCCTTTGAAGAGGGGGATGACCGCAGCTCTTTCCAATCTTTGGGAATCTCAGATGACACGAAAGAGAGGTTGAACAGGCTAGTAATAGGGGTGGCAACAATTTGGCAGATAATTTTGGAAAGAAAGGGTCCAGATTGTCTAGCCCGGCTGATTTGTAGGGGTCCAGATTTTTCAGCTCTTTCAGAACTTCAGCTGAATGGATTTGGGAGAAGGAGAAATGGGGAAGGCTTGGGCCAGTTGCTGTTGGGGGTGCAGTGCTGTTGACCGGGGTAGGAGTTGCCAGGTGGAAAGCATGGCCAGCCGTAGAAAAATGCTTATTGAAATTCTCAATTATGGTGGATTTATCAGTGGTGACAGTGTTTCCTATCTTCAGTGCAGTGGGCAGCTGGGAGGAGGTGTTCTTATTCTCCATGGACTTTACAGTGTCCCAGAACTTTTAGAGTTAGTGTTGCAGGAAGCAAATTTCTGCTTGAAAAAAGCTAGCCTTGGCTTTTCTAACTGCCTGTGTATAACGGTTTCTAGCTTCCCTGAACAGCTGCATATCACGGGGGCTGTTCGTGCTAATGCAGAACGCCATAGGATGTTTTTGTGTTGGTTAAGGGCAGTCAGGTCTGGGGAGAACCAAGGGCTATATCTGTTCCTGGTTCTAATTTTCTTGAATGGGGCATGTTTATTTAACATTGTTAGGAAGGCATTTTTAAAAAATATCCAGGCATCCTCTACTGACGGGATGAGATCAATATCCTTCCAGGACACCCGGCCAGGTCGATTAGAAAGGCCTGCTCGCTGAAGTGTTTCAGGAGCGTTTTACAGTGATGAGTGGAGGTCGTTTGACCGCTGACCCATACGGATGCAGGCAATGAGGCAGTGATCGCTGAGATCTTGGTTGAAGACAGCAGAGTGTATTTAGAGGGGAAGTTAGTTAGGATGATATCTATGAGGGTGCCCGTGTTTAAGGCTTTGGGGGGGTACCTGGTAGGTTCATTGATAATTTGTGTGAGATTGAGGGCATCAAGTTTAGATTGTAGGATGGCTGGGGTGTTAAGCATGTTCCAGTTTAGGTCGCCTAGCAGCACGAGCTCTGAAGATAGATGGGTGCAGTGCATGGTGATCGAACAGGTTTCCTGTTATATTCATCGGAGGTGTAGGGAATCCCAAAAAATATTAATTATACAGACGATTAACAAAACATGCACACAACAGTAATCATACCTTGGTTTTTGTGGTAAATGTGAATATAAAAAACTGTTTTGATAATGGTTTCCATTCACATACCTTGTCCATAATGTAAAGGCCTATGGGCTATTCATTGAAGAGGTAAGGGAGGAGGATGGTATATGTGATCTGCATAACGTACCAATATCAATTGACATACCTTTGTATACCTCCTTCTCTGTATACCTACAGACACATGTTTCAGTTGGGTAGTTAGGTTCCTGCAAGAACCCCCGCCAACTAAGGAGGTTCCTCGATCAAATCAAATTCAAATCAAATGGATTTATATAGCCCTTCGTACATCAGCTGATATCTCAAAGTGCTGTACAGAAACCCAGACTAAAACCCCAGACAGCAAGCAATGCAGGTGTAGAAGCACGGTGGGTAGGAAAAACTCCATAGAAAGGCCAAAACCTAGGAAGAAACCTAGAGAGGAACCAGGCTATGAGGGGTGGCCAGTCCTCTTCTGGCTGTACCGGGTGGAGATTATAACAGAACATGGCCAAGATGTTCAAATGTTCCTAAATGACCAGCATGGTCAAATAATAATAATCACAGTAGTTGTCGAGGGTTCTTGGAAGAACCTTTTGGGGCCAATTTTTAGTGCCAAGAACCCTAAGGTTCTTCAAAGAACTTTGAGGATCTTAGAAGAACCCTTATTGAACCCCTCATTTTTAGAGTGTATCCTCAGTAAAAGTACAAATGTTTATTTGGGAGGTATTTCATTATTTACATGTGTCAAGCATTGAAAACAGACAAACAAATATACTTGCCATACAATTAGACATTTGCAGTGTCTTTTTTGATTATCATACTCATTTCAAGATTATTATATTAATTTTGACAAAAGTAATTAGAATTTTATTTTTGCGTACGTGTTGCATACGTTGCGTAATGCAGAGCGTGTTTGAGCAGAGGTGATGGTAACCAGGTAAAACTCCGGAACTTAATTGTAGCAAGGACCTTAGGTTCGCCCTGACTGGGGCAAGTAAACTGAGCCGTCGGGCAAATCAATCCCACTCTAATATTGCCCAAGGAGATTGTTTTTCTGAAAACAACAAAACTAAGGAATTCCAGCATAGCCTAGCTAGTAGCTAAACCTGGGCATTGCCAAAGCAGTCATTTAAAAAAAACTGCTACACAGGAAGCTAACTTGGTCAGGGCGAGCAGAGTGAGAGCCACTTTATCCTATTGTTTCATGCCATTACACAGGCACAGAGATAACTCCTATTAGACAATATAACTAACATGGCTGAGTTTGCTTTACGATAGGTTGCATCATGTGGCGGCATGTGGACCTATATAGGCTAAATCTGTAATAAAAAAGTTACACGTGCATTAGAACAATCTAGCAACCTATGTCATCCCTATTTGTTAATTTGATGAATTCCAGTCGTTCATTTTGGATTAAAAAAAGGCATAGGTAGCCTAGCCAACAGAAGTTTGAATATAAATTAAATTTGATCATTCACATTTTCTCTTAACATAAATACATTGGCTTAGGCTATACACACATTACATTGCCGTTTCTTTTCCCTGGACCAGATGGGACAGGACGCATAGTAGGCTACAGTTGATCAGACTGATAGCCTACAGCATGCCCTATAACACAATATATAAACACATCTTACAAAACAGTATACCAAATAACACTACACAACCTTTTTACACTGGGGTATTTATACATTTAGGCCTCAACAAAAATACCAAAGGCTTCAAAAGCATTTAGGGTTTGCTTTGCTGAAACAGTATGTCAGATCGCTAATGTTTATATGTACTGTAGGCTGCTACAACATTTTGGTAAAGAGTTTTTACTTGTGTCTGTCGGAAGTGAGTTATTTTAACACTTGCTAAAATAATGCTAGTGGAAAGGGAGAGCCCAGTCTGTTTTCTATAGACGTGTGCATAGCCGCAGGAAGTAAGGTTGCTGAGGGTGCTGCAGCATCCACTGAAAAATCTGAATTTCAAAAATATATTCATACATTTCATTTGTTTTATTAGCGGACTGATATAGACATCTGTAGTGAAGGCAAAAACATCTTTCACATCTCTGCTTTGGCAAAAAAAAAAGGTACTTGTATAATTAAGAACCATATCTTGCAGGATTCAATAGTTGGAATTGTAAGAGTTGTTGACCTGTCCCTTCTCTGTGATGTCATTCGAATGGCACCCAGAAAGAACAAAACCCTGTCCTGAAATATTTACATCAAAAGGTGCAAAGTTATGGGCAAAGACACCAAACATCCACATCAAACTAAAAAATGTTCTTAATCAAATAACATGGAAAACAACCACTTTTCGAACAGTATTCATTTACCATATTTACAAATCACTTAATGTAAGTGTACATTACTGTATTGTAGCCTAAATGTTAGGTTTGTACCTGTAGACTTTCCATCACCATGAAGAAAAACTATGCACAATACAGTAATTGAATACATTGACACATCAAGTGGTTTGTGATGATTAGATGTAATGATGTGTCTCAGTTGGTAGAGCATGGTGCTTGCAACGCTAGGGTTGTGAGTTCGATTCCCACAGAGGAGCAGTATGAACATTTATGCACTCACTACTGTAAGTTGCTCTGGATAAAAGCATCTACTAAAAGGTTAAAGGCATGAATAGACTATTTCAGTTTAAAAATATGTTTCATTTGCAAAGTTTTTCAAGAATTATCAGATCAGCTGTTTTGATCTGATAAGTATTATAAGCGCAGAAATCGACCCTGCCGCACGAGCATGCTTTTGCGGCACAGTCGATAGCGCGCCGGACCTCGGGCTATAGAACGTCCAGGGTTCGAGACCTGCTCCCTGCCTGTTTCATTACATTGGTGTCGGAAGGGATCGGACCTGCATCCACGATAGTGCGTGTGCTTGGCCGGTGAGCGCGTTCCTGTAAGACGTAGAGTCGTAAGCTAGCGCGAGGACGCGCTCTTTGAAAGGAGGGAGTAGTGTAAGGACCCTGGGTTTATAACCTCGGAAATCGACGAGCGGCACGAGCATGCTTTTGCGGCACAGTCGATAGTGCGCCGGATCTTGGGCTCGAGACCTGCTCCCTGCTGTTTCATTACAGTATCATACTCAAGTTACAAATGCTGGTGAACAATCAAATACATATAGTATTTTTTTCTCTCACAAAAGTAGTGCACTGGGCCTTTACTAGTCCTGTATTAGTGGACCCATACAGACATTTTCACCGCTGGCAATGTTTTTTCGTTCCTGCATTGCCTACCCCCAAACTACTTCCCGCTGCTATGTTTGTGCGTCGTCAGCTGTTTATTCACCGGTACCCGCTAGCAATTGCTAATAACCCATCCACAACCTTCCGACTATATGTGATGAAGTGAAAATCTGAGGCCCGCACCCGACCCTAAACCGCTAATAGCCTATAGTGCTGTAGAATACAGTCAGAGATGACAGAACAATTTTTGGAATAGGTGTAGGATTTTTTGTTGTTGCCTGATTTAGATAGGTTATGTTTCTCCTTATAATTTCAGACATTTTGGTAGGCTATTTCTTAGTCAATGTGTCTATAATTAGACACATGCCGCCTCTCTTCTGTCGTTACATGTTGCCTAGTCCAAGACTAAATAAACCCTTGCTCACCAGAATCATGTCATACATCGATAGAATTTATGCTTCAATCTAGTTGACACCAGTAAAGTGTTCTCTGTCATTGCTTCTTTCGCGGAGCAAGGGCTTTTAGGGATCAGGAGAAAATGCAATAACAAACAAAATGGTCAAATTATGTCAGGTTGACTGGTTGTAAGGAAATAGAAAGCTGTGAAAACGACCCAACATGAAGATATTTCTGATAAGATTTCAGTTTGGCTTGGATGCATATTTTATGTGGTTGAAATAGGCAACTATCTGCTTTTATGATTCTGATAAAGATAGGACCTCAACAGAAAGTATCTAACCGAACATATTCTCCACTCCTGTCCCCAGGTCTAAATTTAAGCTACATTTGGTGTAATTGTACTGCAAGAAATGCTTAATTCGGCAGGAGTTAATATTGCGGCTATGTGAGTGGTTGTAGACCTACAGACAGTGTCCAGATTTCGGTTTCCATTTAACCCATCTGAACAGAATTTGCATAGCGCCTCACAATCATCACACATAACATAGCCTGCTATCATTCTCTTTTACCACTTCACCAAATCTTTCCCAAACATTACTTTCCAGGTCGTCCATTCTCTTTATTTTCATCTCTACATTTCTCAGCGTTTCTCTTATTCAATTAAACTCCAATATTGTATTTTTCCTCCGTGGATGGATTTTTCGTCAGAGGGTGAATGGCACACATACACAATCCACAAGTGCCTTTGAACGGGGTATGGTAGTAGGTGCCAGGCGCACTGGTTTAAGTGTGTCAAGAACACACTTAAATCAGTGTATTAAAGTATTCAACAGTTTAGTATTTGGTCCCGTATTCTTAGCGCGCAATGACAACATCAAGCTTGGGACGACAAACGTATTGGATGCATTTGCCGTTTGATTTGGCTGTGTTTCAAATGATGTTGTGCCCAATAGAAATGAATGGTAAATCATTTATTGTGTTATTTACATTTTTAAATAGAATAGAATGGGTTTCTGAACACTTCTACATTCATGTGGATGCAACCATGATTACGGGTAACCATGAATGAATCGTGAACTCCAAATGTCAAATCCAAAATGCTGGAGTATAGAGCCAAATTAAAAGTTTTAGCTTGACTGTCCAAATAATTACTATATCTAGGAGAGTGTAATCATGCATACTTACAGAGATGGACAGGTCTGGTCAATGTAGAGCTAATACTGCTAGTGCATGGAATGAAACAGCAGGGGAACAGTAGGCAAGAGGTCTGTGGTAAACACCAATTAAACATCTATGAAAGGACAGAACTAGCATCCTTCACCTTTGATACATTTCTTGTTTTTACCCACCAACCCAAGTGGGCTCCAGAGTGGCACAGTGATCTAAGGCAGGGGTTGTAGTGATGCTAGGGGCGTCACTACAGACCCTGGCTCGATTTCAGGCTGTATCACAACCGGCCGTGATTGGGAGTCCCATATGGCGGTGCACAATTGGTCCAGCGTCTTTCGGGTTAGGGTTTGGTAGGTGTAGGCCTTCATTGTAAATAATCATTTGTTCTTAACTGACTTGCCTAGTTAATAGAGGACAACTTTATTTTAAAGCTTTATTTTGATTCATATAAAAATGTGTTTATATCTTTTATTATCTAGGCCTCCACATTTCCAAAATTTAGCACATAGTTCATAATTGCCAGTTATGACAATAAGAGGTCACAGAGATCCTTACTGCTTGTCTCTCTAATCTGTTCCTCTAGGTGGTACAGACAACCACCTCTTCCTGGTTGACCTTCAACCCTGGGTGTGGACTGTGCCGGGCAACTCATAACTTCACTCCTCAATTGTTTTCTGCGCAGTAGTTGTATAGATGAACAATTGACAAATACAATTATCTGTTTGAAAAATAGTTACTCATCCTCTTCCTCTGTCCTAAAAAGGATGGAGGAATGAGCTTTTGAACTCTAATTCTGCAGACTTTGATAGGTGCACTAGGGTTCATAATTAGATGTTTTATTCCAATGTTGCACAATACGATCTTGTTAGTACAATTGTGATCATATTCCTATTAAAGGGGATATCAGAGGTTGCAACATCCATTTTTGGACTTATAAATGATTTGTATATGTACCCATTGATTCTTGAAGACTGCACATTAGTTTACAAATGCCCCATGAGCCTAGTTCAACTGCCGTACCCCATCAGAATCCAAAACATAAGCTTGTTTTACTCCAATGTCTGTAAACAAAGTAAATGTAAACAAACACTATATAGCCTCAAAACATGGTTAAATCTATCATTTTGATACAATGGATCAAATCAAATTTATTTAAATAGCCCTTCGTACATCAGCTGATATCTCAAAGTGCTGTACAGAAACCCAGCCTAAAACCCCAAACAGCAAGCAATGCAGGTGTAGAATCCCAGTGGAAAGGGGAACCGGCCAGGCAGAGACAGCAAGGGCGGTTAGTTGCTCCCAAGGGCGGTTAGTTGCTCCAGGGCCTTTCCATTCACCTTCACACTCCTGGGCCAGACTACACTCAAGCATATGACCCACTGAAGAGATGAGTCTTCAGTAAAGACTTAAAGGTTGAGACCGAGTTGCGTCTCTCCCATGGGCAGGCAGACCATTCCATAAAAATGGAGCTCTATAGGAGAAAGCCCTGCCTCCAGCTGTTTGCTTAGAAATTCTAGGGACAATTCTTGTGGGACCAAATCAGAGAGATAGGTAGGAGCAAGCCCATGTAATGCTTTGTAGGTTAGCAGTAAAACCTTTTAATCAGCCCTTGCCTTGACAGGAAGCCAGTGTAGGGAGGCTAGCACTGGAGTAATATGATCAAATGTTTTGGTTCTAGTCAGGATTCTAGCAGCCGTATTTAGCACTAACTGAAGTTTATTTAGTGCTTTATCCGGGTAGCCGGAAAGTAGAGCATTGCAGTAGTCTAACCTAAAAGTAACAAAAGCATGGATACATTTTTCTGCATAATTTTTGGACAGAAAGTTTCTGATTTTTGCAATGTTAATAACTAGGGGGCAGTATTTTCATTTTTGGAAAAATAACGTTCCCAATGTAAACGGGCTATTTTGTCAGGACAAGATGCTAGAATATGCATATAATTGACAGCTTAGGATAGAAAACACTCTAAAGTTTCCAAAACCGTACATTTTTTGTCTGTGAGTATAACAGAACTCATATTGCAGGCGAAAGCCTGAGAAAAATCCAATCCGGAAGTGACTCATGTTTTGAAAGCTCTGCATTCCGATGTGTCCCTATTGAGCAGTGAATGGGCTATCAACCAGATTCCCTTTTCTACGTATTCCCCAAGTTGTCTACAGCATTTTGACATAGTTTCACGCATTTATGTTGAAGAATGAGCGTAAGCGACTATATTGCGTAAGTGGTCACCTGATGGCTCTCAGAGTGATTCTTGCGTAAAATACAGAGGTAGCCATTTTCCCTCTCGGTCCTACTGAAAATACAGCTGTCCCGGTGGATATATTATCAAATAGATATTTGAAAAACACCTTAAGGATTGATTATAAACAACATTTGCCATGTTTCTGTCGATATTATGGAGCTAATTTTGAATATTTTTCAGCGTTTTAGTGACCTTAATTTCCGGTTGATTTCTCAGCCAAACGTGAAGATCAAACGGAGCTATTTCGCCTACAAAAATAATATTTAGGGAAAAAAGGAACATTTGCTATCTAACTGGCAGTCTTGTGAGTGAAAACATCCAAAGCTCATCAAAGGTTAACTATTTAATTTGATTGCTTTTCTGATTTTCGTGACCAGGTTGCCTGCTGCTAGCTAGGCAAAATGCTATGCTAGGCTATCGATAAACTTACACAAATGCTTGTCTTGCTTTGTCTGTAAAGCATATTTTCAAAATCTGAGATGACAGGATGATTAACAAAAGGCTAAGCTGTGTTTCAATATATTTCACTTGTGATTTAATGAATCGGAATATTTTCTAGTAATATTTATGTCCGTTGCGTTATGCTAATTAATTGTCAGATGATGATTACGCTCCCGGATCCGGGATGGGTCGTTACAACATTAAGTAGATGGAAAAAAGCTGTCCTTGAAACAGTCTTGATATGTTCGTCAAACGAGAGATCAGGGTCCAGAGTAACGCCTAGGTCCTTCACAGTTTTATTTGAGACGACTGTACAACCATTAAGATTAATTGTCAGATTCAACAGCAGATCTCTTTGTTTCTTGGGACCTAGAACAAGCATCTCTGTTTTGTCCGAGTTTAAAAGTAGAGAGTTTGCAGCCATCCACTTCCTTATGTCTGAAACACAGGCTTCTAGTGAGTGCAATTTTGGGGCTTCACCATGTTTCATTGAAATGAACAGCTGTGTGTCATCCGCATAGTAGTGAAAGTTAACATTATGTTTTCGAATGACATCCCCAAGAGGTAAAATATATAGTGAAAACAATAGTGGTCCTAAAATGGTCTGTCCTTCCATCCATAGCTTTGTATATGAATTTCACTGAAGTAGAGACAGGGAGGACACTGTTATTGTTTCTACTGCTGATTTCCCCTTTAACCTATGTCATAATGTAATTGCCCTAAATGGGAGATAATTGTTATAGCTTATTGTTATTTCCTCCTTCTCTCTGTGTGATATTGTTATGATATGGGGGGGGTAGCATGAGGCACATAGATAGACAACATACTACACTTCCACACCTCATCCCTAGGGGCAGCAGAAACCGGTTTAAGTGATGTGCTCTGCCGGGAAACATTGATAATTACTCAGGTGTGGGCCATAAGGATGATTGGCAGTCCGGGAGAAGAGGATGCTAGAAGCCTCTCAGCCGGCCTATATTTGTTTCTTTGTGTTAGTTGACCTATTTGTTGGGCATGCCTTTTTGTAGTTTGGTTTTTGTACATATTTATTTTGCCACCATGAACATATAAGTAATCTGCTTGGACTGGCCAACCAAGAGAGCAACATCAGTGATTGCTGCTGGTGATTCTCTGATCCACGCTACGCAGATGACACCATTCTGTATACATCTGGCCCTTCTTCTGACACTGTGTTAACAAACCTCCAAACAAGCTTCAATGCCATACAACACTCCTTCCGTGGTCTCCAACTACTTTTAAATGCTCGTAAAACTAAATGCATACTCTTCAACCGATCGCTGCCCACCCAACTAGCATTGGGTGGCAGGGTAGCCTAGTGGTTAGAGTGTTGGACTAGCAATCAGAAGGTTGCAAGTTCAAATCCCTGAGCTGACAAGGTACAAATCTGTCATTCTGCCCCTGAACAGGCAGTTAACTCACTGTTCCTAGGCCGTCATTGAAAATAAGAATTTGTTCTTAACTGACTTGCCTAGTTAAATAAAGGTAAATAAAAATCACTACTCTGGACGGTTCTGACTTAGAATATGTGGACAACTACAAATAACTAGGTGTCTGGTTAGACTGTAAACTCTCCTTCCAGACTCACATTAAGCATCTTCAATCCAAAATTACATTTAGAATCAGCTTCCTATTTCACAACAAAGCATCCTTCACTTATGCTGCCAAACATACCCTCGTAAAGCTGACTATCCTACCGATCCTTGACATTGGCGATGTCATTTAGGGGCGGCAGGTAGCCTAGTGGTTGGAGCATTGGACTAGTAACTGAAAGGCTATTTACAGATGGGCTGTGTACAGCTGCAGCGATCGGTAAGCTGCTCAGATAGCTGATGCTTAAAGTTAGTGAGGGAGATATAAGTCTCTAACTTCAGCGATTTTTGAAATTTCGTTCCAGTCATTGGCAGCAGAGAACTGTAAGGAAAGGCGGTCAAAGGAGCGCGTGCTACGGGTGGGTGTTGCTATGGTGACCAGTGAGCTGAGATAAGGCGGAGCTTTACCTAGCAAAGACTTATAGATGACCTGGAGCCAGTGGGTCTGGCGACGAATATGTAGCGAGGGCCAGCCGACGAGAGAATACAGATCGCAGTGGTGGGTGGTATATGGACCTTTGGTGACAAAACGGATGGCACTGTGATAGACTGCATCCAGTTTACTGAGTAGAGTGTTGGAGGCCTATTCTAGATTTAATTTTGGATTGGAGATGCTTAATGTGAGTCTGGAAGGATAGTTTACTGTCTAGCCAGACACCTAGGTATTTTTAGTTGTCCACATATTCTAAGTCACATGTTTTTGGGAGCGTTTGACAGTGATGAGGGGTGGTCGTTTGACCCCGGACCCATAGCAGATGCAGGCAATGAGGCAGTGATCGCTGAGATCTTGATTGAAAACATTAGAGGTGTATTTGGAGGGCAAGTTGGTCAGGGTAATATCTATGAGGGTGACCATGTTTACGGATTTAGTGTTGTACCTGGTGGGTTCCTTGATAATTTGTGTGAGATTAAGGGCATCTAGTTTAGATTGTATGACGGCCGGGGCGTTAAGCATATCCCAGTTTAGGTCACCTAACAGAACGAACTCTGAAGATATATGGGGGGCAATCAATTCATATATGTTGTCAAGGGCGCAGCTGGGAGCTGATTGGGGTCTATAACAGGTGGCAACAGTGAGAGACTTATTTCTGGAGAGATTAATTTTTAAAATTAGAAGCTCAAACTGTTTGGGCATCGACCTGGAAAGTATGACAGAACTTTGCAGGCTATCTCTGCAGTAGATTTCAACTCATCCCCCTTTGGCAGTTCTAACTTGACAGAAAATGTTATGTTTTTGCTGTTGTTGCAGCTGTTTTTATTAACGCTATTTGAAGGGGTTGGTCAGTGACACATGTTTAATATTACATAAACATAACATGTCAAATGTGCCATGACTTAATGTGTTGTTTTTCCTCTTTAATGTGCAAGGTACTGGATTGTTCTTACATCTACTACTAAAGTTAAAAAGCATTATAGATTGGTGTAACATGGGCAAAAACAATTTCCTTCCACCATATTTTTTGCACCAGTCTAGGAGCTTATCCTTTAAATCAAATTCACATTAGGATTGTTTTATAATTGAATCATTACCAAACCTATTTCCTGTGCAAAATATACATGTTTTTATCAAACTGAAACTAAATAAAACTTGTAAATCAAGTCTGAAAACAAGCTGAAACTAAACTGAATTTCAAATAAAACTCTAGAATAGAAATAAAAACAAATAATACATTACAAAACTATAATAACCTTGTTATGCACATATCAAATCTGGTTACGTCACCTTATTTATTAGCTAGGTCTAGATCTAAGGAGTGCAGCACAGTCAGTAGGTTAGTTATTGGTTTTGTAACTGTGATTTTGTGTAGATGGAGGATGTGGCCTTCAGAGTTCTTAAACAGAGAAGCATTTCCTCTGGCATTTCCTCTTGCTGTAGACTAGTACTGTAGTAATGGACAAGGGGTTGCTAGAATTAGAGCAAACAGAGGATCTCTTAGAGCCCCTGTTAGATAACACCACACACATGAACACAAAGTAAACATAAATATTATTTTGTTGACCAAAACGTGCCAACCATCTTATTTATGGAATCTTGTGGTGGTTGTGAGAATGACATAACTTGATTTTCTCAATGTGTCTTGTCTCGTGACTTGTCTGTTTATTTAGAAAATTGTCTTTCTCCCTTTCCCAGATTCTTCTGTTGTTCATCAGGGAAGATAATGTTTTTCAGCTCTATTACTTTTTACTGCAATACTGTATGTAATACCCTGTTAAAATCATGTATTAGAAACACTACGTTGTCGTACAGCCTTTGCTGTTGAGCCGATGTTGATTTGCATTGCATCAAACAAACGTGTTACTTTCATGTGAAAACTTCAAAAAGATGACCTGTCAATAATTTAAGAATCACGTTTGGTTGAGTTCTTTAGTGTGCTGTCCCCCTAATTATTTATATATATTGTGATTGATTGCATCGATGTGGACTAGAGTATATAGCTCGCCATCATCGCTTCAACAAGTGTTAGCCTAGATTTTGTCGGATCGGGCGCTCAAGAGGATGGCCTTGTTCCGAAACAACCTGAGGACTTTCAATACTCGTTTCAATGTAACACATTGGGATTCGCTCTTGGAATCACTACTCAGAGAAGACCAATCACACAGCGTCTGTCGGAGAAAGACAGGTAGAGTGGTGAAAGAGGTGAGCACATACCTCTTTATAGCGTCACTCACAATACTCGCCCGTCCTTTGGTCATTTTCACTTCTCTTCCTTGCGAAGAACACTACTCCTTTGAAGCTGTCCTCAGCCCTACATGAGCCTGGTCTTCAGTCTGACATGAGTCCTGTCTTCAGCCCAACATGAGTCCTGTCTTCAGCCCAACATGAGTCCTGTCTTCAGCCCGACATGAGTCCTGTCTTCAGCCCAACATGAGTCCTGTCTTCAGCCCAACATGAGCCCTGTCTTCAGCCCGACATGAGTCCTGTCTTCAGCCCAACATGAGTCCTATCTTCAGCCCGACATGAGTCCTGTCTTCAGCCTGACATGAGTCCTGTCTTCAGCCCAACATGAGTCCTGTCTTCAGCCCAACATGAGTCCTGTCTTCAGCCCAACATGAGTCCTGTCTTCAGCCCTACATGAGTCCTGTCTTCAGCCCGACATGAGTCCTGTCTTCAGCCTGACATGAGTCCTGTCTTCAGCCCAACATGAGTCCTGTCTTCAGCCCAACATGAGTCCTGTCTTCAGCCCAACATGAGTCCTGTCTTCAGCCTGACATGAGTCCTGTCTTCAGCTCAACATGAGTCCTGTCTTCAGCCCAACATGAGTCCTGTCTTCAGCCTGATATGAGTCCTGTCTTCAGCCCAACATGAGCCCTGTCTTCAGCCCAACATGAGTCCTGTCTTCAGCCCAACATGAGTCCTGTCTTCAGCCCGACATGAGTCCTGTCTTCAGCCTGACATGAGTCCTGTCTTCAGCCCAACATGAGTCCTGTCTTCAGTCCAACATGAGTCCTGTCTTCAGCCCTACATGAGCCCTGTCTTCAGCCCGACATGAGTCCTGTCTTCAGCCCAACATGAGCCCTGTCTTCAGCCCAACATGAGTCCTGTCTTCAGCCCAACATGAGTCCTGTCTTCAGCCTGACATGAGTCCTGTCTTCAGCCCAACATGAGCCCTGTCTTCAGCCCAACATGAGTCCTGTCTTCAGCCCAACATGAGTCCTGTCTTCAGCCTGACATGAGTCCTATCTTCAGCCTGACATGAGTCCTGTCTTCAGCCCAACATGAGTCCTGTCTTCAGCCCAACATGAGTCCTGTCTTCATGAGTCCTGTCTTCAGCCCGACATGAGTCCTGTCTTCAGCCTGACATGAGTCCTGTCTTCAGCCTGACATGAGTCCTGTCTTCAGCCCGACATGAGTCCTGTCTTCAGCCTGACATGAGTCCTGTCTTCAGCCTGACATGAGTCCTGTCTTCAGCCCGACATGAGCCTTGTCTTCAGCCTGACATGAGCCTTGTCTTCCTGCTTAACTGTTCTCAGGCTAAACACTATCACTGGTGAACGTACGACCTCCACTCTTTTCCTTTGTGCTGACCAACTGATTGAAAGTGTTTGCTTCGTGTAGTATTAACTATTTTGCTTAGAGCCATAGGTAGTCATAGGTAGACAATTTCCATTCAGAAATTGACCATACTTTTTATTTAGACTTAACAAAAATATAAACACAACATGTAAAAAGTTGGTTTCATGTTTCATGAGCTGAAATAAAAAATCCTAGACATTTTCCTTACATAAAAAAAGCTTATTTCTCTCAACTTTTGTGCACACATTTGTTAATATCCCTGTTAGTGAGCATTTCTCCTTTGCCAAGATAATCCATCCACAAGACAGGTGTGGCATATCAATAAGCTAATTAAACAGCATAATCATTACATAGGTGCACCTTGCACTGGGGACAACAAAAGGCCATTCTAAATTGTGCAGTTTTGTCACACAACACAATTCCACAATTCAAGTTTTGAGGGAGCGTGCAGTCGGCATGCTGATTGCAGCAATGTCCACCAGAGCTGCTATCAGTTCATTGAATGTTAATTTCTCTAGCATACGTCATTTTAGAGAATTTGGCAGTATGTCCAACAGGCCTCACTACCGCAGACCACGTGTTACCTCGCCAGTCCAGGTCCTCCACATCCGGCTTCTTCACCTGCGGCATCGTCTGAGACCAGCCACCCAGACAGCTGATGAAACTGTGGGTTTGAACAAACAAAGAATTTCTGCACAAACTGTCACCCATTGAACATGTTTGGGGTGATCTGGATCGACGTGTACGACAGCGTGTTCCAGTTCCTGCCAACATCCAGCAACTTCGCACAGCCATTGAAGAGGAGTGGGACAACATTCCACAGCCCACAATCAACAGCCTGATTAACTCTATGCGAAGGAGATGTGTGGCGCTGCATGAGGAAAATGGTGGTCACAACAGATATTGACTGGTTTTCTGATCCACGCCCTACCTTTTTAAAAAAGATATCTGTGACCAACAGATGCACATCTGTATTTCCAGTCATGTGAAATCCATAGATTAGGGCCTGTTAGGTTCTGAATATTATGCAGAAACACAGGAGGTTCCTCTTACTGGTATGGTCATGGCCCTGCCTAAGTCTATGACCCTCATGGGCGTGGAAATGTGTGTGTGTGTGTGTGAGAGATAGGACTATAATCAGATGGTCTTCGGGGTGGGCTCCTGTGGCCCCCCTCCCAGCAGTGTCTTCTCTCTTCAACTGTTGACATTATCTTGAGTAGAGTTCCACATCCCTCATGGTCCTAGTTCCTCAGCAACTGGTCTGCCTTATCAAGGACTGAAACTAGACTCCTGGCTTTTGTCTCCCTCCTTAGGAACATTCATATTCTACAATAATACATTTGAACAAATTATGAAATTTCTGCACATTCCCTTTTCTCAGTCACTTTCCACACACCAAGTTCCTCTTTACCCTTCCTTGACCCCCAACATACACATTTCTTATAGATGAAAACAGGGTTGGGGAGTAACGGATTACATGTAATCCGTTACATGTAGGGGATTGAAAAAACCCGTTAACTGTAATCCGTTACATGTAGGGGATTACAAAAACCCGGTAACTGTAATCCGTTACATGTAGGGGATTACAAAAACCCGGTAACTGTAATCCGTTACATGTAGGGGATTACAAAAACCCGGTAACTGTAATCCGTTACATGTAGGGGATTACAAAAACCCGGTAACTGTAATCCGTTACATGTAGGGGTTTACAAAAACCCGGTAACTGTAATCCGTTACGTTACCAGCAAAAATATTGTGGTCAGATTACAGATACTTTTGAAAAACTAGATGATTACTTTGAGGATTACTTTTAAATTCAGAAAGGATGTTGAGAAAAAAAAACTTTGACACTTTCTCAATGACATTCAACTCAGCATTGAAAAAAGGCACAAGTTTAAGTTTGTTCCACCTGAGCAAGTCTGACCACAAGTCAGAGACCACTATGATGACACACTAAATGTGTTTGATGGATCGCGGGAAAAGAGCAGGAATAGGCATTCGTAGGCTACAGTCCAAGCTATGTCTTCCAATGGTACGACTGCTGTCGGCATTTAAAGATTATCCAACTTGAATAAACGCTTGGAGGTAAGGATGACAGCAGTGGTGTAGTCTACGGCGATATGGATATCACTTATTATTGATATCTTCATAGCGCATTGATGTGAATCACACTGCTGCTCTCTCATTTAGCTATTTGCTCCTTACGGATTTTGGTTGTAGTGGATGACAGTTCAGAAATCTAAATGTGTATTTGAACCCAATAATGGTTGAATTCAAGAAGTTTAAGCTGCCTATCAATCATTGTGAAAATGCACTCTTGCAACAGTTGCAGAGTGCTGATCCCAGCCTATGGAATAAAAGTGGGCCTTTTATTGCTCAATCTAATTCATGCTGATTAAAAATAAATACATCCATAGGCCTAATGAACAAATGCTCAAGCAAATAGACTTAAAGGGGCAATCTGTAGTTGCTATATCCATTTCTACATCCATCCATATATGCCCATTGATTCTTGAAGAAAATAACTTATGAATGCCTCATGAGCTTAGTTCAACTGTCACACTCCATGAGAACCCAAAATATGACCTTGTTTTTCTCCAGTGTTTGTAAACATTGCAAATGTAAACAAACACTATATAGCCACATAACATAGTTACAACAATAATGTTGTTATCATGGATGGTCAGTCCTTGCATCCATAGCTCTGTCTATTAATCTGAGAGTGGTTACATTTATCCAGGCCCATCCCTCAGCTTTTTACCAAAACAGAGGCGGGGCACCGTTTTGTTATTGTTTCTTCTGTGGATTTGCCCTTTAAACAGCTGCATATTATCAAGTTATCAAAGTGTCACCAACAAAAAAAGTTTAACAACAGGCCTATAGCAAATACAGCATATGACATTCATTTTTCACATGTAAATAGCACTTTTCAGTGGTGCTCAAAGCATGCCATTCCATGAGAGCAGCATTTATTAATGAGCCCTATCAGTCCTCCATGACAACAAAATCATAAACAACAGTGTAGGGCTGGCTAATAAGTCCTTAGTTTTGGGGTTACACTCAGGTAAAACTATTTAGCTAATCTATTCTTCCATATTTCCAAGTCCTATTCTTGAAGATCAAGGGGTATAACATTTATTGGAATGTCTGGAATTCTGATAGACTTTGATTTTTAAATGTAAAGATATCATTTAATTGTATTATTATATGTAGTAGAAAGCGATGGTTTAGAAGAAGCCTACATAACCACCCCATAAAGTAAAATTTAACATCCATATATGGCCAGCTATGTAAACTTCAACATGGATTTATCCTGCAATAAGATGTTGTTCAATTGGTAACATACATTTTGTCTTCTTCTAATGCCTCTTAAGGGGAAAGTAATCTAATAGTAATCCAAAAGTTATGTTACTGATTACAATTTTGGACAAGTAACTAGTAACTGTAACGGATTACATTTAGAAAGTAACCTTCCCAACCCATCATGTAAAGTAATCACTAAGTTCTGGTATGGTAACATGAATAAGTATATTTCAAGCTAGAATCCAAAAGGCCAGGTTAGTTTGTTTCAAATGACTGATTTCCTTATATGATCTGTAACTCAGTAACATTTTTGAAATTGTTGCATGTTGCATTTGTATATTTTTGTTCACTGTAATTTGCCTCTTTTCATAATGCGCACATTCATTGCTAAATTTAGTGGCTGTCAAACTAACAATGAAGTGTTTATGATAAAACAAACAGACAAATTTATAGACATTAACATTATGGATCAATCTCCCAATATTTATATACATTAGAAGTGTTGAGAGACAAATTCTTCTCAGATTTTAATTCTTCAGTGACGTTCTTCGGGCTGGACTTGGTGCCGTTAGGATAGAGGGAAGATACTCAAAATTGAGGTCCCTCCTTCTTCAGGTTCTTGTAGTCAGTATCGATGGCCACAAACTGGGGAAGAAGACAATATGGCAGGATTTACATAATTCTCTTGGCTACTTATATTGATGCAAAATATATGATTGGCTTAACTCATGCTATTGATAGGCTACATTACTATTACATTGTTGTCAAGTCAAACAAGAATGGAATAAGATGCAGTAAACACACACTTTTTGGAGTTAAAGTGTGTTTATTGCTGACAGTGTTGGCAGTACTGTACCTTGTACTGGTAGGTAGGGTCAAGCTGATTCCAGGGCTCAGGGTTGTTCTTCTTGTTCCAGCTGTACAGTGACACAGCAGTCAAAGCAGGCCGAAGTAGGACAAACACAAATGGGATTAGAGGGAACTGTGTTAGTCTGCCTACGATCAACTATTCATGGGCCAGGTATAGTTTCCAAAAACCGTTAGTAGTGATATGGGAATTGATGCCCCAGAACGGCACAAGAGGTGGGATTACCTCTTGTGCCTTATGATGTTAAAGGGAATTGGCATCCACTACTATATGTTTTAATTGGATAGTATTAAGAAATTGATTAAACCATATTCATTTAAAAATAAAATGGACAATAAGGAAAATGGTAAAGAGTCTTACGTGACATGGGGCCCCTTGCAAGACGGACCAAATACAAGGAGGCTCCTCCCATTCCCAACAAGATGAAGAATAACTGGGGGATGAGCTATGAGAGAGTAAGAAGAAAGAGGGAGATAGCATGACCATTTCATTCACTTTGAGGCATAGAAATCTGAGCATTTCTACATAGCCTTTGTCAATAAATGGTTAGGGTTGTGAGTGACGTCAGCAGAACGGTTGAGGATAGATGTTCAGCAGATGTTCACCATGTGAAATTAACTATTTACAGTGAAAACAAGGCCTTTCTTCCATAGAAAAACATTACCTACAGCCCTAACATAACCATGACGCACACATGGACTCCACTAAGCTAGCTAACCATCCTTCCACGAAACCCATAATGATTTAAAAGTCAATCAACCCAAAAGCATTTTTACCTCCATTGGATACAATGGTCTTGCAAAAAAAAACTAGTAAGAGCCTTGTTAGAATGAATTCTGAACAGGATATTGGTCACATTTTTACATTCTTGAAACTGTCCTGTCTGTGTCTCTGTGTCTGTCTGTGACTGTATATGCCTCTGTCTGTCTGTGAGTGGAATGTCTGCCTGATACTGTTTCAGAAAAACATTTTTAACGTGTCAAAATGCAGAAGTGAAGCCTATTTAGAGTTTAAACTTTTATTTCATTTTAATTTGCCTAATGACACTCATCATATGGGTTTAATTCAGAGGGGTTGGGTTAAATGCGGAAGACACATTTCAGTTGAGGCATTCAGTTGTTCAACTGACAAGGTATCCCCTTACCCTTTCCTAACTGATGTTTGGAACTGCCATCTCAAGTCATTTTGATTACTCACTTGATTCCATTGAGCAACAACTGGTAGCATATTACACACCGACAACAGAAATTATGAATCTTTCATGAAATATTATAGACTACTAACTCCCTTGAGGTAATAAACCATAAAACAAAAATAAGTACTTACCCCTGGATGCCTCTTTACGTGTTCCATTGCTGTTCTAATCATCTTTTCTTACAGTTGCTCTACTTTTTGTCAAAATAATAATTTAAAGATGAATAAATTAATTTCAGCAACAGTAATTTGAATTCTATGTCAAAAAAGCTTGTTTGAGACTATCCAAGATTAGACCTGTTGCGTTCTCTGTCCGGGCGGCTGCTCGCAGGATGGAGGAGAGGAGAGGAGGAAGGTGAAGATGCTATCTGTTCCTCACAATTACATCTGGCCTCTTGGGACTTTTGTGCACGTACTAGCCCATCAACCGGGATTTAGAGCAAAAACATCCAATTGAACAATGTTCTGTGTGCATAGAATGATTGATGTTGCCAACAAAATATACATTTAAAAAAAACTTTAAGTTACTTGCAAAAACATTTTTTACAAAGTTGTTACGACTTCTCTAGCATTCTCAGAAACCCACTTGGCTGATTTCCTTTGGACCCCATCCCCTTGGGACAAGACTGGAGGAAATGGAAAGAAAAGAGATACAAATATTTGTCCTCGTAAAGCTCATTACACTAACTACTGTAGTTCCCCTAACATTTGTTATTCTGCTTATGGAACTTTCACTGGGCACAGACATCACATAGCATCCACATCTGTCATTACGTTGAGTATAGTATAGAGTTTATAGATGAGGCATAAAATATTCAGAGAAGACAAAGGGATTTAAAATTATTTTATACATACAGTTTGTTCAGGTTTGTACTGGTTTGGGTGAAAAGTTTTAAGGAGTCAGAGAAAGGTCTGGGCATCATAAACAAAGTCAATTACCACCAACCATTTTTTTGTTTTATTATAGCCTAAAGGTGGTTTATTAAATTCTTCCCATTTTTTTAATGACTTTGTCAAGCAACTTGTTCTTAAAGGCCCAGTGCAGTCAAAAACGTGATTTCTCCTACTTAATATATATTTCCACACTATGAGGTTGGCAAAAATACTGTGAAATTGTGAAAATAATGATAATACACTTTTAGTGTAAGAGCTGGTTGAAAAGACCACCTGAAATTTCATTACATTTTGGCTTGCCTGGTGAAATCACCAGGCAGAAAATGTGTTAATTAAATACAATACAAAAGTATTAATCCAGAAGGGCAATTCACTTCAGGGCTGACAGGGTGCTTCAGACAGGACAAACACACACAGACAGTATAATACAAAATAAACAGTTAAAAATCCGTCCTCCTGGCCTGCTGCTCAAAGAATGAGCCCAGACTTCTGAGATCAACCCTGGGGATTTTAGATTAGGTGTTCACAATGGCTTGGAGGCACAGGAGGTTGGTGGCATCTTGGGAGAATGGGCTCTGGTAATGACTGGAGTGGATTGGGTGGAACAGTAAAAAATACATCAAACACATGGCTTCCATGGTTTCCAGGTGTTTGATGTCATTCCATTTGCTCCGTTCCGGTAATTATTATGAGCCTCCCCTCAGTAGCCTCCTGTGCTTGGAAAGAGAGAGATGTGAACTAGCATTATGAAGGAGAAACAGAACACTATTGATTAAAGAAACTGTAAAAGGTTTGCAATATTGATTTGTGGACACCTGAGGAAGTATTGTCTCTGGTGGGCTTTTTTGATGATGGTATCTGTGTTTTGCTCAAACTTCAGGATGGAATCAAAGACGGTACCAAGATATTTAAACTGGCCAACACTGTCCACCTCCTCACCATGGATGATCACCAGGTCCATCCTGGCGGACTCCTTCTGATGTTGTCAACCATTTCCTTAATCTAGGAGACATTCAACTCCAGCAGTGCACTGTCACACCAGTAAATGAAGTACTGGAGGGCTAGGCCGTGGTCCTGCTCAGACCCTGAGAGGAGTGAGAGGAGGACTGTGCCATCAGCAAACTTAAAAAGATGGCAGTTGGCATGGTGTAAAGCAAGGGTATTAAACTCTTACCCTACGAGGTCCGGAACAATTATCTGTTCAACCTGATAATTGCACCCACCTGGTGTCCCAGGTCTAAATCAGTCCCTGATTAGAGGGGGGAAATGAAGAACAAAATGCAGTGGACTGGCTTTGAGGTCCAGAGTTGAGTTTGAGGGGTGTAGAGAATAAAAGGATGGGTGACAGTATGCAACCTTGTGGTGAACCTGTGCAATTGAGTAGGGTGCCTGGCATGGCACCATTAGCATCGACACTCTGTGGCCTGTCAGTTAAAAATCCATAATCCAGGGGATAAGGCAGTGGTCAATTGAACTGTGAGTCAAGTTTTCTGGCGAGAATGGCAGGCTGCATGGTGTTAATTACCTTGACTAACCTGTACCCTCGCACATGGACTCGGTACTGGTACCCGGTATATAGCCTCATAATTGTTATTTTATTGTGATACTTTTATTTACGTATTTATTTTTAGCAAATATTTTCTTACTTTAAAATAAATGATGCATTGTTGGTTAAGGGCTTGTAAGTAAGCATTTCACTGTAAGGTCTGTTGTATTCGGCGCATGTGACAACATTTGATACTGTTGGAGACCTGCCTCAGGTGGAGTCACTCTGTCTGTGGTTGACAACTATCACGGTGATCAAGGAATCACAGATGAAACTGACCTGCAGAACCATCTCCCCTTTGAGTGACAACCCCCACCTACATATGGTACAAGAACAAACAATATCTACAAATAAACTCTTCCACTTGGTACATATATTCAGTCAACTGTGAGGATGCAGACAGCTACTCCTGTAAATTGATTACTTGTGTCAGGAAAACAAACACCTGTTAAGAATGAAGCTGTAAGAATCACAGCTGTTGCTCTGGTTCTCATTCTCCTCCTCTGCCTTCTGTGGTTCAGAAAGAGGGCTTCCAAATCCACTTCTGTCACAAGGGACATAGCAGAGGATAGACAGAGGGAGGCCCTGATGTGGTGAAATTCAATCGCTCTGGTGTTTCCCCCCCAATCTACAGCACAGTCAACAAACCCAGAACCCGAACACAGTAAGGTACATTCTGATACTCTTATCCAATGTTTCCCAGACCTCCTACTGGGTCGCTGTAATCCTACTGAGCTGAGTTTAAAAACATTGTCTTGTTTATTTGGAGGGTCACACAATATTTTGATGTGTAAAGCATAGATTTCAAAGAACCTACAGTGACCTTATCACTGTACAAGACAATACAGCAACAATTCCAGTGTAGTGAGGTGTAAGATGTGACATCATATTTTTGCTGGTTAACATTGTTAAGTTTCAGTCAATTTTTTAAAGCTTTACTAAAATGCATCTCAGACTTGTAACCTCGGGTGTGTGAAGGGTGGGGGTGTGAAGACATTTTTAAAGGAAATTGATAGCACCTCATTTAAGGGTAGCACCTCATTTTAAGGGGTCCTTATTAAAGGGAAATTGTAGCACCTCATTTAGCACCTCATTTTAAAAGGGTCCTTATTGGGGGTAGGGTCCTTATTAAAGAGCACCTCATTTTTAAGGGGTCCTTATTAAAGGAAATTAAAGGGATAGCACCTCATTTTAAGGGGTCCTTATTAAAGGGAAATTGGAAATTGGGTAGCACCTCATTTTAAGGGGTCCTTTTAATTGGGGGGTCCTTATTAAAGGGAAATTGGTAGCACCTCATTTTAAGGGGTCCTTATTAAAGGGAAATTGGATAGCACCTCACCTAGCATTTTAAGGGGTCCTTATTAAATGGAAATTGGATAGCACCTCATTTTAGGGTCCTTATTAAAGGAAATTGGATAGCACCTCATTTTAAGGGGTCCTTATTAAAGGGAAATTGGTAGCACCTCATTTTAAGGGGTCCTTATTAAAGGGAAATTGATAGCACCTCACCTCATTTTAAGGGGTCCTTATTAAAGGGAAATTGATAGCACCTCATTTTAAGGGGTCCTTATTAAAGGGAAATTGGGTAGCACCTCATTTTAAGGGTCCTTATTAAGCACCTCGGGAGGGAAATTGGGTAGCACCTCATGGGAAATTGGATAGCACCTCATTAGGGAGTCCTTATTTGGGAAATTAAAGGGGCACCTCATCCTTATTAAAGGGAAAGGCACTTTTAATTTTAAGGGTCCTTATTAAAGGGAAATTGGTAGCACCTCATTTTAAGGGGTCCTTATTAAAGGGAAATTGGATAGCACCTCATTTTAAGGGGTCCTTATTAAAGGGAAATTGGGTCCTTATTGGAAATTAGCACCTCATTTTAAGGGTCCTTATTAAAGGGAAATTGGATAGCACCTCATTTTAAATTTTAAGGGGTCCTTATTAAAATTGGTAGAAATTGGGTAGCACTCTCATTTTAAGGGGTCCTTATTAAAGGGAAATTGGGTAGCACCTCATTTTAAGGGGTCCTTATTAAAGGGAAATTCCTTATTAAAAAGGGAATTGGATAGCACCTCATTTTAAGGGGTCCTTATTAAAGGGAAATTGGGTAGCACCTCATTTTAAGGGGTCCTAGCACTATTTTAATGGGGGAAATTGATAGCACCTCATTTTAAGGGGTCCTTATTAAAGGGAAATTGGATAGCACCTCATTTTAAGGGGTCCTTATTAAAGGGAAATTTGGTAGCACCTCATTTTAAGGGGTCCTTATTAAAGGGAAATTGGATAGCACCTCAGGGGTCCTTTTAAGGGGTCCATTTTAAGGGGTCCTTATTAAAGGGAAAGGGGTCCATTTTTTAAGGGAAATAGCACTCATTTTAAGGGGTCCTTATTATTAAAGGAAAGGGAAATTAAGGGGGTCCTTATTAGCACCTCATTTTAAGGGGTCCTTATTAAAGGGAAATTAAAGGAAATTGGTAGCACCTCATTTTGGTAGCACCTCATTTTAAGGGGTCCTTATTAAAGGGAAATTAAAGGGGGTAGCACCTCATTTTTTTATTAAAGGGAAATTGGGTAGCACCTCATTTTAAGGGGTCCTTATTAAAGGGAAATTGGATAGCACCTCATTTTAAGGGGTCCTTATTAAAGGGAAATTGGATAGCACCTCATTTTAAGGGGTCCTTATTAAAGGGATAGAAATTGGATAGCACCTCATTTTAAGGGGTCCCTTAAAGGGAAATTAAATTAAAGGGAAATTGAGAAATTTTAAGGAATTAGCACTTCATTTTAAGGGGTCCTTATTAAAGGAAATTGGGTAGCACCTCATTTTAAGGGGTCCTTATTAAAGGGAAAGTAGCACCTCATTTTAAGGGGTCCTTATTAAAAGGAAATTGGGTAGCACCTCATTTTAAGGGGTCCTTATTAAAGGGAAATTGGGTAGCATCTCATTTTAAGGGGTCCTTATTAAAGGGAAATTGGGTAGCACCTCATTTTAAGGGGTCCTTATTAAAGGGAAATTGGATAGCACCTCATTTTAAGGGGTCCTTATTAAAGTGTATTTACATGAGCAATTACACTTTACGAAGTATTGTAAGTAATTGTAGTAATTCATAATTACATTGTAATAACAACATGTAACTTGGTGGTAATTAGTCTGTAATTACAGGAGTGTAACAATGAATGCTTGTTACCCTGCAAATGTTTAAGTTTTCAATAGCATCCCAATGCACCATATTTCAGCCTGCACATAGCATGTGAAAGTGTTAGCCAATTGAAAACCGATCACCTCATTGATACAATGCTTCAATTAAGGGCTCTGGAGTCTGATGCCCATGCCCAATCGCAAAAACGGTTCACAACAAAAAATACTTTAAATTGTTAAATCATTTAACAGTGCATTTAACAATAGGTCACTTACTTCAACCATTAATAAAACATTTTTTGACACATTCATAAAAAGCTATAGTTAAAATTGTGAGAGTCATTCATGCTTGTCAAATTATAAGCCTAAATCTATTAAGCTTGGCTGAATAATTTATAAATGCACTTCAAATGGTTATAAGACAAACTCTTATTCCGGGATGCAACATTGCAAGGGTTTCATTGTTTAGGAACATTCTCACGTTTGGATGGGATTCATTGGTGCAATTATTTATTTAACCCAGAAATTAAGGCATCATGTCAAGATCTGCACTGCATGATCGAAATAATGCAGACTTCGAACGTACCCACATGTGTTGACACTGACATCATGTAAACAGGGTCGAGTGTGCAAAATCCAGACATGAAAGATCGCCATGAATTAAACAAGGAGTTGTAGGTCAACACAGGAGTGAGAAAGTACATTTTCCATGCAATTTGTTTAGCTTGTTTGGAGATGAATTCTGATGGATTTTTTAACATGGGTAGTTAGCTAGCGTTTGCTGGCTCATCTTAAATGGCACTGACTGACACTATAGTTACCACCTACAGAATAGACTTTCCAATGTGATCTGTTGATTTGTTTTTGATTAGCTTGCACGGTAGCTAGCTATTTATTTCTAACCTTGGCTAGCTAGTAAATAGGCTATGTTCGCTACTCACTAGCGAACTAGCTAGCAAGCTATCGTTAGCTGGGCTCGATGGTCTTATCTTCTCTGAACCTTATTCTTAGTGTATCTGTTACCCATGGGTATTCAGTGAGACACACGCAGAAACGAGGAAGAGCTCCGCTTTGCTGTTTTGAAAAAGTTTGTTGTTTGCTGTTTTGAAAGTGGATCGGAAAGTTTATAGTAGCTAGCTAACTTTTTAGTTTGGATCCCGCGACACAGTTGGCATCAGTTGCTGAGACTGCTAGTCTCTGTCCAGTGATCCTGCCGACCAAGTACAGTTCTGAGGAGCTATTTGGGGTTGCAGCATGGCTTTCTTGAGGGCTTGAATGCAGCCCACAACGTGGTTAGCCATTGTGGCAGGCCTCACGTATTTGTCCCAGGTTTGTGGCTGTCTAGATCCCTGCTCTTTGTTGTTTTCAATCTTCCCTGTGACCTGCCCTGTCTGGAACAGCGAGGAGCAACATCGTAAATGACACTGTTAGCTACCATGACAAAGACAAAAGCCGTCAGGTGTACCGTTGAGGACAGTGGTGTCTCTATCACACGTGAAGGATCTTTTAAACAAACATAAAGAGTTTACAGTTGTTACAACAACAAGAAAATAGCTTCAAGTGTTTTGTCCAAATACTTGTGGATTCTACTAATAAAAGAATGGACGACCTGACCATCGGACTGTACAGGTGAAGTCGTAAGTTTACACACACTTAGGTTGGTGTCATTAAATGTCGTTTTTCTACCACTACATACATTTCTTCTTAACAAACTATCGTTTTGGCAAGTTGGTTAGGACATGTATGACACAAGTAATTTTTCCAACAATTGCTAACTGACAGATTATTTCACTTATAATTCACTGTATCACAATTCCAGTGGGTCAGGCTAATTGGAGGTGTACTTGTGGATGTATTTCAAGGCCTACCTTCAAACTCAGTGCCTCATTGCTTGACCTCATGGGAAAATCAAAAGAAATTAGCTAAGACCTCAGAAAAAAAAGTCCACGTTCATCTGTACAAACAGTAGTACGCAAGTATAAACACCATGGGACCGTGCAGCTGTCATACCGATCAGGAAAGAGATGCATTCTGTGTGCTAGAAATGAAAGTACTTCGGTGCGAAAAGTGCAAATCAATCCCAGAACAACAGCAAAGGACCTTGTGAAGATGCTAGAGGAAACAGGTACAAAAGTATCTATATCCACAGTAAAACGAGTCCTATATCGACATAACCTGAAAGGCCGCTCAGCAAGGAAGAAGCCACTGCTCCAAAACCGCCAGTTTGCAACTGCACTTGGGGACAAAGATCGTACTTTTTGGAGAAATGCCCATTGGAAAATAGAACTGTTTGGCCATAATGACCATCATTATGTTTGTAGGAAAAAGGGGGAGGCTTGCAAGCCGAAGAACACCATCCCAACCGTGAAGCAGCATCATGTTGTGGGGGTGCTTTGCTGCAGGACTGGTGCACTTCACAAAATAGATGGCATCATGAGGGAGGAAAATTATGTGGATATATTGAAGCAACATCTCAAGACATCAGTTAAAGCTTGGTCACAAATGGGTCTTCCAAATGGACAATGACCCCTTAACATACTTCCAAAGTTGTGGCAAAATGGCTTAAGGACAACAAAGTGAAGGTATTGGAGTGGCCATCACAAAGCCCTGACCTCAATCCTATAGAAAATTTGTAGGCAGAACTGAAAAAGCGTGTGCGAGCAAGGAGGCCTACAAACCTTACTCAGTTACACCAGTTCTGTCAGGAGGAATGGGCCAAAATTCACCCAACTTATTGTGGGAAGCTTGTGGAAGGCTACACGAAACGTTTGACCCAAGTTAAACAATTTAAAGGAAAAGCTACCAAATACTAATTGAGTGTATGTAAACTTCTGACCCTCTGGGAATGTGATGAAAGAAATAAAAGCTTGTAACAATTCTCGTCCTTTCTGATGAGGAATATGAAGGATCGTACCAAAATGGAGCGTGGTACATGTCCTTGTTAACTTTATTAATCAGAACACAAAATAACAAAGGTGAAACAATGAAAAAACGAAACAGTCCTATCAGGTGACAAATCACAAAACAGGAGACAACTACCCACAAACACAGGTGGGAACAGGCTACCTAAGTATGGTTCTCAATCAGAGACAACGATTGACAGCTGCCTCTGATTGGGAACCATACCAGGCCAAACACAGAAATACAAAACATAGAACAAAAACATAGAATGCCCATCCCATCTCACGCCCTGACCAAACCAAAAATAGAGACATAAAAAAAGGAACTAAGGTCAGAATGTGACAAAGCTGAAATAAATCATTCACTGAACTATTATTCTGACATTTCACATTCTTAAAATAAAGTGGTGATCCTAACTGACCTAAAACAGGGAATTTTTACTCTGATTAAATGTCAGGAATTGTGAAAAACTGAGTTTAAATGTATTTGGCTAAGGTGTATGTAGACTTCTGACTTCAACTGTATATTGTTTGATCTTGCTTTGTTTGCTCTTTTCCATATTATGTCTGTCTCTAATAAGCTACCCAGGAAAGGGCTGAAAATAGCCCATATCAATATATGTAGCCTTAGAAATAAGATTAATGTAATCAATAACTTGCTAACATCAGATAACATTCAAATATTAGCCATTTCCGAGACTCACTTAGATAATTAATTTGGTGATAGAGCAGTAGCAATACAAGGATATAACTTCTATAGAAGAGACAGAAATGCTTATGGGGGAGGTTTTGCTGTATATATTCAGAGCCATATCCGTTTAATGTTCGAGAAGATCTTATGTCAAGTGTTATTGAAGTGTTGTGGTTACAGGTTCACTTGGCACATCTAAAACCTTTTATTTTGGGGTGTTGCTATAGGCCCATAATTGCGAACAGTCAATATCTAAATAATATGTGTGAAATCCTTGATAGTGTATATGATGTAAACAGTGAGGTCTACTTTCTTGGGGACCTGAATATTGACTGGTTTTCATCTAGCTGTCCGCTCAAGAGGATGCTTCTTACTGTAGTGCCTGCAATCTGGTTCAGGTTATTCATCAACCTACCAGGATGTTTACAAACACTACAGGAACAATATCATCCACATGTATGGATCACATTTTTACTAATACTGTAGAACTTTGATCTGAAGCTGTTTCCGTACCCAATGGATGTAGTGATCACAATATTAGTTATAATTGTCACGCCTTGGTCATAGTGTTTTGTGTTTTCGTTATATAGTTGGTCAGGCCAGGGTGTGACATGGGTTTATATGTTGTTTTTCGTATTGGGGTTTGTATAGTTGGGATCGCGGCTGTTTAGGGGTGTGTCTAGTTTTGCTTGGCTGCCTGAGGCGGTTCTCAATCAGAGTCAGGTGCTTGTCGTTGTCTCTGATTGAGAACCGTATTTAGACAGCCTCAGTTTCGCTTTGTATTTCGTGGGTGTTTGTCCTGTCTCTGTGTTATAGTCACCAGATAGGCTCAGTCACTTGTTTTTTTCTTTTCAATTGTTTTGGAAGAGAAGAAAACGAGCGCCATTCTCCTTGCGGAGATGGTGCTAAATGCATCAACACGGTCGGTCCCTGGATTGGGCTGGCCAACACGACCGGTTTGCTTGGAAGGAAAGGAGTTTGAGCCTTTAGGGACGGAATCCTTTGGAAGGATAATATTGATGGGGATTCTAAAGCTGACGGTGAAGGACGTGTTTTGTTTCAAGGCAACTCGTTGGAGGGAGCATACGGCGTTGCACTATATACAGAGGAAAAACACGATGATATCCGCAAGAGCAGTGGGAGGTGAGAGGTCGATGTGCCACTACGAAATAACAAGCCTGGCGAAGAATAACTTTAGGGTTGTAACTGTGAACATTTACAACCCTTACGTTAAGGACGAAGAGGTGAGGGGCTTTCTGGGGAGATACATGGATAACGTCTCCTCAGCTAGGCACCTCAAAGACTCCTTAGGTTTTGGAATGGGAGAGAGGCTTCCAGGCCCTCCTCAGAGAGGACCCAAGGGGACATGGTGGCTACCTCCATCCTCCTGCTATGTTCTCCTAGGGGCTGACAGGGGGCGTTGTATTATGCACGTCAGCCCCCATTTTGCAGACGCTGTATGGCCTATGGTCACATATTCGCCTCATGCAGTGCAAGAAAATGCAGATTTTGTGCATCTGAGGATCACGAGGCGAGGATTGTGGACAAGCCTAAGGCGTGCCATGGGTGTGGCTCGTCAGCACACCTGTGGAGGGGTGCCCGGCCCGTCAGAGGTCATATGCGTCTGCGGCTGGGGGGAGCAGGAGCGGGGATGGGAAGAAGAGGAGGAAGGAAGCACGCCTCATGACCAGAGTTCAGGTCCAGAGGGGGAAGGCCACAAGGAAGGAGGAGGAGCCAGAAGCGGATGGAAGAGAGAAGGAAACGGAAGGCACGGGGAGTAGGAGAACCAGAAGCGGCGGAAGAAGGCAACCGAGTGGAGGAGCATGAGAGAGAAGAAAGCGAGGGAGGAGTGGTGGAGAAGGAGACGGTGGAAGAGAAAGTGGACTGGGGGAAAGTGCCATGGTGGAAGAGATGAGGGGTATGGTGGAGGAGCTGGAGGGGGGAGGGTGGTATCTCTTCACTGCCGCCATCACCAAAGAAGAGTATGAAGAGGAGGGGCGATTGGCCGACAGTGGGGAAGGGATGGCCAAGAGAGTGATGGGGGCGGGAGAAACCTCTGGGTTGCTGCTGGTTTCCCCAGGCCCTCAACTTCTGTTGGGTGGGGACACACATAACAAGACTCAGGACTGGGTACAAGAGGAGGTGGGGAGTTTTGTTTGGGGACTCAGCCTCCCCAATTTTTTCCAAACCAGCTGCAACACTGGGAGAGGGGAGGATTGTGGTGGTAGACCCAGGGTGCAGGGCACTGAGCCAAACACTATTCCTGCATCCTGGGAGGTGTGATGGAGGAAGAGGGGGGAGGTCGGGATTACGGATGGTGTTCTCACCGGTAGATATGGAGCAGGGGAGCATCGGGTGAGTCTCCTGTTTATGTTTTTGTCTGGGTTTAGAATTTGAGTGTATTACATGTATTTATTTTTCATGGAGTCTAATTTTACTTTTGTTAGTTTAAATGTAAGGGGTTTAAAGGGATTTTGTTAAGAGGAGGGCGGTTTTAGTTATTTTGGAGGGTGTGGGGTTTGATTTTGTTTTTACAGGAGGTTCACCTGAGGGATGGAGGATGTTATTAGGTTTAAGAGGGAGTGGGACAAGGGGAGTCGGTTTGGGGTGTTGGGGTGCACTCATGGGGGTAGGGATTTTGTGTGGGCACAGGGAGGTAAAAGTGGAGGATTCTTTCGTGGTAATGCAGGGGAGGGTTATAGGGGTGGATGTCACGATAAGGGATTGTAAATTTAGATTAGTGGTGGTGTATGGGCCACAGGTGGTGGCAGACAGAGGGAGATGGTGGACTGTCTGACGCCCCTGTGTGTCACAAATAGGAAATTAGTGATAGGGGGGATTTTAATACAGATTTAGGAAGAGGGGGATAGCAGTGCGGGCGCCATTGCCAGGCTAATGGCTTGCCATGGTCTAGTAGATGGTGTATGCACACTACTCCGAAAATGGACGGTCCTACATGGCGTAACTCAAGAGGTTGGAGCGGAGGCTCGACTATATTTTTGTACCCAGGTCTTTGGGTAAGTTGTCTGGGCGGCTGTTGCCTGTTTTCTTTTTCGGATCACGACGGGGTGCTCCTGCAGGTGGGGTCGCCAGTCTGCCTCTTTGGTAGAGGTACTGGAAGCTAGATCGGGATGTGCTGGAGGAGCAGGCTTTTGTTGACGGGTTTTATGGTTTCTTTTGGAGGCTTGAGGGCCTCCGGTCCATGTGCGAGGGTGTTAGAGTGGTGGGAATTAGTTAAGGTGAGGATTAGGGCTTTATAATAGGGTATTGCAAGAGGAAAAAAGGGAGGAGAGGAGGGAGGTGGATCGTATCCAGAGGTTAATTGAACTCGAATACGAGGCAGGCAACCTCGGCGGGTCGTTTGACTGGGAGAGATCCGCAACCCTAAAGGCGCAGCTCAGGGAGTTGCAGGAGCGGAAGGCTCGAGCTTTCCTTGAGCGAGCGCATAGTGGCTTTCTAGAACATAATGAGACTTGTTCTGCTATGTTCTTTAAGTTGGTTAGGGCAAGACAGAGTAGGAAGGTAATGCATGGTGTTAGGGAAGAAAATGGTAGTATAGTTAGAGAACCAGAGGATATGGTCAGGGTGACAACTGATCATTTCCAAGGTTTATTTAAGGAAAGGGAAATAGATGTAGATCAGGGAAATGTGTTTTTAGAACACTTGTCCAGGCGGTTGCCGGAGGACATTAGAGAAGTGATGGAGGCCCAGATCTCACTAGAAGAGGTTGAGCGCTCTTAGGAGGATGGGAAAAGGGAAGGTGCCTGGGATAGATGGGCTGCCGGCTGAGTTTTATCTCAAGTTTTGGGGTATACTTGGACCAGTGGTCCTCGAAGTCTTGAAGGCCATCCTTGAGACGGGGGTCCCGGGGATCAATGGCTGTTGGTGTGCTGTCACTTTTATATAAGAAGGGAAGTAACAGACCTTGGCAACTGGCGGCCGTTGACCATGCTGTGTGTAGATTACAAGCTACTTGCAAAGGTTTTAGCAGACCGGTTGCGCACAGCCCTTCCCTACATCGTTCATGAGGATCAGACGTGCGGGGTAGAGGGCCGCTCTATTAGATGGAACCTACAGTTAATCAGGGACTCCATCGCTTGGGTTGAAGATAGAGGTCTGCCTTTAATGGTAGCAGCGCTAGATCAGGCGAAAGCCTTCGATCGCGTGAATAGATCCTTTTTATTCAGAGTGTTAGGTCGATTAGGATTTGGGGAGAAGTTTATAGGATGGATTCGTACATTATATGTCGGAGCGGGTGCCGAGTTAGTGTAAATAGTCACTTGGGTGATGTTTTGACCTCTCGTCTGGGGTCAGGCAGGTGCCCACTCTCGCTCTCCTCTTCGTTCTGTACATGGAGCCTCTGGGGGCTGCCATTAGGGCAGACACAGGGGTGGAAGGTTTGCTGATCCCTGGAAGTGGTGGGCTGCGTGTTAAGATGACGCAGTACGCCGACGACACTTCCTTGCTGTTGTGCAAGGACTCGTGCCTGACAAGGTCCCTTGCCATCTTTGGGGATTTCACCCGGCGCCGGAGCAGTTCTGAACCATGCAAAGTCTTCTGTCAAGTTTTTCGGGAAGATGGCGCGGGTAGAACGGATGTGCCTGGGGTTATCTCTCTGTGAGGGGGCCCTGAGGATTCTCGGGGTCCATTTTGAGACCTCCGGCTCAGCGACGCTAAACTGGAACATGCGATCGCAGTGGTACAGAGGAAGCTAGCAATGTGGAAAGCTAGGTATTTGTCTTTTATGGGCAAAGTCCTGGTCCTAAAGGTGGATGTGTTGCCGTCTCTTTTGTATTTGGCATACATATACCCATTGCCAGCTTGTCTGAGGAGGCCTCTAGTGAGGCTTGTTTTTCAGTTTATGTGGAGTGGCAGGTGCGAGTGGGTCGCCAGGGCACGCATGATCTGTCCCATCGGGGAGGGAGGTAGGGGGTACCACATTTCCCCTCAAGCTGGACTCAATTTTTGTTTCCTTCTTGTTAACGGAGCTTGCTCAGCCAGTGATACACCCGTCCGTTACCTCCTGCGGGTGTTTTTCTCGTATCAGGCAGAAGCATAATGGTGTGGTCTAACACGGGTCCTCGGCGGAACAGCTGCCGTGGCACTTTGGTCATGCGGCCAAGTGGCTGCGTGCGCACCCTGAGGTTGAAGTTGCCCGAGTAGGTTTAGATCACAGGCACCTGTACGAGGAGGTCAGAAAGGCAGGGAGTCCGGCGCCTGTAGTGGGCATCTCGGAAGTGGTCTGGGAGGGAGTGCAGGCGCGGGGTCTGGATAACAGGCTCAAGGACCTGAATTGGTTGAGCCTTCATAAGTGTTTGCCGGCACGTTCCATCTTGTACCGGTATAATTTGGTGCAATCCCCACCTGTCTAAGATCCTCTTGTGGCAGGGAGGAGACTGTGCGCCATGTCTTTTGGGACTGTGCCTTTGCCGGAGTAGTATGGGCTAGGGGCACGGGTGTTGTTAGGTTTGGTAAAAGGGGATTTTGTATTGACGTGGGCCAGGTTAGGGGGTGTAGGGAGAGCGAGAGGGACGGATAGGGACAGGTTTCTGCTCTGGCTTCTCATGAGTCTCTTTAAACGGGGGGCTGTGGGAAGCAAGGCAGAACATGGTGAAGACAGGGAAAGATTGGGGGGTGGAAGGGATAGTGAGGAGGGTGGAAGGAGATTTGAGGGGGGAGGATGAAGAGGAGGAGAGGAAGTGGGGGCAGCATGCTGCTCGGGAGAGGTGGAAGGGGTTTAGGGCTGGGTGTCATTTAGATTTGTAAGAGGATAGATTAGGGACGGGGGAGATAGGGAGAGGTATTTTGTAGGGTAACGGGGAGGGAAGATGCTCCCCTGAGGTTTTGTTTGTGGTTTATGTTTTAGTTTAATTCGTTTATTTAAAATACCATTATTTGTGTATGTATGTAAATTATGAGTTGTAAAGAATGAATGGTATTGAAGATAATAAACTATTTTTATTAAAAAAAAAAAAGGCTGTAATTAGTTTCACGTTCCGTTTGTTGTTTTGTATTCTCACAGTTATTTCATGTACGTATTCTTTCATTAAAGTCATGAGTAACCTACACGCTGCATTTCGGTCCGACTCTCTTCATTCAACAGACGAACACCGTTACAGAAACACCCACCACTCACGGACCGAGCAGCGTGTGAACTGGCAGGAGCTAAAGGACGACGTTATGGACTGCAGAAGTATGGAGGAGTATACTACGTGGGAAGAAATCGACAGGTGGGCGGCCGATCCAGAGCGAGTGCAGGAGCCCGCCTGGGATTCCCTACAGCAATGCGAAGAGGGCTATAGACGAATGGAGTCGAAAATGAAAGCACAGCTATACAGAGCGAAAACGGAAAGTAACGGGGGAAAGTGCAGAGAGAGAGTGGCTGAGTCAGGAGTCAGACCTGAGCCTACTCTCCCTGTTAATCATGAAGAACAGTTGCAGTGGGAGAGACTGCACCATTTGGAGATTTGGACATGGAAGGAGGAATTAGACGGTAAAGGACCCTGGGCGCAGCCGGGAGAATATCGCCATCCCAAGGAGGAAATAGAAGCAGCTAAAGCGGAGAGGCGCAGGTATGAGGAAGCAGCACGGTGACGCGGTTGGAAACCGGAAAGTCACCCCAAAAAATTTATTGGGGAGGGGGCTAGAAGGGAGAATAGTTATGCCAGGTAGGAAACCTGTGCATACTCCCTGTGCTCACCGTTGGGCTAGAGAGACCGGGCAGGCACCGTGTTATGCTATGGAGAGCACGGTGTTTCCAGTGCGGGTGCAGAGCCAGCTGCGACACATACCAGCTCTTCCTATTGGCCGGGCTAGAGTGGGCATCGAGCCAGGTAAGCTTGGGCAGGCTCGGTGCTCAAGAGCTCCAGTGCGCCTGCACGGTCCGGTCTATCCAGAGCCACCTCCACACACCAGTCCTCCGGTAGCAGCTCCCCGCACCAGGTTTCCTGTGCGTGTCCTCGATCCTATACCACCAGTTCCAGCACCACGCACCAGGCCTTCAGTGCGCCTCGCCTGTTCTACACAGCCAGAGCCTTCCTTCCCTTCTACGCTGTCGGAGTCTCCCGCCTGTTCAGCGCAGCCAGAGCCTGTCTCCTCTCCTGCGCTGTTGGAGTCTCCCGCTTGTCCAGCGCAGCCAGAGCCTGTCTCCTCTCCTGCGCTGTTGGAGTCTCCCGCCTGTTCAGCGCAGCCAGAGCCTGTCTCCTCTCCTGCGCTGCCGGAGCCTCGTGCCTGTTCGGAGCAGCCTGAGCTGCCAGTCTGCAGAGAGCTGTCAGTCTGCATGAAGCAGCCAGAGCTGTCAGTCTGCATGAAGCAGCCAGAGCTGTCAGTCTGCATGAAGCAGCCAGAGATGTCAGTCTGCATGAAGCAGCCAGAGCTGTCAGTCTGCCCAGCGCCACCAGTGCTCCCAGTCTGCCCAGCGCCGCCAGTGCTCCCAGTCTGCCCAGCGCCGCCAGTGCTCCCAGTCTGCCCAGCGCCGCCAGTGCTCCAAGTCTGCCCAGCGCCGCCAGTGCTCCCAGTCTGCCCAGCGCCGCCAGTGCTCCCAGTCTGCCCAGCGCCGCCAGTGCTCCCAGTCTGCCCAGCGCCGCCAGGATCCGCCAGAAGTGCCAGACAACCAGTCTCTTCCAGATCTGCCAGACAACCAGTCTCTTCCAGATCTGCCCGACAACCAGTCTCTTCCAGATCTGCCCGACAACCAGTCTCTTCCAGATCTGCCAGACAACCAGTCTCTTCCAGATCTGCCAGACAACCAGTCTCTTCCAGATCTGCCAGCCAGCCAGGATTTACTGGAGCCTACTACCTGCCTGAGCTTCATCTATGTACTGGGCGTCCTCTCAGTGCTGGGCGTCCTCTCAGTGCTGGGCGTCCTCTCAGTGCTGGGCGTCCTCTCAGTGCTGGGCGTCCTCTCAGTCCCGGGCTGCCCCTCAGTCGTCCCGGGCTGAGCCTCTGTCCCGGGCTGCCCCTCTGTCCCGGGCTGCCCCTCTGTCCCGGGCTGCCCCTCTGTCCCGGGCTGCCCCTCTGTCCCGAGATGCTCCTCAGTTATGTGGGGATCTGGGTGAGGACTATTAGGCCATGGTCGGCGGAGAAGGTGGATGATCCCAGGACGCGAAGGGGAGGAACTAGGACATTCATGGAGTGGGGTCCACGTCCCGAGCCAGAACCGCCACCATGGACAGACGCCCACCCGGACCCTCCCTATGCTCTTGAGGTGCGTCCGGGAGTCCGCACCTTAGGGGGGGGGGGGTTCTGTCACGCCTTGGTCATAGTGTTTTGTGTTTTCGTTATATAGTTGGTCAGGCCAGGGTGTGACATGGGTTTATATGTTGTTTTTCGTATTGGGGTTTGTATAGTTGGGATCGCGGCTGTTTAGGGGTGTGTCTAGTTTTGCTTGGCTGCCTGAGGCGGTTCTCAATCAGAGTCAGGTGCTTGTCGTTGTCTCTGATTGAGAACCGTATTTAGACAGCCTCAGTTTCGCTTTGTATTTCGTGGGTGTTTGTCCTGTCTCTCTGTTATAGTCACCAGATAGGCTGTAATTAGTTTCACGTTCCGTTTGTTGTTTTGTATTCTCACAGTTATTTCATGTACGTATTCTTTCATTAAAGTCATGAGTAACCTACACGCTGCATTTCGGTCCGACTCTCTTCATTCAACAGACGAACACCGTTACAATAATAGTTCCAACAGCTGAGCCTAAAATAGTGTATAAGAGATCATACAAAAGATTTGCTTTGACTCTTATGTGGATGATGTTAAAAATATATTTGGTCTGATGTCATTAATGAGGAGCATCCAGACGCTGCACTTGATTAATTTAGGAAATTACTTCTTCCAAATATTGATAAACATGCACCTGTTAAGAAACTGACTGTTAGAGCTGTTAAGGCTCTCCATGGATTGATGAGGAATGTAAAAACTGTATGGTTGAAAGAGATGGGGCAAGGAGTGGCTAATAAATCTGTCTGCACATGTGACTGGCTGACTTACTGCAAAATGAGAAATTATGTGACTAAACTCAACAAAAAGAAGAAGAAACTGTATTATGAATCCAATATCAATGATATAAAGACTGATGGGAAAACTTTGGAGTACTTAAAATTTTATTATTGGCAGTAAGACATTCTTTCATTGAATCAGATGGCTTATTCATCACAAAACCATTTGATGTTGCCAATTATTTTAATGATTACTTCATTGGCAATGTGGGCAAACTTAGGCAGGAAATGCCATCAATGAACAGTGAGCAATTGCATTCATGAATAAAAAAACAAATAATGAAAGAAAAGTGTTGCAAGTTTGAATTCTGCAAAGTGTGGGAGAGGTGGAAAAATTGTAGTTATCGATCAATAATGACAAGCCTCCTGGCATTGACAACTTAGATGGTAGCTGACTCTATAGCCACTCCTATCTGTCATATCTTTAATATGAGCCTGAGGAAAGACTTTGTGCTCGGGCCTGGAGGGAAGCCAAAGTAATTCTGGTACCCAAGAGTGGTAAACCAGCCTTTACTGGTTCTATAAGCAGATCTATAAGCTTGCTGCCAGCTCTTCAAACTGTTGGAAAAAATAGTGTTTCCCGAAATACAATGCTATTTCTCTGTAAACAAATTAACAACAGACTTTTGGCATGCTTATAGAGAAGGGCACTCAACACGTACTGAACTGACACAAATGACTGATGATTGGTTGAAATAAACTGATAACTAGAACATTGTAGTAACTGTACTGTTAGATTTCAGTGCGGCCTTTGATATTATTGACCATAACCTGTTGTTGAAAAAATGCATGTGTTATGGCTTTTCAACCTCTGCCATACTGTGGATTCAGAGCTATCTATCTAATAGAACACAAAGGGTTTACGTTAATGGAAAATTCTCTAATGTCAAACATGTTAGTGTGGTGTACCGCAGGGCAACTCTCTAGGCCCTGTACTCTTTTTTTTTTTTTTTTTACCAATTAGCTGCCACTGGCATTTAAACAAAGCATGTGTATCCATGTATGCTGATGATTCAACCATATACCCATCAGCAACCACAGCTAATGAAGTCTGAAACCCTTAACAAAGAGTTGCAGTCTGTTTTGGAATGGGTGGCCAGTAAAAAACTGGTACTGAACATCTCTAAAACTAAGAGCATTGTATTTGGTTTAAATCACTCCCCAAATTCAGGGCGTCAGCTTAATCTGGTAATGAATGGTGTGGCTGTTGAACAAATTGAGGAGAATAAATGACTTGGCGTTACCATAGATTGTAAACTGTCAAGGCCAAAACATATAGATTCAATGGTTGTAAAGAAGAGAATAGGTCTGTCTGTAATAAAGAGACACCACACTCCAAAAAAGCAAGTTCTGCTTTTTAGTTTGTTTCATCTAATTTTGATTATTGTCCAGTCGTGTGGTCCAGTGCTGCAAGGAAAGACCTAGTTATGATACAGCTGGCCCAGAACAGAGTGGCACGTCTTGCTCTTCATTGTAATCAGAGGGCTGATATAAATACCATGCATGCCAGTCTCTCTTGGCAAAGAGTTGAGGGGAGACTGACTGCATCTCTTCTTATTTTTATGATAAACATTAATGTGTTGAAAATCACAAATTATTTGCATAGTCAACTTCCACACAGCTCTGACACACACACTTCCCACCAGACATGCCACCAGGGGTCTTTTCACAGTCCCCAAATCCAGAACAAATTCAAGCATACAGTATTATATAGAGCATTTATTGCATGGAACTCTGTTCCATCCCATATTGCTGAAATAAACAGCAAACCCTGGTTTTAAAAAACAGATAAAGCAACACCTCTCCCCTATTTGACCTAGATATTTGAGTGTATGCATTTATATATAGGCTATGTGTGCCTTTTTAAAACATGTATGTAGTTCTGTCCTTGAGCTGTTCTTGTCTATTAATGTTCTGTATTATGTCATGTTTAATGTTCTGTGTGGACCCCAGGAAGAGTAGCTGCTGATTTTGCAACAGCTAATGGGGATCCTAATAAAATACCTAAAATACCCAGCATGTTAATATTAGCTAGCCAATTAGCTAGCCACTTGTGTCAACACACAATGAGTAACGTTAGTTCATTTTCAATGTAGCTAAACACTAGCTAACTTATTAGTGTTAGCAAGCACTATTATTGCCAGCTGAATAACACAACAACTAGCTAGGTAGCTAGCTAGGGCTAGCTAGTTATTCGTTATTAACTATAAAAATCATGATGATGATAACTAGGGGTAATGTAGTGTCTATGCTAATTGTCATACATTATTTTTCTCTACCACAGGTCTCAGACTCCAGGATGAGAAAATGTGTCATGCCCTGATCTGTTTCACCTGTCCTTGTGATTGTCTCCACCCCTCCAGGTGTCGCTTATTTTCCCCAATGTATTTATCCCTGTGTTTTCTGTCTCTCTGTACCAGTTCATCTTGTATGTTTCCAAGTCAACCAGCGTTTTTCCCATTTCCTGCTTTTTGCATTCTCCTTTTTCTAGTCCTCCTGGTTTTGACCCTTGTCTGTTTCTGGACTTTGTACCTGCCTGCCTGACCAATCTGCCTGCCTTGACCACGTGCCTGTCTGCCACTCTGTACCTCCTGGACTCTGATCTGGTTTTGACCTTTTTGACTGTCTATGACCATTCTCTTGCCTACCCCTTTGGATTAATAAACATTGTAAGACTCCAACCATCTGCCTCCCGTGTCTGCATTTGAGTCTCAACTTGTGCCTTGATAAAATGCTTACAAGAAAAAAACAGATGAAGACAGAGTCAGAGACAGAGTTGTCGATTTCCATTGTTACCTGTCATGTTAAAAATGGAAGAAAAACACAATCCCATTTTTATAAATTAGCTATGTAGGCTACAAAGGGGAGATTCTCACAAACACAATGGTGTTCTCCGTTTTGCTATATGACCCCCAGAAAGATAACAAGACTCATCTGAAGGTAAACAGACCAGTTTTAAAAAATGAATGGAATTATGGAGCTAGTTTTGTGGCTACCCAAACATAGGGGTTCACTTTAAATAGTTAAATCCGGTGTAATAAGTAGCGACAACCTTGTACTCATGCAGATACAGTATGTACTCTGTGGTGTATTACTGTGTTGATTTTCTCACTTGGATGGCGCTTTCAGAAGATGACGATTAGATTGTCAGAATGGGTAACCTACTTTGGACGTACACAATAATTACAATTAAGTACACCTCAAGATAGACTTTATTTTAAGTATCTAAATCCTTTGTAACACCTAGTGATTCAATTCTACTTATGCAGATATTACATGTACTTTGGTGTACTTTGTGTGTGTGTCCTCTCACTTGGATGGCAGGGAGGTTCAGGTTGTCATAATGAGTAACGTTACACAATATGTTTTTATTATAATCTGGGACGACAGCTGTATAGTCAGTGAGGTTGACCTACAGTATATCTGATCTGTTTTTGTAAACTCAACCAAGTTAATCCAGATAGTATACTTTTGGGAGGCAAGTGCTCGCAACAACATTGAGTGAAGATTTGGAAGTGCGCATTCACGGGTAGGTAATTAAAGCCTATTGAGGCTACAACCTTTGTAATCTCTGACACCCAGCACATCTGTCCACAAGAGATTACAACCAAGCGACAGTTATTACTGAATTGGATGCAGCTGAGAAGAAAATAATCCCTACATTTGTGAATTCAGTGAAAACTTGTCCATTTGTAACAAGCATGGTAAACAAGCATCTGTTGTTACACTTCTGTCAATACAGACTGTAATTACCACCAAGTTACATGTTATTAGCATAACATTGAGTTACTACAATTAACTACAATACCTGTTAGTGTAATTACACATGTAATTACACTGTAATATGACCCCTTAAAATGAAGTGTTACCAGAAATCAGTAAACAAAACAAAAAACATTTGTGGTTAGTATTGTAGCAACTGAGAGGGAAAAACTGAAATGTCAACTCTGCAGTTTCAGGGCAAGGGCACTACTTTCTGTGCCATTAGGTTCAGACTGCTTGGCAGGTGCTGTAGTATTCTTACATACAGGGAGGCTCCATCTCTGTAAGTACTACAGATAGTAGATGTTTTAGTAGCTGTAGTAGTGATAGTATTAGTAGCGGAGATGTAACCTACAGTGAGAATAGTACCGCTGTCAATGTCCTCACCAGATAGAGCTGAGACAGCAGTAGTAATGGGGCTACAACAATGAAGAAAGTCATGAGCATGACGGTTTTGAGCCAGTCTGTCCATACCCTGGGGTCAAAGGTCAACTAGGACAAGGTGATTGTCTGTACTCCCTGGGAGGAGCATGGTAGATATACATAACAAGACCATTGGGATCTCTTACTATCATCTTCTACATTTTTGTAGCAGTATATTTTATTATATTTATTTATTTAACCTTTTTTTTAACTAGGTTGAACTAGTTTAACTATTTAACTAGTCAGTTAAGAACAAATTCTTATTTACAATGATGGCCTACTTGTAAAGTATAAACTGATGATGGCCTACTTGTAAAGCATAAACATTTATGAACAAATGGCTTTTGAAAGGAGAGGTAGGGAATTTAGAATGGTATTTTCAAGAAAATGCTAAATTATGAAAATGTGTAGATTATAAATAATGATGCATGCTACTATACTTGACCTTAAAGCTTTAAATAAAGGTGTCATCCAATGAGAGTTGTTGGTGGGTAAAGTGATTCTACACCTGCATTGCTTGCTGTTTGGGGTTTTAGGCTGGGTTTCTGCACAGCACTTTGAGATATCAACTGATGTAAGAAGGGCTTTATAAATACATTTGATTTGAATTGATTAAAAGTAAGTCACTTCTGCACATTCATTTTGTCTACTTCTGATTGGTGTTAACCATAGACCACACGCCTACTGTTTCCTCTACTGTTTCATTCCTTGCACTACCAGCAAGAGCTCTACATTGCCAAACTTCTCCACCTCTGTAAGTATGCTTGGTTATATCGCAAACATTTTTGCACCCCTAATGATCACATTTAATATGTTATTGGTTATGAACAATATTCTTCAGGACACAGTAACACTATTTGATGTGATGTATTCTTTTCAATTGATGTTTTCTCAGTATGTTTAGGTATCTGATTGAAAGACAAACAGTACCAGTCAAAAGTTTGGACACACCTACTCATTCCAGGGCTTTTCTTTATTTTTACTATTTTCTACATTGTAGAATAAAAGTGAAGACATCAAAACTATGAAATAACACATATGAGATCATGTAGTAACCAAAAAAGTGTTAAACAAAATATATTTCATATTTGAGATTCCTGAAAGTAGCCACCCTTTGCCTTGATGACAGCTTTGCCCACTCTTGGCATTCTCTCAACCAGCTTCATGAGGTAGTCAATTGGAATGCATTTCAATTAACAGGCGTGCCTTGTCGAAATTTCATTTGTGGAATTTCTTTCCTTATTAATGTTTTTAAACCAATCAGTTGTGACAATGTGTCCAAACTCTTGTCTGGTACTGTACTCTGGTTTACTAGGCCTCCTACTGGGTCACTAATCATACTGCACTGAATTTCAGAACTTTGCCTTGTTAATTTGATCTTAAATCATTTTGATATAAAAAGTATACTGTAGATTTGAACAAGACTTCTGTGACCCTATTACTGTACAAGACAATACATTTTGTTGCCCAAGGCCTAATTGCAATTGTTTAGGTTCTGAGTAAAAAAAAATATATAAACATATAAATATATAAATATATATATATATATATATATATATACAAAAAAAATATATATATACATACAGTGGGGCAAAAAAGTATTTAGTCAGCCACCAATTGTGCAAGTTCTCCGACTTAAAAAGATGAGAGAGGCCTGTAATTTTCATCATAGGTACACTTCAACTATGACAGACAAAATGGAGAAATCACATTGTACCCAACTCTCCGAGTTGGGCATCTCCGGCGCGGCCCACGCTTGGATTGCGTCCTACCTGACAGGTCGCTCCTACCAGGTGGCGTGGCGAGAATCTGTCTCCTCACCACGCGCTCTCACCACTGGCGTCCCCCAGGGCTCTGTTCTAGGCCCTCTCCTATTCTCGCTATACACCAAGTCACTTGGCTCTGTCATAACCTCACATGGTCTCTCCTATCATTGCTATGCAGACGACACACAATTAATCTTCTCCTTTCCCCCTTCTGATGACCAGGTGGCGAATCGCATCTCTGCATGTCTGGCAGACATATCAGTGTGGATGACGGATCACCACCTCAAGCTGAACCTCGGCAAGACGGAGCTGCTCTTCCTCCCGGGAAGGACTGCCCATTCCATGATCTCCCCATCACGGTTGACAACTCCATTGTGTCCTCCTCCCAGAGCGCTAAGAACCTTGGCGTGATCCTGGACAACACCCTGTCGTTCTCAACTAACATCAAGGCGGTGGCCCGTTCTTGTAGGTTCATGCTCTACAACATCCGCAGAGTACGACCCTGCCTCACACAGGAAGCAGCGCAGGTCCTAATCCAGGCACTTGTCATCTCCCGTCTGGATTACTGCAACTCGCTGTTGGCTGGGCTCCCTGCCTGTGCCATTAAACCCCTACAACTCATCCAGAACGCCGCAGCCCGTCTGGTGTTCAACCTTCCCAAGTTCTCTCACGTCACCCCGCTCCTCCGCTCTCTCCACTGGCTTCCAGTTGAAGCTCGCATCCGCTACAAGACCATGGTGCTTGCCTACGGAGCTGTGAGGGGAACGGCACCTCAGTACCTCCAGGCTCTGATCAGGCCCTACACCCAAACAAGGGCACTGCGTTCATCCACCTCTGGCCTGCTCGCCTCCCTACCACTGAGGAAGTACAGTTCCCGCGCAGCCCAGTCAAAACTGTTCGCTGCTCTGGCCCCCCAATGGTGGAACAAACTCCCTCACGACGCCAGGACAGCGGAGTCAATCACCACCTTCCGGAGACACCTGAAACCCCACCTCTTTCAGGAATACCTAGGATAGGATAAAGTAATCCTTCTCACCCCCCTTAAAAGATTTAGATGCACTATTGTAAAGTGGCAGTTCCACTGGATGTCTTAAGGTGAACGCACCAATTTGTAAGTCGCTCTGGATAAGAGCGTCTGCTAAATGACTTAAATGTAAATATACGACTCCCTCTCAGGCATTATTGCTTAACTAGAGCACTGAGTACCAGGCTATTAGCGAGGGCCGTTAGCAAGTTGGTAGACTACCCATCAGTAGCATTCATTTGCGCAGTTTTGGATGAGATTACCATGACCAACGGTCACAGGGAATTTGACTGACTCGTGACTGCCGGTGTGGTGGTAATACAGTCACCTCAACAGCCCTGGTTGACTTTTGTGCATATTTATGCTGCATTTTTAAAATTGTGTGTGTGTGCGTGTGTTTCAGGAGGACTGGGTCAGTTCATTGTGACTTACAACAAAGCCAGTATCTTTGCCTTGAAGGGGTCATCAGTGGACCTCCCCTGCTCTTACACATACCCCAGTGGGTATACAGTCACAACAACACAATGGCATAATTGGAAGTATAGGCAGTATAATAATGAATTAAAGCACCGATCAGAGTATTCAGGTCGTGTTGAGTACCATGGGAATAAGATCAATGACTGCACACTGAGAATCAGAAACCTGAGAGAGAGTGACTCAGGAGAGTATCACTTCAGATATGAAACCATCAACCACTACACATGGAGCTATATTTGGAGACCTGCCTCAGGTGGAGTCAGTCTGTCTGTGACAGACCTGAAGGTGTGGTTGACATCTACCATGGTGACAGAGGGATCACCGGTGACACTGACCTGCAGAACCATCTCCCCTCTGAGTGACAACCTCGCCTACGTCTGGTACAAGAACAAACAATATCTACAGTACAACTCTTCCCCTTGGTACATATACTCAGTCAGCAGTGAGGATGCAGGCAGCTACTCCTGTGCTGTTAAAGGTCATGAGGATCTCCACTCTCCTGAAGTGACTCTAACTGTCATATACAAACCAAAGAGCATCTCAGTGTCAGTGAGTCCCTCTGGTGAAATAGTGGAGGGCAGTTCAGTGACTCTGACCTGCAGCAGTGATGCCAACCCACCAGTTCAGAAATACACCTGGTACAAGAGGAACATTGCGACACCTAAAGCACCAGGACAGATATATAACATCTCCTACATCAGGTTGGAGCACAGTGGAGAGTACTACTGTGAGGCAGGCAACAAGTATGGACTTATCAACTCTTCCTCCGTGTTTGTAAATGTTCAGTATAGACCAAAGAACACCTCAGTGTCAGTCAGTCCCTCTGGTGAAATAGTGGAGCGCAGTTCAGTGAATTTGACCTGCAACAGTGAAGCCAACCCAGCAGTGCAGAAATACACCTGGTTTAAAAAGACCAAAAGCATTCGGTCAGATCTATAGCATCACCAACATCAACTCTGAGGACAGTGGAGAATATTACTGTGAGGCACAGAATGAGAAAGGAGCTAGTAACTCTACAGTTAGATTGATCATTGTATCAGGAAAACAAACATCTAGTATTAACATAGCTGTAGGAATCACAGTTGTTGCTCTGGTTCTCATTCTCCTATTTAGCTTTCTGTGGTTCAGAAAGAGGGCTCCCAAATCAACTGACACACGGGACACAGCAGAGGATGGACAGGGAGGCTCTAGTCACCTGTATGACACCATCTCAGGCATGGCCATGACCCCTCCTGCAGTACAGACAGTGGACACAGACGAGGAGGATAACATCCACTATGACAGTGTCCACTTCTCTCCCTTCAGAAACCAGGAAGTGCCTATGTACTCCACTGTCCAGCTGCCTAACAAGGAAATCCAATACACTGTGGTAAAATTCAAGCACCTAGTTGTTGCCCCCCAACCTGCAGCACATGGAGCTGAGGATACATCTGCAATCTACAGCACAGTCAACAAACCCAGAACCTGGGCACAAGAAGGTACATTCTTATGCTCTCATACAGTGTTTCCCAGGCCTCTTACTGGGTCGCTATAATCCTAGTGAGCTGAATTTAAAAACATTGTCTTGTTGATTTGTTGATTCACACAATATTTTGATGTATAAAGTATAGATTTAAAGGAACCTGCAGTAACCATATTAGTGTCCAAGACAATACAGCAACAATTTATAGTATTGTGAAGTGTAAGATGTGGCATAATAGTTTTGTTTATGAACATTGTTAAAGCTGCAATATGTAACATTTTGGGCAACCTAACCAAATTCACAAAGAAATGTGAGTTATAGATTTGTCATTGTCAGTGAAAGCAAGTGTAAGAAGCGATAGATATGTTCTATGTGAACCATTTTTATGCTTCCTGTTCTTAAAGGGATTCTTTTTTTAAACTACAAAACAGAAATGCACCATTTTCACATATGTTGATTTTGGGGTGGTGCTGGAGATGTTGAAAATGGAATATAAATTTCCCTTTAAGTTGAGCTTTTGCATCTAATTTTACCTTCAGTTTTGTACACCAGCTTCAAACAGCTGAAAATACAATAGTTTTGGTTATTGAAAATATATTTCTCAGTAGTTTAGATGATGCAATGATTCTCTGCTTGATTTGTCACATATACAGAAATTAGTCAAATTATTCAAATTTTTGCAACCGGGAAATGGCGGAGCGATTTATGAACAATGTTGGACATTTTGCTGATTTGACAGAAACTAAATTGAGTTCCTCCAAGGACTCTCTCTCTCTCTCTAAGACAAAGGGTAATATCCTATGTATGATACCATTTGACCTCACAGAACTAGAGAACCCCTGCTCCCCTCTCTCTAAGAAGAACTGGTAACTGATAAGTTAGCGAAAGTAAGTAACTTGAGAGAAAGAAAGTACCTTTAGGGAAAAAGAACCTGCTGTATTTTAGTACAGTCGGAGGTTTACATACACTTAGGTTGGAGTCATTAAAACTCGTTTTTCAACCACTCCACAAATTTCTTGTTAACAAACTATAGTTTTGACAAGTCGGTTAGGACATCTACTTTGTGCATGACACAAGTAATTTTTCCAATAATTGTTTACAAATTGTTTACAAGAAATGATTTGAAATGTACAAGAAATGGTTTACAAACAGATTATTTCACAATTCCAGTGGGTCAGAAGTTTACATACACTAAGTTGACTGTGCCTTTAAACAGCTTGGAAAATTCCAGAAAATTATGTCATGACTTTAGAAGCTTCTGATAGGCTAATTAACATAATTTGAGTCAATTGGAGGTGTACCTGTATATGTATTTCAAGGCCTACCTTCAAACTCAGTGCCTCTTTGCTTGACATCATGGGAAAATCAAAAGAAATCAGCCAAGACCTCAGAAAAAAAATTGTTGACCTCCACAAGTCTGGATAGTCCTTGGGAGCAATTTCCAAATGCCTGAAGGTACCACGTTCATCTGTACAAACAATTGTATGCAAGTATAAACACCATGGGACCACGCAGCTGTCATACTGCTCAGGAAGGAGACGCGTTCTGTCTCCTAGAGATGAAAAGTGCAAATAAATCCCAGAACAACAGCAAAGGACCTTGTGAAGATGCTGGAGGAAACAGGTACGAAAGTACAGGTACATCCACCTCCGGTGGCATGTCTTGTGGGGTATGCATGGGTGTCCGAGCTGTGTGCTAGTAGTTTAGAGGCCTAGACAGCTGCTCTGAGGAATTCCTGATTCTACCTGGATTATGTTGGAGAGGCTTCCATTAAAGAACACCCTCTGTGTTCTGTTAGACAGGTAACTCTTTATAGCAGGGGATGTAAAGCCATAACAAGTTTTTCCAGCAGCAGACTATGATCGATTATGTCAAAAGCCGCACTGAAGTCTAACAAAACAACCCCACAGTCTTTTTATCATCAATTTCTCTCAAACAATCATCAGTCATTTGTGTACGTGCTTGTTGACTGTCCTTCCCTACAAGGGTGCTGAATGTTTTGTTTACTGTAAAATAGCATTGTATCTGGTCAAACACTTTTTTTTTTACTAAGGGTTGGTAATAGGCTGATTGGTCGGCTGTAAAGGAAGCTTTACTTGAATTAATGTTGCTTCCCTCCATGCTTGAGGGCACACGCTTTCTAGTAGGCTTAAATTGAAGATATGGCAAATAGGAGTAGCAATATTGTCCCGCTATTCTCCTCAGTCATTTTCCATACAAGTTGTCAGACCCCAGTGGCTTGTCATTGTTGATGCAACAATACTTTTTTCACCTCTTCCACACTCACTTAATGGAATTCAAAATGACAATGCTTGTTTTTCATAATTTGGTCGAATATACTTGGATGTGTAGTGGCAGCGTTTGTTGCTGGCATGTCATCCCCAAGTTTGCTTATCTTGCCAATGAAATAATCATTAAAGTAGTTTGCAATATCAGTTTGTTTTGTGATGAATGAGCCATCTGATTAAATCAGGGGTGTCAAAGTCAAATGGACGGAGGGCCAAATAAAAAAATCAGCTACAAGACGAGGGCCGGACTGTTCGAATGTTCATTGAAAAATTTTTAAATGACGCATATAGTCTAGTGAACCTAATTGAACCTACTGAAAACCTAACAAATATATTACAATATGATCAGATAAATAAAGCAATATTTTCTTATGGCTCTGTCAGTAATCTTTAATTTTCAACAGACACAAAAGACAAATTTCCTTTATATAAATATCCCCATAACATGAACATTAAATGAAAGAAACCGGTATTCAAGGCACCATCAGTAGACTATATTTTCTATTTTAGCAAAAGTGGGCTAAATTTACTTCAAAGAAAAAACAATAATAGCAATTTTCTATCATCCACTCAACTGAAATATTTTAAAATATAATTGGATTGAAATACAAAAAATAAAGTGCAAAAATCTATTAATCAAAAACAACACTTTGTTTAAGGAGAAGTAACATGCAGTGAAAACAAATATTAAATTTTAACTTTTAAACTTGAACTGAGTAAAAACTCTAAATATGTGATTGCACAGTAATGTTCACTTGTTTGAGGTTGAGGGTGATACTTGGTGGTGTCCCATCTTTTCCACAAGTTCATCAATGTTCGGGTAAGGCTCTGAGCTGAAGAAATCCTCAGAATTGAGTGGAGGTGTTCAGCAGTAAGTCGACTTCTGTGTGATGTTTTGTTCAGGTTCATCAAAGAAAACAGTTGTTCACACAGGTATGTGCTCAAACATAGACAACGTTTGAGCAGCCTGGATGCGCAGCTGGGGCATTGTGCCGGGAGGAAACGGGCGAACTCCGCAGCACCCACTGCCGCATATTTTGCCCTCAGTGCATCATTGCATTGGAGGTCAATCAACTCCATTTGGAGGTTTGGTGGTGAGCTTTCCACGTCAACAGCAAATGGGTTACCGAGCAGTTCCAACCTGCTTTTTTGTGCTTCAAAGTCAGCAAATCGGCGTCGAAAGTCAGCGGCAAGCATACCTATTTTATCAGCCAACTGTGTGCTCGGGAACGCACTGGTAGAGAGCTTCTCTTTCATGGTCTGGCAGCTGGGAAAGTGGCTCAAATTTTCTTTCCGCATCTCGTCTCCCACAGAGTCAGTTTGGTTTTAAATGCCTTCACTGTACTGTACATATCAGAGATGACACGATCCCGACCCTGCAGCTGCAAGTTTATTGCATTCAGATGACTCGTAATGTCACACAGAAAAGCCATTTCACACAGAAACATTTCGTCTCGGAGTTGTGTTGTGTCTTTCCCTTTGCTGTCCAAGAACAGACAAATCTCCTCCATGAAGCTCGAAACATCTTTGAAGCACCTTTCCCTGGCTTAGCCATCGCACCTCCTGTGTGATAAGGCAAATCACCATGCTCCGTTTCTAACTCCGTCAGAAATGCCTTGAACTGGCGGTGATTCAAACCTTTGGCTCTGATAAAGTTAACTGTGCGCGTGATGATGCTCATTACATGCTCCATTTTCAAGGCTTTACCGCACAACGCTTCCTGGTGTATGATACAATGATAAGCTGTCAGCTCACCTGTCGCGTTTTCCTCTTGCATCTTTTCCCGTATCTTCGCCACCAGTCCGCTCCTGTGTCCACATCGCAGGTGCTCCGTCGGTTGTCAAACCCACGAGTTTTTCCCAAGGCAGCTCCATCTCATTTACACATCTTGACACCTCTTCATACAAATCATGCCCCGTAGTTGTGCCATGCATAGGACGTAAAGCCAAAAACTCCTCTGTCACGCTTAGGTTGGAGTCCACTCCGCGGATGAAAATTGACAACTGGGCAATGTCAGAAATGTCGGTGCTCTCATCCACAGCCAAGGAATATGCAATAAAATCTTTTCCCTTTTTCACAAGCTGCTCTTTTAGATTGATGGACAACTGGTCTACTCTTCGGCAATGGTGTTTCTGCTCAGACTCACATTTAAAAGAGTTGCCTTTTTTCTGGGCAAACTTCGTCACAAACTTTAATCATGCAGTTTTGATGAAATCCCCCTCCGTAAATGGCCGGGCTGATTTAGCGATCTCTTCTGCCAAAATAAAACTGGCCTTGACAGCAGCCTGGCCTTGTGATTTGGCTTTTGAACAGAGCCTGTCGAGATTTGAGGCCTCGTTTTAATTCCTCTGCCTTTTGTAGCCTTTGTTCCATGTCCATATTCTTGTTTTTGTCCGCGTGTTTCGTTTCATAATGTCGTCTCAGATTATACTCTTTCAGTACCGCCACACTTTCTCCACACAGAAGACACACAGGTTTTCCAGCTAGACTTCGTGAACATATACTCCGACTCCCACCTTGTTTGAAACCCCGGTTCTCAGTATCCACCTTCCGTTTTGCCATTTTTGATGGGTATCTGAAAGTTAATTTTACTGTGATGCTGACGACTGCTGTGCCAATAAATATTGAAATGAAGCAGCCTACTGCTCGGTGCGTCACCTTTGCATTGTGGGAAATGTAGTATTGGTGCGTGTAAAAGATCTGCGGGCTGCCGGCTTGCTGCGGGCCGGTTCTAATAATAAATCAAGATCATCCCAGGGGCCGTAAAAAACCTTCTTGCGGGCCGGATGTGGCCCGCGGGCCTTGACTCTGACATATGTGGATTAAATGAATGATGGAGCAGAGTTTGCCTTTTTGCCCAAAAATGTAATTTAAGGTGCTCTAAAGCTTTTTACTATCATTCTTAATATAATTTATATTTGTTTCATAGTATAGTTTCTTATTTTTATTCAGTTTAGTAACATGATTTTTTCAATTTGCAGTACATTTGCCAATCGGTTGTGCTGACATACTTATTTGCCATACCTTTTTGTCTCATCCCCCTCAACCATAACATTTTTCAATGCCTCATCAATCCAAGATGATTTAACTGTTTTCAGTCATTTTCTTAATGGGTGCATGCTTATCAGTAACTGGAATAAGCAATTTCATGTGTCAAGTGCAGCGTCTGGTTGCTCATCATTACACACCACAGACCAGAAACTATTCTTTACATCATCAACATAAGAATCACTACAAAACTTATTGCATGACCTCTCATACACTATAATAGGCCCAACCTTTGGAAATGCGGTTTTCCTAGATATATTGTGATCAATACATCCTTTGGATTTGGAAACTGCTTTAAAGCAAATATCTGCAGCATTAGTAAAGATGTGATCAATACATGTTGATGATTTCATTACTGTGCTGTTTGCAACTACCTTGGTAGGTTGACTGATGACCTGAACCAGGTTGCAGGCACTGGTTACTTTTTCTTGAGCGGGCAGCTTGATGAAAGCCAGTCAATACTGAAATCCCCCATAGAATATATCTCTCTGTTGATTCACATACATTATCAAGCATTTCACACATATTAGCACCTGGTGGTCAATAGCAGCTTCCCACAAGAATTGGCTTTAGGTGAAGCAGGTGAACCTGTAGCCATAATACTTCAACGGTATTTAACAAGAGATTCTCTCTAAGCTTTACAGGACTGTGGTTCTTGATATAAACCATCTAATGAGTCTGGTCCAATTAACCCTTTGCTAAACCACGCCCCTTTAGTTAGTGTTGCTAACTCAAACAAGCTTTGCCTTCCCACGAACATGGAGAAGAGCATAGTAAAAACACTAAGGGAACTCTCAAAAGTTTTGGAGACAACCATCACTTTCAGTACCAGTCAAAAGTTTGGACACCTGCTCATTCAAGGGGTTTTCTTTATTTGTAATATTTTCTACATTGTAGAATAATGGTGAAGACATCAAAACTATGAAATAACACATGGAATCATGTAGTAACCAAAAAAGTGTTAAACAAATCAAAATATATTTGAGATTCTAGTAGCCACCCTTTGCCTTTCGTGACAGCTTTGCACACTGGTACTGTATATCAGATAGGAGCAGACAAAAGGGCCTTCAATATGCCTTTGAAGGCTATATTCAAAAAATAAAAATAACGGAGAAGTGTAACACAACAAGCAGGAGGTCTAGGATAGAGGCAAAAGCCTTCCTGCCCCCGTGTAAGAGAGATAAACCCCACCAGCTGACTATCAAGGCAGAGGCAGATGGAAAAAAAGGAGCAACATTGTGTCTGCACTGCAGGGTATGTCTCACAATTTGTTTTCTTTAAATCAAACGCATACTATATTGTATACAATATCAGCTGTAGCTAGCTGTATGCTAACGTAAACAACCAACACCCTCACTCCAACACAGTTCTATGCTAACTCCACAGGTTACTGCTCTCATGTTGTCAGGCTGATCCACACCCTGGATCTTTGGAAAGCCCAAGATAAAATGTCCACTACAAGTCTGCCACAACAGTGGCATAAGTCGAGGCAAGAAGATTGATGCCAAGCCTATTACAGCTGTCGTGCTGGCAAAGGCAAAGTGAGTTGGAAGAGTAGACCAGTCTACTGCAATTACAACTTTGACAGGTGAACTACACAACAGCCAGGTCACCCGTGATACAAATCAGTATTCAACGTCCATCCACGGCTGAGGACGTTGGGAGATGATGTGGAAACCGGCCCCTAGAGGCAAGAGTGAGCGATGTTACCTTCAAGTAGGTTTAGGGTTTGCTGGAGCAATAGGATGGTTGGTGGATGGTTACATGTTCAAATCCAGCAATAGAAACATTTTTGATTTTTTTAAGTCTATCCCAAACACAACCTTATGTTAACCATTTTGAGTTAATGCCTAATCTTAAGATTTCAGAGTTAATGCTTCAACTTAACCCTAACTTTAAAAATGCACTGTTAATGCCTAAACCTAACCATAAACACTTAAATATTTGACATATGGAACAACTTTGAAATTTGAAGTTGGAGAAAAATGGATGAATGTCTAATTCTGACGTGAAACTGTGAGTGTTGAAATGAAAATGCCTTGTTTTCATCGATCTAATGCATGTAATAACCAATCCAACCTCAAGAGGGTATTATATCACAGAGGAAAGTCCATTATATCTTTCACTGAAATAGTGCCCTCCCTTTTGTGCAGAAGGTCACTGCTTCAATGTCAGATTGAGACAAGGACCTACTATGTTAGGAAGAATACAGTTGAAGTCAGAAGTTTACATTCACCTTAGCCAAATACATTTTAACTCAGTTTTTCACAATTCCTGACATTTAATCCTAGTAAAAATTCCTTGTCTTAGGTCAGTTAGGATCACCACTTTATTTTAAGAATGTGAAAAGTCAGAATAATAGTAGAGTGATTTATTTCAGCTTTTATTTCTTTCATCACATTCCCAGTGGGTCAGAAGTTTACATACACTCAATTAGTATTTGGTAGCATTGCCTTTAAATTGTTTAACTTGGATCAAACGTTTCGGGTAGCCTTCCACAATCTTCCCACAATAAGTTTGGGGGAATTTTGGCCCATTCCGCCTGACAGAGCTGGTGTAACTGAGTCAGGTTTGTAGGCCTCCTTGCTCGCACACGCTTTTTCAGTTCTGCCCACAAATTTTCTATATGATTAAGGTCAGGGCTTTGTGATGGCCACTCCAATACCTTGACTTTGTTGTCCTTAAGCCATTTTGCCACAGCTTTGGAAGTATGCTTGGTGTCATTGTCCATTTGGAAGACCCATTTGCAACCAAGCTTTAACTTCCTGACTGATGTCTTGAGATGTTGCTTCAATATACCCACATAATTTTCCTCCCTCTTGATGCCATCTGTTTTGTGAAGTGCACCAGTCGCAACTGCAGCAAAGCACCCCCACAACATGATTCTGCCACTGCTTCACGGTTGGGATGGTGTTTTTCGGCTTGCAAGCCCCCCCCTTTTTCCTCCAAACATAACGATGGCCATTATGGCCAAACAGTTTTATTTTTATTTCATCAGACCAGAGGGCATTTCTCCAAAAAGTACAACCTTTGTCCCCATGTGCAGTTGCAAACCGTAGTCTGGCTTTATTATGGCGATTTTGGAGCAGTGGCTTCTTCCTTGTTGAGAGGCCTTTCAGGTTGTGTCGATAGAGGACTCGGTTTACTGTGGATATAGATACTTTCCTCCAGCATCTTCACAGGGTCCGTTGCTGTTGTTCTGGGATTGATTTGCACTTTTCTCACCGAAGTACGTTCATCTCTAGGAGACAGAACGTGTCTCCTTCCTAAGCGGTATAACGGCTGCGTGGTCCCATGGTGTTTATACTTGCGTACTATTGTTTGTACATATGAACGTGGTACCTTCAGGCATTTGGAAATTGCTCCCAAGGATGAACCAGATTTGTGGAGGTCAAAAAAAGTTTTTCTGAGGTCTTGGCTGATTTCTTTTGATTTTTCCCATGATGTCAAGCAAAGAGGCACTGATTTTGAAGGTAGGCCTTGAAATACATCCACAGGTACACCTCCAATTGACGCAAATGATGTCAATTAGCCTATCAGAAGCTTCTAAAGCCATGACATAATTTTCAGGAATTTTCCAAGCTGTTTGAAGGCACAGTCAACTTAGTGTATGTTAACTTCTCACCCACTGAATTGTGATGCAGTGCATTTTAAGTGAAATAATCTGTCTGTAAAAAAATTACTTGTGTCATGCACAAAGTTGATGTCCTAATCGACTTGTCAAAACTACAGTTTGTTCACAAGAAATTTGTGGAGTGTTGAAAAACTAGTTTTAATGACTGCAACCTAAGTGTATGTAAACTTCCGACTTCAACTGTACCTATACAGATATCTATCTGTCTGTGTGCATAGGTGTGAGAGGACCAGTGGAGATTTTAACATGTAAATCTTGGTGGGGCAAACTCAACCAATTTATTTTTTGATGCATGCCAGCAAAAGCCACTACACATCAATGTATTTTTTTATTAGGCCTATGTGGTCTAAAAAGGAAGGATATTACAATCATGAGGATCCACTTTTATAGCGCATTGCACAAACAAAACAACCCTCGCAATATTAACTGGAATTACATGGTTATCACTGAACTTTTTGTTTAAAAAATATTTGAATGGGAAGATTCAGTCACTGGAAAATATTGTTACAGACCCAATAACATTATATAGTATCCCCTCATCGTGAAGAAAAGCACATTAGCTAATTATAGTGGACAAAGTAGGCAAAACAATGAAATCATTCCAACATTGCCTAAAATTATGAATAAGATACTAATGATAAGCAATATAACAATTGAGATGTAAAAACTATGGCATAAGGGAATGATGAATGGATAAGAGGCAAACCGTAATTTTGATTAAGACATTAACGAGCAAGTAGTCGATATAACTATTTGTTCAGCACTTTTGAAATGTACAGTGACAGAATTCAGAACATGGGCTTTTCTTGCAGTATTCTCCCTGTACACCAAGTCAGAACCATAAGATAAATAACGGGAGCATATAAGCAGTCACAGAAAGCTCTTACAATATTTGATGACATCTCTCTAAAACAGGCAATAGGCTACATGTGCACCACTGAGTCAGAACAGTAAGCTAAGTTCTGAGGGGGAGAGGGACCAAATTCTTAAGATGAAACACGTGGGCTATTAACGGCTTACTACACAACACACACTTAGTATTACTTTCTTAGCCGCTGTATACATATCTCCCTGGTTGGCATATTACATAATTTATTCCGCAGTATACAAGACATATTTTGTCATCAAAGTCTGACATTCTCTGGATTTATGGCATTTTCAAGACCACTGGGAACTTGATTGGAAAAAAACAAGGTTGAATCATGACGTCAGTGATATTCAGGTCTGAGCTCTAGAAAGAGGCCTGAGTTCCAGAGTTGGAATTCCGAGTGTGATGACCGTTCAAAACCCTCCACCGAAGAGCAGGCAGGGGAAGCAAAATAGTGATTGCTTTGTGATGCTATTGGTTCCTTCCAAACCACTCATTGTCGACGACTTCTATAATGTTTATGTCCAATGGTCGATGAGCACCGAAAATGTTTATCTATAATTTCCCTTCATATGACAAGGATTGAAAAGGATTTGCCAGTAGATTATTCTATGTGATTCATGATGACTGCTTGTATGAGGTTGACATGAACAGTCCAATCAAATGGTAGATATAATATGATTTGACATCATTTTATCTGTGGCCAATGACCTTGAGCCTTCTTGGAAGGGCAATTATAATGTAAATCTATGGCAGCCCCCAAGGGGGATTTGAATTGCCTTACTATAGTGTCCCCATGAGCAACAGAACACTGAGCCAATTATGGAGCAACTAGAGAAGATTACCAACGCATTTGCTCTGTATTCTCAGTGGCTGCCCCGCCACCACAGGAAGCACTGAGCTAGGCTGAAACACCTGCATTTTGGAGCTGCCCTACTCAAGAAAGAGACCATGTTAGTGTGAGGCTTTATTAACTCAAGAATTATTTTTTTTTACAGTGTCTGCAAACTGATATGTGACACATTTACATTTACATTTAAGTCATTTAGCAGACGCTCTTACACAAATGAATGCCAAAATAACATGAAAAACATTTTTATTGTGTTACATTTTTTGCTAAACAGTTGGAGCTCCAAACAGGTGGGGCTCTGTCGCCACTGGAGAGGACTAGCCAGCCCACTTCTTAAGAATCACACACTCCCCAACAACTCAGTTTGTGAGAGGTAGAGGGGTTTAGGAAATGTTTGAATTATTATCGCTAACCATTTGTAGTAGTATTGTAGCAATTGCTACATACAGGGAAGCTCCATCTCTGTCACTACTACAGATAGTAGATGTTTTAGTAGCTGTAGTAGTGATAGTATTAGTAGTGGAGATGTAACCTACAGTGGTAATAGTACTGCGATCAATGTCCTCCCCAGATAGAGCTGAGACAGCAGTAAAAAGTAGGTTACAACAATGAAGAAAGTCATGAGCATGACTGTTTTGTGGCACCGTCCATCCATACTCTTGGGTCAAAGGTCAACCAGGAAGAGGTGGTTGTATGTACCTCCTAGAGGAGCAGATTAGCGATACAAGCAATAAGGACCTCTGTGACCTATTGTGATCTTTTAAGATTTGGCAGGGTTTTTGAAAGGAGAGGGAAAAAATTGTATTTTCAAGAAAATGCTCATTTAAGAAAATGTGTAGAAAATATTATATAAATGATACATAATACTAAAAAGGAAGCGCCGTAGTTTAATCTATTTTTAATTGGTGTTAACCACAGACAACATGCTTACTGTTTCCCCTGCTGCTTCATTGCACTACCAGTAAGTACATTGAGTACCTCTCCACCTCTATGAGTATGTGCATCAGAATTCTTGATTGGAAAGAGCCTGCTGTGACCATATCACCGTACAAGACAATACAGCAACAATTCTACTCCACACTGAAGTGAAAAAGGTGACATGGTTTGAGAGGTGACACATAACACAGGTGTTTAGCTTGGTGACATTTGTGTAAAGCCTTTGTAAAATGCATCTCAGTAAGACTGTAAAATCAACCTCAGTTCTTGTGAGTTTGTGATGGGTAGGGGGTTTGAGGAAATGTTTGAAGGAAAATGGTTTTTCTACTCCATGTAATATGCAATGGTGTGTGTTCATGGGTGCCAAGGGAAGCCAGGCTTCCTCCAAAAATGTACCAAGAAAAAAATAAAATAGCATACATTATTTTATATTTTTCATCTCTCTGCGTTTGATCATTTTCCTTCAATTCACAAGAGGCTGAATGTATCTCACCGGAGAAAGCATCCAAGCGAGCGAAACAACGCCCCTTTGTCTCTGTATGTGTAGCCCATCTATCTGATGCTGTCTGGTCAAAAAGAGTATGACATTGTTGCCACCCGTAGCATTGAATGCAAGGGAAGCCAGCGAGCAATTGGCCTCCCTTGATTAAAAAAGTATACAATAATAGCCAATCAACGTTGAGCTAAACTGAGCTAGCTCAGCTGTGAATGGTCCTAGTGCACCAAGGGAAGCCAGTAGGGATTTGTCTTCGCATTAAAATACTAAAAATCATTGACAGAACTTGAATTGTTGAATCTTGTTGTGTTGTTGTCTTCCGGTGGATAGATAGCTAGCTATAATGGTCCCTTATCTAAATTAGCCATGGATGGAGATAGGGATTTGGACTTGTGGTTTTACTTAAGGCTAATGTTAGCTAGTTGGCTCATCGTTGCTCATGAAAGGAAGTTACGCTAGTGGGCAAGCATTTTAGCCAGGTAGCCTAGGACAATAAAAAGTAAAAGCATCAGTGGCGTTCAGTGCTGTTTATTATGAGGGAGGACAACAACATCAAAAAATCATGAACGTGGCCTTATTTCTATTACAGCATATTGGATTACTATCATTCATCCAGTTCAATGTGACATCGATAGGTTTAGGCTACTACATGATACTCAAAATTTTCCCTATGCCCATTATGAGGTTGCTACAACTTAGCCTAGCCTATGAATGAAAGTTTACAATGTAGGTGCATACAGGTCGAGAAACAGTGACACGTGGACAGACAGTGACACATTCAATACTGCCTTGTAATCATTAGTCCAACAGTTGCAAACAAGTTTATTTTGGGCAAATTCAGGCATTTTTATCCCTGTTTCGTTTGCTTCCGTTTAAGAAAGGTTTTTCAACAGAATCGGCGGAATGAATACGCCACTGATCACGCATAAACACCACGTTGTATTCCTTCTCGCCTCTATGCACTCTCCTCCATCCTTTGTGAACTTCAATGCACAACACATCAGCTGTATGTGACCAGGCAAAAACTTTCCAAGCCAAATCATATATCATAACTGCTACACACAGCCTACATCATTGTCCCCATTTCACCACTTCATTAAGTCAGGATTCCTATTTGACTCAGCCATGCCTTAAAGTAAAACAACTGTTCACAAAACAACATTTGTAGTAAATGAGTATTGTAATAAAGCTCACTAGACCACATGAGAGGTGGGGAAAGTACTGGAGCAGAGTAGCTTGAAGCTGCCACCACATTTCTTTGACCTGTACAGTCCAGCGTCAAAGGATGGTACACAAACTCAACACAGATATAGCAAACAATGCTCTTCATTAACTACACATTTGCATAAGACAACCTGCATGAAATGCTCAGACCTACTAAATTCCTACAGTTTCTGTAACCCAATCAGGAGTTCTCCAATGACCCGAAGTTGTAAGGCACACAGGCTGTTAGGTGTAACAGATAATACGCTAAAAAGTAACATTACACACTAGTGAGATATACAGTTAAGGAGAACTGAACATCTAAGGTTCTACTACTACTACTTCACCGCAAGTAGTAATAGAAACGGAGCCTAGGTCAATAAAATACAAGCATGCAAATTCATTGCACACAGGAGCATAATACCCTACACATGGTCCAGAGAACCACACGTGATACTGCTTCAAAAGCAGGGAAGATGGTTTGCATTCCTAGAAAACACACTATTCTATCTGGTTCTGCAAATTCCTTCTCACTACCAGTCTTTGTTGCCGGCTGCCCTACTCCGCAGCAAACAAGAACCTCCCCCCGTTAAGGTGAATGCAATGCAGAGACTTGCAAGGGCTATAAGACCAATGTTCATCAAAGCACAGCTCCCCCGCCAAGACCTGCCTGAGCCTTATATCAGTTTCTAGAGTCTTGGGCAGAGTCTTACAAGCAGTCACAGGTGCAAGCAATTAGTTCATGATTTAGTGAAGACCTCCCTTGCAAGCTGTGTCACGTCCTGACCTTAGTTCCTTTTTTATGTCTCTATTTTAGTTTGGTCAGGGAGTGAGTTGGGGTGGGCATTCTATGTTTGTTCTGTGTGTTATAGTTCTATGTGTTTGGCCTGGTATGGTTCCCAATCAGAGGCAGCTGTCAATCATTGTCTCTGATTGAGAACCATACTTAGGTAGCCTGTTCCCACCTGGTGTTTGTGGGTAGTTTTCCGTTTCAGTGTTTGCACCATACGGGACTTTTTTGGGTTTCATTTATTCTCTTGTTCTTTTGTATTTAGTGTTCCGTTAATTAAAGGAAATATGAACACGTACCACTCTGCGCTTTGGTCTACTACTTCTTCCTCAGACGAACATCGTTACAAGCTGTCCCACAATTTAGAGGGGAAAGCTGAAATGGGACTTGAACCAGCAACCCTGCAGTTTCAGGGCAAGGGCACTACTTTCTGTGCCATTAGGTTCAGACTGCTTGGCAGGTGCTGTAGTATTCTTACATACAGGGAGGCTCCATTTCTGTTAGTACTACAGATAGTAGATGTTCTAGTAGCTGTAGTAGTGATAGTATTAGTAGCGGAGATGTAACCTACAGTGAGAATAGTACCGCTGTCAATGTCCTCACCAGATAGAGCTGAGACAGCAGTAGTAATGGGGCTACAACAATGAAGTCATGAGCATGACGGTTTTGAGCCAGTCTGTCCATACTCTGGGGTCAAAGGTCAACTAGGACAAGGTGGTTGTCTGTACTCCCTGGGAGGAGCATGGTAGATATACATAACAATACCATTGGGATCTCTTACATTTTTGAAGCAGTATATTTTATTATATTTATTTATTTAACCTTTATTTAACTAGGTATGTCAGTTAAGAACAAATTATTATTTACAATGATGGCCTACTTGTAACGTATAAACTGACATTCATGAACACATGGCTTTTGAAAGGAGAGGTAGGGAATAAAGAATGGTATTTTTAAGAAAATGCTAAATTATGAAAATGTGCAGATTAGAAAAATGATGCATGCTACTATAGATAAAAAATAAAGCTTGGCACAACTGTGCCACAAGCAGAATTACAGAAAACAGTGTGTCTAATATACAGTAATTAATATGAGATTAGTCGATGGGGCAGAAGAGACAGGTGGTCAGTTGGTTAGTCTGGCCTGTCTGAGGCTACAGTACATGAGGGAGGGGAGTGATCTTCAAAGAGTTAGGAACAATGACATGTTTCACATGTACCAGAAGCCATGTCACACATTTGGTTCAAGTTTAGTAATCACATCTAGTTTGTCGGTCATTGATTCAAAGTAGACGGAGGTGGCTGAGATCCTCTTTGTATCAGACATGTCGCCATGACTTAAGCTGTAACATGGGAGGTAAAACACATCGTAGTTGAGACAGCAAAATCACAGTAGTTTTTCAAACATGAAGATATTACTCTGGGCTTGCCTTAATCAAGGATAAAGATGAGTTCAAGATTACATTTAAGTCAGTCAAAATCTGTCCTCTAAATTACACCTCTGGTGTCTTCAACCAGGATCTCAGCGATCACTGCCTCATTGCCTGCGTTCGTAATGGGTCTGCGGTCAAACGACCACCCCTCATCACTGTCAAACGCTCCCTAAAACACTTCTGCGAGCAGGCCTTTCTAATCAACCTGGCCTGGGTATCCTGGAAGGATATTGACCTCATCCTGTGGTAGAGTAGAGTACATGCCTGGTTGCTCTTTAAAAGTGCTTTCCTCACCATCTTAAATAAGCATGCCCCGTTCAAAAAATGTTGAACTAAGAACAGATATAGCCTGTGGTTCACCCCAGACTTGACTGCCCTCGACCAGCACAAAAACGTGGCGTTCTGCATTAGCATTGAATAGCCCCCCGATATGCAACATTTCAGGGAAATCGTAAAATAGCAGACCCAACTACCTCATCCCCATATTGTTATTTATTTATTTTTGGTTCTTTTGCACCCCAGTATCTCTACTTGCACATCATCTACGCATCTATCACTCCAGTGTTAATGCTAAATTGTAATTATTTCACCTCTATGTCCTATTTATTGCCATACTTTATTGCCTACTCTTCTACATTTGCACACACTACATAGATTGTTCTATTGTGTTATTGACTGTACGTTTGTTTGTAACTCTGTTGTTTTTGTTGCACTGCTTTGCTTTATCTTGGTCAGGTCGAGGTTGTAAATGAGAACTTGTTCTTAACTGGCCTACCTAGTTAAGTAAAGGTAAAATAAAACATGAGACCCACCTGGATAAAGAAAATTGCTTTCATTGAACCAATCTAAAATCAGTAAAAGGGGACTGACTGTCCTCCATCGGGCAAGTCCATCGGGCAGGTCTATCCATCAGGCAGCAAAGTTAGCGGGCGAGCCTGAGTAGGTGTTACAGGAATTAAATTCCTATATGTTTTAATACCCAATTCAAATTAAACACTCTGTCAATTCCTAAGAATTTGCAAGACTCTTTTATTTGCATAAAATGGACAGAGACCAGTCTCAAAATCAACCAGCAGCGTATATTCTCGAGAGTACTGAACATGATACAGTTTACCCCAGGTTATAAACAGAAAATGACGTCATTAGTTTTCGAACTGTTCCGTCTCTTCTTCACCCTGGTACAAAGGCTGTATAGGTCTCAAGCCTTCCCACATTGTCTCTCCTAATTTAGATGATTTATGACCCGAGCCAAGGTCTGCCTGTGTAGATAAGCATTCTAGCCAGTCTGGCGATAAGTTCATTCATTTCTACCAAGGAACAGACAGTCATTGTTCTACTTCTTGATTATAATTACACACATTATATTCAGTACTAGGATAAAAAGAAAATTCATACATATACAGTAACATAATAGTATTCTGATTAGTCAGTCCTGATTGAAATGTATACATAATTATTGATTTTTAAAAATCCCTTAACAGTAGGGCTGGACTTTCACCCCTCACAGGGCTGGGTCCAGGTCGAAGGCAGGCAGCGCCCGCTTCTGACAGAGCACCTCAATCTGGACTTCCACCTCTGCACGACCATAGGACCTAAGACAGCACAGGGAAACGTTTCAGTAATGATATAAGGCTGTATAAATCAATTAATCCATCAAAGTTTATCTACTGTAACGATCAAAGGTAGGATGAAATCTGAAGAGGAACCAGACAGGTGCCGTCCATTCTGACAGGTTAAGATCAGGGTACATGCACTATGACCATTACATGTACTGACAGTGTAGCAAAATTGTAACTCAGAGGTAGAATACTTTTTCTGGCTTTTGTGGAATGTTAAAAGACAATAGTGAAATTCACTGTAGTGACCTTCATGGCAGACCAGTGCATATTTAATGATCATACTCAGTTACTATCCATTCAAGATTAACAAGCCCAGTTACCGTTGTTCAGTGTATTTCTCTGCATTCTTGTTGTTCGGACAAGAGCCTTAAGCCTCCAGAGCAGCTTGACAGCAGAAGTTCTAACAAGTCAAACAGACATGGTCAAATTATTTATTTGACTAATTATGGAAAGATAATTACTACCCAAATTGAGATTGGCCTGACACGGAGTTAGCGAAACAGGTTCTGGATCTCAGGCTAGCATTCAACTTCCATTGATTGAAAACCCTCACTTGCCATCAAATGTATGCACCCATGACTGTAAGCCACTTTGGATAAAAGCATCTGCTAAATGGTGTTTTTATTATAATGTTATAACAGAGGAGACAAATAATATACATGTAGAATCACATTGATAGAAAAACCCAGGACAACAAACACATGAAGATGCATGTTGCATTGGCAAAATCATTCTGGGGTTGACTTCCCATGTGATGCATCATATCAGTGTATCTGACGTCACTTACACAGACATCCGAGAGAGAAACAACTGCTGCTCTGGGAGGGAGAATAGAGAATAGCATCTTTCTCTCCATCCCGGTGTATCTCTAGTGTTACCCTAAAACTGTCAGTGTAGGGAACTTTCAGTCACACATCAGTGGTATTTCAATGACACTTCACTGTGACTGAGGAGTCTTTGCTACTTGAGGGTATATCATTCTCCCATGCAACTCATTCCTCCTCCACTCCCTTAGAGAACCTGAGAGAATGGATATATGATGGGATCAATCATGCAATCCAATGGAAGCTTTTGACAGTTTTGACTATTTTCAAAGTCTCTGTTGGGCTGTGATGTTGAATGAGTAACAGCATCTGCACATTTGAATTTCTCCCATTTCCTCTCCTACTTCAATGTGAATGACTTTCAAGTAAAGAAGAGGGAACTCCTTTAATTTAGGATGAGCAATTAATAAATAATCTGATCATGTATAACTTCTCAATAAAACATCAACATTGGTTGGGTGACCAATGCTGGTCTGTTAAAACCAATCAGTCATTAATTCTGTCAGTCACATTTTCTCCGACCTTCCTTTCTCTGGGTATGTTTCTGTTTCTCTCTATCTCCATCTCTCTGGATGGTTTTGTAGTTTAAACTCTTGCCTCAGAGGCAGGGTTAGGGTCCACATCTCTGGCTAGGCTGTCCTGGCCTGTCCATAGCTCCACGCTGGCTAAAGCACACTGGGACACCTGCAGGGGAGGCTGCCCCTCTCACCCCACTGCTAAGTAAAAAATAATAGATTACTGTGCACATGCAGGAGAGATACAAAGTAGTCAAGGTTTGTTTGTTTACTGAAGGCCAAACCCTTGCTGCATGATATGATGCAACATCTCTTACCTTGGCCAGAGGGATGTTCAATTAGCATTTTGCTAAATAATGTTTGGTTTAAAATGGTAGAATAAACCTGTCTAAATAGCAGTCAATATACTAATGGTGATACACGCCATAATGACCATTTCTATAGTCCAACAATCAAATCTGAGATGAATCATTTAGGGTTTAAACCTCAGATTAATCACTCAAGGCAACATACTGACCTATTTTTAACATATCATTTACAAATCAAGAAAAGTCATAACCAATCATCTGCCAAAAGATATGACGAACTTATAGGTGCAATATGCCTATTAAAAAACTGTGAAAGACAGCTACGTGTATTATCCTAGTAGTACCTATAAACTTGCACATTGTCGGCTGGTTAAAAAACACTTCACACGTTGCAATAGCAGGTAAGTATACAGGTAAGTATACACAGGACATACTCACTCACCAACACTATTTGTGGCAGTGATAGAGAGAGCATGTCTTGAAGAGCCGATAATGAGAGAGTGAAATATTGACGGGACGCATGCGAATTGAGTACTAATTCACACAAATTAAATTCCAGATCTTTGTTTCTGTCCAGAACAGGTGCTTAATTTCTGTACAGTACAGTTAGTTTTCCTTACTAATGTTGTTGTCCCAACTCATTAGGAAACTTAGTGTGTGATGTATGAACTCAATAACACATCAAGCAAAAAAACTACTCATTTTAATATGCATTTCAAATCTACATTTTGCTTTCCATCATACATCATTTCATATCTGCTTGTAAAATTAAATCAAATGTAGATTCCGTATGTGAATCATACAGTATGACCAAACTCAATCAACATCCAGGTACCTTGCCTTGGTTGCGTTAGGATACCCCCAAACTAACAGTGAATGTTCATGTAAGGGGCAACGTGTGACAAATAAGCAGAACACTTCCCCAAACATAACCACAAGTAACAAAAGCAGGGATTAGAGTTGTGCTGGAATTGGCATGCACATAGGGCATCACTCCCCCCAAGTCAATATTTTACCACAAATAGTTTACAAAATAATCTTACTATTATCCTACTTGATCTTCTGTCTTCTACCCTTCAGTGGTGAATATATTTGTTTTAGGTTATTGTCCATATGTTGCTGACTTCCATTCTACTAAACACAAAGCTCTCCATCTGAATGTCTGTGTGAGGCCTGAATGTTGGTGTGGGACCATCCATCCTTGCCGTTCAGCGCAAGCCCCTTTCTCCACTGGGATAGGAGATGTAGAAAAACATGCCTTATCAACCTTTCTAGTTCATCGACTATCCTCGTCCACCAAATTGCTGGAGATCTGCCTAGAAGTTGTAGTCTGGACAGACCTTCTGCACCAGTTTGTAGTCGGTGCTGAGAAAAGAGATGAATACACAGAAGACCTTGAAGGGCTTGGCACAGATCCAGGCGGCGTGAGACTGAGTGTGTTCTGAGTAGCAGGTCTGGGAGGGGTCATAGAGGCAGGGTTTGGTCTTCTTGGCCCGGTTGGTCCTCTGGTACTCCACCCTGCAGTTGAGGGCCTTCATCTCTTGCAGGTGCTCATTGATGGTAGACTGTGGCTGATTCTGGAACTGGTGCTCCGGGCTTCCCACATCATCCCATTCCACGGGTTTGGAGGGAGGAACAATGCTCATTGAGATATTCCCCAGATGGGACGAATTGTGATGGAAGTACACACTGAAGGTGCCGTTGATGTGGTCCACTATCTTACTTGTCACCAGCAGGCTGAACTTGGTGGTTTTGATGTTGAGGTAGAAGTTTCCCCAGCCAAAGGTCTTCTTAGCTTTGATAGGTGCTCTCATGGGGGGCTTGGGTTTGGAGTGTAACTGTGACTGATCCAAGGGTAGGGAGAGGTTCTGTGACCAGCCATGTGGGCCCGCAGAGCTATAGTTTGGGGGTTTAGTTTTGGTGGATACGATCTGGAAGTCTTTGGAAAGGTGTTTGACTTTCATTGCAGCTCCAATGTTTCCATCTACCCCTAACCTTCTTATGTCATGCTGTGAGAGGGAGTCAAATGGGCTGAGGTTCAGATAGTCCAAGGTCTTCACAGCATCCTCCTTTTGCACCTGTGAACACATGAATGATGAATTTTTATTTCTCTGTGTCTGTCTCTCTCTCTATCTAATGAATTGTTGTCAATCGTCACGTGCCTGGAGGCTTTATATGGATATAACCTTGATCAAGTACAGTAGGTAGAAATCTACTGATCAGTGTGGACGTAATCCTAAAAATACAATTAAGAGGACATGAGCGTTAATGGAGAATTGACAAAGACATGCTAAAAATGATGGGATGATGTCATGAGCTCATGAAAATGTATGAAAAGATGGTTCATCTCATCGGTCCATTATCCACTCAAAAAAACATTGGATGCAGTCTCTTTGTTCATGGCCTGAGCCATTGTAGTCCAGGAGTGTTTCATTGGTTGGTTGTGTATAACATTAGATTATAGACTCGTTAACGGTGACTGTCAGACACAGCTGAGTGTGAAGTCAGCTTGGCTCCATGTCCTCTGCTGTAACCATCTGTCTTGAACCATTCAACCGAATAACCATATATCTCAGTTTTGGAAGATTTTGGTGATATGGTATATTTCTAGTTATACAGTGGATATGAATCATCCAAAGTCTTGGAATAATATGTAGATTATAAATAGACAAAATCTACATGACATTTCCATGTCAGCTCTGGACATTACAGTGAATTTATAATAAGAAACATAGAAACCCATGGCCATGGCATAATCTGTCCATTTTCTTCAAACTGGAACTGGCAAAGGTTGACCTCGTTCATTTTCAGGCTAAAATAGAAAGGGAAGGGCCTCCCGAGTGGCACGGTGGTCTAAGTGCTAGCTGTTCCACTAGAGACACTGGGTTCAAGTCCAGACTCTGTCGCAGCCAGCCGCGACCAAGAGATTCATGGGGCGGAGCACAATTGGCCCAGCATCGTTCGGGTTAGGGGGGGTTTGGCCGGCGCAGCAGTGACTCACTAGTAACTCACTAGTGTGCACTAGTGACCCCTGTGGTGGGCCGTGCACAGTGCACGCTGACAGTCGCCAGGTGTACGGTGTTTCCTCCGACACATTGGCGTGGCTGGCTTCCGGGTTAAGTGGGCATTGTGGCCAATGTGAAATGGCTAGCTAGTTAGCGGTGGTGCGCGCTAATAGTGTTTCAGTCGGTGACGTCACTCGCTCTGAAACCTAAAATTAGTTGTTCCCCTTGCTCTGCAAGGGCCATGGCTTTTGTGGCACGATGGGTAATGATGCTTCGTGAGTGACTGTGGTTGATGTGTGCAGAGGGTCCCTGGTTCGAGCCCAGGCTGGGGCGAGGAGAGGGACGGAAGCTATACTGTTACATCAAGAAGCAATGCGGCTTGGTTGGGTTGTGTTTCGGTTCTCGACTTTCGCCTCGACTTTCGCCTCTCCTGAGACTTTCGCCTCTCCTGAGTTCATACGGGAGTAGCAGCGATGGGACAAGACTGTAACTACCAATTGGATACCATGAAGAAGGGGTAAATTTTTTTATAAATATTTAAAAATGGAAAGCGAATAGTGTTCTTCCTCAATTATCCCTGGATGGAACTTTATAAGGATTCTCACTGTCCTAGAAAGCCTACCACTTGTCAACGTGTTCCATAAACAGACAGAAATATTGATAAACCCATAAGTATTTTTTGATTTTTATCAATCCAATATTTCAAATCAAATCAGAGTTGGCCATGTACACAGATTTGCAGATGTTATTGCATCTGCAGTGAATTGTTTGTATGCACAACGGTGGGTTGTAAAGTTTACTACATTGTACTGTATACCAAGCCCACGGGATTATACCATACAGTATAGCATATTCCCAATCCTACCCATTCATTGCTATTTTGATATATTCTTGCTATATACCCTGACCCATCTCACTGTATGTTAGCCTAAACATCATCAAGCTCAACACCTTCTTGTTGGAGCGAGCGGTCGCATCTGCACTCGGTCCGCAGGTAGTATTACATTTCATTACATTTCATTATAGTACAACGGTTTGATTTGTCTAATCTTAGCAATTTCTTCTTAGCTAGCTACATAGCCGTCTTTGTATCATAGATAATTGCGTAATTATCGTATTTCGTCGTCCTAACGCAGTCTACACTGCCCTGCAGCTAGCCAGCTAGCTAACGTCCACCGTTAGCTAGTCCACCGTCTACCGATTAGCAGCACAACTATTACACTCAACTGAACGACTTGATTAGTGTAGTGTTAGCTAGCTACATAGTTGTCTTTGCTGTCTTCGTATCCAAGATAATTGTGTAGTTTAGAGTGTGTAGTTTTATGTCGTCCTTAACGTAGGAGACTCTGCTAGCTAGCCAACAGCTAGCCAACGTCTACCGAACAGAACTTCTGCACTCAACAATCCGGTCGCATTTCGCTTCGCTCCACATGTAGTATCACATTTTTCATTTCATTTCATTACAGTACAACGGCTTGATTTGTTTGATCGTAGCTAGCTACATAGCTAGCTACATAGCCGTCTTTGTATCAAAGATAATTCTGTAGTCTAGAGCGATTTCCTAGGTTAGCTAGCCAGCTATTGTCGTTCTTTTAACGCAACGTAACGTAATCAACACTGCTAGCTAGCCAGCTAGCCCCGAATAGCAGCACAGTAGAAACTATTACACTCAACGGAACGACTTGATTAGTGTAGTGTCAACAACGCAGCCAATGCCAGCTAGCCTACATAGTCAACAACGCAGCCTCTGCCAGCTAGCCTACTTCAGCAGTACTGTATCATTTTAATCATTTTAGTCAATAAGATTCTTGCTACGTAAGCTTAACTTTCTGAACACTCGAGACGTGTAGTCCACTTGTCATTCCAATCTCCTTTGCATTAGCGTAGCCTCTTGTGTAGCCTGTCAACTATGTGTATGTCTATCCCTGTTCTCTCCTCTCTGCACAGACCATACAAACGCTCCACACCGCGTGGCCGCGGCCACCCTAATCTGGTGGTCCCAGCGCGCACGACCCACGTGGAGTTCCAGGTCTCCGGTAGCCTCTGGAACTGCCGATCTGCGGCCAACAAGGCAGAGTTCATCTCAGCCTATGCCTCCCTCCAGTCCCTCGACTTCTTGGCACTGACGGAAACATGGATCACCACAGACAACACTGCTACTCCTACTGCTCTCTCTTCGTCTGCCCACGTGTTCTCGCACACCCCGAGAGCTTCTGGTCAGCGGGGTGGTGGCACCGGGATCCTCATCTCTCCCAAGTGGTCATTCTCTCTTTCTCCCTTACCCATCTGTCTATCGCCTCCTTTGAATTCCATGCTGTCACAGTTACCAGCCCTTTCAAGCTTAACATCCTTATCATTTATCGCCCTCCAGGTTCCTCGGAGAGTTCATCAATGAGCTTGATGCCTTGATAAGCTCCTTTCCTGAGGACGGCTCACCTCTCACAGTTCTGGGCGACTTTAACCTCCCCACGTCTACCTTTGACTCATTCCTCTCTGCCTCCTTCTTTCCACTCCTCTCCTCTTTTGACCTCACCCTCTCACCTTCCCCCCCTACTCACAAGGCAGGAAATACGCTCGACCTCATCTTTACTAGATGCTGTTCTTCCACTAACCTCGTTGCAACTCCCCTCCAAGTCTCCGACCACTACCTTGTATCATTTTCCCTCTCGCTCTCATCCAACACTTCTCACACTGCCCCTACTCGGATGGTATCGCGCCGTCCCAACCTTCGCTCTCTCTCCCCCGCTACTCTCTCCTCTTCCATCCTATCATCTCTTCCCTCTGCTCAAACCTTCTCCAACCTATCTCCTGATTCTGCCTCCTCAACCCTCCTCTCCTCCCTTTCTGCATCCTTTGACTCTCTATGTCCCCTATCCTCCAGGCCGGCTCGGTCCTCCCCTCCCGCTCCGTGGCTCGACGACTCATTGCGAGCTCACAGAACAGGGCTCCGGGCAGCCGAGCGGAAATGGAGGAAAACTCGCCTCCCTGCGGACCTGACATCCTTTCACTCCCTCCTCTCTACATTTTCCTCTTCTCTCTCTGCTGCTAAAGCCACTTTCTACCACTCTAAATTCCAAGCATCTGCCTCTAACCCTAGGAAGCTCTTTGCAACCTTCTCCTCCCTCCTGAATCCTCCTCCCCCTCCCCCTCCTCCCTCTCTGCAGATGACTTCGTCAACCATTTTGAAAAGAAGGTCGACGACATCCGATCCTCGTTTGCTAAGTCAAACGACACCGCTGGTTCTGCTCACACTGCCCTACCCTGTGCTCTGACCTCTTTCTCCCCTCTCTCTCCAGATGAAATCTCGCGTCTTGTGACGGCCGGCCGCCCAACAACCTGCCCGCTTGACCCTATCCCCTCCTCTCTTCTCCAGACCATTTCCGGAGACCTTCTCCCTTACCTCACCTCGCTCATCAACTCATCCCTGACCGCTGGCTACGTCCCTTCCGTCTTCAAGAGAGCGAGAGTTGCACCCCTTCTGAAAAAACCTACACTCGATCCCTCCGATGTCAACAACTACAGACCAGTATCCCTTCTTTCTTTTCTCTCCAAAACTCTTGAACGTGCCGTCCTTGGCCAGCTCTCCCGCTATCTCTCTCAGAATGACCTTATTGATCCAAATCAGTCAGGTTTCAAGACTAGTCATTCAACTGAGACTGCTCTTCTCTGTATCACGGAGGCGCTCCGCACTGCTAAAGCTAACTCTCTCTCCTCTGCTCTCATCCTTCTAGACCTATCGGCTGCCTTCGATACTGTGAACCATCAGATCCTCCTCTCCACCCTCTCCGAGTTGGGCATCTCCGGCGCGGCCCACGCTTGATTGCGTCCTACCTGACAGGTCGCTCCTACCAGGTGGCGTGGCGAGAATCCGTCTCCACACCACGTGCTCTCACCACTGGTGTCCCCCAGGGCTCTGTTCTAGGCCCTCTCCTATTCTCGCTATACACCAAGTCACTTGGCTCTATCATAACCTCACATGGTCTCTCCTATCATTGCTATGCAGACGACACACAATTAATCTTCTCCTTTCCCCCTTCTGATGACCAGGTGGCGAATCGCATCTCTGCATGTCTGGCAGACATATCAGTGTGGATGACGGATCACCACCTCAAGCTGAACCTCGGCAAGACGGAGCTGCTCTTCCTCCCGGGAAGGACTGCCCGTTCCATGATCTCGCCATCACGGTTGACAACTCCATTGTGTCCTCCTCCCAGAGCGCTAAGAACCTTGGCGTGATCCTGGACAACACCCTGTCGTTCTCAAATAACATCAAGGCGGTGGCCCGTTCCTGTAGGTTCATGCTCTACAACATCCGCAGAGTACGACCCTGCCTCACACAGGAAGTGGCGCAGGTCCTAATCCAGGCACTTGTCATCTCCCGTCTGGATTACTGCAACTCGCTGTTGGCTGGGCTCCCTGCCTGTGCCATTAAACCCCTACAACTCATCCAGAACGCCGCAGCCCGTCTGGTGTTCAACCTTCCCAAGTTCTCTCACGTCACCCCGCTCCTCCGCTCCCTCCACTGGCTTCCAGTTGAAGCTCGCATCCGCTACAAGACCATGGTGCTTGCCTACGGAGCTGTGAGGGGAACGGCACCTCAGTACCTCCAGGCTCTGATCAGGCCCTACACCCAAACAAGGGCACTGCGTTCATCCACCTCTGGCCTGCTCGCCTCCCTACCACTGAGGAAGTACAGTTCCCGCTCAGCCCAGTCAAAACTGTTCGCTGCTCTGGCCCCCCAATGGTGGAACAAACTCCCTCATGACGCCAGGACAGCGGAGTCAATCACCACCTTCCGGAGACACCTGAAACCCCACCTCTTTAAGGAATACCTAGGATAGGATAAAGTAATCCCTCTCACCCCCCCTCCCCCTTAAAAGATTTAGATGCACTACTGTTCCACTGGATGTCATAAGGTGAATGCACCAATTTGTAAGTCGCTCTGGATAAGAGCGTCTGCTAAATGACTTAAATGTTAAATGTAATCAATGTATAGTATACTTATAACATTTCCCCTCCCTGCATGCCTTATAACTACTCTCCTGGCTGTAATCCACTGTCTAAATAAAGTCATGTTACAGAACCCTCAGCAGGCTAATGAACTCTGAGCCACTGCATTAATCTCCTCCACTAGCAGGGTGATGTGTCAACCATGCCCGTGGCTCTGTCAGGGTGTCTGTATGCCAGGCCATGGCTGGGTTAGAAGACAACCTTACATGGGGAATCTCAGCTCATGGCAATGGGGATGACGTGAAAGATGACAACATGGTTCTCACTGCTTTATTGTCTAGCATGGGAAATAATCATTACTGTACTCACATGATCATCATACATGAGAATGATGTTGGGGGAACTCTGAAGTGAAGAAAAAAGTTGTTGGAGACACTGCTTATGGCCATCAGCTTCTGTGAAAGGAATATCTAACCAAAATGGTGCTGCTGTTTAAGCTTAGGTATTGTGATGTGCGCCTGAGTGAAGCGCCCTACCTGAGTTGCCGCACTATGATAAATGTGTTAGACAAACTACACTGAGCAATAAATGAACCGTATGATTCTCCAGATTGTGTATGCTGAGCAAATGATCAGTTTAACCAGACACAGCTGTCAACCCTTAGGATGATGTTTACAGGCAAACCATATAGAGTTCCATCAAATGCTAATTTGCGACTCATATATTTCCAGTGATTATTAGTGCATGAATAGAAAGGTGTTGACTCTAAGCAAAAATGCATTATAGCCTATAGGTTGATTGCATGAATTCAGTCTGTCTAGAAAATAATCCCAGTTCAATAAGAATGGGTGTTCTTCAACCTTAGTGGGAATTATTTGAATTAATTCCTGATTTTTTTCAGTGCATTCATAACAGGTAATGAATTTTTCTAAATGTGAAAACAGTGTCATTACTGGGCAAAAGCTGGTTCAATCGTTGTTTCCACTTTATTTCAGAAATTCAGAAATTCGGAAATTCAGAAATTCAATGTGATGACGTTGAATCAACGTGGAAAACTGATTGGATTTGAGAAAAGCTATCAAAGTAAGGGAATTTCATATTTTTAACCTAAATCACATGACATGGTGACATTTTCTGTTGATTTCACATTGAATTCACATCAGTTGACAACTCAACCAAATGTAAATCAAAACTAGACATCTGTGCCCAGTGGGTAATTAATGCCATTAAGTAAGAACATCTTGAGACCTTACAAATGCATAGACTCAACTATCAGTTGGAATTATTCATCACCATGAGTCGTTTTTAGGGAACCAGAGTCCTCTGGGGTATGTTGAAAATAAGATAACGTAGATAAAGAGAAATTAACTTTGAGGAAGTTCTACCCAAAGCCATTATCCTATGTTATCACGATCAACATATCTCTTCATAGCCTACAACATCATAACTATCAACCTCTACAATAGATATAAAGAATGTCTTACCATTGATTTCCATATGAAACCTATGGCTTTGTGGTAGTGTGAGGTGCACTGAAGTAGTACTCCCTCTATGTTCAGCGGAATAATTATTCAGATCATTTATATGATCCAGTTGTTTTCTTGCCCCAGGGATAGATGGGCGATATAATGGGAATTTAATCTAGGACATATTTATGCTTTATTATACTGAACAAAAATATAAATGCAACATGCAACAATTTCAAAGATTTTACTGACTTACATTTCATATGAGGAAATCAGTCAAATTAAATAAATTCAATTAGGCCCTTATTTATGGATTTCACATGACTGGGAATAAAGATATGCATCTGTTGGTCACAGGTACTTCAAAATACACGGGACTCAGAAACTTGTCATGGTATTTCTGTGCATTCAAATTGCCATCAATAAAATGTAATTGTGTTCATTGTCCGTAGTCATGCCTGCCCATAACGTAACCCCACCGCCACCATGGGGTACTCTGTTCACAACGTTGACATCAGCAGTCCGCTTGCCCACACAACGCCATACACGTGGTCTGCGGTTGTGAGGCCGGTTGGACATACTGACAAATTCTTTAAAACAACGTTTGATGCGGCTTATGGTAGAGAAATTAACATTCTCTGGCAAGAGTTCTGGTGGAAATTCCTGCAGTCATAATGGCAATTGCATGGTCCCTCAACTTGAGATATCTGTGGCATTTTGTTGTGTGTCAAAACTGCACATTTTAGAGTGGCCTTTTATTGTTTCCAGCACAACATCCATCTGTGCTGTTTAATCAGCTTCCTGGTATGCCACACCTGTCAGCTGGATGGATTATCTTGGCAAAGGAGAAATACTTACTAACAGGGATGTGAACAAATTTGTGCACACAATTAGAAAGAAATCTGCTTTTTATGGAACATTTCTGAGATATTTTATTTCAGTGCATGAAACACGGGACCAACACTTGACATGTTGCCATTATATTTCTGTTCAGAAAGGTTTGGTGCATCAAAGTGGTCACTGGTCAGGTTCACAGTTTACTCACTCCTCTTCTCAAATAAGAACCAAAAGCAATTGGGCAACGCCACAGACATATGGACGGCACCTAAGCATGAATGGGCACAAAGAGCCAAGTACTATTGTTATTTTATAAAAGACACATGGAAAAAATACACATTTTTACTTTAACTCTCGGAATAACACCTGTTTATCTGAAAATGATTGCCTGCACTTGTCACGTGAAATATGTGAAATAGCTTACCGTTGGTAGAAGCCACAGACTGAAGGTGGCAAAGTTGATTAATAGTACTCTCATTTCTTCTCTGAATGTCTTATGTTGACGTACAAATCTGGACACCGGGGCAATCAATCAAAGTCTGACAGCAATCCACTTGGAAGAAAACGTAGAACCCTTTAGACTAACAAAGTCAAATCACATTTTGTTAGTGGCTTCAATAACATTGTATCGTGAGGTCCATGGCTCTGTGAAAACAGGATGAACTGGGAGGAAAGAGAACATCAGGAAATTGTTTGAGAGAGCCACCCTGCTTATATTATTAAACAGCCCCTGTATTTTCATTTGCGCTCTCACGCTCTCCCCCGCACACTCTCTCTCCCTTTCTGTCTGTGCCATACATGCACATGTCAGTTTTCTTCTCATCATTGTATAATGAGAGCAAATTAGAACTCATGTAAAAGAGCATAATTTCACAAACCACCTACACTTTGTAGCTGGCATTCTTTTGAAATTGACCATGGTAAATATAGATCATGGTCCAAAAATTACAATTGTGAAGCTATTGGAGTATATAATTAATCCCTAATATGTACGCTATCAACTGTGGGCAGCATGTGAGAGCATTAAAATCATAAAGACCCTCTCATGAATCTGGTAATAAATTCCGTAGAAAATCTTACAGGATGGTGGTATGGAGGCTTGTTACCACTCTGCTACTGTCTATCTGTCACCAAACATCCTGGCTCGTTACGACTCTTACCCAGAGATGTGACTTCTTAAGCAGCACAATTTGACAGCCTACCCCTATGTCCCTGGTTCTGCCACTGGGAGGCTGACACAATGACAGGAAATCTCTCCCTGGGGAGTGGGGAATATAAAGACAGTACCAGCATAGTGTCAGTATGTGTGCAGAATGTGGATAGTTTCTGTAGACTATTGGTGGTTGCTGCTGATTATCTTACGTACAGTCTTGGTATGTGTGTGTGTGGAAACAGCCTGATAAGGCAGGGAAATTATCGTTTCTCAATTGCCCTTGTCTTTTCTTTTTTTTTTACCACGTGGTCCAAATTCCTTTCAACATGCACTGAACCAAAATCTAAGCGCTGAAATAAAAGATCCCAGAAATACTCCATTTGCACAAAATGCTAATTTTGCTCAAATTTTGTGTACAAATTTGTTTATTTCCCTAGTGCGCATTTCTCCTTTGCAAAGATAGTCCATCCACCTGACAGGTGTGGCTTATCAAGATGTTTAAATAGCATGATCATAACACAGGTACATGTTATGCTGGGGACAATAAAATGCCACTCAAAAATGTGTAGTTTTGACACACAACATAATGCCACAGATGTCTCAAGTTTTGAGGGAGAGTGCAATTGGCATGCTGACTGCAGGAATATTCACCACAGCTGTTGCCAGATAATTTTATGTTAATTTCTCGCAGTGGAGCAGGTAGACAACTTCAAGTTCCGTCGTGAAGAAGGCACGACAGTGCCTCTTCCACCTCAAGAGATTGAAAAAGTTTGAGGATTTGAGGGAACATGCCAAAGTTCTACAGCTGTACCATTGAGAGGATTTTGCCTGGCTGCATCAATGCCTGGGAAGGCAATAGCACCATCGCATGTCACTACAGAGGGTGGTGCGGACAGCCCAGTACATCACTGAAGCCGAGCTCCCTGCCATTTAGGACATTTATATCAGGCGGTGTAGTAGGAAGGCCCGGAAAATCGTTAAAGACTCCAACCACCTATGCCATAGACTATTCTCTCTGCTTCTGCATAGCCAGCGGTACCGGTGCATCAAGTCTGGCAACAAAAGGCTCTTGAACAGCTTCTATCCCCAAGTAATACGCCTGATAAATAGCTAACAATATAGCTACACTGACTATCTGAGTTAACCTTGTACAGTGAGGGGAAAAAAGTATTTGATCCCCTGCTGATTTTGTACGTTTGCCCACGGACAAAGCAATTGTCAGTCTATCATTTTAATGGTAGGTTTATTTGAACAGTGAGAGACAGAATAACAACAAAAAAATCCAGAAAAACGCATGTCAAATGTTATAAATTGATTTGCATTTTAATGAGGGAAATAAGTATTTGACCCCTCTGCAAAACATGACTTGGTACTTGGTGGCAAAACCCTTGTTGGCAATCAGAGGTCAGATGTTTCTTGTAGTTGGCCACCAGGTTTGCACACATCTCAGGAGGGATTTTGTCCCACTCCTCTTTGCAGATCTTCTCCAAGTCATTAAGGTTTCGATGCTGACGTTTGGCAACTCGAACCTTCAGCTCCCTCCACAGATTTTCTATGGGATTAAGGTCTGGAGACTGGCTAGGCCCCTCCAGGACCTTAATGTGCTTCTTCTTGAACCACTCCTTTGTTGCCTTGGCCGTGTGTTTTGGGTCATTGTCATGCTGGAATACCCATCCACGACCCATTTTCAATGCCCTGGCTGAGGGAAGGAGGTTCTCACCCAAGATTTGACGGTACATGACCCTGTCCATCGTCCCTTTGATGTGGTGAAGTTGTCCTGTCCCCTTAGCAGAAACACCCCCAAAGCATAATGTTTCCACCTCCATGTTTGACGGTGGGGATGGTATTCTTGGGGTCATAGGCAGCAATCCTCCTCCTCCAAACATGGCGAGTTGAGTTGATGCCAAAGAGCTCCATTTTGGTCTCATCTGACTACAACACTTTAACCCAGTTGTCCTATGAATCATTCAGATGTTCATTGACAAACTTCAGACGGGCATGTATATGTGCTTTCTTGAGCAGGGGGACCTTGTGGGCGCTGCAGGATTTCAATCCTTCACGGCGTAGTGTGTTACCAATTGTTTTCTTGGTGACTATGGTCCCAGCTGTCTTGAGATCATTGACAAGATCCTCCCGTGTAGTTCTGGGCTGATTCCTCACCATTCTCATGATCATTGCAACTCCACGAGGTGAGATATTGCATGGAGCCCCAGGCAGAGGGAGATTGACAGTTATTTTGTGTTTCTTCCGTTTGAGAATAATCGCACCAACTGTTGTCACCTCCTCACCAAGCTGCTTGGCGATGGTCTTGTAGCCCATTCCAGCCTTGTGTAGGTCTACAATCTTGTCCCAGACATCCTTGGAGAGCTCTTTGGTCTTGGCCATGGAGGAGAGTTTGGAATCTGATTGATTGCTTCTGTGGACAGGTGTCTTTTATACAGGTAACAAAATGAGATTAGGAGCACTCCCTTTATGAGTGTGCTCCTAAGATCAGCTCGTTACCTGTATAAAAGACACCTGGGAGCCAGAAATTTTGATTGAGATGGGGTCAAATACTTATTTCCCTCATTAAAATGCAACTCAATTTCTAACTTTTTTTTACATGCATTTTTCTGGATTTTTAAAATTGTTATTCTGTCTCTCACGGTTCAAATAAACCTACCATTAAAATTATAGACTGATCATTTCTTTGTCAGTGGGCAAACGTACAAAATCAGCAGGGGATCAAATACTTTTTTCCCTCACTGTATCCTCATTGACCTTTTTATGTTTTTCTCTCTATGCACACTCACCGGGCCCTACACACTCACTCCATCTGCACACTCACCGGGCCCTACACACTCACACACTCACTCCATCTTCTGCTCACTCACACATAATATTCACATACATTTATATTGACTCTACACACACACGCACACCCATTCACATACAAGCTGCTGCTACTCTATCTTATATCCTGATGCCTAGTCACCTTATCCTTATACATATCTACCTCCATCACTCCAGTATTCCTGCACATTGTAAATATGGTATTGGAACTGACTCTGTATATAGTATGCTTACTTACTTATTGTGTTCATATTTTTTCTTATTTCCCATGTTTTTTTCTCTAGGATTACAATGTTCCTGATTCTTGCATTGATTGCAAACTCAAAATCCAACAACATTTACATTACATTTAAGTCATTTAGCAGACGCTCTTATCCAGAGCGACTTACAAATTGGTGCTTTCACCTTATGACATCCAGTGGAACAGCCACTTTACAATAGTGCATCTAGGTCTTTTAAGGGGGGGGGGTGAGAAGGATTACTTTATCCTATCCTAGGTATTCCTTAAAGAGGTGGGGTTTCAGGTGTCTCCGGAAGGTGGTGATTGACTCCGCTGTCCTGGCGTCGTGAGGGAGTTTGTTCCACCATTGGGGGGCCAGAGCAGCGAACAGTTTTGACTGGGCTGAGCGGGAACTGTACTTCCTCAGTGGTAGGGAGGCGAGCAGGCCAGAGGTGGATGAACGCAGTGCCCTTGTTTGGGTGTAGGGCCTGATCAGAGCCTGGAGGTACTGAGGTGCCGTTCCCCTCACAGCTCCGTAGGCAAGCACCATGGTCTTGTAGCGGATGCGAGCTTCAACTGGAAGCCAGTGGAGAGAGCGGAGGAGCGGGGTGACGTGAGAGAACTTGGGAAGGTTGAACACCAGACGGGCTGCGGCGTTCTGGATGAGTTGTAGGGGTTTAATGGCACAGGCAGGGAGCCCAGCCAACAGCGAGTTGCAGTAATCCAGACGGGAGATGACAAGTGCCTGGATTAGGACCTGCGCCGCTTCCTGTGTGAGGCAGGGTCGTACTCTGCGGATGTTGTAGAGCATGAACCTACAGGAACGGGCCACCGCCTTGATGTTATTTGAGAACGACAGGGTGTTGTCCAGGATCACGCCAAGGTTCTTAGCGCTCTGGGACGAGGACACAATGGAGTTGTCAACCGTGATGGCGAGATCATGGAACGGGCAGTCCTTCCCGGGAGGAAGAGCAGCTCCGTCTTGCCGAGGTTCAGCTTGAGGTGATGATCCGTCATCCACACTGATATGTCTGCCAGACATGCAGAGATGCGATTCGCCACCTGGTCGTCAGAAGGGGGAAAGGAGAAGATTAATTGTGTGTCGTCTGCATAGCAATGATAGGAGAGACCATGTGAGGTTATGACAGAGCCAAGTGACTTGGTGTATAGCGAGAATAGGAGAGGGCCTAGAACAGAGCCCTGGGGGACACCAGTGGTGAGAGCATGTGGTGAGGAGACGGATTCTCGCCACGCCACCTGGTAGGAGCGACCTGTCAGGTAGGACGCAATCCAAGCGTGGGCCGCGCCGGAGATGCCCAACTCGGAGAGGGTGGAGAGGAGGATCTGATGGTTCACAGTATCGAAGGCAGCCGATAGGTCTAGAAGGATGAGAGCAGAGGAGAGAGAGTTAGCTTTAGCAGTGCGGAGCGCCTCCGTGATACAGAGAAGAGCAGTCTCAGTTGAATGACTAGTCTTGAAACCTGACTGATTTGGATCAAGAAGGTCATTCTGAGAGAGATAGCGGGAGAGCTGGCCAAGGACGGCACGTTCAAGAGTTTTGGAGAGAAAGAAAGAAGGGATACTGGTCTGTAGTTGTTGACATCGGAGGGATCGAGTGTAGGTTTTTTCAGAAGGGGTGCAACTCTCGCTCTCTTGAAGACGGGAGGGACGTAGCCAGCGGTCAGGGATGAGTTGATGAGCGAGGTGAGGTAAGGGAGAAGGTCACCGGAGATGGTCTGGAGAAGAGAGGAGGGGATAGGGTCAAGCGGGCAGGTTGTTGGGCGGCCGGCCGTCACAAGACGCGAGATGTCATCTGGAGAGAGAGGGGAGAAAGAGGTCAGAGCACAGGGTAGGGCAGTGTGAGCAGAACCAGCGGTGTCGTTTGACTTAGCAAACGAGGATCGGATGTCGTCGACCTTCTTTTCAAAATGGTTGACGAAGTCATCTGCAGAGAGGGAGGAGGGGGAGGGGAGGAGAATTCAAGAGGGAGGAGAAGGTGGCAAAGAGCTTCCTAGGGTTAGAGGCAGATGCTTGGAATTTAGAGTGGTAGAAAGTGGCTTTAGCAGCAGAGACAGAGGAGGAAAATGTAGAGAGGAGGGAGTGAAAGGATGCCAGGTCCGCAGGGAGGCGAGTTTTCCTCCATTTCCGCTCGGCTGCCCGGAGCCCTGTTCTGTGAGCTCGCAATGAGTCGTCGAGCCACGGAGCGGGAGGGGAGGACCGAGCCGGCCTGGAGGATAGGGGACATAGAGAGTCAAAGGATGCAGAAAGGGAGGAGAGGAGGGTTGAGGAGGCAGAATCAGGAGATAGGTTGGAGAAGGTTTGAGCAGAGGGAAGAGATGATAGGATGGAAGAGGAGAGAGTAGCGGGGGAGAGAGCGAAGGTTGGGACGGCGCGATACCATCCGAGTAGGGGCAGTGTGGGAAGTGTTGGATGAGAGCGAGAGGGAAAAGGATACAAGGTAGTGGTCGGAGACTTGGAGGGGAGTTGCAGTGAGGTTAGTGGAAGAACAGCATCTAGTAAAGATGAGGTCGAGCGTATTGCCTGCCTTGTGAGTAGGGGGGGAAGGTGAGAGGGTGAGGTCAAAAGAGGAGAGGAGTGGAAAGAAGGAGGCAGAGAGGAATGAGTCAAAGGTAGACGTGGGGAGGTTAAAGTCGCCCAGAACTGTGAGAGGTGAGCCGTCCTCAGGAAAGGAGCTTATCAAGGCATCAAGCTCATTGATGAACTCTCCGAGGGAACCTGGAGGGCGATTTCACTATACATGTGAACATTTGCATGTGACATTAAAACTTGAAACTTGAGTTGGACAATATTCCACAAGCCACAAACAACAGCCTGATGATCACCTCTAAGCAAAGGGGATGTGTCACCTGAGGCGAATGGTGGTCACACCAGATACTGACTGGTTTTCTGATCCACGGCTCTACCTTTTTTTTTTTACAGTATCTGTGACCAACAATACCTGTTTTCCCAGTCATGTAAAATCAATAGATTAGGGCCTAATGAATTTATTGTAATTGACTGATTTCCTTATGAACTGTAATCTTTAAAATTGTTGCATGTTGCGTTTATATTTTTGTTCAGTATAGCCTAACATAGACTCCCGATGGTAGGTGCTAGATCCTATGTAAAAATGTAAAAAAACAGGGTAAGAAAACAGTTGAGTAGCCTACCTGCTAAGAGTACTTTGTGTCTGGTGTAGCAGGCCAGTAAGTAGGCCTTTTTATATGCAACATTTTCTACAAGATGTATTGTTACAATTTCTACGTATAGGCCTGCTATGTGCTACTTTTACCAGACTAGATTTCTAACTCTTAGTAGGTGTAAAATGCCACTACCTGTGCCATAGTTGTGTGCATGACCTTCACAGTGATCAGTAGGGCATCAAAGTAACCAAGAGGCATGTTCATTTTGAGGCCCCTGACCTCTCATTTCAAGGCCCAACAGGGACAGGGAGGGTGATGTAATGAATTGAATTCGGGAAGCTCGTGGCATTTCAACAAATCTGGAGTCAACTTTCTTTTTAAACCTCTACGTGATCGGTGTTCCTAAACCGGAACAGTTGTTGCTCAATATGCGATAATGTGACTAGAAAACGTTGTGTATAACAGCCAACTTTCCGGGACATAGACATGTCTTATATGGGCAGAAAGCTTATATTATTGTTAATCCAACTGTATAGTCCAGTTTACAGTAGCTATTACAGAAAGGAAAAATACAGTGCTATTGTTTGAGTATAGTACACAACAAAACTTTTATCACGGCAACTGGTTTGATACATTCACCTCTGAAGGTAAATAATGCAATTCAGTAATCTTGCTCTGATTTGTCATCCTGAAGGTCCCAGAGATAAAATGTAGTGTAGGTTTGTCTTAAAAAATACATTTTTATGTTCAAATGTAGGAACTTGGTTCTACAGTTTGACCCCACTGCTGTCTCTGGCTCCACACCTACCCCGCCCGGCCGTCTAGATATGTGGATATGCGGTTAGTGTGTTTTCTGTAGGGAAGCTAATGATCCATCATGTATGACATTCCTGGGTGTGTAAACCTTATTTTTTTATTACCATAGCAATTGTGTGTGTTCTCTATAGTTATGTACTTAAAAATGCATACATTTACCATACATTTGGGCAAACTCCTGGCAGACTTGATGCAAAATATTGTGTAGTGAGGAAATTCTTCACTGGATTAGTCTGAAACTTTGCACACACACTGCTGCCATCTTGTGGACAAAATTGAAGTTATGCCTAGGATCCTATCTTTTAATGTATGGCCTTGCTCTTGCATTTCAAATATGATGAAAACACATGTTTTTGGTTTGTATTATCTTTTGCCACATCTAATGTGTTATATTCTCCTACATCCATTTCACATTTCCAAAAACTATGCATATAATTGCTTCATGTCCTGAGTTACAGGCAGTTCGATTTGGGTAAGTCATTTTCGGCAAAATTGAAAAAAAGGGTCAGATCCTTAAGAGGTTTTTCAAAGTAGGCTACACTTTTCTGTGAAACTGACAAACTTGACAAATCTACACACTATCACAGCTGATTGTGAAATAGACACAAATTACTTAATGGAAATTCATGACAGGCACAAGAAATAACTTTCTTGTGTATTACACTTCACAACGTGTTTCTTTTTTTTAATAGCATATTTGTGTACATTACACGAATTCCAATTAGTTGTGGCTAATGTTAGCTAGGGTAGCTAGGTGGCTAACATTAGTTAAGCTTGGGGTTACGGTTAGCGTTTAAGGTTAGGGTTAGCTTTAGGGGTTAAGGTTAGGTAACAGGCTAGGTAAGTAGTTGAAGAGTTAAAGTTACAGTTAGGAGTTAGGTTAAAGGGTTAGAGGAAGGGTTAGGGGAAGGGTTAGCTAACATACAAAGTAGTTGCAAAGTAGCTAAGAATGTAAGTAGTTGCAAAGATGCTAAATTTGTCAATGATGAGATTTGAACACAACCTTTGGGCCACCCATCCAACCATCCAACCATTGACTGTATGTTTGTTTTACTCCATGTGTAACTCTGTGTCGTTGTATGTGTCGAACTGCTTTGCTTTATCTTGGCCAGGTCGCAATTGTAAATGAGAACCTGTTCTCAACTTGCTTACCTGGTTAAATAAAGGTGAAATAAATAAAAAAATAAAAAAATCCTATTGTTTATGTCTTAAGTAACCTACTCTCTTTATGTTATTGAAATGCACAGTATACAAAATTGGAGGTCAATTATTTCCTCCCCTAATTCTGTCTGTTCCCCAGCTCTAATCCCGGCTTCAGCATGAATTGTGGCGTCTTTGTTTTACCCGGTTCTGACGCTGTTCCTGTCCCGTTCCATGTCTGTGCTAAATTAAATGTTCAACTCTCCGTAGCTGCTTCTCATCTCCAGCGTCGGTTCTTACACCCACATTATACCAGAGTCCTAATTGTTTAAAAATATATATTTTGGCACTCTGATTAAAGCCAACCTATCATCTTGTGATTTCTTTATTCTGTATTAGCTTAAAAAAAAGTTTGAAATTATACAGCATGCAGGCTTTTAGCATAGCCCCTTTTACACACCTGCTGGTTTACCCCTGTGTAAATGTCATTCAAATTGCAAAAATAGAAGTGTATAATTAGATTTTATCAACTTTTGCATAACGACCATTTAGATTTGATTATATTCCATTTATGTTATTAGATTTGTTCAACATATATTGTGCAACCTTTTACTTCATATTATGAGGTATGTCTTTAACTTGCTTCAAAGTAGCCTATAGCCTAAATCCCACCATAGAAACGTTGAGGCAATTATTTTATAGACTTCCTCATATGCATTCTCCTGTTCTATTGGTTTTCTTTCAACTTTCTTTAATTGTCTATCAGCCAACGGCCTTATCCTAGTCATATTAACAACCCATGATAGTTGTTGCATCTTTAGATCTTCCCTGTTTCAAAATCTCTAACAGATATTTCCATCTCAGATATTTCCCGCAATTGCATTTTGGAACATTCGCACATAGGCCTACTGCCATGTGCACATTGCTGTGCTTAAAATGTGAAGAAATAATAGTTTATCAACATTTTAAGCTAAATGTTCTGATCAGTTCCATCAGCCATATTAACAGATGCAGCATATACCACCACTACACTACTTTGATACGCATTTTGGGGTGAGTATTAAGAAGTGAGTATATACACAATGGCCACTGAAAAATAAGTGGGTAAATGGTGTTTTACCCACGGACACCTGCTACTACACCATTGAGAGAAAGCCCCATTGTCCCATTTTTTTAGGGTGGCAGGTAGCGGTTAGCGTGGCCAGTAACCAAAAGCTAGCTGGTTTGAATACCCGACTGACAAGGTGAACAGTCTGATGTGCCCTTGAGCAATGCACTTAACCCTAATTTTCACCAGGTGTGCCATACAACTATGGCTGACCCTGTAAAACAACACATTTCACTGCACCAATCTGGAGTATGTGACAATGTAACATTTTCATTTATTTTTTATTTATCCATTATCCTTCACACCGTCACGGGCCACGGCCCTCTTTTCAGAACACCCAAGAGTGATTTACATAATTTGATAGTTCAAATTTACTTATGATTAGTGTCAGTGTCACAAAAGTGACAGGGCCATCTCAAAATGGTTGAAGCCAAACTGCCACCGTGCGCGCTGCAGCGTTTATGTTCTGTCATGGTGGTGTGTAGTACTTAGTATTGACCAAAGCGTGTCGCTAGAATTATTTGTATGGTGAAAACAGTTTGGATCATATCGATTTTGCATGAAGTTGATAAATTACCATATACAGAATGATGCTTTATAAATATACACTTATGCATAATAAAGGCTTCCAGATCTAATGAAGTTATTTAAGGTTACGACAGACGAGTTTAGAAAACGTAAGTTTTGTTTGAGAAATGCACGCACTAAAGTGGGGAGAGATATTAGCTATACTATATAAGCATGTAAATGTGTTGAACGCAGTGGCTCAGTAAAATGTAGACGTAACGCATTTGAATTGAGTTTTTTTCCCTTTTTGAGTTAATGACCTTTATTGACAGCTATAAAATAATTCTCCGGGCATAATTCGATTGAATAAAAGTCGTTGAGTATGGGCACTGTACTATAAATATTCGAAAATTAGGAAGCGGGTGTAGTAATTCCCAGCATGCCTTTCGCGCATATATTTAGGCTATTAAATATATAAATATAATAATTCTGCCAAATTTTGCCATTAAAATTGTGTGATTAATTGAATTTCAAGTTGCGAAGACTGCGATACTCTGACCTTACAGTTTGTGTGATATTGCTATGTAAACCATTACCGGGTTTTATAATAAATTGAAGTGTGAGGGACGATTTCCGTGGAAAGGAACATTGAGTATCAACACATTTTTTGATGTATGGTTGCACATTCACTCTTGTAAATGAAAACGATTGGTAGTTTGTTGAGGAGGTATATATACATATGTGTTCTAACCATACCATGTTCTGTTGTATGTCCGTCTATTCAAATTGTCACCATTAGAGCCATGCTTGCGTGTGAATATATAATAGTATTAGATATCTATATATTAAAATATTATATTTTGAATAAATGTAAGACACTATTTACAATAATTCCATGTGACACTGCTAGCATTCACACAGGATAATGAAGGCTGCATTGTTCCCATCACAGGATCAATACATGACACAAGTAGTATCTGTATTGACTATTTTGTAGACAAGCTGAACTGATTCCCTCTTTAGGTTGGACACAAAAGTCATGAATCATGGTAGACAAAAAAAATCAGTGAATGCAAAATACTGATTCAAAAATAGGACTTTATTTCGTATTGTGAATTGATTTCACCACTATGATGGTGTCACAGAGGATGCATATCAAGTAAGACAATAAATGGGAAAAGCCTGCACTCCGCTGTTAGTACTTAAATAGTAAATTCATAACAAATGACTGTTGCGTAATGTTACAATATTGTATCAATGATTTCAACTTCATTTGTCTGGCAAAAGTTTGTGGGTCTCTGTCAGCCAGGCTTACATTGTCTATTGCTCTAAAAATACAACGAATACACAGCACACTGTTATGTTAAAGATGATAAAAGACCGGCCCAAGCTAAAATAAAATTACAACATGCACTTTAACAAGCCCTCTTGAACATTTGCATCAAGGGGAAAATGAAGCACTAGAATTTCAGCTGACTATGTATAAAAAAGGAACTACTACAATAAGAGTAAGCAATACATTAGCCTCCAAGACAATTAGGTTTGCATAACAAAAACAATGTAAAAATCCTAGTTACTCAATAGACACAGTCAGTAGTTACAGCCATTGGGTTTAGAAACTTTTTTTGCTTCAAGTTTCTTGCTTCAAGTTTCTGAAGCAGGTTGTCTGGTTTTGATCACATTAAAATGGCACAAACATGTTCACTTTTTAGGTGTCCACCACACACTCCTGGTCCTACGTCACACGTCTCTGTCCAGCTCGGATTGCATGGATAGCTGATCCAGTTCACAAGGGTGGGTAGGCTGCAGTATTAAGTTACACTCAACACAATTTACAGAGCTCAAACAGCTTACACATTCACCAGATCAGCTCTATAGGCCCCTAAAAGTGGAAAATACAAGTGTTAGTGTAAATGTTGTGTTAGAAAATGTTGTGATCATGTGTTTAGGTCTTGGGTTTGGTGTTGTGGTTATGGTCCTGGTGACTCTAGACCTGTGGTTGTGATCCGGTCAGGCTCAGATCTCCTGGAGCAGGTCAGTGGGAAAGAAGCCCAGCTTGCGGCCTGTGCTGACCTTCAAGTAGCCATTCACCTCCTCTCCCTTCTTCACCACGATCTGCAACACAAAGAGAATGGAGGACAGTGTTGTGGCAAAGTACTTAAGTAAAAAATACTTTAAAGTACAACTAAAGTTTTTTGGGTATCTATATTTTACTATTTAAAGTACCAGCCAAAGGTTTGGACACCTACTCATTCAAGGGTTTTTCTTTATTTTTTGCATTTGAGCCAATCAGTTGTGTTCTGACAAGTTAGGGGTAGTATACAGAAGATTTGGTAAAAGACCAAGCCCATATTATGGTAACAACGGCTCAAATAAGCAAAGAGAAATGACTGTCCATAATTACTTTAAGACATGAAGGTCAGTCAATCTGGAAAATTCAAGAACTTTGAAGGTTTCTTCAAGTGCAGTCACAAAAAACATCAAGCGCTATGATGAAACTAGCTCTCATGAGGACCGCCACAGAAAAGGAATACCCAAACCTCTGCTGCAGAGGATAAGTTCATTAGAGTTAAATGCACCTCAGATTGCAGCCCAAATAAATGCTTCACAGAGTTCAAGTAACAGACACATCTCAACATCAACTGTTCAGAGGAACCTGTGTGAATCAGGCCTTCATGGTAAAATTGCTGCAAAGAAACCACTACTAAAGGACACTAATAAAAATAAGAGAGCTTGGGCCAAGAAACATGAGGAATGGACATTAGACCAGTGGAAATCTGTCCTTTGGTCTGATGAGTCCAAATTTGAGATTTGTGGTTCCAACCGCCGTGTCTTTGTGAGACGCAGAGTAGGTGAACAGATGATCTCCGCATGTGTGGTGCCCACAGTGAAACATGGAAGAGGAGGTGTGATGGTGTGGGGATGCTTTGCTGGTGGCACTGTCAGTGATTTATTTAGAATTCAAGGCACACTGAACCAGCATGGCTATCACAGAATTCTGCAGCGAATACACCATGCCATCTGGTTTGCACTTAGTGGGACTATCATTTGTTTTTCAACAGGACAATGACCCAAAACACACCTCCAGGCTGTGAATGGGCCATTTGACCAAGGAGAGTGATGGAGTGTTGCATCAGATGACCTGGCCTCCACAATCACCCGACTCAACCCAAATGAGATGGTTTGGGATGAGTGAAGGAAAAGCAGCCAACAAGTGCTCAGCATATGTGGGAACTCCTTCAAGACTGTTGGAAAAGCATTCCTTATAAAGCTGGTTGAGAGAATGCCAAGAGTGTGCAAAGCAATCAAGGCAGATGGTGGCTACTTTGCAGAATCTAAAATAAAAAATATATTTTGATATGTTTAACACTTTTTTGGTTACTACATGATTCCATATGTGTTATTTCATAGTTTTGATGTCTTCACTATTATTCTACATCACTACATTCCTAAAGAAAATAATGTACTTTTTACTCCTTACATTTTCCCTGACACCCAAAAGTACTTTAGAATGCTTTGTGTGACAGGAAAATGGTATAATTCACATACTTATCAAGAGAACATGCCTGGTCATCCCTACTGCCTCTGATCTGCTGGACTCACTAAACACACATTCTTTGTTTGTAAATTATGTCTGAGTGTTGGAGTGTGCCCCTTGCTATCCGTAAATACAAATGACAAGAAAATGGTGCAGTCTTGTTTGCTTAATATAAGGAATTATAAATAATTTTACTCTGTTTACTTTTGATACTTGCGTATATTTAAAACCAAATACTTTTATTCAAATGGTATTTTACTGGGTGACTTTCACTTTTACTTGAGTCATCTTCTATTAAGGTATCTTTACTTTCACTCAAGTATGACAATTGGATACTTTTTCCACCACACACGACCAGACACACACGCACAGTAGCAACAATCATTACAGTCACTTTCCACATGCACACACTCATCCATACTGCTCATGATCATAAATCAGTTGACATCAGTTTCCTGTGCAAAGAAAAACTAAAACATTATTTTCATAGACAGACAGCTGACCTGGGTCAAATACTTGAGCTGGGCTTGATTCAGTGTGACCAGCAGTAGCTAAATAAAGCACACCTCAGTTACTCTACTTTCAACTGCTGTATGCGATAGTATTTGACTCGGGTCTGATACAGAGACACCCGTTTCTTACCTGGTCTTTTTTCAGTGTTATCTGACCCATCTCTCTGTTTCCCACAACGGAGCGTGTCACCTTGAACACCCTCTCTCCCGTTTTTATTCTAATGATGTAATTGGTGGGGAGGTAACCTGTCTTCTCCCCAATCTTCCCCTGAGAATAAAAAAATGCCCTTATTTACAATGGTGACAATAAAATAGAAAGTAGATCTCATGTGGCACGATTTATTATTATAATTTTTTTTATTTCACCTTAATTTAACCAGGTAGGCCAGTTGAGAACAAGTTCTCATTTACAACTGTGATCTGGCCAAGATAAAGCAAAGCAGTGCGACATAAGCAACAACACAGAGTTACACATAAACAGAGTCAATAACACAATAGAAAAATCTATGTATGGTGTGTGCAAATGTAGAAAAGTAGGGAGGTAAGGCAATAAATACAGTGGGGCAAAAAAGTATTTAGTCAGCCACCAATTGTGCAAGTTCTCCCACTTAAAAAGATGAGAAGCCTGTAAATAAGTATTTGGTCAATAACAAAAGTTTATATCAATACTTTGTTATATACCCTTTGTTGGCAATGACAGAGGTCAAACGTTTTCTGTAAGTCTTCACAAGGTTTTCACACACTGTTGCTAGTATTTTGGCCCATTCCTCCATGCAGATCTCCTCTAGAGCAGTGATGTTTTGGGGCTGTTGCTGGGCAACACAGACTTTCAACTCCCTCCATAGATTTTCTATGGGGTTGAGATCTGGAGACTGGCTAGGCCACTCCAGGACCTTGAAATGCTTCTTACGAAGCCACTCCTTCGTTGCCCGGGCAGTGTGTTTGGGATCATTGTCATGCTGAAAGACCCAGCCACATTTCATCTTCAATGCCCTTGCTGATGGAAGGAGGTTTTCACTCAATCTCACGATACATGGCCCCATTCATTCTTTCCTTTACACGGATCAGCCCCAAAGCATGATGTTTCCACCCCCATGCTTCACAGTAGATATGGTGTTCTTTGGATGCAACTCAGCATTCTTTGTCCTCCAAACACGACGAGTTGAGTTTTTACCAAAAGTTATATTTTGGTTTCATCTGACCATATGACATTCTCCCAATCTTCTTCTGGATCATCCAAATGTTCTATAGCAAACTTCAGACGGGCCTGGACATGTACTGGCTTAAGCAGGGGGACACATCTGGCACTGCAGGATTTGAGTCCCTGGCGGCGTAGTGTGTTACTGATGGTAGGCTTTTTTACTTTGGTCCCAGCTCTCTGCAGGTCATTCACTAGGTCCCCCCGTGTGGTTCTGGGATTTTTGCTCACCGTTCTTGTGATCATTTTGACCCCGCGGGGTGAGATCTTGTGTGGAGCCCCAGATCGAGGGAGATTATCAGTGGTCTTGTATGTCTTCCATTTCCTAATAATTGCTCCCACAGTTGATTTCTTCAAACCAAGCTGCTTACCTATTTCAGATTCAGAGGATAAATAGCAATATGGGGATGAGGTAGTTCGGTGTGCTATTTACAGATTGGCTGTGTACAGGTACAGTGATCGGTAAGCTGCTCTGACAGCTGATGCTTAGAGTTAGAGAGGGAGATATAAGACTCCAGCTTCAGTGATTTTTGCAATTTGTTCTAATCATTGGCAGCAGAGAACTGGAAGGAAAGGCGGCCAAAGTAAATGTTGGCTTTGGGGATGACCAGTGAAATATACCTGCTGGAGCGTGTGTTCGGGTGGGTGTTGCTATGGTGACTAGTGAGCTGAGATACGGCGGGGCTTTACCTAGCAAAGTCTTATAGATGATCTGGAGCCAGTGGGTTTGGCAACGAATATGTAGTGAGGGCCAGCCAACGAGAGCATACAGGTCGCAGTGGTGGGTAGTATATGGGGCTTTGGTGACAAAACGGATGGCACTGTGATAGACTACATCCAGTTTGATGAGTGTTGGAGGCTATTTTGTAAATGACATCGCCAAAGTCAAGGAAGTCAGTCAGTTTTACGAGGGTAAGTTTGGCAGCATGAGTGAAGGAGGCTTTTTTGCGAAATAGAAAGCCAATTCTAGATTTAATTTTGGATTGGAGATGTTTGATGTGAGTCTGGAAGGAGAGTTTACAGTCTAACCAGATACCTAGGTATTTGTAGTTGTCCACATATTCTAAGGCAGAACCGTCCAGAGTAGTGATGCTGGATGGTGCGGGCAGCAATCAGTTGAAGAGCATGCACTTAGTTTTATTAGCATTTAATTAATTTATTTATTTCACCTTTATTTAACCAGGTAGGCAAGTTGAGAACAAGTTCTCATTTACAATTGCGACCTGGCCAAGATAAAGCAAAGCAGTTCGACAGATACAATGACAGAGTTACACATGGAGTAAAACAAACATACAGTCAATAATACAGAATAAACAAGTCTATATACGATGTGAGCAAATGAGGTGAGAAGGGAGGTAAAGGCAAAAAGGCCATGGTGGCAAAGTAAATACAATATAGCAAGTAAAACACTGGAATGGTAGTTTTGCAATGGAAGAATGTGCAAAGTAGAAATAAAAATAATGGGGTGCAAAGGAGCAAAATAAATAAATAAATAAAATACAGTTGGGAAAGAGGTAGTTGTTTGGGCTAAATTATAGGTTGGCTATGTACAGGTGCAGTAATCTGTGAGCTGCTCTGACAGTTGGTGCTTAAAGCTAGTGAGGGAGATAAGTGTTTCCAGTTTCAGAGATTTTTGTAGTTCGTTCCAGTCATTGGCAGCAGAGAACTGGAAGGAGAGGCGGCCAAAGAATTGGTTTTGGGGGTGACTAGAGAGATATACCTGCTGGAGCGTGTGCTACAGGTGGGAGATGCTATGGTGACCAGCGAGCTGAGATAAGGGGGGACTTTACCTAGCAGGGTCTTGTAGATGACATGGAGCCAGTGGGTTTGGCGACGAGTATGAAGCGAGGGCCAGCCAACGAGAGCGTACAGGTCGCAATGGTGGGTAGTATATGGGGCTTTGGTGACAAAACGGATTGCACTGGGATAGACTGCATCCAATTTGTTGAGTAGGGTATTGGAGGCTATTTTGTAAATGACATCGCCAAAGTCGAGGATTGGTAGGATGGTCAGTTTTACAAGGGTATGTTTGGCAGCATGAGTGAAGGATGCTTTGTTGCGAAATAGGAAGCCAATTCTAGATTTAACTTTGGATTGGAGATGTTTAATATGGGTCTGGAAGGAGTGTTTACAGTCTAACCAGACACCTAAGTATTTGTAGTTGTCCACGTAATCTAAGTCAGAGCCGTCCAGAGTAGTGATGTTGGACAGGCGGGTAGGTGCAGGTAGCGATCGGTTGAAGAGCATGCATTTAGTTTTACTTGTATTTAAGAACAGTTGGAGGCCACAGAAGGAGTGTTGTATGGCATTGAAGCTCGTTTTGAGGTTAATTAACACAGTGTCCAAAGAAGGGCCAGATGTATACAGAATGGTGTCGTCTGCGTAGAGGTGGATCAGAGAATCACCAGCAGCAGCAAGAGTGACATCATTGATAAATACAGAGAAAAGAGTCGGCCCGAGATTTGAACCCTGTGGCACCCCCATAGAGACTACTAGCAGAGTCATTGCTAGTTTTGATCATTGTCAGCTTGCATGAAAAATTTTCAGGAACACTTACCCTCCACCATTCCTCATTTGCATCATCAATTATAGTGATTCGATCACCAGGACTGAAAAACACAAAGGTTTGTATATTTTTATCAAATTGTATCAAATGTTTCAGATTACCACAAGACTGAAATGTTGGACATAAAACCTAATTCATACAATATAAGGAAATGTATTGGTAAACCCACTGGAAGTCAAGGTCGTCTTTCTCAATAGCCTTGAAGCGATACAGAGCCAGGTAGTAATGTGACTGATTTCCCATGTTTCCCATCTCCTTCTTTTTCTGTAGCAAACATACACCAATGTTTATTTAACTACTAATTGTATTGATGTACCAGACAGGGTGTTATTATTGATATTTACATGGTTAGTGTATACATGATGTCAGGCATTTACAGTCCCTTACCTTGTCATCTGCTTTGTCAGCCTTGTCTCCTTTCTTATCCCCCTCTGGCTTTCCTATAAGGACATCACACAGGGTCTTTGTAGAGTTTCAATACAACAATGGTCAACTCCACAACTTTATAGTCAGTATTACATTAATTTTACGTTGCTCCTTGACATTCAGCGTAACATACATTTTTTGTTCTGTACTGGATGTCATTCTGGTTAATCTGGGAAAAGGTTGACATACATACAGTACCAGTCAATATTTTGGACACACCTACTCATTCCAGGGTTTTTCTTTATTTGTACTATTTTCTACATTGTAGAATAATAGTGAAGACATCACAACTATGAAATAACACATGGAATAATGTAGTAACCAAAAAAGTGTTAAACAATTAAAAATTTTAAATATTTTAGATTCTTCAAAGTAGCCACCCTTTGCCTTGATGATAGCTTTCCACACTCTTGTCATTCTCTCAACCAGCTTCACCTGGAATGCTTTTCCATCAGTCTTGAAGGAGTTCCCACATATGCTGAGCACTTGTTGGCTGCTACCTTCAATCTGCGGTCCAACTCCTCCCAAACCACCTCAATTGGGTTGAGGTCGGGTGATTGTGGAGGCCAGGTCATCTGATGCAACACTCCATCACTCTCCTTGGTCAAATAGCCCTTACACAGCCTGGAGGTGTGTTGGGTCATTGTCCTGTTGAAAAACAAATGATAGTCCCACTAAGTGCAAACCAGATGGGATGGTGTATCGCTACAGAATGCTATGGTAGCCATGCTGGTTCAGTGTGCCTTAAAATCTTAATAAATCACTGTGTCACCAGCAAAGCACCCCCACACATCACACCTCCTTCTCCATGCTTCACGGTGGGAACCACACATGCAGAGATCATCCGTTCACCATCTCTGCATCTCACAAAGACACGGTGGTTGGAACCACAAATCTAAAATTTGGACTCATCAGAACAAAGGACAGATTTCCACTGGTCTAATGTCCATTGCTCGTGTTTCTTGGCCCAAGCGAATCTTTTCTTATTATTGGTGTCCTTTAGTAGTGGTTTCTTTGCAGCAATTCGACCATGAAGGCCTGATTCACGCAATCTCCTCTGAACAGTTGATGTTAAGATGTGTCTGTTACACATCTGTGTCTGTTACACAACTGATTGGCCAAAAACGCATTGAGAAGGAAGGAAATTCCACAAATGAACAAGGCGCACCTGTTATTTGAAATGCATTCCAGGTGAATACCTCATGAAGCTGGTAAAGAGAATGCCAAGTGTGTGCAAAGCTGTCATCAAGGCAACGGGTGGCTACTTTGAAGAATCTTAAATCTAAAATATGTTTGGATTTGTATAACATTTTTTTGGTTACTACCTGATTCCATATGTGTTATTTCATAGTTGTGATGTCTTCACTATTATTCTACAATGTAGAAAATAGTAAAAAATAAAGAAAAACCCTGGAATGGGTAGGTGTGTCAACTTTTGACCGGTACTGTGTATTGTTTAGCAACTGCTTGACAACCAACCACCCCTTATGCTTCAGTTTATTTATCATTCACTTTGAGCTTCAATATCATTTCATATGGCACAATATGTTTAAATAAAATACGTTGTTTTAAATACATAAAGTGTATTTTTGTATAGTTGATGCAGTGGAACCATAGATGGCATCACCTTGAATTGTCACATTCTTCAATATGGACATGCTCATCCTTTTTCAATACCTTCTGCCTGTTCGTCTTCTTTGGGTTGTTGGGATTCCTCTTCCTCCATCATCATCATCATCATCTTGGAGGGAAAAAAAGATGGTTAACATGCCATTTATGATCTATCTCTATGCAAATGGTTGTCAGTAAATTACACCACTTATTGTCATTAATTAATTTTTTGGCTAATATGGACACGAGGTCCACACTCACATTCTTCTTGTCCTCAGACCCCTTCTTGCGCTCCTTGTTTGCCATGACGACCCCAACCCGCAGGGTGTCAAACACAGGGTCGTTACGGTTGGAGTGGGCTAGACAGAAGGGAAGCAGCAGAGAGAGCACATAGTAAAAAAATAATTTGAACACTTGTTGAGATGGTTAGTGTCTTACCTGCATCTGTCTGGTCACTACTGTATAGAGGGGAGCTGTAGGCCCGTCTGAAACCTGGGGGCTATAGGAGAGACAGCAAAATTAATATGTAGAATAATTGTTGTTTTTGGCAACTGCATGCAATGGCAACTTGATCATAGTCATTATAATGTCAGAACATCTAAATTATGAATTGAAAATGTCTTACAATTTTGCCAAAGCACTTCTGATACTCGACGTAGGACTGGCATGAGTGATGGATGTTGGTCTTGCAGTTTTTGCACCGTAGAGCAAACTTGTTGTTGACTGAAAGGTTGAAAAGTCAACTATAAGAAGCTAGTCAGTATTATTAAGCTTCAGCTTTACAGTCAAATTAATAAATACAAGAGCCACTGTGCCAATGTTATAACTTACGGACTATCATACGAGCACAGACGTCACAGAACTTGGGCGTCTTGCAGTAGTGGTCCTTGAACTTGTGTGGTTTGTCATTCACCAATATAACAACGGGCTCAGGCTCGGGCTCCTTCTCCTCCACTTCCACCTCCTCCTCATAAATAAAGTATACCTGCAGAGAGGGTGCTTATGTCTCAATACTTTTACAGATTTCCTTCCTTTCCCCTGCCTAGTGACCGCTGATTGGATTGGTATATATTGGATTGGTATATACAGTGCCTTGCGAAAGTATTCGGCCCCCTTGAACTTTGCGACCTTTTGCCACATTTCAGGCTTCAAACATAAAGATATAAAACTGTATTTTTTTGTGAAGAATCAACAACAAGTGGGACACAATCATGAAGTGGAACGACATTTATTGGATATTTCAAACTTTTTTAACAATCAAAAACTGAAAAATTGGGCGTGCAAAATTATTCAGCCCCCTTAAGTTAATACTTTGTAGCGCCACCTTTTGCTGCGATTACAGTTGTAAGTCGCTTGGGGTATGTCTCTATCAGTTTTGCACATCGAGAAAACTGAAATTTTTTCCCATTCCTCCTTGCAAAACAGCTCGAGCTCAGTGAGGTTGGATGGAGAGCATTTGTGAACAGCAGTTTTCAGTTCTTTCCACAGATTCTCGATTGGATTCAGGTCTGGACTTTGACTTGGCCATTCTAACACCTGGATATGTTTATTTTTGAACCATTCCATTGTAGATTTTGCTTTATGTTTTGGATCATTGTCTTGTTGGAAGACAAATCTCCGTCCCAGTCTCAGGTCTTTTGCAGACTCCATCAGGTTTTCTTCCAGAATGGTCCTGTATTTGGCTCCATCCATCTTCCCATCAATTTTAACCATCTTCCCTGTCCCTGAAAAGCAGGCCCAAACCATGATGCTGCCACCACCATGTTTGACAGTGGGGATGGTGTGTTCAGGGTGATGAGCTGTGTTGCTTTTATGCCAAACATAACATTTAGCATTTTTGCCAAAAAGTTCAATTTTGGTTTCATCTGACCAGAGCACCTTCTTCCACATGTTTGGTGTGTCTCCCAGGTGGCTTGTGGCAAACTTTAAACAACACTTTTTATGGATATCTTTAAGAAATGGCTTTCTTCTTGCCACTCTTCCATAAAGGCCAGATTTGTGCAATATACGACTGATTGTTGTCCTATGGACAGAGTGTCCCACCTCAGCTGTAGATCTCTGCAGTTCATCCAGAGTGATCATGGGCCTCTTGGCTGCATCTCTGATCAGTCTTCTCCTTGTATGAGCTGAAAGTTTAGAGGGACGGCCAGGTCTTGGTAGATTTGCAGTGGTCTGATACTCCTTCCATTTCAATATTATCGCTTGCACAGTGCTCCTTGGGATGTTTAAAGCTTGGGAAATCTTTTTGTATCCAAATCCGGCTTTAAACTTCTTCACAACAGTATCTCGGACCTGCCTGGTGTGTTCCTTGTTCTTCATGATGCTCTCTGCGCTTTTAACGGACCTCTGAGACTATCACAGTGCAGGTGCATTTATACGGAGACTTGATTACACACAGGTGGATTGTATTTATCATCATTAGTCATTTAGGTCAACATTGGATCATTCAGAGATCCTCACTGAATTTCTGGAGAGAGTTTGCTGCACTGAAAGTAAAGGGGCTGAATAATTTTGCACGTCCAATTTTTCAGTTTTTGATTTGTTAAAAAAGTTTGAAATATCCAATAAATGTCGTTCCACTTCATGATTGTGTCCCACTTGTTGTTGATTCTTCACAAAAAAATACAGTTTTATATCTTTATGTTTGAAGCCTGAAATGTGGCAAAAGATCGCAAAGTTCAAGGGGGCCGAATACTTTCGCAAGGCACTGTATATTATATATTTCTTATTTGCATTGTTTTACTTTTAAATCTGTGTATTGTCTAAAAATGGTTCAATATTACTGCACTGCTGGAGCTAGGAACACAAGCATTTCACTACACCCGCAATAACATCTGCTTAATATGTCATTTGATTTGATTCAGCTGGAGGTAGAACATTTTTATTGAAATCCAAAGAATCAGTCTCATCAAAACAATGATTTCCTATCATGATTGTTATTTATATCATACAGTGCATCCGGAAACTATTCAGACCCCTTTCCTTTTTCCACATTTTGTTATGTTACAACCTTATTCTAAAATGTATTATATTAGTTTTTCCTCATCAATTTACACACAATACCCAATAATGACAGAGAAAACAGGTTTTTAGAAATGTTAACAAATATACTAAAGATAAACAGAACTACCTTATTTACATAAGTATTCAGACCCTTTGATATGAGACTCAAAATTGAGCTCAGGTGCATACTGTTCCCATTGATCATCATTGAGATGTTTCTAAGACTTGAGTCCACCTGTGATAAATTCAATTGATTGGACTTGATTTGGAAGGGTGCACACCTGTCTATATAAGGTCCCACAGTTGACAGTGCATGTCAGAGCAAAAACCAAGCCAGGAGGTCAAAGTAATTGTCCGTAGAGCTCCGAGACAGGATTGTGTCGAGGCACAGATCTGGGGAAGGGTACCAAAAAATGTCTGCAGCATTAAAAGTACCTAATTGTCATACCTAAGGAAAAGTAAAGATACCTTAATAGAATATTACTCAAGTAAAAGTGAAAGTCACCCAGTAAAATACTACTTGAGTAAAAGTCTAAAAGAATTTGGTTTTAAATGTACTTAAGTATCAAAAGTAAATGTATATATCCTTTCACATTCCTTATATTATGCAAACCAGACGGCACAATTTTCTTGTTTTAAACATGTATGGATAGCCAGGGGCACACTCCAACACTCAGACATCATGTACAAACAAAGCATCTGTGTTTAGTGAGTCCGTCAGATCAGAGGCAGTAGGGATGACCAGGGATGTTCTCTTGATAAGTGTGTGAATTGGACCATTTTCCTCTCCTGCTAAGCATTCAAAATGTAACGAGTACTTTTGGGTGTCAGGGAAAATGTATGGAGTAAAGAGTACGTTATTTTCTTTAGGAATGTGTTAAAGTACAGATACACCAAAAATCTACTTAAGTAGTACCTTAAAGTATTTTTACTTAAGTACTTTACACCACTGTCAATAACACAGTGGCCTCCATCATTCTTAAATGGGAGAAGTTTGAAACCACTAAGACTCTTCCTAGAGTCGGCCCGCACGGCCAAACTAGGCAATCAAGGGAGAAGGGCCTTGGTCAGGGAGGTGATCAAGAACCCGATCACTCTGCCAGAGCCCCAGAGTTCCTCTGTAGAGGTGGGAGAACCTTACAGAAGGGCAACCATCTGCAGCACTCCACCAATCCGGCATTTATGGTAGAGTGGCCACTCCTCAGTAAAAGGCTCATGACAGCCCAAATACAGATATGCCAAGCTTGTAGCGTCATACCTAAGAAAACTTGAGGCTGTAATCGCTGCCAAAGATGCTTTTAGTGTTTAATTTTTGATACATTTTTCCAAACATTTCTAAAGAGTAGTTTTTGCTTTGTCATTATGGGGTATTGTGTGTAGCTTGATGAGGGAAAAAAACTATTTAATCCATTTTAGAATAAGGCTGTAATGTAATAAAATGTGGGGAAAGTAAAGGGGTCTGAATACTTTCCCGACTGCACTGTAGAAAAATTTCCATTGAAACCATTATTTTACTTCTGGAGAGTAAGTGGTAAATGAAAAAGGCTCTGTGGATTTAGCCCACAGTGTCACCTTACTGCAGAATATAAATAGGGGAGCAGAAAGCCTCACATATTAAACTAATGAGGTTACTGTATTCTGACCATCCTAGTTGGCTGCTATTTTAAACTGTTTGAGGGATGGTGTTACCAACAGTGGCAGATTGTCATGCTACTCACAGTATTGTCTTCTTCTTTCACAATATTGTCAGGGGCTGTGGGGTTATCGTGGATATCCACAGAATGTTTATCTTCAAGTCTAACTCACAGAAACAAACAGAGACCATTAAGCAACATCAACAAACAAGGATATCTGACATATATTTAAGGGCGGATATTGCAGTAGTATTGTTACGGTGGCTGAGCTTTACATTTTTACCAAGTTTTACATGTCTATTGCAATGAATAATCTAATACTTAAATCTTTCCCTCGTTGTTTTGTTTAGAACCAGGTAAATCTATTAAAAAGGAATATCCTATGTATTCAGTTCAGCAACAGGAGAGCAGACTCACTGGTCATATTGGGCCATGGTGTAGTGTGTGAGCTCTCACTCTCGTCCTGCAGTGCTACCCACCTAAGACAGAATACAGTTTAGGGGAACAGAAACACTGGCTCTCAATTTGAATGGGACCATTTTAATGAGACACGTGACCCAATCATGTCCTCTCCTCTCGCATGTAGTAATGGGGGGAGGGGGAGATGATTTACTCACACAAGCCTACACACACACACACACTCTCCAAAATACACTCGTCCACTCTACTATTTTGGGGCAGGGTAACTCAATCTCATCATGGCTAGGCTAAATTTGGGTGCCTTGTCAGACTGGGCATGAGCTGAGAGATTCTGAAAAATGACAATGATATAAAACCAGAATCAGTCTTAGTGAGAATTTGACAATGCAGTCCCCTCTTAATAATGAAACTTAAAGAATTTGCTATATATCTAAATGATAAAATATATATCTATTTAGAAAAGGACTAAGCTGAACAGATCACACATATACACAAAAAAAGGGGCATGCAATATAGTTACTTGTTCCTACTGGTTGCTAGTCCAGTCAATGAAATTAAATCTGGTATGTGGATGTATGGTAAAGCCTTTCTTCACCAGTTTGCTTTCATGTGTGATGAGCAACCTGTCACACCGGAGGCCTCCGAACCATTCCAACTCTTGATATTTCCCTTTTCAGGTTTATGCAGGTAAATTCCAAAAAGCGATCCAATGGTTAGTGGTTAGAGCAGAGGGGTGAGTGAGTGAGGGACTGTAAAGGCAGGCATCAGTTTGAGTGAGTGAGACAGCTGGGTACCGGTGACGAGGGGAAATCCGATACTCACACCCATTCCTTGGCCCTGTAGATCGGTCATGGCTAGATGGGATCCAGCTTTGTCTCACTAAAATGGGGGAAAAATTACTTTTGATGTTAATTTGACACAAGCTGTTTCCCTTCTAGCCATGACCCCGCAGACCCCTGTCACAGCCTGAGAGGACAGGCCAAGACACACACAGCCAACTGTTGGCTTACTGTACAAACTGCAGGCATAATCAGTATTGTTTTAGTTGCTCTCATTGTTGTCAACATCGTTATGACAACAATAATTATATTTCTATGGAAAATACTGACAAAGGAATGGAATGGAAATAGGCTGTTTATCTTTATTGTACTGCCAGGTTAAAGAACATTTTAAACATAAAGAAAAACTTGTAGTTTATATATAAGGAGAGGATCCACATAATATATTAAGAAAAAGTACAGTACTGTATTGTGAAAGACTGATGGTAGTAGAGGTAACTAATCCATGGAAGAAAACATGACATTCTACAAAAGCCTATTTTTCCCTAGCCCAATTGAAGAACAGAGAACCATGGCCAGTTTATTCTTCATTTGGGGGGTCGCGTCGGCTACCACTACAAAGGTCCGGTTGCATTGTGGGTACAATAGTCCCTTGCCGCCCCAGTGCGCATGCTCCATAGAAAACTCCATTATTTTTTTTTGCACGGAATCTGCAAGAAAAAATAATAACTGTGAAATAGAGATTAAAAGGTGCATCGGATGAGCTCCATTTTTGCTAAACATACACCAGCTTGATCGAACAGTGTCTGGAGATAACGACTGAATAATTTGGCGACACGATCAGGCATCCTTGGGTCTTGGGACACTCCAGAATCAAGTAAATTTCTGTCAACGCTAGCTAGCCATCTAACGTTAGCCTAGCCCCGAGATCATAGGCGCAGTAAAATGAAGCATTATTGTCCTTTGTTTTTAACGAGACGGGCAGATGCAGCTAGACAGACGGATAGTTGATTGATGGCGCAAATCATTTGCACTGGAGGGTTGATCACCACATTGTCTGTCTAGATAATGTTAACATCCAAAACAATTTAGCGTTAGTAAGCCAGCTAGCTAACTCTGTCCGGGGTTCTCCCGCGAGCTTACTGGAGAAGACTCCAAAAACTTCGCGACCTTGTTTGAGAACAGAATGGTAGAATACATTTCGCACAATTGCTCGTTAGCTAGCTAGCATGCATGACAATATATAAACAAATTCCTCCCAAGTTCCCATTATTGAAAGGTTACTATTTTGCAAGGTGTGTCTGTCAAGCTGTTACGACACTTTAGACTGCAACATTAGCTAACTAACGTTAGTTGGATAAAGGCAGCCTAGCTAGCTATGTAGGACAATCATTGCTGTGACTGTGATTTAACTTTATGTGCCGTTTCTGTAATGGCTATATTATAAAGTATAGTGTGCATGTGGGCTAGATAACTATTATCAAGTTACAAATGCTGTTTTCCCTTTCAATTTCAACATCCAGCTGTACACACCACCAGTCTCATTTAGCTCGCTAACTATCTAGGTAGCTATTTGATAATACGTCACTCAATTGAAATACCACTACTAGGCCTATCCTAATATATGCATCCCCTTCCTCGAATGCTATGTGGCTGTGTTTCAGAATCGAGAGATTATTTTTTGTTCATAATTTTCACGTATTATTTTTTAGGGCTATCTAACGTGAGGTCTATCTTCTTTGCAGTCAAACTGTGGCCTTAGTGTCAGCTGCAGAGTTTTGGAGGAGTTGACCTCTGAAGCTGGGCCAGAAGACTTAACGTTAGTTCTTGGAGAGTTCTGCAAGGTGTTGGAGGGTGGTTGGCAGAGTGTGTGTGCTTCTCCCCTGACACAATGGCCTTCACACGGTGGATACCATAGCCAATAATATATTTGGCATTTCAAAGATGACAAGGTAGGCTTGAGAACATGATATCCTTCCTCACTCATCAGGCTAGCCCAATAACAGGCTAAAAGAGCCTAACGTTAGTCCAAGGACCTTACATGTTCTGTTTAGAGGCGAAATGCCCCTGGCATCCAAAACAGCTAAATACTCCCATCTCAATGTGAATGGATTCTCAGTTGCGGTACGTTTCTAGAAACATAATGCCCTCTACTTTCATATCACATCAAAATAATTTCACAAATGCAAAATATATACTTACTGTACACTGTTTTAACTGGTTTTAACACAGTTGCAGCCAGCAGTATTTTTCAGTGACAAGTTTGTGGCGTCCGTCTTCCGTTTACACAGGTGTTCGGAGACGCAGATAGCTAATTAGCACAATTGGTCGACTCTGTTTTCCGTAAACAGACGCTGTAACATGGAAATATGGCCGTGTGGGAACCCCAACCCTATAAAGGTGTGTAGTAATTTAACCTTCTTTTTTTCCTAACAGATATGAAAGATAAGTTATGTTTTCAAAACCGTACCGTAAGTGATGTGTGTAAACGTTTAGCACAAGCTGAACAAAACTCCCCTGGCCAGAAGACACTATCCACAATAGGTGCTAAAGGTAGTTAGCATTGATGAATGGGCTATCATCAGGCATGCTTTATGTTCCAGACTTTATATTGGTTTCTACGAGTTGGAACTCTGGTTGTCTTTTTTTGTGGGAAAACATTGGTGTCAGAATCTCAGTATAGTGGTCGTAATAGTTGTTCATCAAAGCATGTATTCATTCTACATTTGTTCCTGCTTCTTCTATCCCAAAGGTGCTGCAAAGCAGTTTTTACAAAATGATGGGAGGCAGTGAGAGTGGCAGTGGAGACAAGGATGGAGTTCACACTGTGGCAATACAAGTCCCCATTGGCTGGCAGAGGAGAGCGAAGGACGGGCTTGTGGTGTATGTCAGGTAAGCAAGTTCAGTAACACAGGCGGGTATAATACTTTTTATACTTGTGTTATAAGCATATATGAGCCATTATAATGTTTTCATTTCCCAAAAGCTGGTCTGGAGCAGGGAATTGTAAAATATATTTGACTTCCCCTTCCCTTTATTTCATCACTCATCTCCTGCATCCCTGTCCATTCCTACAGTCCAAGTGGCACAGTCCTGTCCTCACTGGAAGAGGTTAAGTCATATCTGTTGACCGATGGCACATGCAAGTGTGGCCTCGAGTGTCCGCTGGTCATCCACAAGGTGACTCCCTCTACATCACACTTATCGTCTCACAACCGGTTTTGACTGGGGTTTGCTGAATGTATGTTCCTTTGTCTCTGCAGGTGTTTAACTTTAGCCTAGGGGTCCAAATTCAACAGCACAGCCAGCCGGTGGGGAAGGCAGAGCAGGACATGACAAAGCTCTGTAACCATCGGAGGAAAGTGGTTGCCATGGCAGCGCTCTGTCGCAGTATGCAGGCTTCACAACTGCCCTATGTTGCCCGTCACACAGGTAAATACAGTGCCTTCAGAAAGTCACACAGATATATATAGTGCCTTCAGAAAGTATTCACACCCCTTGAGTTTTTCCAAATGGTATTCAAATGGGCTTAATTGTTCAAATGGTATTCAAATGGACTTAATTGTTCAAATGGTATTCAAATGGCCTTAATTGTTCAAATGGTATTCAAATGGACTTAATTATTCAAATGGACTTAATTGTTCAAATGGTATTCAAATGGTATTCAAATGGACTTAATTGTTCAAATGGTATTCAAATGGACTTAATTGTTCCAAATGGTATTCAAATGGACTTAATTGTTCAAATGGTATTCAAATGGACTTAATTGTTCAAATGGTATTCAAATGGTATTCAAATGGACTTAATTGTTCAAATGGTATTCAAATGGTATTCAAATGGACTTAATTGTTCAAATGGTATTCAAATGGACTTAATTGTTCAAATGGTATTCAAATGGTATTCAAATGGACTTAATTGTTCAAATGGTATCCAAATGGACTTAATTGTTCCAAATGGTATTCAAATGGACTTAATTGTTCAAATGGTATTCAAATGGTATTCAAATGGTATTCAAATGGACTTAATTGTTCAAATGGTATTCAAATAGCCTTAATTGTTCCAAATGGTATTCAAATGGACTTAATTGTTCCAAATGGTATTCAAATGGACTTAATTGTTCAAATGGTATTCAAATGTATTCAAATGGACTTAATTGCCATTTTTTTTTGTCAGCGATCACAAAATACTCTGTCAAAGTGGAAGAAAAATACTAACATTTGAATAAAAAAATAACAATAAAACACTATCTTGATTAGATAAGTATTCAACACCGTGAGTCAATACATGTTAGAATCACATTTGGCATCTGTAATCACTTTCTCTGTAAGTCTCTGAGATTTGCACACCTGGATTCTTCAACCTCTGTCAAGATGATTGTTGATCATTGCTAGACAGCCATTTTCAAGTCTTGCTGTAGATTTTTAAGATGATTTTAAGTCAACTGTAGCTGGGCCACTTAGGAACATTTAATTTAGTCTTGGTAAGCAACGCCAGTGTACACTTGGCCTTGTGTTTTATGTTATTGTCCTGCTGAAAGGTGAATTTGTCTCCCAGTGTCTGTTGGAAAGCAGACTGAACCAGGTTTTCCTCTAGGATTTGACCTATGCTTAGCTCTCTTACGTTTATTTTTTATTGCAAACAGGATGCATGCTCTGGAATATTTGCATTCTGTACAGGCTCCCTTCTTTTCATTCTGTCAATTAGGTTAGTATTGTGGAGCAGCTACAATGTTGTTGTTCCATCCTCAGTTTTTTTCCTATCACTGCCATTAAACTCTAACTGCTTTAAAGTCACTATTGGCCTCATGGTGAAATCCCTGAGCGGTTTCCTTCCTCTCCGGCAAGTGAGTTAGGAAGGACACCTGTATCTTTGTAGTGACTGGGTGTATTGATACAGCATCCAAGTGTAATTAATAACCACCATGCTCAAAGGGATATTCAATGTCTGCTTTATTTGTATTTTTACCAATTTACCAATCGGTGCCCTTTGGAAGTTATTAGAAATCCTCCCTGGTCTTTGTGGTTGAAGCTGTATTTGAAATTCACAACTCGACTGAGGGACCGTACATATAATTGTATGTGTGGGGTACAGAGATGAGGTAGTTATTCAGAAATCCTTTTAAACTCCATTGTTGCCCCAAGTTCATGCGTTTATTATGCGACATGTTAAGCAAATGTTTACTCCTGAACTGATTTAGGCTTGCCATAACAAAGGGGTTGAATACTTTTTGGCTTATTTAAACATTTCGAACATTTCGAAAGACATCATTTAATAAATTTTAAATTTGGGCTGTAACACAGAATGTGGAAAATGTCAAGGGGTGTGAGTACTTAATGAAGGCACTGTGTCAACGCCTACAAAATGAATAGATCTAATGTAACAGAAATGAAGTGCTTTCGGGATCATTAAACGGCTATTGATGGTCAGGTACCAAAGCATTTTTACATTGTGCTCTTCAAATAGTGCTCTCAGAAATGTCATTAATCATGTTGGTTAGGGCTGTGACAATATGGGATTTTGAGTAACAATTAATTGCCATGGTTATTGTTGTAATTGCCATTTTTTGTGAAAAATGTTTTGAGCTTGTAATGTATTATAATTCTGCATCTTTGAAAATGAGCTACGACATAACTATGATACAACACAGCTTTGGTGACACCCGTCTCAAAACAAATGGTTATGACCACTTTTAACTTTTGGAAACGAAGCTTCTACTCCTGACCATGCCTTTTTTCTCGTAAAATGATTAGGCTACCAACTTTACCCACTTCATGTAAAAATTATTAAAAACTGCTAGTGGGTAAACTATATCTACTTGAAAAGGAAGTTGAATCTCACCCCCTACTAATGTATTAAGAATTATGAAGGAAAATGTGAGTTCATGGTTATTGCCCATAATTGTCGTTTACACTATTATACAATTATTGTGCAAGCTCTAATGTAGATTTTTTTGTTGTTGCAGAGGTCACCAGTGGCATTATGGAGAACAGAGATCCTAAGAGGATGAGAGTGGACAGGGAAGAAAAAGAACGTGGCACTTACACCTCCAAACACCATCTAGTCCAGTCCAGGCCCAACAATAACCTCCACCCCAACTCTTGTGGCAGTCCTAAAAATTCTCCCCAACTTGTGTATTCTTACAATGGCTCCTCACCCCTCTCACACAATAGCACTAACTCTTATCACACGCCTGATATTTTGAGGAGACTGCCACCTCCTCTCAATCTCCCCCCCAACACCTCTCCATTCTCCAGCTATGGGGCACCTCAGAGGTCCCCACGCACACCAACGCCTCAGAATCTCAGTCAGGGTCAGAGGGCACCACAGACTCCAGAAGCCCTCAGATCTCCTCATATGGGGCCCCTCTCTCCCCCTCCTCCCTCCTCCCCTGGGACACTGGGCAGGGGAGGGCAGAGTCATCAACATGGTATCATCGTTGGGTCTCCCCTGTCCCCCTCATGTTCCCCCTCTCCCTCTGTGAGTATGAACTGCCCCTCTCCCCGCCAGCGCTCACGCCACCCCTCCGCCTCTTCTGCTCACTCTGAGCAGGGGGTGGTGCTTGGTGGCTACCCCCCCAGAAGGATATCCTCTTCCTCCTCACACTCTCCTATACCAGGGGGGTCCCCTATCCTCCATTTCTCAAAATACAAGCTTGAGGACATCTTAGAGCAGTTTAAGAACTCTGGCAACAGTAGCACTAATAACCACATCCTTCACCCAAACTCACTGAGCAACCAAAACAATCCTCATATCCTCTCTCTAGCTCTTGAAAAGGTTGGGATGCCCACAAAGGCACCTGCTTCTGCCTCAGGCATGGAGATCAGTGCTGGTCCTTCTGGTTTGCCTCTTGGAAAGTTCTTGAACCACCAGAAGCAACCCCACCCAGCTTCTTTTCCTGCCAGCAGTCTCCTCTCGGCAGCAGCCAAGGCCCAGCTGGCCAGCCAGATGATTCACAACCAGAGCTCCAATTCGCGCAGCATCCTCAACTCAGCCCTCTCTTTGGAGGTCTCGAGGGAGTCTAAGCAATTGAAGGTAACAAACAGCACTTTACACAACAGCCTTCCCTCAATCGCTAGGCCCCTGTCTGCAGCCTCCCCCTGCTTTCCCTCTCCCAGCCCCTAGCCTCCAGTCCCCTTCACCTCTCCCGTACGGACCGGACATCCCACAGGAAGCGGCAGCGGCGTTCGCCCACAGTGCTCAGCATGCTGAAGGAGTCCCAGATGACCGGTCCCAGAACCCCCGGCGACGTTCTCAACCTCTCCTCGCACTCTCAACCCTCCTCTACCTCAGCCTCGCCCTACCCCGCCATGTTAGAGAACCACATCCAGGCCTTAAGGCTCTCAGTCCGGCACTCTGGCACACTCGCAGGGCCCCAGAAGCAGCCTGACGGCGCCCTGGATTTCACAACAATCATGGCAGGTCAACCGGATCCCCCCACCCAGCCTCTCTCTGCTCTGCTTCACCTGCTCAGTGTGCAGAACGCTCAAGCCACTGGAGCCCAGCCCGGCTCTGGACACTGCACAGGAGGCATGAGGCAGAGCCCCAGGCAGTCTCCCTCGCCCTCCCATTTAAACATCAGACCATTCCCCGTGCAGTCCCCCACTAATCACAGTACCACACAAGGCCCATCACAGCCCCTCTCTCCCTCTCAGTCAAAGTCCAGGCGAGGTAATGCACAGTCTCCGTCTCGACCACATACGAGGACTAGTCCCAAACAGAGACGGTCTCCTTCCATGGCCCTGTCCAACGCTCAGTCAGCACAATATTGCAGTAGCCCCTCGCCCACCCCACACACCCCTAATAGGCTGTGGCAGGCCCAAAACCAACCTATGGATGCCACCACCATCCAGTCACCCATTGGCCAGGCCTTTCCTGAAGTCAGTGAATCAATGGAGATGGAGAGCATGTCAACACTAGGCCCTGGTCTCAACAGCACCTCCACCTCCAACCATAGCAGCAGCGTCACCAGCTACAGCAGCACCACCTCCCCCAGACCCCTGGATCTCAGTAACCACATGCTGGCACTGCTGGCAGCCTCTTCCACCACACCTCTTGGGGAGGGGTGCCTGGACAGAACCACCGGCAACAACACTACAGGTGAGGATGAACCTTGAAAATGTTGTATTGTCACTTACACCGACCGGATAGGTGCAGTGAAATGTGTTGTTTTACAGGGTCAGCCATAGTAGTACGGCTCTACTGGAGAAAATGAGGGTTAAGTACCTTGCTCAAGGGCACATCAACAGATTTTTTTACATTGTTGTCTCAGGTATTCAAACCAGCGACCTTTCAGTTACTGGCCCAACGCTCTAACCGCTAGGCTATCTGAGGCCTAGGAAAATACACACATTTTTCATTAGACGTGTTAAGATTTGTTGAGTACTGTCTGTTTTGAAAAATAACCTTCCTCATGCCGTTAATCCTGGTTCTCTCCAATCCTCTCTAGGGGTGCAAGAGCCTCAGAGTGTTGATCTTCAGGGTTCCACAGTGACCAAACCCCCGGGAGGCTGCAGCCCCCAGGCCCTGGGGGATTCCACTTGCTCCTTACCCCTGGCTGAAGCCTTCCCCTTCATGAGTCAGGAGCAGCTTCTCCAGCTTCTATCTGCCACGGCCGGCCTGCCCTCCCTCCTGGACCCCACCATCCTGGGCTCTCTGCCCCTGGGCCTGTGGATTGGCGGTCAGCAGGGTCACCTCCCCATCTCCAACACACCTCAGCAACACCAACTGCCCGATCAACAACTACTACAACAATCAGAACAACAACTATTGTTACAGCATGAGCAACAGCAGAAACAACACCAGATTGCCCATCTGAACCACAACTTTCCATTTAGCTTATTCCCCTGTCTAATGGGAGGTCAGGGAGAGCTGCCTCTGAATCTCCTGGGTCTGTTGAACCCATTGCTACCCCCTTCTGCTGCCCCTACCCCAGGCCAGGAGTGTGATCTGGGGATGGGGAGAAACTGGGCCTCCAGGCTCTCCTCATGGCCTCCCTGCTACTAGGCCAGCAGCAGACTGCCATGTTGCCCCTGTCTGGGCTTGGCCAGCTGAGCCTGGACCTCCCCTTCCGGCAGCACATCCCAGCCCTGTTGGACGGTTTGTCTCTGGATAAAGGGTCTGGACTCCTGGACCCGTCATCCCTCCCCGGCCCTGGGCTCCTTGAGGCCCTCCAGGGCCTGCTTCCCCCAGCTGATGGGCACCTCCAGGCCCTGCAGTCGCTCCTGCTCTCCACCCCCCTGCCTCCCCCGGCCTTCCTTTCCCTCAGCCCTGATCTGCTAAATGCTGCCCTGGGCTCTACTGGCCTCCCGCCTGCCCCTCATCTCCCCCTAACTCAGCAACCCCCACCTCAGGTAGGTTCTCTCCCTTAGCCTGGTCCTCTACCCTGTAGTTTTCCCTTGTCAAATAGTTAACACTGTATCTCTATTAGATGTCAGTTTGATGTTTTGATCCTGTCTCCATCCAGGTCTCAGCTTCAGGCCATGATGGGGGGATGGAAACTCTAATCCCCCTGTCTGTCCAGGGAAAGGACAACCCTGTCCTCCACCAGTTACTGCCTACTCTCCTCAACCCAGGGGTTCTAGGTTAGTCACAGCAACATTCATTTACACTGCTATAAATATCAAGGTTTTGTTGTCAATTACAAATGCGGAATCATAGTTAGTCTTTTCTATTACATTTCACTTTATGAATAGTGAATTATTTACAAACTTGGGGAACAGCTACAACAAAACGATATCTTGTACATTACCCACATATTGCTTAGAATGTCCCATTCACAAACCGTTTTAATGATGAACCATGTGTATTTGTAGGAGACCTGTCTGCTCTGACCAGCCTTCACAGTCTTCTGGGGCTAGGTGCAGGCCCTCTCTTCCTGCCTCCCGTACAGGCCTCTGCCTTGGGCATGCCTCTGCTCCAGGGCCCTGATGGGGCCATGAACCTCCTCAACAACATCCAGGTACTTGTTGTGTTCCACTTATTTTTTTAGGAGTGGCGCAGTCCCACTCCTTTTGTACAATTTTTTGATTTATTGAAGAGATAGTAGTAAAGTGTTAGAAAGGCCAAGGCAAGGAGGGGGAGTAAAATGCCAGTGTGACGGATTCGAACCCAATGCCGACTCTGGCATACATGTGTGCCAGGATCAACGGCTGTAACCACTGGACCACACAGGCCATTGTTTTCAACTCCTGACACAAGCCTTGTCCTGTGATTTTTGAAATATCTGTATCTTCCTTCTTCAGCTCAACATGGCACCACCCTCAGAGGGAGAAAAACCAATCTCCTTACAGGAAACAGACAGCTCCTCCCTTCAGGAGGATATTCCAGCCAATCGGCTTACCCCAGAGACTGCGCCCAGCCCCTGTCCCGCCCTGGCCCCCGTGTCCCAGCGTGGAGAGGGCTCCGTGGTGAGCGTCCTGGACCCCTACGCTTCCTTCATGGACACTATCTACACCTCCTTCCTCCAGGTCAGTGCTAAAGAGCAGGAAGCAGTTCAGTCTGGGACGGATGCCTTCGGTGCCTTACCGCCCTCCTACCCTGGGGAGCGCCGTTCCCCCTCCGCTCTCCTCCCTCAGGTCAGTGCCCCCCTCTCCCTGAGCCCTCGGCAGGCCTGCACCCTGAGGAACCTGGACCTGTCCCGGCTCAATATGGAGGCAGCTCACTCCCCGGCTCAGGGCACCCCTAAACCCATCAACGATGGCTCCAACACGCCCCCGCAGAACAAGTTGGAATTCCCAGAGTGTCACACTAACCCTCCTCTGCTTCCCATCTACCTGGAGGAAGCCAAGACAGACTCGTACAGCCAGGCTGTGTCAAATCGGCAGGGGGACAGACCCCAGGCAGGACGGTACCAGAGTCCCAGAGACGGGAGCAGCTGCCCCAAGGAGGAGACTGGGGGTCTACAGCACACGGAGCAGGGCAGGGTGAGTCTGGCTGCTGTTTCCTTTAGTTTATTGTCCTGATTTAAACACAGTCAAAAAGGATCCCTAAATCCATCCTCCAAGCCCAACGGAGGTCATTTTGTTTTACCACTGCATGGCTAAAAATGCCATTTAGACACAATATTGCATTACAAGCAGTGAAAGATTGATGTAATTTGTGCCTTATTGATTACAGTGTCCCTTCTCCCTTTCAGAACCAAACTGCACAAATGGGGGGAGCCAGAAGAGGCAGGAAAAGGAAACAAACGTGAGCTCATTTTGATTCTGTACTTGAATATTTGATAACGATGAGCACTGATTTACTATTCTGCCCATCTTCTCGATGGCACTTATAACACTGCCACTTTTCCAAAGAACAAGGAAATGTAATACCAGTGTAAATATACTGATATTATTGTGTGTTTAAAAAAAACAAATCAGGCTACAGAATGTGCTAGAGGACTTCAGAGAACTGGATTCTCCAGCCCTAGAGGAACCTAAACCCAGGGTAAAACACTAGACCACCCCACAACCCTTAACTTCATTGGACCTATTATATCAGTTTGTCCCTTAGTGTCTGCCGTCCAGACTGCTAATGATGATGTGATGTGTGTCTGTGTTGTAGGTGGTGCTGCTGAAGCCTGAGAGGTCGGTCCGGGGCAGGAGGCGGCGGGGAGCCAGGTCCCAGAGACAGTGACGGGAGCAGGTTCACCCCAACCCCGCCCCTATCACTGCTTTATATTGTCCAAGCTCCCCCACTCTGTTTTTACACTGCACTAATATATTGTCATGCCAACCTCTTACCTTTTGAATGGGAGTGATCTAGATGAAAAAATGAAAAATAGTTATGTGGATGCTTTCACTTAGGTCCTCTCTTAAGTCTGTGTGGTTGCTTGACATTGTGATTGATTGAGATCCGTTATGATGTAAGTGTTAGAATTATGTCTACAAAAAACTGCACTGTTTCTCAGTGTGTTTACTGTGAGTCAGGATAAGAGTATCTACTTGAATGACCTACATTTGCGCTCTGTTTGAGATTGTATGATGCGTGTGGATTGTGCACATTTGAGTGTTCAAGATGCTCAAGGTAGAAGTTGCCCCTGACCACAGATCTAGAATCAGATTACCTGGGGGGGGGGTTGTGTATCACCAAGCAGATGAGTTAGCCAGCTAAGTGTACTGCCTAAATAATCTGAAGTCACATTTTCAAATTCATAAAGATAGATGTGAAATTGGCAAGACTCGACACTTCCAACAACCCACATTCAAGATAAGCTTTCTTATAGAACCTGCTCTATAAAGTGGTCGTGCTTTGTGATACACCCCTTTGTATGTTCTCTGTGGTGTGTTTAGTAAACGATGCACATTTCAATTAGGTCCTTTCACAGGGGAATGGCTGATGAAAAAGTGTGAGCTATGTGTGGGTTTTTAACTCAATGTAATTTTGGGTGGGATGTAGTTGTACTTTCTCTCATTGTCCTTCGGATCGCTGTGCTATACACTATTACAGTCCAGTAATGCTGGCATATCTTATTTAAATGAAAAGAAGCAGATTATGCAATTTCTACACATGGAGATTTGTAAATATGTACAGTTAATGTGTTTTATTTTATATTGTTAGAGACAATGAATTGTGAATTTTCGGGGAATTGTAATTAAGTATTTTCTCATTCTACCCTTGCTTTCAATACTTATGTTAAAAGAATATTCAATTGTTGACTGTAGCTTTCTTTTTATATGGGAGTCTTTTTTTTATTTAATATTAAACTATTTACAGAAAATGTGCCTCCTTGTTTGATGTTGGCAGCTTAAATCTACTGAATTGTCTAGCAAGTAACCAGCCTCTTATTTGCAAAATTATACGTGTTGCATCAGTAGAAAGGACCACGAGCCCAAACTCCGCTTTTGATCAATAAATGTAATTCCTTCCCATCGTGAATGTGGGTTAGCTTTACATTCCGGGAAGAATGTCTTCCTAGCAGAGAGAAGAAACAATCCAAACGACAAAAACGTTCACAATTTTAAAAGCAACATAATTTACTTAAAGTCTTGGTTGCATATGAAACATTTCATTTATACATAGTTGAATCAAGCAGTTGATTCCATAAAACGGAATAGGCCTACGTAAATGACGTGGTGATGCTGCTGATAGGCTACATCCGGTGCCTGGATGCTGATATGGATGCTGAGGCGGGTACCACTTTAAAGGGAAGAGGCAGACCACGCCCTACGCTCCACACAGTAAAGCAGTCTCACCTTCAACCAGCCTGACCGCCTGTGCCGCCATCTATCTGACAACGACACATCTGAGAAAAACATCCTTGACTACGTCCATCTTTCAAGATTTAGCCAGAGGAGGAATTTAGCAAAAAAATCTATATATTCTTACAAGGATGTAACGCATTGCTATTTTAATTAGAATTTACATGGCCTATTTTTGCTGCGACATGCTCGAAGCATAATTTTTGGCCTCTAAATTGTAGTTGATCTGTTGTCAACTGTCAAGCGTTACCTCTGAGTTGAAATATTGTTCTACCTTTAAGACATACGTTTAAGGACGTTTCTGGTTGCATCTTAGCAGATCGTTCATTCATTATTTTACGATCGACGGGTTGCAAATTGCTTTAATCTGATTCTCGATTAGTTTATTCTAAACCCATCCATTGAATTTGCGCAATGGCCGATGTAACCTCAGAATGTAATATCAAAGTTTTGTGTCGCTTTCGCCCCCTGAATCAATCGGAGATTCTGCGTGGGGATCAATTTATCCCTACATTTCAAGGAGATGACAGTGTCAACGTTGGGGTAAGGCGCTTTGTTTCTCATATGCTCATTAATAAATAATTAACCTGTTATAATTAACCTGTTATGTTTTAGTTTGGACTGCCAATAATAACAATGATTTGTGATTGAAATTAGGCCCTACCTGATTATTTACAATCGTTATTACTGTGTAGCCTAGCCTGTAAAGGCAAATGTGATTCTATTCAGTGCAGTCGGCTCAGTGTAGGCCCATTTCCTGGTCACGTTTTATTTTCTGCAGTTACATCGGCCCCCATAAAATCGACACCAACTTACATGAACCTTTTCCCTGCTTAGGCTATGAATAACATACATGAAAACGGGCTGAAGATACTACACGCCTATTTGGGTGATCAACCTAGCCTGTCTATAACACCAGTGTAATGAAACAGGCAGGGAGCAGGTCTCGAACCCTCGACCTTCTAGCCCGAGGTCCGGTGCGCTATCGACTGTGCCGCAAAAGCATTCTCGTGCGGCAGAGTCGATTTCCGCGCTCCCAGGTTCGTTACACGATTGCTTTGATTATCGGGGAGATGTTCAGGATAAAACATTCAGGCTGCTGTTATTCCTGTTGTAATGAGTTGGTTCGTAGGTAATGACAATGGTACATTAGATGTATGTAGAAGGAATGTAGATACTGTAGGCCCAAGATCAATGCCAATACATAAAACACAGTGCCGCTTAATCAGTCCCTCTTCAGACAGGCCTACTAGTCTTTATGGGTCGATCAGGGCCAGGACAGAGTGGAAAGAGATGGTGGATTCATTTAGAGCTTAGCTAAGGATGTTCATGGAAACCTTAGACTGACCTCTTCAGTCATAATTCTTAACAATGGGCCAAGAACCTGTTCTCTTATTGCACATGGAGGAGAGGATCAATATCATTCTACTGTTTAGAACGGATCCACTCTCCTCTGTGCCAGACTGACTCTGTGGACAATGATTTTGTCATGGGGATGCGTCTGTAGTGCTAGTGATCAGATACTCTTCTGTTTTCTAAAAGGATTGAGATTCAATATATTATAGGCCTACAATGCAAGTTTGAAGGATCCTACATGCATTCTGAATGATTTCCATATTTGAAGACCTGCTGTGTTAAAATCCAGTCTGAGTCAAGCTCTTGGTTATGCTTCAGTCAATGATAACCTATATGACATCATTTCCCAAAGGCTTACATGACTAGCATGTGGTGAAGAGACAAGCAGGGTTCCATTCAAGATCACATCGTTGTGAGATGATTCTAAACCTTTTTGGTAGGCACGCAGATGAAACACTATGCCCTCCAAACTCTATCCTAGGACGTTTTGGAAACGGGATTATTTCTCTACGGTTTTGGTACTTATTGTCTCTGACCTTTTTTCATCTGTCCCTTTAATTGATTCAGTGATTGACAAACATATATTGCCTATCACTATCCATAAATAAGGAACCAAGAACAAACTTGATTGCATTTCCATTGTTTGTTTGTTTGGCATATACAGTATACATGAAATAACGATGCTAATTGGAAAGACAATTGGAGACAAGAAAATGTCCCTCGTTATGTCTAGGCTATATCTTGCTTCATCCTGGTCTGTGTAGTTACAGCTACCATTTTTGCTTTACAAAATGACCTAATGTCTTTGTGTCTCCCAGGGGAGGTCCTATGTGTTCGACCGGGTTTTCCCCACCAACACCACTCAGGAGCAGGTCTACAATGCCTGTGCTAAGCAAATTGTCAAGGGTAAGGACCAGATACGGTCAACAATGGCAGAACAACATCCACATGCAGTGGAGGTGTAGAGAGAGAAAAGAGAAATCGACATGGGGTTCTGACTCAGTCGGTGACATCACACAGTATTACTTGCTGCCGTTGTTTCCCATAACTGTGTTCATACTAAATGTTGTTGGTGTCTTTCTTATTTTCAGACTTGAAGGCCTGAAGAAATTCTTTCATTTGTATAATTTCCTCAAATGATCTTGGTTTCCCTCTGTTTATATAGATGTGCTGGGCGGATACAATGGCACTATTTTCGCATATGGACAGACTGCTTCTGGGAAGACTCACACCATGGAGGTACAGTGGGAGTCATTACAATGAGGATGGAAACCAATATACATAATCCACTATTTTAAAATACTTTTTATCTTCTTAGAAAGTGATGATCTCGCATTATGAAATAACTCCATAAATCAGCATAAATATGGCTTCAGTTTGGTTTCAGTCAAAATGTAATACCCCAGATCTTGCTTTGGGGGCATTTGTACCCCCTCTGGTAAATCTTTTTGGAAAAACGCTGCTTGTAATGATACGAGGGTTTTAAACACCAGAGACTGACTGCACATTATGTCTTTATAGGGAAAACTGCATGACCCCAATCAGATGGGCATCATCCCCAGGATTGCAGAGGACATCTTCAACCATATCTTTGGCATGGATGAGAACCTGGAGTTCCACATCAAGGTTTGGATTCATCTCCATCTCCTCAACCAACTTTAGGATGATACCACAATGACTCAGTGGCAATAAGTATTGCTCTTACATGAAGCCACAGCATGTTTGACTTTTGATTGTGATATCTTATCTTTTCTCTTTCCTCTTCTAAGGTTTCATATTTTGAAGTCTATATGGACAAAATTCGTGATCTCCTGGATGGTTTGTACACAGTTTACCGAAATGTTATATACCAAGTCCACATCCAATGCCATTACTGAGCCAAATCTTCTTCAAAGACTGTCTGCTCTAAAGGTTATTTATTTATCTTGTAGTGACCAAGACTAACCTGGCTGTTCATGAGGATAAGAACAAGATCCCATATGTAAAGGTGGGTTTACCAAGGTCAACCATACCCAACTACCCCAACATCTGTTTATAACTGTGCATTAGATTTTCCAATAAAAAAGGAGCATGCATATTCATTATTAACCCTTTATTATCTCACTCCTCTACCATCCCTGTCTCCCCCTTCCCCACTCCCTGTGATGTAGGGTTGCACTGAGCGCTTTGTGTCCAGCCCTGATGAGGTCATGGATGTCATTGACGAGGGGAAAAACAACCGCCATGTTGCCGTGACCAGTAAGCCTCCAGAATGTTTCATTCCACCACTATCCATCTAAGAAGATAATCCAGTGCCATGTTTTTCTGCTAGCAGGAGAGTTGCATGGTTAGTGAAGTGTCTGGTGACAGTTCAGCCATGTGACTCATTATGGCTTATATAGTATCACTTCTTCCCACTTGTATTCTACTTACAAGCACTATCTCTACGTATATGGAGGACCTTGTCAATTACAAGGGTCCAACTGGGTGTCTGCTGGCTAATGTAATGCTGACTCACTGTAGCATAGTCATAACACTGTAATGGGCTCAGGTCTGCTGATAATGAGTTGGTACTATAAGATAGGAGCAGCTTACTAACATGAGCCTTTATTCTGGGCACTGTAGGTCGCATCAGGAGAATGACTCCGATACTGGTCCTATCCTGAAATGGTTTTTATAGAGTACATTGCGTACTCTCATTTGCATCATATATCAGTGAGAAACTTGCATTATTGATCCAGAAAAACATTGATTCTGCCCATCAAAATAAACAAAACGCACGTAAATCCCTTAATACACTATAGGCTTATTTTGTGCAAAGATGCTCATTCGACTCCATGTTGTTCTCTCTCCCCATAGACATGAATGAGCACAGCTCTCGCAGTCACAGCATCTTCCTGATCAACATCAAGCAAGAGCATACAGAGACAGAGCAGAAGCTGTGTGGGAAACTCTATCTGGTGGACTTGGCTGGTAGTGAGAAGGTAAGACCTGTCTGTCTGCCTGTCTGGTTTACCTGGCTGGGTTAAGGTGAGAGAGACCATGGACCGCTAAAGCCATTTCTCCTCTGTATACTCCATTGTAGCAGCAGCAGCATTTCTCCTCTGTATACTCCATTGTAGCAGCAACAGCATTTCTCCTCTGTATACTCCATTGTAGCAGCAGCAGCATTTCTCTTCTGTATACTCCATTGTAGCAGCAGCAGCATTTCTCCTCTGTATACTCCATTGTAGCAGCAACAGCATTTCTCCTCTGTATACTCCATTGTAGCAGCAGCATTTCTCCTCTGTATACTCCATTGTAGCAGCAACAGCATTTCTCCTCTGTATACTCCATTGTAGCAGCAACAGCATTTCTCCTCTGTATACTCCATTGTAGCAGCAGCAGCATTTCTCCTCTGTATACTCCATTGTAGCAGCAGCAGCATTTCTCCTCTGTATACTCCATTGTAGCAGCAACAGCATTTCTCCTCTGTATACTCCATTGTAGCAGCAGCAGCATTTCTCCTCTGTATACTCCATTGTAGCAGCATCGGCAGCAGCATTTCTCAGAACCAAGAGATGATGTATGGAGCTATGTCCACAAGGACAGATTTTAGTGACCTTTTAGTGACCTTTCCATGGGTCATTAAGTCACAGTCGGTAATTGAGTTTCTCCATCTCTCCCTATCTCTGTTTCACTCTCTCTCTCTGTTTCTCTCTTTGTTTCTCTCTGGCTCTCTCTCTCTCTCTCAGGTCAGCAAAACCGGTGCTGCGGGCGCCGTCCTTGATGAGGCCAAAAACATCAATAAGTCTCTGTCCGCTCTGGGCAACGTGATATCTGCTCTGGCTGAAGGGACGGTGAGTCCAGTACACAGCCGTCCACCTTACTTATCATTCATCCCAGCACCTCCACACATCCATCCGTATCAACTTACTGCACATTCATCTCCAAGCCACCAACCCAACCCAACCCCTGGACCTGCTAATGAAGGTTCACAACTCAGTGCCAACCCATCTGAAGCCTAGTCAATGCCAACTCACCACACACACCAATGCCAACCTTCTCCTGGCCTTAATCTGCCAGCAAGGTTAACTGAATGCTGCATTTGTACTCCTACTTCCCCGTCTCTTACTCCCTTTATCTCTTCTTCCTCAGAAAACTCACGTGCCGTACCGTGACAGCAAGATGACCCGTATCCTGCAGGACTCTCTGGGGGGAAACTGTAGGACCACCATGTTCATCTGCTGCTCCCCCTCCAGCTACAACGATGCCGAAACCAAATCCACCCTGATGTTCGGACAACGGTAACAAACACTCTGTCTTCTCCCTACACTGATAATGTAATCATTTAGCAGGTTCTACACTCTGCTCACAAACAGCCAATGTGTTATCATGTCCCTAGTCAAAGGATTTTGAATCAGTATTTCCTAAACCCGTATTCATAATCTATTGGTCCAGAATAAATATACCTGTATTATATTATCCCCACTATAATGTATTTTTATTTTACTAGGCAAGTCAGTTAAGAACAAATTCTTATTTTCAATGACAGCCTAGGAACTGTGGGTTAACTGCCTGTTCAGGGGCAGAACGTCAGATTTGTACCTTGTCAGCTCGGGGATATGAACTTGCAACCTTTCGGTTACTAGTCCAATGCTCTAACCACTAGGCTACACTGCCATCCCAATCTGTGACTGCATCATCATGGCATTAACCCCCATTCGCTCTACTTTCGCAGTGCTAAGACCATCAGGAACACGGCGTCCGTCAACCTGGAGCTGACGGCCGATCAGTGGAAGAGGAAGTACGAGAAGGAGAAGGAGAAGAACAAGACCATGAAGGAGGCCACCCAGAGGCTGGAGGCTGAGCTCAACCGCTGGAGGAACGGTTAGACTTACTGAGAGATAAAAGAGTTTACTGGATTGAAACATTCTATAGGTCATAATTACATTCCTAGTTTATTACATTTGATTCTTGTTAATTACAGTATTTTTCACAATGTTGATTAATTTACAGTTGTAAAGGTATGCGTAACTGGCCACACGGAAGTCAGGCGCAGGAGAGCAGAATTGGGTAGCAAACGGAGGCCTTTATTACGGCGAACAGACACCCGGCACTAACAACAATAAACACATACGGGTTGACATAACCCGGCGCAAACCAGTCTGATGTGCACATACACGTAACAACAAACAATTCCACACACAGACAGGGGGGAAACAGAGGGTTAAATACACATCAAATAATGAGGGAATGTAAACCAGGTGTGCGGGAAAACAAGACAAAACAAATGGAAAATGAAAAGTGGATCGGCGATGGCTAGAAGACCGGCGACGTCGACTGCCGAACGCCGCCCAAACAAGGAGAGGGAACTGACTTCGGCGGAAGTCGTGACAACAGTCTTAATATACTTTGCCTTGCAAAATGCTTGCCTTGCATATTCTTGATACGCCTATAACTCTGTTTACCTAAGGATGGGGAACAAGGCACATCGTGTCAGCACACTTATGTTCCAGGAAAAAGCTTGTCTTAGCTTCTCTAGACAGATGAATAGGAAGTCCATTCTCTTAAGAGCTGACATAGGCTGCTGACCCATCATCTCCTTTCTCCATCCTCTCCACTCTTCATGCTCCTCCAGGGGAGAACGTTCCTGAGACGGAGAGGACCACTGCTGACGTGGTGCGTCTGGAGTCGGTGGAGGAGCGGAGCCCCGTGTTGATCCTGGACAACGACACCTCCTCCATCGTGGTGCGTATCTCAGAGGAGGAGCGTCAGAAATACGAGGAGGAGATCCGCAAGCTCTACAAGCAGTTGGATGACAAGGTTAGTGCCTGTTCAAACACACACACACACACACACACACACACACACACACACACACATATATACTCATTGGAGGGTATGGAGATCTACACATGCACACACTGTATACAAAAAAAAACAAAGTAAACCAGTATCCTTTAAAACAAACAGTACAATGTCCTCAATTCATTTCCACCAGTAAACCGAGTGACCATAGTGTGTGTGCGTGTCTCCACAGGATGATGAGATCAATCTGCAGTGTCAGTTGGTTGAGAAACTGAAGGAGCAGATGCTGGATCAGGATGAGGTGAACTCACTCGGGACACACTGTTCCTCTCTCTGTCTGTATCTCTGTTCCCCTCTCTGTCTGTATCTCTGTTCCCCTCTCTGTCTGTATCTCGGTTCCCCTCACTGTCTGTATCTCTGTTCCCCTCACTGTCTGTATCTCTGTTCCCCTCTCTGTCTGTATCTCTGTTCCCCTCTCTGTCTGTATCTCTGTTCCCCTCTCTGTCTGTATCTCTGTTCCCCTCTCTGTCTGTATCTCTGTTCCCCTCTCTGTCTGTATCTCTGTTCCCCTCTCTGTCTGTATCTCTGTCTTTATCTCTGTTCCCTCACTGTCTGTATCTCTATTCCCCTCTCTGCCTGTATCTCTGTTCCCCTCTCTGTCTGTATCTCTGTTCCCCTCTCTGTCTGTATCTCTGTTCCCCTCTCTGTCTGTATCTCTGCTCCCCTCTCTGTCTGTATCTCTGTTCCCATCTCTGTCTGTATCTCTGTTCCCCTCTCTGTCTGTATCTCTGCTCCCCTCTCTGTCTGTATCTCTGCTCCCCTCTCTGTCTGTATCTCTGTTCCCCTCACTGTCTGTATCTCTGTTCCCCTCTCTGTCTGTATCTCTGTTCCCCTCTCTGTCTGTATCTCTGTTCCCTTTCTCTGTCTGTATCTCTGTTCCCCTCTCTGTCTGTATCTCTGTTCCCCTCTCTGTCTGTATCTCTGTCTGTATCTCTGTTCCCCTCACTGTCTGTATCTCTGTTCCCCTCACTGTCTGTATCTCTATTCCCCTCTCTGCCTGTATCTCTGTTCTCCTCTCTGTCTGTATCTCTGTTCCCCTCTCTGTCTGTATCTCTGTTCCCCTCGCTGTCTGTATCTCTGTTCCCCTCTCTGTCTGTATCTCTGTTCCCATCTCTGTCTGTATCTCTGTTCCCCTCTCTGTCTGTATCTCTGCTCCCCTCTCTGTCTGTATCTCTGTTCCCCTCTCTGTCTGTATCTCTGTTCCCCTCTCTGTCTGTATCTCTGTTCCCCTCTCTGTCTGTATCTCTGTTCCCCTCTCTGTCTGTATCTCTGTTCCCCTCTCTGTCTGTATCTCTGTTCCCCTCACTGTCTGTATCTCTGTTCCCCTCTCTGTCTGTATCTCTGTTCCCCTCTCTGTCTGTATCTCTGTTCCCCTCTCTGTCAGTATCTCTGTTCCCCTCTCTGTCTGTATCTCTGTTCCCCTCTCTGTCTGTATCTCTGTTCCCCTCTCTGTCAGTATCTCTGTTCCCCTCTCTGTCAGTATTTCTGCTCCTCTCTCTGTCTGTATCTCTGTTCCCCTCTCTGTCTGTATCTCTGTTCCCCTCTCTGTCAGTATCTCTGTTCCCCTCTCTGTCTGTATCTCTGTTCCCCTCTCTGTCAGTATCTCTGTTCCCCTCTCTGTCTGTATCTCTGTTCCCCTCTCTGTCTGTATCTCTGTTCCCCTCTCTGTCAGTATCTCTGTTCCCCTCTCTGCCAGTATCTCTGTTCCCCTCTCTGTCAGTATCTCTGTTCCCCTCTCTGTTCCCCTCTCTGTCTGTATCTCTGTTCCCCTCTCTGTCTGTATCTCTGTTCCCCTCTCTGTCTGTATCTCTGTCAGTATCTCTGTCTGTAGCTCTGCTCCCCTCTCTGTCTGTATCTCTGTTCCCCTCTCTGTCTGTATCTCTGTCAGTATCTCTGTCTGTAGCTCTGCTCCCCTCTCTGTCTGTATCTCTGTTCCCCTCTCTGTCTGTATCTCTGTTCCCCTCTCTGTCTGTATCTCTGTTCCCCTCTCTGTCTGTATCTCTGTCAGTATCTCTGTCTGTAGCTCTGCTCCCCTCTCTGTCTGTATCTCTGCTCCCCTCTCTGTCTGTATCTCTGCTCCCCTCTCTGTCTGTATCTCTGTTCCCCTCTCTGTCTGTATCTCTGTTCCCCTCTCTGTCTGTATCTCTGTTCCCCTCTCTGTCTGTATCTCTGTCCAGGCATCTCTTGGCCACGCAAAGGTCTTCTTCACAAATGTATTGTGATTCAAATCTTGATTATCCTGAATCTAAACATGTTGGTAATATAGGTAGTATTTAGTGCGCTTTGTGTTATGGACACTAGGGGGAGTAGTGGTAGAGGTGACATCTAATGGGGATTCAATGTCAGTGCATGTGCACTAGGTCTATACAGAAAGTAGTAGAATTATAACCAAGCAAACAAATAGCCTGGGATCCTCTACATATAATACCCAATAGATGTGATAATCTGATACATTTGACTGTATAAACCATTTCCTACCCTTTCAGTTAGCCAACAAATCTCTTTCAATAGATCAGTTGTCATAGCAGCAGGGATGACTCTGCGCCAGTTTTAAATCTAGGCCATCTGTGTGTGCCTTGTGTGTGGTTGTGTACTGTATGTGTACTGTGTGTGAATATGACTTATATTGTGTGTTGTCTGTATACTGTGTTCCTACATATGATCATGTTTGTGAGGCTGTGTTTATGTGATCGTTATCACTCTCTCGGTCTCTCCAGCTGCTGGCATCTTCTCGTGGGGATGGGGACAAGGTGCAGGCAGAGCTGGGTCGTCTGCAGGTGGAGAGCAGCTGTGCCAAGACAGAGGTGAAGGAGGTGCTGCAGGCCCTGGAGGAGCTGGCCATCAACTATGACCAGAAGAGCCAGGAGGTGGAGGAGAAGGGCCTGCAGAACCAGCTGCTGGCCGACCAGTTGGCCCAGAAGATGGTGGGTCCACAGGGCATAGAAATACATGCCATAGAGTGTACAGAAAGGGCATAGAAATACATGCCATAGAGTGTACCGAAAGTCTACTATGAACTTCTATAAAGTCTTGTATGGATTCTTTGCTCTACTTGAAATGACCAGAGGTCTGCCAACGTGGTGGCATTACTTAGCTGACATTTTTGCATAAGTAAATCTGTAGCCTATGTCTCTCGTTTATTCCACTCATCCCTCCCTCCCTCCTTCCATCCTGTCTGCTGTGCAGGCCAGTCTGATGGAGCTGGAGGCGGAGCTATCTCACATGCAGGAAGTGAGTGGTCAGCAGAGGAAGCGCATCGCTGACGTCCTCAACGGCCTGATGAGGGACCTAAGTGAGTTCAGCACCATCGTGGGCAACGGGGAGATCAAGCTGGTGAGTTAATTACATCTCATACTGCTCTCCTTTGGAACTGCTGAGTGGTAGAACAATTAGGTAGATTAGTAGCAGAGGAGGTTGGTGAGGGAAGGACAGCTCATAATAATGATGGAATGGAGTGAATGGAATGGTATGAAACACATCGAAAACCAGGTGTTTGATGTGTTTGAGACCATTCCATGCATTATGTTCCAGCCATTACAATGAGCCCTACCTCCCAATTTATAGTGCCACCAGCCACCACTGACGGGCAGATAGAGAGGTTTTTGTATACAGTATACTCTTCAGCTTAGGAGCCACCGCCCCATCATTAAAATCCACCCTGTCCGCCCCCTTTCTCATGCCTGCATCTCTCTCTCTCTGTGTACCTTTCTTTTAATCCCTCTCCCTCATTTTCTCTAATCTGTCATTCTCTCTCTCTCTTTCTCTCTCTCTGCTGTAGCCGGTGGAGATCAGCGGGGCGATCGAGGAGGAGTTCACGGTGGCCCGTCTCTACATCAGTAAGATCAAGTCGGAGGTCAAGTCCATGGTGAAGCGCTGTCGCCAGCTGGAGAACCTGCAGCTGGAGTGTCATCGCAAGATGGAGGAGACGGGCCGCGAGCTCTCCTCCTGCCAGCTCCTCATCTCACAGGTCAGCCTCCAGCTCTACTGGGCACCTCAGTATCAACATCACAACTTGCTAGAATGACTATACACAGCATATGTGTAGAAATACATAGGGTATGTTGATACTGTGTATACATACAGTAGATTCACTATGAAAACATTCTTCCTTCATGTCATTGACAAACTTTAGAGACTTTGTACATTTTCTAAACTGTATAGATGGGAGTGTAGTGTGCCACGTCAGCTGAGTGACTCTGTTTGGGTGTCCAATTTGTAAGTCCTCTGGATAAGAGCGTCTGCTAAATGACTTAAATGTAAATGTAAATGTGTTCGCAGCATGAAGCCAAGATCCGGTCTTTGACGGAGTACATGCAGAGTGTAGAGCTAAAGAAGAGGATGCTGGAGGAGAGCCACGACTCCCTCAGCGAGGAGCTGGCCAAGCTGCAGGACCAAGGTAACACATCGCTATATACCTGTAACACACCTGTACACACCCTCCACCCTCACTTCAGCCAGGCTACAGGACCCAGGCAACACACCTGTACACACCCTCCACCCTCACTTCAGCCAGGCTACAGGACTCAGGTAACACACCTGTACACACCCTCCACCCTCACTTCAGCCAGGCTACAGGACCCAGGTAACACACCTGTACACACCCTCCACCCTCACTTCAGCCAGGCTACAGGACCCAGGCAACACACCTGTACACACCCTCCACCCTCACTTCAGCCAGGCTACAGGACTCAGGTAACACACCTGTACACACCCTCCACCCTCACTTCAGCCAGGCTACAGGACCCAGGTAACACACCTGTACACACCCTCCACCCTCACTTCAGCCAGGCTACAGGACCCAGGTAACACACCTGTACACACCCTCCACCCTCACTTCAGCCAGGCTACAGGACTCAGGTAACACACCTGTACACACCCTCCACCCTCACTTCAGCCAGGCTACAGGACCCAGGTAACACACCTGTACACACCCTCCACCCTCACTTCAGCCAGGCTACAGGACCCAGGTAACACACCTGTACACACCCTCCACCCTCACTTCAGCCAGGCTACAGGACCCAGGTAACACACCTGTACACACCCTCCACCCTCACTTCAGCCAGGCTACAGGACCCAGGTAACACACCTGTACACACCCTCCACCCTCACTTCAGCCAGGCTACAGGACCCAGGTAACACACCTGTACACACCCTCCACCCTCACATCAGCCAGGCTACAGGACTCAGGTAACACACCTGTACACACCCTCCACCCTCACTTCAGCCAGGCTACAAGACTCAGGTAACACACCTGTACACACCCTCCACCCTCACTTCAGCCAGGCTACAGGACCCAGGTAACACACCTGTACACACCCTCCACCCTCACTTCAGCCAGGCTACAGGACTCAGGTAACACACCTGTACACACCCTTCACCCCCCAGGTAACACACCTGTACACACCCTTCACCCTCACATCAGCTAGGCTACAGGACTCAGGTAACACACCTGTACACACCCTTCACCCTCACATCAGCCAGGCTACAGGACTCAGGTAACACACCTGTGCACATCATCCACCCTCACATCAGCCAGGCTTATGGACCCAGGTGGGAAAACATATCTTATAGATCTCTTTCTATGTTACAGATAACTCTCTGCTTGAAGAGAAGGATGGAGAGAAGGGTGAGACCGAGGAGGGTAACGTCAAGGTAAACAAGGATTCCAATCATGCTAATCATGTCACCCAGTAATGACTGAAATAAAATGAAACCGGCAGTGTGATTTTCCTCATTGTTCGGTGGTTCAGAAGGTTCCTCGGCAGCAGGGGGAGGAGTCTCACCGTGGTCTGCACCACATGCAGATGGCCCGTCTCCGGGATGAGATCAACGAGAAGCAGAGGATCATCGATGACCTCACTGAGTCAGTGTCATCAGAACTACTGGAAGCCTCTTCATTTATGTGCCATTGATGAGATAAAACAAAACAATGATGAAAACATTCACTTCACTTTTAAAAACTTTCAACATTCAACTTTTTCTCTCTCTTATTAAACATTATATTATTATCGGTCTTTCTCTCTCTCAGTCATAACCAGAAGCTGCAGATTGAGTTGGCTCAGGTGCTTGCCGACTTTGACCGTCTGAAGAGCGTGGACAGCAGCAAGAGCGAGCGGCTGGAGGAGCTGTCGTAAGTCTGAACACACACGAACAAACACAAACACACACACACACACACACACACACACTGACACAATGTGAACTCACTTCACAGTTGAACAAAGTTAAGAAATGTGTTCTGATTTTGATGTTGCTGATGAGGATGTTTCCTCTTCCTGTCAGATTTCTACATGAGCGCCATGAGCAGACCAAGCAGGATCTCAAAGGGCTGGAGGAGACTGTCGTGAGTGGCCCTCTCTCTCTTACCCTCCTTTCTTCCTCTTTCTCTCCCTCATTCCCCCTATATCCCTTTTCTTGTCTCATCTCCCTCTTTCTTCTCTCCCTGCTTTAGCTCTTATTTTCTGCACCTTCTCCCTCTTTTTCCTTATTTGACTTATTTTCTTCTACATCTTTGTTTTTCAGGCCCGGGAGCTCCAGACCCTCCACAACCTGCGCAAGCTGTTCGTTCAAGACCTCACGTCGCGGGTTAAAAAAGTGAGTGAGAGATGGAGAAAGAAAGACAGAATATAACCCTATTAATAACTATGAAGGGTACGAAACCCCTCTTTCCTCTCTCTCTCTCTGTTCCTCCCTTCATTCTTACACAGAGTACCGAAATGGAACCTGATGATAGTGGGGGGTCTTGCACCCAGAAACAGAAGATTTCCTTTCTTGAGAATAACCTGGACCAGCTTACAAAGGTTCACAAACAGGTGAGAGCCTCACAGGATAGTTGTGTTGTCTGACTGGTTTTGATAAAGTAAAACCTAACTAGAAACCTCTCTCCAGCTCTAAGTGCGAGCACCTCACAACCTAGCATCGTCCCTTTCCCCCCTGCACAGTCAACTCTCTACCCTTCCCACTGGGCACAGATGTGAATTCAACGCCTGTTCCACATTGGTTCAATGTAATTTAGTTGAAATGAAGAGGAAACAACGTTGATTCAACCAGTTTGTGCACAGTGGGTTGGCTCCTCTTGGCTCTGTTCCACTCACTCTTTTTTCACCTCTTGTCCTTGTGCTGTTTTGTGTGTGTGGGCATGGATGTGTGTTTGTGTGTATGTGTGTGTCTTTGTGTGTTTGTTTCATGGGTTTCTTTTGTTGTTGTTGTTGTGTGCATTGAGAGCACACCCTGCAGATGATGGAGTGTTACGGACAGGTACAGGCCCTCGCTTCTCCTTCGCCTCCATGCATCCCTTTTTCGTCTTTATATTTTCAACCTAAAACTTCCCTCTGCTTTGGGCACGATCCATTAGGCTTCTAAAGGGACACAAACGGCTCGATGCTTCCTTAACACTCTTTCTTTGCATGCAATATTTTTGATGAATCTGAGAGATGTTTGAAAGAGAAAAAGAGTGAGTTGTATGTGAATGTGAGTGCTCGTGTGATACAATACTCACAAAGATGTTGTCACGTGTTATCTGACTGGTTTTTAGCTGTTTTAGTCTGGCATGAACCAAAAGAAGAGGAAAGGTTTCACAGTATATTTACTAGAGGTCGACCGATTATGATTTTTCAACGCCGATACCGATTATTGGAGGACCCAAAAAAGCCGATACTGATTCATCGGACAATTACATTTTTATTTTATTTTATTTGCAATAATGACAATTACAACAATACTGAATGAACACTTTTATTTTAACTTAATATAATACATCAATAAAATCAATTTAGCCTCAAATAAATAATGAAGCATATTCAATTTGGTTTAAATAATGCAAAAACAAAGTGTTGGAGAAGAAAGTAAAAGTGCAATATGTGGCATGTAAAAAAGCTAACGTTTAAGTTCCTTGCTCAGAACATGAGAACATATGAAAGCTGGTGGTTCCTTTTAACATGGGTCTTCAATATTCCCAGGTAAGAAGTTTTAGGCTGTAGTTATTATAGTAATTATAGGACTATTTCTCTCTATAACATTTGTATTTCATATACCTTTGACTATTGAATGTTCTTATAGACACTATAATATTGCTAGTGTAACAGTATAGCTTCCGTCCCTCTCCTCGCCCCAGGGACACATCGACCACAGCCATCCTCGAAGCATCGTTAACCATCGCTCCACAAAAGCCGCGGCCCTTGCAGAGCAAGGGGAACAACCACTTCAAGGTCTCAGAGCGAGTGACGTCACCCTGCTAACTAGCTAGTCATTTCACATCGGTTACACCAGCCTAATCTCAGAAGTTGATAGGCTTGAAGTCATAAACAGCTCAATGCTTGAAGCACAGCGAAGAGCTTCCGGCAAATGCACGGAAGTGCTGTTTGAATGAATGCGTACGAACCTGCTGCTGCCTACCACTGCTCAGTCAGACTGCTCCATCAAATATCAAATCATAGACTTAATTACAACATAATATCACACAGAAATACGAGCCTTAGGTCATTAATATGGTCAAATCCGGAAACTATCATGTTTATTCTTTCAGTGAAATACGGAACCGTTCTGTATTTTATCTAACGGGTGACATCCCTAAGTCTAAATATTACTTTTACATTGCACAACCTTCAATGTTATGTCATAATTATGTACAATTCTGGCAAATGAATTACAGTCTTTATTAGGAAGAAATGGTCTTCACATAGTTCGCAACGAGCCAGGCGGCCCAAACTACTGCATATACTCTGACTCTGCTTGCACGGAACGCAAGAGAAGTGACACAATTTCCCTAGTTAAAATAAATTCATGTTAGCAGGCAATATTAACTAAATATGCAGGTTTAAAAATATATACTTGTGTATTGATTTTAAAGAAAGGCATTGATGTTTATGGTTAGGTACATTGGTGCAACGACAGTGCTTTTTTCGCGAATGCGCTTGTTAAATCATCACCCGTTTGGCGAAGTAGGCTGTGATTCGATGATAAATTAACAGGCACCGCATCGATTATATGCAACACAGGACAAGCTAGATAAACTAGTAATATCATCAACCACCTGTAGTTAACTAGTGATTATGTTAAGATTGATTGTTTTTTATAAGACAAGTTTAATGCTAGCTAGCAACTTACAGTGGCTTCTTGCTGCACTCACGTAACAGGTAGTCAGCCTGCCACGCAGTCTCCTCGTGGAGTGCAATGTAATCGGCCATAATCGGTGTCCAAAACTGCCGAATACCGGTTGTTATGAAAACTTGAAATCGGCCCAAATTAATTGGCCATAGATTAATCGGTCAACCTCTAATATTTACCTTTGAATGATATCATGATTTTATGCTAAGGGATATGAGAGAAGAAACATTTAAATTCAAAATACTTATGTGATACAAGATATTCAGAGGACACAAATATTGAAAGAAAAGTATCCAGTCTCCTCTCCTTCCCTGTTGTTAATACAATTTCCTTTTCCCCTTATTACCCAGTCTCATCCCACCCCTCTCTTACCTTATCCATCCCTGATCAATAAATATTCAGGCAACAAATCTCTCTTCCCTTGTGTCACTCTTATTTCTTCTCACTTCCTCTCTTCCCTCTCTCTCTCTTTCTTTCTGCATTTCTCTGTAGCTGGTTCGTGACAATGCAGATCTGCGCTGTGAGCTTCCAAAGTTGGAGAAACGTCTTCGGTCTACTGCTGAGAGAGTTAAGGCCCTGGAGACGGCACTGAGGGACGCCAAGGAGGGAGCCATGATCGACAGGCGTCGCTACCAGCAGGAAGTGGACCGCATCAAAGACGCCATGAGAACCAAGAACACTCTGAGACGCCCCCATGCAGCACAGATCGGTAGCGCACCCACCCCAAATACAGTTCTACTGACTGTGCTGACGTGTCCTCTGTTTATGGATGGAGAGCTTCATAGGCAGTCACTGATAAATAGAATACATGATCGGAATGACACAGAACATTTTGAAAATAAAATAGGCGCTTAGACATGGGTCAAATATAGCTATTTTAAGTAACAGGTGGTACAGTGCCTTGCGAAAGTATTCGGCCCCCCTGAACTTTGCGACCTTTTGCCACATTTCAGGCTTCAAACATAAAGATATAAAACTGTATTTTTTTGTGAAGAATCAACAACAAGTGGGACACAATCATGAAGTGGAACGGCATTTATTGGATATTTCAAACTTTTTTAACAAATCAAAAACTGAAAAATTGGGCGTGCAAAATTATTCAGCCCCTTTACTTTCAGTGCAGCAAACTCTCTCCAGAAGTTCAGTGAGGATCTCTGAATGATCCAATGTTGACCTAAATGACTAATGATGATAAATACAATCCACCTGTGTGTAATCAAGTCTCCGTATAAATGCACCTGCACTGTGATAGTCTCAGAGGTCCGTTAAAAGCGCAGAGAGCATCATGAAGAACAAGGAACACACCAGGCAGGTCCGAGATACTGTTGTGAAGAAGTTTAAAGACGGATTTGGATACAAAAAGATTTCCCAAGCTTTAAACATCCCAAGGAGCACTGTGCAAGCGATAATATTGAAATGGAAGGAGTATCAGACCACTGCAAATCTTCCAAGACCTGGCCGTCCCTCTAAACTTTCAGCTCATACAAGGAGAAGACTGATCAGAGATGCAGCCAAGAGGCCCATGATCACTCTGGATGAACTGCAGAGATCTACAGCTGAGGTGGGACACTCTGTCCATAGGACAACAATCAGTCGTATATTGCACAAATCTGGCCTTTATGGAAGAGTGGCAAGAAGAAAGCAATTTCTTAAAGATATCCATAAAAAGTGTCGTTTAAAGTTTACCACAAGCCACCTGGGAGACACACCAAACATGTGGAAGAAGGTGCTCTGGTCAGATGAAACCAAAATTGAACTTTTTGGCAACAATGCAAAATGTTATGTTTGGCGTAAAAGCAACACAGCTCATCACCCTGAACACACCATCCCCACTGTCAAACATGGTGGTGGCAGCATCATGGTTTGGGCCTGCTTTTCTTCAGCAGGGACAGGGAAGATGGTTAAAATTGATGGGAAGATGGATGGAGCCAGATACAGGACCATTCTGGAAGAAAACCTGATGGAGTCTGCAAAAGACCTGAGACTGGGATGGAGATTTGTCTTCCAACAAGACAATGATCCAAAACATAAAGCAAAATCTACAATGGAATGGTTCAAAAATAAACATATCCAGGTGTTAGAATGGCCAAGTCAAAGTCCAGACCTGAATCCAATCGAGAATCTGTGGAAAGAACTGAAAACTGCTGTTCACAAATGCTCTCCATCCAACCTCACTGAGCTCGAGCTGTTTTGCAAGGAGGAATGGGAAAAAATGTCAGTCTCTCGATGTGCAAAACTGATAGAGACATACCCCAAGTGATTACAGCTGTAATCGCAGCAAAAGGTGGCGCTACAAAATATTAACTTAAGGGGGCTGAATAATTTTGCACGCCCAATTTTTCAGTTTTTGATTTATTAAAAAAGTTTGAAATATCCAATAAATGTCGTTCCACTTCATGATTGTTTCCCACTTGTTGTTGATTCTTCACAAAAAATACAGTTTTATATCTTTATGTTTGAATCCTGAAATGTGGCAAAAGGTCGCAAAGTTCAAGGGGGCCGAATACTTTCGCAAGGCACTGTATATATATCTGTTTAAAAAAAAAACATAATTTACCTCTGTATTGTAATACTGATTGATTGGCCTCTGTGTTACCCTGCAGCCAAACCAGTGCGCCCGAAGCAGCTGCCAGTGTGCTCTCCTACCAACCCGTTCTACACACATGTCAGTGAGCCGGCCAACACCTACTGTAATGCCCTGTTCCAGAGTGCCATCACAGAACAGACCACCGTACCTAACTCTCAGATCAGCTCCGTCCAGACAAACATGTGAGTCCCATCTCACACACTCATATTTATATAGATCAATCCTTTAAGTAAATTTAGCTTTGAATAGTTTACTTGTATTGGTGTGTTATTGGACTCAGGAGTGACTGTTTTCTAATGTCTATGTTAAGCAGAGTGTCCACAGGACTGGCCAACAGAGCAGTCAACCCCACAGACATGCTCGAGTCTTACCCACTCAACATAGACAGGGATAACGGTGAGTACCAGAGCCATACAGTTCACCCATCACCCACACATACAGTTCACCCATCACCCACACCAACAGTTCTGGTTTTTACTGTATATTACATTTTACCGTGGTTAAAAGCTTGTAATTAAGTCATTGAATGTCAGAAAAAAATATAGTAAAAAGTTTAGACACACCTTTTAAAGTTTTTCTTTATTTTTTACTATTTTCTACATTGTAGAATAATAGTGAAGACATTAAAACTCTACAATAACCCATGTGTTTGAGCCAATCAGTTGTGTTGTGACAAGGTAGGGGTGATAATCAGAAGATAGCCCTATTTGTTAAAAGACCAAGTCCATATTATGGCAAGAACAGCTCAAATAAGCAAAGAGAAATGACAGTCCATTATTACTTTAAGACATGAAAGTCAGTCAATCAGGAAAATGCTAAGAACTTTGAAAGTTTCAAGTGCAGTCACACAAACCCTAAGTGCTATGATGAAACTGGCTCTCATGAGGACCGCCACAGGAAAGGAAGACCCAGTGACCTCTGCTGCAGAGCATCATTTCATTAGAGTTATCAGCCTCAGAGATTGCAGACGCATCTCAACATCAACTGATGAGCTAAATTACATCTATGCTCGCTTTGAGGCAAGTAACACTGAAACATGCATGAGAGCATCAGCTGTTCCGGAGGACTGTGAGTAAGACCTTTTAAACAGGTCAACATTCACAAGGCCGCAGGGCCAGATGGATTACCAGGATGTGTACTTCGAGCATGCGCTGACCAACTGGCAAGAGTCTTCACTTACATTTTCAATCTGTCCCTGACTGAGTCTGTAATACCAACATGTTTTAAAGCATGTGCCCAAGAACACTAAGGTAACCCACCTAAATGACTACCGACCTGTAGCACTCACGTCTGTAGCCATGAAGTGCTTTGAAAGGCTGGTCATGGCTCACATCAACACCATTATCCCAAAACCCTAGACGCAATCCAATTTGCATACCACCCAACAGATCCACAGATGAGGCAATGTCTATTGCCCTCAACACTGCCATTTCCCACCTGGACACTGCCCTTTCCCACCAAAGGAACACCTATGTGAGAATGCTATTCATTGACTACAGCTCAGCATTCAACACCATAGTGCCCTCAAAGCTCATCACTAAGCTAAGGACCCTGGGACTAAACACATCCGCCACGCTGATCCTAAACACGGGGGCCCCTCAGGGGTGTGTCCTTTACTCCCTGAACACTCATGACTGCATGGCCAGGCACGACTCCAACACTGCTGTTTTAATCATCAAGTTTGCCGATGACACAACAGTGGTAGGCCTGATCACTGACAACGATGAGACAGCCTATTGGGAGGAGGTCAGAGACCTGGTCTTGTTGTGCCAGGACAACAACCTCTCCCTCAACGTGATGAAGACAAAGGAGATGATTGTGGACTACATGAAAAGGATGACCGAGCACGCGCCCATTCTCATCGATGGGGCTGTAGTGGAGCAGGTTGTGGGCTTCAAGTTCCTTGGTGTCCACATACCCAACAAACTATCATGGTCCAAACACACTAAGACAGTCGTGAAGAGGGCACAACAAAGCCTATTCCCCCCCAGGAGACTGAAAAGATTTGACATTGGTCCTCAGATCCTCCAAGGTTTCTATACCTGCACCATCGAGAGCATCCTGACTGGTTGCATCATTGCCTGGTATGGCAACTGCTCGGCCTCCGACCGCAAGGCACTACAGTAGTAGTGCGTACGGCCCAGTACATCACTGGGGCCAAGCTTCCTACCATCCAGGACCTCTATACTAGGCAGTGTCAGAGGAAGGCCCTAAAAATTGTTGAAGACTCCAGCCACCCTAGTCATAGACTGTTCTCTCTGCTACCGCACGGCAAGCGGTACCGGAGTACCAAATCTAGGTCCAAAAGGCTTCTTAACAGCTTCTACCCCCAAGCCATGAGACTCCTGAACAGCTAAGGTCTACCAGACCCATCTTTTACGCTGCTGCTAGTCTCTGTTTATTATCTATGTATAGTCACTTTAACTCTACCTACATGTACATATTACCTCAACTACCTCGACTAACCAGTGCCCCCGCACATTGACTCTGTTCCGGTACCCCCTGTATATAGCCTCCACATTGACTCTGTTCCGGTACCCCCTGTATATAGCCTCCACATTGACTCTGTACCAGTACCCCCTGTATATAGCCTCCACATTGACTCTGTTCCGGTACCCCCTGTATATAGCCTCCACATTGACTCTGTACCGGTACCCCCTGTATATAGCCTCCACATTGACTCTGTACCAGTACCCCTGTATATAGCCTCCACATTGACTCTACCCCCTGTTCCACATTGACTCTGTCCGGTACCCCCTGTATATAGCCTCCACATTGACTCACCGGTACCCCCTGAGCCTCTACAAAGCCTCCACATTGACTCTGTTCCGGTATCCCCTGTATATAACCTCCACATTGACTCTGTTACCCCCTGTATATAGTCTCCACAAAGCCTCCACATTGACTCTGTACCCCCTGTATATATCCTCCACATTGACTCTGTTCCGGTACCCCCTGTATATACCTCCACATTGATAGCCTCCACATTGACTCTGTTCCGGTACCCCCTGTATATAGCCTCCACATTGACTCTGTTCCGGTACCCCTGTATATAGCCTCCACATTGACTCTGTCGGTACCCCCTGTATATAGCCTCCACATTGACTCTGTTCCGGTACCCCTGTATATAGCCTCCACATTGACTCTGTTCCGGTACCCCTGTATATAGCCTCCACATTGACTCTGTTCCGGTACCCCTGTATATATCCTCCACATTGACTCTGTTCCGGTACCCCCTGTATATAGCCTCCACATTGACTCTGTTCCGGTACCCCCTGTATAGCCTCCACATTGACTCTGTACCGGTACCCCCTGTATATAGCCTCCACATTGACTCTGTTCCGGTACCCCTGTATATAGCCTCCACATTGACTCTGTTCCGGTACCCCCTGTATATAGCCTCCACATTGACTCTGTACTGGTACCCCCTGTATATAGCCTCCACATTGACTCTGTTCCGGTACCCCCTGTATATAGCCTCCACATTGACTCTGTTCCGGTACCCCCTGTACAAAGCCTCGCTATTGTTATTTTACTGCTGCTGTTTAATTATTTGTTACTTTTATTTTCTATTATTATCTTTTTTTTTTTTACTTAACACTTCTTTTTCTTAAAACTGCATTGTTGGTTAAGGGCTTGTAAGTAAGCATTTCACTGTTGTATTCGGCGCATGTGACAAATCTATTTGTTCAGAGGAGACGTGAATCAGGCCTTCATGGTCCAATTGCTACAAAGAAACCACTACTAGAGGACACCAATAATAAGAAGAGACATGCTTGGGCCAAGATACACGAGCAATGGACATTAGAACGGTGGAAATCTGTCCTTTGGCCTGATGAGTCCAAATCTGAGTCCAACCGACGTGTCTATTTGAGATGCTGAGTAGGTGAATGGATGGTCTCCACATGTGTGGTTCCCACCGTGAAGCATGGATGAGGAGGTGTGATGGTGCTTTTCTGGTGACACTGTCAGTGATCTATTTAGAATTCAAGGCACACTTAACCAGCATGGCTACCACAGCGATACACCATCCTATCTGATTTGCGCTTAGTGGGACTATCATTTGTTTTTCAACAGAACAATGACCCAACACACTTCCAGTCTGTGTAAGGGATATTTGACAAAGAAAGGGAGTGATGGAGTGCTGCATCAGATGACCTGGCCTCCACAATCACCTGACCTCGACACAATTTGTTTTTTAAATTTTACCTTTATTTAACTAGGCAAGTCAGTTAAGAACAAATCCTTATTTACAATGATGGCCTAGGAACCGTGGGTTAACTGCCTTTTTACCTTGTCAGCTACGGGATTCGATCTAGAAACCTTTCGTTTACTGGTCCAATGCTCTAACCACTAGGCTACCTGCTGCCGCAATTCCTAACCATCTTTAGCAATTGAGATGGTTTGGGATGAGTTGGACCGCAGAATGAAGGAAAAGCAGCAAACAAGTGCTCAGCATATGTGGGAACTCCATCAAGACGGTTGGAAAAGCATTCCAGGTGAAGCTGGTTGAGAGAATGCCAAGAGTCTGCAAAGCTTTCATTAAGGCAAAGGGTGGCAACTTTGAAGTACTTTGTTTCACACTTTTTTTTGGTTACTACATGATTCCATATGTGTTATTTCATAGTTTTGATATCTTTGCTATTATTCTACAATGTAAAAAATAAAGAAAATCTCTTGAATGAGTAGGTGTCCAAACTTTTGACTGGTACAGTATATACAGTGTATTCAAAAAGTATTCAGACTCCTTGACTTTTTTCTATGTTTTGTTACTTTACAGCCTTATACCCTCATGAACCTACATACAATATCCCATAATGACAAAGCAAAAACAGGTTTTGAAAATTTTTGCAAATGTATAAAAAATAATTACATTTACATAAGTATTCAGACCCTTTATTCAGTACTTTGTTGAAGCACCTTTGGCAGCGATTACAGCCTAAATTCTTCTTGGGTGTGACGCTACAAGCTTGGCACACCTGTACTTGGGGAGTTTCTCCCATTCTTCTCTGCAGATCCTCACAAGCTCTGTCAGGTTGGATGGGGAACGTTCGCTGCACAGCTATTTTCAGGTCTCTCCAGAGATGCTCAATTGGGTTCAAGTCTGGGCTCTGGCTGGGCTACACAAGGATATTCAGAGACTTATCCCAAAGCCACTCATGTGTTGTCTTGGCTGTGTGCTTAGGGTCGTTGTCCTGTTGGAAGGTGAACCTTCGCCCCAGTCTGAGGTCCTGAGCGCTCTGGAGCAGGTTTTTATCAAGGGTCGCTCTGTACTTTACTCTATTAATCTTTCCCTCGATCCTAACTAGTCCCCCAGTCCCTGCCGCTGAAAAACATCCTCACAGTATGATGCTGCAACCTTTATGCTTGTCGTTTGGAAAACTCCAAGCAGCCTGTCATGTGCCTTCTACTGAGGAGCGTTTTCCGTCTGGCCAATCTACCATGATTGGTGGAGTACTGCAGAGATGGTTATCCTTCTGGAAGGTTCTCCAATCTCCACAGAGGAACTCTGGAGCTCTGTCAGAGTGACCATCGGGTTCTTGGTAACCTCCCTGACCAAGGCCCTTCTCCCCCGATTGCTCAGTTTGGCTGGGGGGCCAGCTCTAGGAAGAGTCTTGGTGGTTATTAACTTCTTCCATTTAATAATGATGGAGTACACTGTGTTCTTGGGTACCTTCAATGCTGCAGACATGTTTTGGTACCCTTCCCCAGGTCTGTGTCACGACACAATCCTGTATCTGAGCTCTACGGACAATTCCTTTGACCTCGTGGCTTGGTTTTTGCTCTGACATGCACTATCAACTGTGGGACTTTATATAGACAGGCATGTATCTTTCCAAATCATGTCCAATCAATTCAATTTACCACAGGTGGACTCCAAGTTGTAGAAACGTATTAAGGATGATCAATGGAAACAGGATGCACCAAAGCTCAATTTGGAGTCTCATAGCAAAGGGTCAGAATACTTATGTAAATTGTTGCTGATATTGATATTTAATACATTTGCTAGAATTTCAAAAAAACTGTTTTCCCTTTGTCATTATGAGGTATTGTGGGTAGATTGCTGAGGATTTTTTTATTTAATACATTTTAGAAAAAGGCTGTACCGTAACAAAATGTGGAAAACGTCAAGGGGTCTGAATACTTTCCGAAGGCACTGTACAGTATATACACACTAATCCTAACTATTCCCTGTTATATTCATGAACAGGAAACACCGTAGACATCAATGACAACAGGTAAGCATATCAGCGTCTCAATTGTATATTGTAAAAGCATTACAAAGAGACTAATATTACTCCCACTTCTACCTCTGTTACTCTATTATTACTACTACTACTACCAGTGCTACTTCTCCCACTCTACAGTACTGAACAGTGTAGTGTGTGTCTGCAGGAGTGATGGGCACTGTGGCAGTGAGGTGGAGGACCCAGGCAGACTGTACATCATTCAGCAGGAGACTGCTGCAAGTTAATGCCATGGTAACTAACGCGCACGCACACAGGCGCACACACACATTAACTCTCTCATCAGACGCATTGTTTACATTCACAACAAATGATGAATTCAATATACATGTTGAAGGATGAATTCCTACTCCTTGTTTGAAATGCATCTCCTAACGACCTATTTCCTTTTCTTTCCACAGATGACCAAATACTGTATTCAGGACCGCTCCCATATATTTGCATGCAGCCATCTAGCTTCCCTCCCCCTGCACCCATACCTGGCCACGGATTCTCCCCTGTAGTCCCAAGCTCAGCCCCATGCTCCCAATGGCGACCACCCTCACACTCCTGTGATTAGAACACATCGTAATGTATACTCCTGTAGAGGTATTGACCAGCACTGTCTCTGTGTATGTACAGTTCCACTTTACTCGACAGTGGCATCATAATGCTGACCTATAGCACCGTCATAACCATGCCCTGGCGCCTCTCCTATAAGACGTTATGCCAGCCTACAACAAAGGATCTCACTCTGCATGTTGCCCAGCTAGCTGAGTAGCCAACTAAATCTGTGCATGTTTCATGACAGTGTTACTCAATTTGCTTTAAACTGTCATGAACCACTACGGTGGTATTGACAGATGTCATGTAGAGTTTATGATGCTGTTGTATTAGTTGTATGATGTCATTGTCCAGTCAGTACTGAGGCATGTGGAACTCAGCCATGCCCTATGCCCTTTAGAGTCTAACCCAGCCTTAATAATAATGACAGCTGATTTCACATGATCATAACATGCAGTCATGTGTGTACATATATAGAAGTACAGTATCTGTGTATTTACTACCTCTAGATCTACTGATACAACTTATCAACTTAAATCATTATTCCAACATGTTGTTATATTAGTGGATTGTAAAGGCAGTGAAGGGAGCTGTTATGTCCTGTCAACTGATTTGTTTGTACAAAGATTCCTCCTCCTTAACATCATGAAGTAAGGTATGATGTTATTGATGAGATAGTCACATCTCTATTTTAAAATGGTACCCCTTCTACCTGCTCTGTGTATTCTGTTATAGGGCACAACATCCTGCCAACATTTCCCAACCCCTATAAAAAAAACATTATTCAATATACCACAAAACACCTCCTGGATGTGTTTTTAAACTGCTCCCAACCGAGCTGCCACCAGTATGGGGTTTGAAAGCCTTTTATTTGATTGTAACAGTGGCATGTTAGTAATGGCAGCTTACCAATGTGAACTTTACATGGTCCTGTGCTCTGCTGTGTTTTCTCAGTCAGAATCCTGATCAACCAATCGGGACAGAGAAAACTAGCAGCTGCTGGAGCTGTGATTGGGAGACCAAGGTCTTTTGACAAGTACTGTACAGTAGAGTTGGTTCACTAACTAGCCGGACTGTACAGTGTTTACTTCAGGTCTCTCTAACAGACACTATGACCTAGAATTTGGCCTACTAATGACTGACACCTACAGCACCTCAGGATCTCTGATTGATAACAGTGTGTTGTGGGGCCAGGGCCACTTATATCTTTCAAATCCTTTTGGCTGCATAATTGCTAATTACTGAAGAAAGTGATGAGATAAAGTAACAGTTTGAAAAACTCATTATCCCCTCCACTTGGATAAATTAAAGACTGAATTATTTCAAACCAGACCTGCCCCCAACGATTATTTAGATTCCCATTTGAGGTCATTTATTGGATGTAACAAGTTTGAGAAATTGTACCAGATATTCGACTGTCTGACTTTAGCATATCTAAAATATGTGATAATATTGTTAAACTTGTAAGCATATCATTATGTAGTAAAATGAAAAAAATGACACATAATATTACTTTGTTAGGGAACCATAATGTGTACTGTATGTATTTATATATTTCTGTAGGCCTATATGCTCATTGTGTGATTCATTGTGCGACATGCATATTTTTGTATATACTCATTAAAATATGTGAATCATTATGTTGTAGTTGGCAGAAATAAACCCTTACAGAAATAAGTTCATAGAAGAAAATCATGTCCAAAGAATCATTGTGTTGTGAAAACTTTTGGACTGTGTATTGTGTGAGTGAAGACTGTCCGAATGGTTACTGAGTGAGTGCACAATACAGTGCATTAGGAAAGTATTCAGACCCCTTGACTTTTTCCATATTTTGTTATGTTTCAGCCTTATTCTAAAATGGATTAAACTGTTTTTCTTCCTCATCAATCTACACACAATATTATAAAATGTAGCAAATGTATAAAAATTAAATCAATTAAATATGACATTTACATAAGTATTCAGACCCTTTACTCATTACTTTGTTAAAGCACCTTTGGCAGTTGTCATGACGTTGCCCTCTTTGGGTACAGCAAGCCCATCCCCCTCTCCCTGCCTCCTTCAACTAGGCTGCTGTGGTCAGAGAGAGGTCGTAAATTCCTGAGAAGACCCGGCCTCATGGCCACACAGTGTAAGAGACAGAGTGAATTTTCATAGAGAGCAAAGGAATTTCTTCCACCTCACAGAACTTGAGGTCCAAACAAATTTCATGTTCCGGACAAGGTATAAAAGATCGGGGAAGAATCCAGCTACGAACTGGTCCATTTGTTACATTTTGGGGAAGCTCATGGGAGACGGTGTGGCCACATTGCCATATTTACCTGGGGCGGCAGGGTAGCCTAGTAGTTAGAGCGTTGGACTAGTAACTGAAAGGTTGCAAGTTCATATCCCTGAGCTGACAAGGAACAAATCTGTCGTTCTGCCCCTGAACAGGCAGTTAACTCACTGTTCCTAGGCAGTCATTGAAAATAAGAATTTGTTCTTAACTGACTAGCCTAGTTAAATAAAGGAATTGTTTTGTTGTTGTTGCCGTAACGCTGTTTATATAATAGTCTCAGATACTGTATGAGGTTTACATCTAATTGTTGTATAAGATGAATGAGTAAGTATGATACTATTTGTGAAATTGTGTGATGTGATTTTGGACTGTTTAATGAAGGAAACTCCAATTCCCTTTTGAGTTTAACTAAATCAGAGGCCCGCCCCTGAGCCCAGTTAGTGTCAGGCATCCTGGGACAGCCTTTTTCTGCAATTCGAATAAAACCCAACTTTGAGAAATTATCACCAGACCATGTTTTTCTCCATTAGGAGGGGACGAAGGTTGCAGACCATTGCTGAATCTTTTAACCATACCACGTGGTTAAACTCTTAGACTACCGATACTGACAGAATAAGACTACCGACAGAATAAGACTACGACCATACCGGCCTGATCTCATCTGATCTCGGAAGCTAAGTAGGGTCGGGCCTGGTTAGTACTTGGATGGGAGACCGCCTGGGAATACCAGGTGCTGTAAGCTTTTTGTCACTGCCTTGTGGAATTTCAACTCTTTGTCCGTTTTTTCCCACAAGGCTGAAATATGTGCCCTCGCTTTGAAATAAGTAAGCAAGGTTAGTTTGTATTTCATCCAACAATCTGTGCTACAAATTATGGCTACAGTATATGCAATTTCTTCCACTTTTTGAGTGACACAAAGATGCTTATCTAAATGGTGAAAATGTCACTCTGAACTATCCCCTCTCACCAAGACACAGAGAGAGAGAGGACGAAACTCTCCAACAGAAACAAACTTTTCAACAGCGATCAAGACGACACACTGAGCGTAAATATATTGATTGATTGCATTTGTTCCCGAATGAGTGGGCAATCATGTGCAAAGGATTAGCATTTCAATTGTTATAATTATCACTCTGTAGTGACTTCTCAACTGACTCCCCCTTTTGTCCACCAAGCCGCGATGCCGGTTTAGCCCACTAGGGCATATTCCCCTATCATTTCTTGTAACCATATTTACCTTGTTTGTTTGTTTATGCATTTCTGTGCCCTGACTTCCTAGTTAATTACAGTTACATGATGAATCCGTTTAATCGAGTAATACTAATTACAGAGAATCTTTGATAAAAACTTAAAGTCTTCATTTAATGAAAGTAAAGACACGACACAGTGATTACAGCCTCGAGTCTTCTTGGGTATGACGCTACAAGCTTGACACACCTGTATTTGGGGAGTTTCTCCCATTCTTCTCTGCAGATCCTCTCAAGCTCTGTCAGGTTGGATGGGGAGTGTCATTGCACAGCTATTTTCAGGTCTCTCCAGAGATGTTTGATCGGGTTTAAGTCTGGGCTCTGGCTGGGCCACACACGGATATTCAGAGACTTATCCCGAAGCCACTCCAGTGTTGTCTTGGCTGTGTGCTTAGGGTCGTTGTCCTGTAGGAAGGTGAAACTTCACTCCAGTCTGAGCTCCTGAGTAAATAAGGTATTTCTGTTTTTTATTTGTAACCTATTTCGCTTTGTCATTATGGGGTAAGTGTGTAGATTGGGATTTTTATTTATTTAATACATTTTAGAATAAGGCTGTAACGTAACAAAATGTGGAATAAGTCAAGGGGTCTGAATACTTTCTGAATGCATTGTATATGCTGGGAATATACACTGAGTGTACAAAACATGAAAGACACCTTCCTAATATTTAGGTGCACCTTTTGCCCTCAGAACAGCCTCAATTCGTCAGGGCATGGACTCTATAAGATGTCAAAAGTGTTCCACGGGGATGTTGGCCCATATTGACTCAGTTGTGTCAAGTTGGCTGGATGTCCTTTGGTTGGTGGACCATTCTTGATACACACTTGATACACGCGCTGCAGTTCTTGACGGTGCACCTGGCACCTACTACCATACCCAGTTCAAAGGCATTTAAATCTTTTGTCTTGCCCATTCACCCTCTGAATGGCACACATGCACAATCAATGTCTCAATTGTCTCAAAGCTTAAAAATACGGTCCCTCTTTAAATGACGTTCAGCTTATAAAGCCTTCATAAACACTACATAAATGTGTTTCAAAGCATCTATAATCTTATATCATGCTTTATAAAGGGTTCATAAATGTGGCATACTTGTGTGACATAACCACCAATGTCAAATGTTTCATAACCCACTATGTCAAATATGACATAAACCTGTGCTTTATAAAGGGTGGCATAAGCTCCCCTTAATAAAGGCCTTATAAATCATATTAAATTGAGGCTTCACAAAGCATTTAGAACCCTGTCATGTATGTTGGTAGAGCATTGCAAGGCCAGGATATTGGGTTTAATTCCCTGGACCACCCATACGTAAAAATGTATTCACGCATGACTGTAAGTCGCGTTAGATAAGTGTCTGCAAAATTGTATATATTATATTTCATTAAAACACTTCTAGGATGGCCCAACCTATTTCCCTCTTGGGTGCATAACTAATATTTGACCTAACCTCAACTTCCCCCAAAATGCTGTGCTGAAGGATGACACACACTTTATAGTACAGCAAAAAATGCTTCCTTCTGTTTAATTTGAGATTTTTGAGTGTAGTTTCAGTGAGCTGCACTGTTGTTTGGTTAGCGTATTTTCTGTAGTGTGGTAAGCGCACGTGATGTGATTCGGCAACCAATGGAATGGGTGGAGTAAAAGGCCAGCAACAGCAACAAATGCAAATGTCACTTAAATATGAACAAATAGGAATCATTCATGTTTAGACAATTCTTTTTTCATATTATCACGGTTATTGACACTTTTCTACTATTGTGTGGAGGTCTTCTATTTAGAACATGTCTGTCATTCCGTGACCCAGAAGTACATTTTTGTGTGTTTCTGACGAGATACTGATCATGTGATGAGTTCGCCAATCAAATGCCCCACTTGTGCTGCCACTGGGCAGCGAAACAAGTAAGTTAAGCTTTATTTATTGTAATTTAAATTAGTTTGTAGTAGGTACAGTTCAAGTCGGATGTTTACATACACCTTAGCCAAATACATTTAAACTAAGTTTTTCACAATTCCTGACATTTAATCCTACTAAAAATCCCCTGTTTTAGGTCAGTTAGGATCACCACTTTATTTTAAGAATGTGAAATGTCAGAATAATAGTAGAGAGAATGATTTATTTAAGCTTTTATTTCTTTCATCACATTCCCAGTGGGTCAGAAGTTTACAAACCCTCAATTAGTATTTGGTAGCATTGCCTTTAAATTGTTTAACTTGGGTCAAATGTTTCAGGTAGCCTTCCACAATAATTTGGGTGAATTTTGGCCCATTCCTTTTGACAGAGCTGGTGTAAATGAGTCAGATTTGTAGATCTCCTTGCTCGCACATGCTTTTTCAGTTCGGCCCACAAATGTTCTATGTCTTGAGATGTTGCTTCAATATATCCACATAATTTTCCTTCTCATGACGCCATCTATTTTGTGAAGTGCACTAGTCCCTCCTGCAGCAAAGCACCCCCACAACATGATGTTGCAACCCCGTGCTTCACGGTTGGATGGTTTCTTCAGCTTGCAATCCTCCCCATTTTTCCTACAAACATAACGATGGTCATTATGGCCAAACAGTTCTATTTTTGTTTCATCAGACCAGAGGACATTTCTCCAAAAAGTACAATCTTTGTCCCCATGTGCAGTTGCAAACTGTCTGGCTTTTATTATGGTTTTGGAGCAGTGGCTTCTTCCTTGCTGAGCGGCCTTTCAGGTTATGTCGATTATAGGACTCGTTTTACTGTGGATATAGATACTTTTGTACCTGTTTCCTCCAGCATCTTCACAAGGTCCTTTGCTGTTGTTCTGGGATTGATTTGCACTTTTCGCACCAAAGTAGGTTACTCTCAAGGAGACAGAATGTGTCTCCTTCCTGAGCGGTATGACGGCTGCGTGGTCCCATGGTGTTTATACTTGCGTACTATTGTTTGTACAGATGACCATGGTACCTTCAGACGTTTGGAAATTGCTCCCAAGGATGAACCAGACTTGTGGAGGCCTACAATTGTTTTTCTGAGGTCTTGGCTGATTTCTTTTGATTTTCCCATGATGTCAAGCAAAGAGGCACTGAGTTTGAAGGTAGGCCTTGAAATACATCCACAGGTAAACCTTCAATAGACTATCAGAAGCTTCTAAAGCCATGCCATCATTTTCTGGAATTTTCCAAGCTGTTTAAAGGCACAGTCAACTTAGTGTATGTAAACTTCTGACCCACTGGAATTGTGATACAGTGAATCACAAGTGAAATAATCTGTCTGTAAACATTTGTTGGAAAAATTACATGTGTCATTCACAAACCGACCTGCCAAAACTATAGTTTGTTAACAAGAAATTTGTGCAGTGGTTGAAAAACGAGTTTTAATGACTCCAAACTAAGTGTATGTAAACGTCTGACTTCAACTGTAAGTGTTGAGTTAGATTACACAATGTAGTTACCTCAATCATTATTTCAAATCATTTTGGTGACTTCACAGCAATTGTGTGAAGATGAAATGTCGCTAGCTAGCAGGTTCAGCTAAATACATATCCCCTAGATACAACCATGTCTCATAGTCACATCATGAGATTTGTAAATGAAAGAGGAATATAATATTATGAATTGAATGGAGTTTTCCATCTTTCCATTTAGAGTTTCTGGTGCAGTACAGAAATGCCCTTATCCAGATGGTGTAACAAAGGCATTTCCTAACAATCTGCTAACTTTCTTTGATGTTACTTTTAAGGGTGGAACCAACATTCAGTACCTGCAGCAGGAAGAGAGGCAAGAACCAATTTCATTGCTGGACTTTTTGAAACATCATGTATTTGTTTAAAAAATGTACAGATAAAAGGGTTGTTGTATGGTTTAAACATGTCTTTAATGTCGACTTGTTTTAGCTGTTAGTGATAATTCCCTAAGTGTTAATATATTAGTGTTTACATAATCCTTTATGTATGTGCTATGAATGACCAAAGGTGTCTGGCCTTATAGTAAGTACAGCGTCATATATGACCAAAGGGGTCTGACTTTAAATTAAGCACAGTGTCATGCAGTACAGTCTTTATGGATGTGTTATGAATGACCAAAGGGGTCTGACTTTAAATTAAGCACAGTGTCATGCAGTACAGTCTTTATGGATGTGTTATGAATGACCAAAGGGGTCTGACTTTAAATTAAGCACAGTGTCATGCAGTACAGTCTTTATGGATGTGTTATGAATGACTGAATGTGTCTCACTTCAGAGTAAGTATTACAGGACACTACATAAAGTTTCAATAAATAGGTTATTAAAGTTCTGATGATTTATGAAGGTTTTCTCATGATCCACAGTTTACTGTAGGGTGTGATAGGTATTTAAATGGGTTAATGGACCTGCAAAGCTTGCATTTGTGTTAGTGTCTGTGTGCCAGAACCAAGATGATTTGGAGTAGTCCAAGCTGAGACTACTGCACCAGGTATTTCTCTTCTGTTCCCATGCTGGAGACCAGGGCTTGATTACAACCTGTTACAATGGTGCCAACATTTTGTGGCTGATCTTTCAGCAGGGGTTAGTAGGTGAATGTGTCAAAGACCTGACTGGGCCCAGTACCACGCGGTCTGGATAGTTTTTGTTGCATGTGTGTTTGTGTACTGAGGAACATGTAACTTAGTTCCAGATGAAAGACCTTTTCAATTTCTTTAGGTTGGGGGCTTTCATCAAGATAAGTATTTCTTGGTGTAATGTTGTCTCCAGGCTATTGCACACACATAACATACAGTATAAGCCTGGGATATCAACCATTAAAAGTCGGCCTTAGTGGGTGTGCCATAGAATTCTATAGGATTCTTACTGAGTAGAATGTTTGTCATCGTCACTACGTAACACAGTCAAAAAGTCATAATTATTGCTAAACCCTGCCCATTTCTACAACTGATCTTCTTAAAATTGTATTTGAAGCCTAGCCCTAACTAATGAAGGCCAAGTTTTATGCATTGGTCCACCAGAAATACCGCGCATTTGGGCAGAAGTATCTGGGAATGAGACTAGGTGTAATGTGACTAACATGACATCACGTTAGAGTGTATCCTTCCTTCAGCACAATATGCCGCCCTTTATAAAGCACACGTTTATATCGTATTCGACATAGTGGCTCAGGTCACATTTGACATTGGTGATTATGTCACACAGTTATGCCACATTTATCAACCCTTTATAAAGCATGGCATATGGTTATAGATGCTTTGTAACACATTTAGTGCTTATGAAGGTATTATGAAGGTTTTATGAAGCCTTTATAAGCTGAATTGAAGTGGGCAGCTGAGCAAAAATGAAGGAAAACTAAACATCCGGAGGACCTATCATCCTTTCACTCCCTACTCTCTACCTTCTCTTCCTCTGTATCTGCTGCTAAAGCCACTTTCTACCACTATACATTTCAAGCTGCCTCTAACCCTAGGAAACTATTTTATACCTTCTCCTCCATTCCTAATCCTCCACCCCGCCCCCTCCCTCCTCCCTCTCTATGAACGACTTTGTCAACCACTTTGAAAAAAGGTTGACAACATCCGCTACTCATTCACTTAGCCTATTGAGTAAACTGGTCTCACTCACACATACAGTGGGGCAAAAAAGTATTTAGTCAGCCACCAATTGTGCAAGTTCTCCAACTTAAAAAGATGAGAGAGGCCTGTAATTTTCATCATAGGTACACTTCAGCTATGACAGACAAAATGAGAAAAAAAATCCAGAAAATCCCATTGCAGGATTTTTAATGAATTTATTTGCAAATTATGGTGGACAATAAGTATTTGGCCACCTACAAACAAACAAGATTTCTGGCTCTCACAGACCTGTAACTTCTTCTTTAAGAGGCTCCTCTGTACTCCACACATGACCCTACCTCACACAGGAAGCGGCGCAGGTCCTAATCCAGGCACTTGTCCTCTCCTGTCTGGACTACTGCAACTCGCTGTTGGCAGGGGTCACCATGTGTGACACTTAAACCCCTGCAACTTATCCAGAATGCTGCAGCCCACCTGGTTTTCAACCTTCCCAAGTTCGCTCATGTCACCCCACTCCACCGCACACTCCTCTGGCTTCCATTCGAAGCTTGCATCCACTGCAAGACCATGGTGCTTACCTACGGAGCAGCAAGAGGAACTACCCCTCCCTACCTTCAGGCTGTGCTCAAACCCTACACTCCAACCCAAGCACTCTGTTCTGCCACCTCAGGTCTCTTGGCCCTCCCACCCCTACGGGAGGCCAGCTCCCACTCAGCCCAGCCCAAGCTTTTCTCTGTCCTGGCACCGCAATGGTGGAACCAGCTTCCCCATGAAGCTAGGACAACAGAGTCTGACTCTACTGACTCTACTGATAGCTATGTTATTGAGGAAAAGAGTACTTTCTATGCCTGTGATATATGGTTGACCCACCTAGCTATCTTAAGATGAATGCACTAACTGTAAATTGCTCTGGATAAGAGCGTCTTGCTAAATGACTTAAATGTAAATATATAGTGTGAGTGTACATACACCTTTTGTTGTGCAAAGGTATATGGTGGATATTGTGTGCGACTGTGAGTGAATTATTATTTGTAGTCACTGTGCTACTGCTGCAACAATTGCTCTACAAGCGGTCTTCACCTGCTGGTGCGCAAACAGAAAAAAAGTTCATTCTCAGAACTGCTCTGGAAAGCCGGATACACTTCTAATAGTGTCACGACTTCCACCGAAGGTGGCTCCTCTCCCTGTTCGGGCGGTGCTTGGCGGTCGTCGTCGCCGGCCTACTAGCTGCCACCGATCCATTTTTCCTTTTTGTTTGTGTCTGTCTGTTGTTGTTGTTATCACCTGTGTCTGATTAGTTAATTTCGGTGGGTTTATTAACCTCCACTGCCTGCTAGTCTTTGTGCGGGATTATTTTGCTGTGTTAGCTCTGTTAGGGGTGCGTGTTTGCGCCATATGTTTTTTTTCCCTCGCAGTCGTGGTACCGTTGGTACTGTGTTAGGAGTAGAGGTTTCTCCTCCGTGTGTTTCGTGATTTTCCCCGCCTGTTGTTGGTGGGTTAGGACTTATAATAAACGACTGTGCAAACTGGAATTCCTTGCTCTCCTGCTCCTGACTCCTGCACCTACCTCTTCTTAGGAGGCACCTAACAAATAGGGTTTTCAGGAAGCAGTTAAAGACCCCTAATATACTTCTGCATGCATTAACATACTGTAGGAATCAACCCATGTCCAGTCCTGATACCAAGGCAAACAATGAGGGAAAGTCTTATGGAAGGGGAGAGGAAACCCCTCTCAACAAGGTTTTTAAAATGATGTGGCTATGTGAATGGATTCACTGGATGCCTCTTCCCGACAGCTCAACAATTGTACCTTTTGCACACGTGCTTGTTCAGCTGTCCTGTGACGCCACTGAAAACTACAGTGTGGGAGTAAATGAGGCATGGAGCATGGGGCTGGAGTGAACGTATTCTTTATTGGCTGGCGTTTGAGATTAGTGACAGACTGGATCCCTTCAGTAGATCATCTCCCTATGCATCAACACATCTCCTCTAGAAAGCATGCAGCTATCGCCCACTTATCCTGAGACAGAGAAGAGATGATAACACACTCAATAACTCAGACTTTAGTTTAGCTTGTCTTTAGACATTTGTGCTGGGTACACTACACACAGATGACAGAAGTCAGTTTCCTGTGCCCTGCTCTCTTAACATCCAATATCCCTGTAATAAAACCCAGAGGTCGATTTGCCTCTCTGGGACTCAATAAGTGCAGTGGCTTATCCCATTATCCCGTTATCCCGTTCACCAGTGATGGAAAAAAGTACCCAATTGTCATACTTGAGGAAAAGTAAAAATACCTTAATAGAAAAATGACTCAAATAAAAGCGAAATTCCTCCAGAAAAATACTACTTGAGTAAAAGTCTAAAAGTATTGGGTTTTAAATATACTTAAGTATCAAAAGTAAATGTAATTGCTAAAATAAAACTTAAGTATCAAAAGTAAAAGTATAAATATTTTTCGAATTCCTTATATTAAGCAAACAGCACCATTTTCTTGTTATTTTAATGTACAGATAGCCAGTGGCACACTCCAACACTCAGACATCATTTACAAACAAAGCATGTGTGTTTACTGAGTCTGCCAGATCAGAGGCAGTAGGAAGACCAGGTATGTTCTCTTGATAAGTGGGGGAATTAGACCATTTCCTGTGCTGCTAAGCATTCAAAATGCAACGAGTACTCTTGGGTGTTAGGGAAAATGTATGGAGTAAAAAGTACATTATTTTCTTTAGGAATGTAGCGAAGTAAAAGTTGTCAAAAATAGAGTAAAGTACAGATACCCCGAAAAACTACTTTAAGTACGTAGTACTTTAAAGTATTTTTACTTAATTACTTTACACCACTGCAGTTCACGCATCACAAACCAATGAGAATTTAGAACTGAAACTCAATATCACAAGCAGTCTATACCTTTCACCAGGGGAAGGACATAATCCGAAAATACTAAGATCTTGCCTTGAATTGTCCAAACATTGCTGCTCTCTAAGCTCCTATCCATTGATACCAGTTGATGCAGTGTGTGAGGCCTTACCTGCCCTGTGCAGAGCGCAGTGCAGTGGCTCGGCTATGGTTGACATCCATCTGCATCAGCAGGGGGATGGAGGAGAGGTTGCAGTGTGTGAGGCCTTACCTGCCCTGTGCAGAGCGCAGTGCAGTGGCTCGGCTATGGTTGACATCCATCTGCATCAGCAGGGGGATGGAGGAGAGGTTGCAGTGTGTGAGGCCTTACCTGCCCTGTGCAGAGCGCTGTGCAGTGGCTCGGCTATGGTTGATGTCCATCTGCATCAGCAGGGGGATGGAGGAGAGGTTGCAGTGTGTGAGGCCTTACCTGCCCTGTGCAGAGCGCTGTGCAGTGGCTCGGCTATGGTTGATGTCCATCTGCATCAGCAGGGGGATGGAGGAGAGGTTGCAGTGTGTGAGGCCTTACCTGCCCTGTGCAGAGCGCAGTGCAGTGGCTCGGCTATGGTTGACGTCCATCTGCATCAGCAGGGGGATGGAGGAGAGGTTGCAGTGTGTGAGGCCTTACCTGCCCTGTGCAGAGTGCAGTGCAGTGGCTCGGCTATGGTTGACATCCATCTGCATCAGCAGGGGGATGGAGGAGAGGTTGCAGTGTGTGAGGCCTTACCTGCCCTGTGCAGAGCGCAGTGCAGTGGCTCGGCTATGGTTGACGTCCATCTGCATCAGCAGGGGAATGGAGGAGAGGTTGCAGGGGGGAGAGGCCATCTTCCTGGCCAGCTGCATGTTGTTCATGGTCAGATTACAATGCCACAGTGTGGGTAGCTGACCCCTCAACAGCTCCCTGAGAGAGACAAAGCACTGAGTTACTGTATCTGTACCAATTAGGAAGGGGAGGGAGAGCTGAGGCTGAACATTGCAGTATGGTTACATGACTGCATTATCGTAATAATAATTTACTGCAGCAACATAAAGTCCATTTAATGAGTTCACAATACTGGGGGTTGACAGTGGGGGTCCCTGTACCTATATAGAACAAGAAGGCCCGCACACTGTTAAAGCTCCCAATTCACCGCTTTATTGACAACGTTTCCATCCAAAACGGATCTTCGTCAGGTCAAACACACTGAGTGTTCACATCCCCAAATATACACATTTCACCTCACATGACCATGTGACGCACGGTGGGTGCAAAACACATTTGTATATCTCTAATAATGAAATAACAATGAGATGGGTACATGTAATGGTTCCAGAACATAATATATGTTTACAAAATGACCAAGTGGGTAACCTGGAAGGCAAGACAAATCAAAGTAAAGTGACATATTCAGGTAACAAATGGTCTGATATCAAACTCTTGGTTCAGACATCTAGGAGATTGTACGCAAACGGTAAATCCAATCCAATTCTCTTCTCAGTAATAGATTATCAGTATCTCCTCCCCTCCTAGGTGTCTTAACATGTTCGATGCCAATGTGTCTCAGAGCTAATGTTCTGACGAGTCCTGATATTACTCCTGTGTTCTGCTATCCTTGTTTTCAGAGCTTGTTTTGTTTTTCCCACATAGCATAGACCACAAATACACTTGATCAGCTATATCACATTTTTTTGTGGAACATGTAATGATGCCCTTAACCTTAATGGCCTTGCCCATACCTGACTCCGCTCAGGGGTCCGGCCTCTGAGGCGGGCATCACCAGGTGGGGGGTCTGGGCTGGAGTGGGCAGGTGGTGACGCTGGCAACCAGGGTTCAGGGACCACGTCAGCTTGTGGGACTTGATGGCCAGATGTTGACGGGAGTGGCTGGAGCACGGGAACGGGGTGAGCAGGTGCACGTTGTAGTCTTGTCTTATCTGAGGAAATTGTAGGAATTGTGGTTGATTTATTTTAAAGGTGCTGTGCGGTAAGTCTTTTGTACCATCGTTTACTAATCTAACCTTCTACATTTCAAAGTATAATATGAAGTATGGTTGTATAGTCCAAACAATACGCTGTAAAATACCTTCTAAACAGCCATTACTCTTGCATATTTTCTGTTGAAATACCCAACAAGTACCAGACGGAGAAATCAAAAGTAGAAAAACTGTACCGCCTACTGCCAGAAGCAGGATCGCTTCACATAGAACGGATATAGATCAACAGAGTTTGCTTTCCATGGATATTACCATTCTAAAATGTATGTGTTTGAGGAAAGGCTCTGAACCCATTGGGTTTCAAATGTTCCATTGAACAGCTTTAACATTTTAAATGACCACAACATTATTAAAGATAACCAACGATAAAAGCCCCATGAAAAGCCATATGTCTATAGGATGAAAGTGAATGTAGCAACCAAATTAAGGCTTGTGTCTACTATTCTTCCTCACCTCACTGAAAAGATATAGCATGCGAGCAAGGCAGGTCTTGCGGCTGTGTTCAATAGCAGCTTGTTTAGCACTCCACCGACGCAACGTCCGTTTCTGGTACACATCCAGTTTCGTCAGGAAGGAGTATATTTCTTTTACCGACTGTCCATCCTTTAGCTCCCGAGCAGCAACCAACTGCATATTCAGATTGTAACTGACAAGAAAAAATAGAGGTTAAAAAATAAATTGTATTCCAAAAATACAAGTTCTGATCAATAAATGGTCCCGTGAATCATATAAACAAAACAATTCTACCAAAAAAGAGTATGAGCATAAATTCTTATCATACCGGACTTGCTGCACTGATCTGTAGGCCATGAACTTGCGGAGCAGGCAGGCCAGTCTCATCTCATCCATGCCCAGAATGTGTGTGATGAGGTCCTTGGCCATGCTGTACAGCTCAGTGGAGATCTCCCCGCTGATCGCCGCCTGCCTCAGGAGATTCAGGTTGGTCCTCTGAGACACCACGTTCACCTGGTAGGTCGCCCCCACCATCACCGTTTTCTCTATCTTCCTCCCCTCCTCCTCAATCTCCATCTTATACCGCTCCATGTCCCCCTGGTTGGCTGTTTCTATAAGTCTGGGTTTCAGTACTTGCCTCGTTGTCTGATGTGGAGTATGTCTCCTCTTGATTCGCTTCTCTACCGGTACTTTGACAGTTTTCTCGATGTGGTGGTGGCGTTTCAACTCCACTCTGATCTCCTCTTCCTCTACAAAGCTGTCAGAGGACGAGATGGAGAAATGGCTGGTGAATGGCTGTTCCTCCTCAGTCTTGGGCTCATTATCCAACTTGTTGTTCATGTCTATGAGGTTCTCCAGGGCCAGGCGCATCTTACAGGTCTGCTGCTTGCTCATGTTGTTGATGTTCTTCAACTGGATCAGGACCTCAGACACAGAGTGACGGCATTCTTGGTGGGGTCCTTTCTTGGAAGCAGACTTGGCGTTCTTGTCTTCTTCTTTCATGAGCATGTGCACATTGGCGCCCAAATTCTCAATGTTATGGTCATGGCTGACGAACATAGAGTTGATCTCTTTGAGCATGTCCCCTGGTGACTTGGTGGTGTCGTCCCAGAACCCATCCCAAGCCACTTTGTCCTCCTCAAACGGCATGCCCAGGATGCTGTCTGTAAATTTCCCATGGAGTTTGGAGGTGATGTTGTTGAAGGAGTTTCGGATGGTTTTCTGAAGGATGATGTAGAGTTTGATGGCGTCGTTGGCCTTGTCTGCCTCTAGGCCTATACCCTTAACACTGAGGGACTTTTCAATTATGTTGAACACAGATGACTGGAAGCCATCCAAGAGGCTGGTGCTGTTCTTCTCCATTGCCTCAAAGAGGTCCAATTCATCAGGCGATGTCTCGGGCTTGATCTCCTCTTCAGACACAGGGGAAGGTGTGGGAGGTATCTCCTCTTCGACATACTCCTCCTCAATGGACTCTGGCTCCGTCCCAGCCGCAGTCTTGGGTGGGCTCTTGGGTAGCTGTGATTCTACCACTGATGGCGCTATCTTTGGCTTCTGCTCCTTCTTAGACGGAGGGGGCCGTCTGGGATATTTCGGATTGAATGGGACTGAGGTGCTCTCTGGCTGGGTTTGGCTCTGAGTCATGGGGAATTCCATCACCGGCTCAATCACTTTAATCACAGAACCCTGTTGACCTGACCTAACCATTCCCTCCAGCTTGTGGATCTGGAACTTGTGCGCTGCGATCTCCTCCTGAAGGTTATAGTTATCTCCCTCCAGTTTGGTGATCCTTGTCTTGTCCCCTTCCAGCTCTGCTTTGGCACGGGCCAGGTTAGCACGGCAGTCATTAGCCTTCATCTCATCCAGTTGGGCTTGGGTTTTGTGGGCCTCGCATGTGCGCTCCTGCAGAGCCTCGTTTAGGTTGTGGAGCCCCGTCTGAATGAACTTAAAGGCCATGCTCATGGCCTTGTTGCAGGACATGGACTTGGAGATGTCACCCAGCATGAAGGACAGATCTGTGGAAGACTTGGTGGCCAGGCTGGGCTCCGCCATCATGCGGTCCACTGTGGGCGGCTGCAGCTCCTGGATCTTCAGTATCGTCCTGGCATCGACTTTTGACTCCAGCCACCAGTGCCACACACCTCCCTTCTTATGTTCTGCTTCTTTCTTTTTGGTTTTCCTGGTGTCGAGTTCAAAGAGGAATCCACAAAGCTCGTGAAGACGTACAATGCAAGCTTGGATGTCCGACATGAAACTCTGGATCTTGTCTTGCATCTCCTCAACCCATTCCTCAGTGATACCATCCACCTCCCGGAAGTCCTCGTCCTCCTCCACCTCCACCAGCTCCTGGTCTACAGCAATCAACCAATTAATAAAATTGTATTAATAAAGCCCTAACAAATGTCACAATGTTATTTACAGTATCCTGACTTAAACCCCTGAAGAGCAAGCAGTGTATAAAAATAGATTGTACAGAACAGATATCACAACCATGGTATGAGCATTAATTACTGAAGCACTTTGGTCCAATTCTAAAGCACTTTGAACAGCTAATGGCACTGTGCCACTCACTCATGTTTCTGAGCCACTGGAGGACCACGCTGAGCTCATTTTCCTTGTCCTGGCTGGACTGTAGGAATGCTTGGATAGTGACGAGCTGCTGGCCACGCCTGCGCTTCTCCTCCAGATGCTGTGATTGTGTTATCAGGTCATCCTCCTCCTCTACAGCCGAGGCCAAGCGCATGCGGCACAGCGCCTTGTTTACACTTTTCAGGATCACGTGTAGTCTCCCTGCCATGTCCTGTAGGTATTTGTATTTGTTAAGGATTCCTAGCAGCCTTGGCTGCAGCTACTCTTCTTGAGGTCCAGCAACATTAAGGCAGTTATATACCATTTAAAATATTACACGACATTACATTAACACTTTTCACAACACATTAAGTGTGTTCCCTCAGGCCACTACTCTACTACCACATATCTACAATACAAAATCCATGTGTGTGTATAGTGCGTGTCTTATCATCTGCATGTGTAAACGTGTGTCTGTGCCTGTGTGTGTGTTTCTTCACACACACAGGCAATTGTCCTGATCTCGCATCAGGATGGTTTGTATGAGGCTAGAAGATACTGGATAGGCCTACATGGAATACTACTACAAATAATATTGTGTAACGATGGAAGGGGAACAGCAGTAGAGAGACTTGAACCTGACTCTGAGGTTACAGTGGGGCGAGTGCACTACCACCTGTGCCGTAAAAACAGGGATGCCACACTACTATGAAGTGATTTAAATGAAGAAGTAGAACACGAGGCATCATGAAAAAGTGCTTCTCTGCCATATGACCTACAGGTAGTGAGGGGATATTGGTAACTATGCTCATATCTCATTCCAGCTAGCACATATGTTTCTTAGAGATTGGTGAGATCGTGGTTGTCCTACGGTTATTTTGCATACAACCTTCACACAACTTCCTGGGAATGTTGCAGGATAGTTGCTTGACTTTGGAACATTCTTAGCACATTTAAGGAATTTGACAACAAAAAAACATACTTTACGTATGTGCTTGGAGTTTAACAAAAAGTTACGCCAAAATAAGCTAACAGTTATTAAAATTGTTAATGACACATTCAGGAAGTTTTAACAAAGTTATTAAAAAACCTTCAAATAACATACAATTGTGCAAGTTCACCCACTTAAAAAGATGAGAGAGGCCTGTAATTTTCATCATAGGTACACTTCAACTATGACAGACAAAATGAAAAAAAATAATACAGAAAATCACATTGTAGGATTTTTAATGAATTTATTTGCAAATTATGGTGGAAAATAAGTATTTGGTCACCTACAAACAAGCAAGATTTCTGGCTCTCACAGACCTGTAACTTCTTCTTTAAGAGGCTCATCTGTCCTCCACTCGTTACCTGTATTAATGGCACCTGTTTGAACTTGTTATCAGTATAAAAGACACCTGTCCACAACCTCAAACAGTCACACTCCAAACTCCACTATGGCCAAGACCAAAGAGCTGTCAAAGGACACCAGAAACAAAATTGTAGACCTGCACCAGGCCAAGAAGACTGAATCTGCAATAGGTAAGCAGCTTGGTTTGAAGAAATCAACTGTGGGAGCAACTATTAGGAAATGGAAGACATACAAGACCACTGATAATCTCCCTCGATATGGGGCTCCACGCAAGATCTCACCCCGTGGGGTCAAAATGATCACAAGAACGGTGAGCAAAAATCCCAGAACCACACGGTGGGACCTAGTGAATGACCTGCAGAGAGCTGGGACCAAAGTAACAAAGCCTACCATCAGTAACACACTACGCCGCCAGGGACTCAAATCCTGCAGTGCCAGACGTGTCCCCCTGCTTAAGCCAGTACATGTCCAGGCCCGTCTGAAGTTTGCTAGAGAGCAATTGGATGATCCAGAAGAAGATTGGGAGAATGTCATATGGTCAGATGAAACCAAAATAGAACTTTTTGGTAAAAACTCAACTCGTCGTGTTTGGAGGACAAAGAATACTGAGTTGCATCCAAAGAACACCATACCTACTGTGAAGCATGGAGGTGGAAACATCATGCTTTGGGGCTGTTTTTCTGCAAAGGGACCAGGACGACTGATCCCTGTAAAGGAAAGAATGAATGGGGCCATGTATCGTGAGATTTTGAGTGAAAACCTCCTTCAATCAGCAAGGGCATTGAAGATGAAATGTGGCTGGGTCTTTCAGCATGACAATGATCCCAAACACACCACCTGGGCAACGAAGGAGTGGCTTCGTAAGAAGCATTTCAAGGTCCTGTAGTGGCCTAGCCAGTCTCCAGATCTCAACCCCATAGAAAATCTTTGGAGGGAGTTGAAAGTCAGTGTTGCCCAGCAACAGCCCCAAAACATCACTGCTCTAGAGGAGATCTGCATGGAGGAATGGGCCAAAATACCAGCAACAGTGTGTGAAAACCTTGTGAAGACTTACAGAAAACATTTGACCTCTGTCATTGCCAACAAAGGGTATATAACAAAGTATTGAGATACACTTTTGTTATTGACCAAATACTTATTTTCCACCATAATTTGCAAATAAATTCATTAAAAATCCTACAATGTGATTTTTTGGAGAAAAAAATCTCATTTTGTCTGTCATAGTTGAAGTGTACCTATGATGAAAATTACAGGCCTCTCATCTTTTTAAGTGGGAGAACTTGCACAATTGGTGGCTGACTAAATACTTTTTTGCCCCACTGTAATTTCTGTTCTCAGAGCATTAATAAAATCTCCCAGGAAAACTTTCAAGGAGCCAGAGTGAAATGTTCTCAGAATCTCCCTGCAACCTAAAAATAAGCTTTCCCAGCACAGGTGAAATTTTGACTTCTGTTCTGTTCTTCAGTTTTATCGGTCAGGAAACTTATGGCTTCGTTCCAACAACCAATGTAAAAACCAAAAACACATGTTCCCACAACTTCCAATGAACCAAATATGCTCGCTGGCTCACATGCTCTTCTTAAATACATATTTTTATGACAATTCTTCACAACAATAATTTCATATGGGCATGGGAGTTACAAGTGGAACCATTTTTGGAATGTGACTCACTCGTTTAGCTCGACCCATTTCAGCAATTTCCAATTTCCTCAGTACCACCTCAACGGAATGTGGTACTTCTTGAGGTGTAGAAAGGATCTTGTCCAAATCGATATCACTCATAGTTGGTTTCTCCTCCATTTCCCCCTATGATAAATAACTATTTATCTGAAAATATAAATACAAATAGATATACTTTTGAAAGAAAAATAGATATGATATAATCTCCTATTTATCTCATGGGCTCTTTAAATAAATACACATTAAGTACCAAAAAATAAACATTTTTGATGAAGCCGAGGCAAAGTCTCATTCTTTCAGAACTGAGAACTTTGAAACACACCAACATAATAATAATAATAAATTACGTCATATACTTTATTACATCATAGACTCCTTTCAGTTTTGGGGAGGAAATTCGATTTTACAAGTGAAACCTAGAATTATTGTAGGCCTAAGTGGATTTCTCCATCACCATTCTGAATAATAGCTTTTGCCCAGACATACTCTGCTATTTTCCCAGGAATGAGCTAACACTGCATGGCCATCTGGTCAAATTACTCTCACATCAGTGGCTTTGCCTCTATTATACTCCCTGCTATCGTTTAACACAGATACAAGACCATTATACTGTCAATGTACAGAAAAGGAATAACAAATACCACGTTATTCAAGAAAAATAAAACAGATTGCTTAGCTAGCTACATGCGTTTGTCTTATTGTTCATATGGCCGCCTTGGGGTAAGCACCGCCAAAATAAACGTTTTTATATTTTTCTCAAATAAAAATAGATGTATTTACCATCATCAATATGTGTGGTTTGTAAATGGGGATAAAATGGTGACGACATCCAGTGTTTTTAATGGGTGGGGTTAACTCGTTGGGGAGGATCGGGTTAGAGTTGAAAGTTGAACAATTTTCCTTTTGTTGTCTTTTGTGTTGAGCAGAAGAGTGGAACCCGATCGAGCAGCAGCGTCTCTTCCCTTTTCCCCGAATCCTTTTAAAATTCCCTCCCGAACCTCTTCCCTTAATACCCTACCCTCCCCCTGAACACATCTCACAGTACGGTTCAGGTAAGGCTGCCCTAACTACTGCATTTTCTTTGGAATGAAGGACAGGGTTAACGGCGCCTGAACGAGTCTCAGGACCTAGGCCGCAACATTCAAAATTGCGGATTATCGTTGCACATGCTAGTTTGCTAACATTGTGCTCATTCTGATTTGATTAACGTTAGTTAGCCAGTTAACGTTCGATATCTTCCTTTTTTAACTAGTTAGTTAATGGTTTTAAAAACAACCTAACGAGAACATGCAGCTTTCACAATATTGATGTATCCACACTACTGTACCCAATGTATGGATAGTTTCTTATTAATTGATTAATTTAGGTATTTCAACTCTTAACTAGTTTAGCTAGCTAGCCAATGTCACTGCTAGCCATACTGCTAGCTAGCTAACTCGTTGTCATTTCAAGTAGGCACTTGAAGCTTTGACATTTTATTTCCACTATAGCAAGCATTCTGGTTTATATCCATAAAAAATGCTAGCTAGCAAACGTTACTACTAGCTAGCTACTACAGTAACTTTGTTTTAAAGTGTTTTGTATTTTTACAAGGTGTAAATAAAGGTAGTTAGCTAGGTAACTGTTAGCTAATGTTAGCAACTAAGTCTAGTTAGCGTCGCTACACAGGGCTGTTTCTTCGAGTTGTTTTACGTTAGCTAGCTACTATTATTATCTGAACCGGTACACTGCAATGTGAACGGAGTCAGTGAATCTTTGGTGTAGTTAAGGAATCAAGTTAATCGACGTGATTCACTTACGAGATGGCATCATCAGACTGGTACTATATCCATCTCATCTGGTCAACACATTCAGCAGCTAGTTATACTCTTTTTCAGCTTAACACTCTATATAGAACAGTAACTAGTTCTGGTTGTTGGTTGCCCTCTGTAACTTAAAACTTGGCCGTTTATCTCTCTGGTCCCTCTTGTCTTGCAGACCTGATACTTTTGACCAGAGACTCGACTTCTTGGCCAGTCTAGACTAAAGACACTACAACAGCTATGGACACCAGTGTGGTTGAAGGAGGGCTCAATGTCACCCTTACTATTAGGCTACTTATGCACGGAAAGGTGGGTATGAACAGGAGATGGGTGATAGAGTTATGACCATTAAACCATGGTTGTTCCATTCACAAAACTCATTCATTACTGTGAATAGTCAGCATAAACCTAATCTCTTGCCACTGTCTTTAGGCACCAGAGACTAGCATAAACCTTGCACACTACATTGGATAACTTGGATATAATGGGTAAAACTAATACAGACAGGTTTCTTTCAATCTTGAGTAAAGCTATTAAGTGAATATGAAAAACGGATGGATTAGTGATATTGCTTTTCTTGTCTGCAGGAGGTTGGAAGCATTATTGGCAAGGTGAGTGTCTTTTTCCTGATGTTTCTCACTGTGTTCGGCTTTGCGCTGTTCAATCATGGCTGTGACTGTTGTGTAAACATCTAGCTGCGTTTAGCAGCGTAGGTATATTTACATACACTAGTGTTGCTCCCCATTGTATGGGTTGCACAAAAACACTCCATGGTGAAGCTAGAAGTTAAACAAAATCCATTTCAACTTACTGTGCCGGTGGGCAGGACAGTTGGTCATTATGAGAGGGGGGATTTCAGACAAAATATTGAAAGTGATGTATTATTAAAAACACTTTCCAAACGTGGGTCTGTTGTAGACTCACTTCCTATGCGCCATATATATTCACTTCACATGCGCCATATGTGGACAAAAAAGTAATAACTTGCGGGGGACTTTTATTTTGACGAGGTAAGCAGAGCGGAATTGGGTCTACAACCGACCCAAGTTTAGAAAGTCAGTTTAGTAATGCATTCTTTTAGATATTTTCTCATTCACCCCGTCATAATCACCAACCGTCCTGCCCACCGGCCCAGTAAATTTGACTGTTTTTGTGCAACCCGATTCAATCGGGAGCAACAGTAGTGTATGTAAATATTGTGGTTCCTGTAATTTTTCTGCAGAAAGGAGAGTCTGTGAAGAAGATGAGAGAGGAGGTGAGTTGTCTGTCATTGCATTGAGGCTGTATAGAAGTGTTGAAAGGAGTTTGAGAGAAGTAGACAATTCTATACATTTTCCATGTCTGATTCTGACTCATGCTTCAGGGTTGACAGATTGCAATTTTAGAACCAAAATCAGGCTGGCACTGACAGAGCTTTAATTAATGACTGAATTCCTAAATTAAATATATGGAGTCTTAATATTTTGGTGTAATATTTTAGCATTGTAATAAAGAAACAAGCGACTGTTTGTCTTGTGTAGAGTGGTGCTCGTATCAACATCTCAGAAGGGAACTGCCCAGAGAGGATCATCACCCTGGCAGGCCCCACCACCGCCATCTTTAAAGCCTTCTCCATGATCATCGAGAAGCTGGAGGAGGTTCGAATGAATCCTAACTACAGATTTCAAACAGGCCATGTATAACTCCCGAGTGGCGCAGCAGTCCAAGGCACTGCATCTCAGTGCAAGAGGTGTCACTACAGTCCCTGGTTTGAATCCAGGCTGTATCACATCCGGTAGTGTTTGGGAGTCCTATAGGGCTGCGCACAATTGGCCCAGCGTCGTCCGGGGTAGGCCGTCATTGTAAATAAGAATTTGTTCTTAACTGGCTTGCCTAGTTAAATAAAAAATGTTTAAATCTGACTGGAACTGTATTAAAATGAAATTGTAAAGAAAATAGTTTTTATGCACCCATAACCACACAATTTTGGAGTAAAAATACTAGTAGCAATTTCTGATTTTTCATAGTGAAGATCCTAAAACCTCTACGACCTAGATTCTAGGTCTTTGAACTGACGTCATCCTGACCAGTGTCTCCTGTTGTATTCCCCACAGGACATCAGCAGCTCAATGACTAACAGCACGGCCACCAGTAAACCGCCAGTTACCCTGCGCATCGTTGTGCCTGCCAGCCAGTGTGGCTCGCTCATCGGCAAGGGCGGCTGCAAGATCAAGGAAATCAGAGAGGTAAGTACAGTACAGCCACACATGAGGCAGTCATCATTACAGCTGGGGGTTTCATGAGATATATTCTAAAGAGAAGTATAGGCAATGGAATTTGAATGAACACTTAGGAAATTCATCCAAAAACCTTTTTTAACCATTTGGCCAGTCAAGTTATGAATGGAAGATTCTTGCCAAACACCTGTCGTTGAATGGTATGATCCATCCTTTACTGACACCAGGGTTATTTTCGCCTAAGAATAATGCATCTTTGTCACTGGGTCACCACATGAAATTTTAATAATATGTTTATTCAAAGAACTAGCTTTATTATTATTAGTAGTAGTATAATTGTCTGAAGATATTTTAAAGAGAACTGTATCTCTGTAGTCGACAGGAGCTCAGGTGCAGGTGGCAGGAGACATGCTACCGAACTCCACGGAGCGGGCCATCACCATTGCAGGGACCCCCCAGCCCATCATCGAGTGTGTCAAGCAGATCTGTGTCGTCATGCTTGAGGTAGTAGTATGGGAACAATGGCGCACTACCCCTTATTTGTCTTGGATTGTCAGGAATGTTACTTAGCTTCCTGATTTGATAACCATTGTTTTTCTACATTTACAGTGCCTGCAAAACAACTACTGTGTATGTATAGTTTCCAGTTCCTAATAGTATTTGTTTCTCTCTCTCCTCAGTCTCCGCCTAAGGGTGTAACCATCCCTTACAGGCCCAAACCCTCAGGCTCTCCCGTTATCTTTGCAGGTGGTCAGGTAAATAAACCAACCTAATTAATCAACTAATTAGTCTGTAATTAATGTCAGTTGTTTGTTAATTAAGTTTCCCTTCTAAAATGATAGCATTGTCATTGGTTTTAGGGAAGTTGAATACCACTGCATCTTTAGGTCTGTGTTACTACATTTAAGTAGTATAATTCTGCACTGTGCAGATGTCAGCACCATTGCCGATTGGCCAGCGTTTCTATGTTCGAAATCCCCTCCAGTAATTGTAGCGTAGTTGAGCTGACAGATGGGTTGAATGCCAGCTGGAGGGTGCATATGCATTACCCACATGACCATATCATTGTTTTGTGTGTATACAGTGCCTGTCATAAGTATTCACCCCCTTTTGGATTCATTCACATTTTGTTACAAAGTGGGATTAAAATTGATTTCATTGTCATGTTTTGTCAACGATCTACACAAAATAAGAAAAATGTATATATTTTTTGATGAATGAAAAATAAGACCCTAATAAACCATGATTTAGATAAGTATTCGCCCCCCTGAGTCAACAATGCATGTTAGAAATACCTTTGGCAGCGATTACAGCTGACTCTTCTTGAGTAAATACTTTGCACACCTGGATTTAGCAATATTTGCCTGTTATTCTTTTCAAAAGCTGTCATTGTTGGGGATCATGGCTGGACAGGAATTTTCAAGTCTAGTCATATATTTTCAAGTAGATTTAAGTCAGAACTGTAACTTGGCCACTCAAGAACATTTGCTGACTTCTTGATAAGCAACTCTAGTGTAGATTTGACCTTGTGTTGTAGGTTATTGTCCTGCTGACAGGGGAGTTATTTTCCCAGTGTCTGGTGTAAAGCAGACTGAAGCATGTTTTCCTCTAGGATTTTGGCTGTGCTTAGCTCATTCCCGGTTCTTTTTATCCTGAAACTCCCCAGCCTTTGCTGATGTCAAGCATACCCACAACACTGCAGTGACGTGTTGGATTTGGGTGGAAGGTAGGCTAGCGGGTTAGTGTTAGACCAGTAACTGAAAGGTCGCCGACAAAAATGTGTGCTATTGAGCAAGGCACTTAAGCCTATTTGATGTGTAATGATCATGCTGTTTAATCAGCTTCTTGATATGCCACACTCCAAGCGGGCTGTCATGTGCCTTTTACTGAGGAGTGGCTTCCGTCTGGCCACTCTACCATAAAGGCCTGATTGGTGGAGTGCTGCAGAGATGGTTCTCTTTCTGGAAGGTTCCCCCGTCTCCACAGTGGAGCTCTGTCAGAGTGACCATCGGGTTCTTGGTCACCTCCCTGACCCAATGCCCTTATCCCCTGATTTCTAATTTTTGCCAGGTGGCCAGCTCTAGGAAGAGTATTGGTGGTTCCAAACTTCTTCCATTTAAGAATGATGGAGGCCACTGTTCTTGAGGACCATCAATACTGCAGAAATGTTTTGGTGCCCTTCACCAAATCTGTGCCTTGACACAATCCTGTCCCGGAGCTCCATGGACAGTTCATTCGACTTGGTTTTTGCTCTGACATGCACTGTCAACTGTGGAACCTTATATAAACATGTCCAATACATTTAATTTACCACGGGTGGACACCAATAGTTGTAGAAACATCTCAAGAATGATTAATGGAAACCGGATGCACCTGAGCTCAATTTCAAGTCTTATAGCAAAGGGTCTGTATGCTAATGTATGTAAGGTATATAAAAAAAATATATGTAAATTCTAAAACCCTGTTTTTGCTTTTTCATTATGGGTTATTGTATGTAGATTGCTGAGGGGGAAAAATATTATTTAGTCCATTTTAAAATAAAGCTGTAACGTAACAATGTGGAAAAGGTCAAGGGGTCTGAATACTTTCCATATGGAAGGGGTAGTTATTCAACCCCTATTTCATACAGGGTGAGTCCATGTAACTTACGTGATTTGTTAAGTCAAATTTTTACTCTTAAACTATACTGAACAAAAACATAAATGCAACAATTGTATTTTTTACAGTTTTACAGTTCATTTAAGGAAATCAGTCAATTGAAATGAATGAATTAGGCCCTAATCTATGGATTTCTCATGACTGGGAATACAGATATGCATCTGTTAGTCACATATGTCTTAATAAAAAGGTAGGGTGTGGATCAGAAACCAGTCAGTATCTTGTGACCATTTGCCTTATGCAGCTCAACACATCTCCTTCGCATAAAGTTGATACTTACGACATGGGGCCGTGCATTATAATGTTGAAACATGAGGTGATGGTTGCGGATGAATGTCATGACAATGCGCCTCAGGATCTAGGCACGGTATCTGTGTGCCATCAATATAATACAATTCTTGATTGTCCGTAGCTTATGCCTGCCCATACCATAACCCCACTGCCACCATGGGGCACTCTGTTCACAGCGTTGACATCAGCAAACCGCTCACCCACAAGACGGCATAGACCTGGTCTGCGGTTATGAGGCTGGTTGGACGTGCTGCCAAATTCTCTAAATCGACGGAGGCGGTAGTTGCCAAGTTCCATTGGCAGCAGCTCTGGTGGACATTCATGCAGTTAGCATGCCAATTGCACGGTCCCTCAGAACTTGAGACATCTGTGGCGTTGTGTGACAACTACAAATTTTAGTGGCCTTTTATTGAACCCAGCACAAGGTGCACCTGTGTAATTATGCTGTTTAATCAGCTTCTTGATTTGCCACACCTGTCAGGTTGATGGATAGTCTTGGCAATGGAGAAATGCTCACTAACAAGGGTGTAAAATTTGTGAGCACTATTTGCAATAAATATTTTTGTGTGAATGGAAAGTTTCTGGGATCTTTCATTCTTATGAAACATTGGACCAACACTTCATGTTTCGCTGATATTTTAGTTCACTATATTTAGAAATGCCTAAATTACTATTTTAGTTATTACATTTTTATTGTTAAAGATTTCTCTTCACTTTAACATTATGGAATACTTTATGCAGATAAATGACCAATTACAATAAAGCATTTTTAAGAAAATAAATCCATGGGGGAGTGACTACTTATGATGTGTGTTGATGTATGAATTACCTCATAACATTTTTCTCATTCCAGACATCCAAGGTCATAGGTCCCCAGTGTACTACAGCCTATATATTTGCGTGTTTGTCTGTACATTCACTTGGTGTGTATGCATGTGCATGCACTTTGTTTCTGTTTCCCTTGCGCCCTCCTAAGTGCTATTCTCTCATTGCAGGCATATGCTGTCCAAGGACAGCACGCCATTCCACAGCCTGACGTAAGTGAAGGTCATTCTGTAAGTGAGCCCATATATCTACACATACAGTCAACCCTCCTCGGTAGCCATGGCATCCACCCTCTATTACATGCTGTACTTTTTGTCCCTCCCCCCCTGAGCACCCAAGTTCCATTTTGTGTTTCAATTCATGCACTGCAATGATGCAATGCTAAGGCCTAATTGTAGTTCTAAACACAGTTGGTTGTTTCAATGACTTTGTTGCCGTGTGTATTGTTTAGTTTCTCTGCACACCATTTATGTTTGATAGGAATTCTGAATGTAGGCTTTGACTCATTGGCTTGATTGTGATCCTATGCTAGTCTTCTACTGTCAATCAATCCATTGTGTTGAGTTGCTGCATGTATGGTAATTATAAAAAATTGACAGCACATAGTACTGTAAAGTAATTGCTCAGAAGCCCCGCATTCCGGTCTCCTGAGTGGCGCAGTGGTTTAAGGCACTGCTTCGCAGTGCTTGAGGTCTCACTACAGAACCGGGTTCGTTCACTGGCCATGACCAGGAGTCCAATAGGGCGGTGCACAATTGGCCCAGCGTCGCCGGAGTTAGGGGAGAGTTTGACCAGGGGGACTTTAATTGGTTTGTCGCGATCTAGCGACTCCTTGAGGCGGCCGGGCGCCTGCAAGCTGACTTCCGATCGTAGTTGAACGATGTTTCCTCTGACACATTGGTACAGCTGGTTTCCAGGTTAAGCGGGTGGGTGTTAAGGAGCGCGGTTTGGCGGGTCAAGTTTGAGGACGCATGACTCTACCTTCGATAATTGGATCACAATTGGAGAGCGAATTAAATTAAAGAGGCCCACATTCTCTGATATGTAGGATGCATGATATTTCAGCCTATGGTATCGGCTGACAATGGCCTAAAATCGTTCCAGTATCAGACGATAATTTCATAGCCAATGTTTTCTGCAGATATTTCGTAGTGTTAAATCTTCGCCAATAAATTCTGTCGACACCGATACATTTTTGAAATGTATTTTATTAGGATCCTCATTAGCTGTTGCAAAAGCATCAGCTACTCTTCCTGGTGTCCACACAAAACATGTCATAATACAGAACATTAATGGACAAGAACAGCTCAAGGACAGAACAGCATCAATTTTAAAAAAGGGACTCGTAGCCCACATATCAATACATACACACAAACGATCTAGGTCAAATAGGGGAGAGGTGTTGCATTATGTTTGTTTTTTAAAATCCAGGTTTGCTGTTCATTTTAACATTATGAAATAGAACAGAGTTCCATGCAATAATGGATCTATATAATACTGTACACTTTCTTGAATTTGTTATGGATTTGGGGACTGTGAAAATACCCCACCAGACATGCCACCAGGGATACGTGTGTACCGTATGTCAGAGCTTTGTGTATGTTGACTATGCAATCAATTTGGGATTTAATCAATAAATTAAACTTATTTAAAGCCCTTTTTTACATCAGCAGATGACTCAAAGTGCTATACAGAAACTAGGGATGCACGATATATCGGTGAACATATCGTAATCAGCCGACATTAGCTAAAAATGCCAATATCGGTATCTGCAGATGTCTAGTTTAACGACCGATGTGCAAAACGATGTCAAAGCTGACGTGCAAACCTATATAACGAAGATACATGATGTAATGACGCCACGTAAAATTTTGCGCTACACGTGCAACACAGCATGCCTAACCTAGCCCACAATGTCTGCTGTGTGGATCAAGCAGTCAACAAGTCAAAATTTTAGCGAGACAACTCAAAGGTAATCCATTAAAGCCAAGATAATGGAATTCATTGCCCTTGACAATCAACCGTTCTCTGTTGTGGCTGATGTTGGCTTTCGCCGACTGGTCGAGCACCGGTTAACACTACCAAGTGTGCTATTTTTCCGATGTTACACAGTAATAGTGTCACTGCTATTAGATTCATGACATACATACTCTGGAACGGTAGCCAGCTACTTAACCCTGTTGCCCAAAGCTAACTTTATAAGCAGCCAGCTAGCTTCATCTGGCTAGTGAGGCTCAACCGGAGCGGGTTATGTGTTGTGAAGCTAGCCACAATAAGGATTAGGCACAATCGTGGAATTTACGGTTTGCCTTCAAATTTAAAGTATGTCATTGAGTGATGCAAATTTAATACAAATAGTAGAATTATGCTATACTTTTATTTTGAAGGCTAACCGCAAAGTCCACTATTGTGGCTAGCTTCACATTGATGGGTCTGACCACCATTAATCAAATAAGAACTCTCTTATAAATTAGGGTTATTTTAGATGACACCTAGCTAATTATAGCTACTGAAACAGGTTATTTGACGTGTATCATTTTTGACACGCAAAGACCCAAACGGCGTTCCATAGAAATCCTGGTTGAGAATGAAACGACTGGACAAATGAACAAAACAGCACAGCAAGTAAGTGAAATAAATACGTTTTGATTAAGTTTTATTGGTAACGGGGACATAGGTAAATGCCAACAAAATAACTTTTTTTTGTGTAACCTTTTTTTTTTAACTAGGTAAGTCAGTTAAGAACAAATTCTTATTTACAATGACGACCCGGACAATGCTGGGCCAATTGTGCGCCGCCCTATGGGACTCCCAATCACGGCCGGATGTTGTTATTATTACAGTCTAGACTAGTGATGCCTCTTACCCTGAGATACAGTGCCTTAGACCGCTGTGTCTGTATGTAACTATTTACCTGTACTAGAATGCTTAAAAGGCTGCTAAAATTTGAAATATCGGTTATCGATATCAGGGCTTTTTTGTCAAGGAAAATATCGGATATTGGCCAAAAAATGTCATATCAGTGCATCACTAACAGAAACCCAGCCTAAAACCCCAAACAATCAGATGTAGAAGCATGGTGGCTAGGAAACTCCCTAGAAAGGCAGGAACCTAGGAAGAAACCTAGAGGAACCAGGCTCTGAGGGGTGGGGCAGTCTTCTTCTGGCTGTGCCGGGTGGAGATTAGAACAGTACATGGCCACGGTGTTCAAACATTCATAGATGACCAGCAGGGTCAAATAATAATCATCACAGTGGTTGTAGAGGGTGCAACATATCAGCAACTCCGGAGTAAATGTCAGTTGGATTTTCATATCCGATCATTGAGTTAGAGACAGCAGGTGCGATAAAGAGAGAGTCGAAAACAGCAGGTCCGGGATAAGGTAGCACGTCCGGTGAACAGGTCAGGGTTCCATAGCCGCAGGCAGAACAGTTGACACTGGAGCAGCAGTACGACCAGGTGGACTGGGGACAGCAAGGAGTCATCAGGCAAGGTGGTCCTGAGGCATGGTCCTAGGGCTCAGGTCCTCTGAGAGAAGAGCGAGAATTAGAGGAAACATACTAAATTTACATATGACACCGGATAAGACAGGAGAAATACTCCAGATATAACAGACTGACCCTAGCCTCCCGACACAAACTCTTGCAGCATAATTACTGGAGGCTGAGACCGGAGGGGTCGGGAGGCACTGTGGCCCCGTCTGACTATACCCCCGGACAGGGCCAACCAGGCAGGATATAACCCCGCCCGCTTTGCCGAAACACAGCCCCCACACCACTAGAGGGATATCTTCAACCACCAACTTACTACCCTGAGACAAGGCAGAGTATAGACCACGAAGATCTCCCCCACGGCACGAACCTGAGGGGGGCGCCAACCCTGACGGGAAGATCACGTCAGAGACTCAACCCACTCAAGTGACGCACCTCTGCTGGGGACGGCATGGGTGAACACCAGTAAGTCAGTGACTCAGCCCCCGTAATAGGGTTATAGGCAGAGAATCCCAGTGGAGAGAGAGGAATTGGCCAGGCAGAGATAGCAAGGGTGGTTCGTTGCTCCAGTGTCTTTCTGTTCACTTTCATACCCCTGGCTCAGACTACACTCAATCATAGGACCCTGAAGAGATGAGTCTTCAATAAAGAGCTCTATAGGAGAAAGCCCTGCCTCCAGCTGTTTGCTTAGAAATTCTAGGGACAATAAGGAGGCCTGCATCTTGTGTCCGTAGCTTAGGGGTAGGTATGTACGGCAAGACCAAATCGGAAACATGGATAGGAGCAAGCCCATGTAATGCTTTGTAGGTTAGCAGTAAAACCTTGAAATCAGCGCTAGGGAAACTAGGTGTAGAGAGGCTAGCACTGGAGTAATATGATCACATTTTTTGCTTCTAGTCAAGTTTATTTAGTGCTTTATCCGGGTAGCTGGAAAGTAGAGCATTGCAGTAGTATAATCTAGAAGTGACAAAAGCATGGATAAATTTTTCTGCATAATTTTTGGACAAAGTTTCTGATTTTTGCAATGTTACATAGATGGAAAAAAGCTGTCCTTGATATGTTCGTCAAAAGCGAGATCAGGGTTCCGACACGCCGAGGTCCTTTACAGTTTTATTTGAGACGACTGTACAACCATCAAGATTGTCAGATCCAACAAAAGATCTCTTTAGTTTCTTGGGACCTAGAACTAGCATCTCTGTTTTGTCAGAGTTTAAAAGTCAAACATTTGTCGCCATCCACTTCCTTATGTCTGAAACGCAGGCTTCCAGGGAGGGCAATTTTGGGACTTCACCATGTTTCATCGAAATGTACACCTGTGTATCGTCCTCATAGCAGTGAAAGTTAACATTGTTTCCGAATGGCATCACCAAGAGGTAAAATATATATATATGTATATAGTGAAAACAAGAGGTCCTAAAACGGAAACCTTGAGGAACGCCAAAATTTTATAGTTGATTTGTCAGAGGACAAACCATCCAGAGACAAACTGATATCTTTCCGACAGATAAAATCTAAACCATGGCAGAACTTGTCCGTGTAGACCAATTTGGGTTTCCAATCTCTCCAAAAGAATGTGGTGCTCTATAGTATCAAAAACAAGTACAGTCTCAGTGCTATGATGGGGTCTAAAACCAGACTGAAGCATTTTGTATACATTGTTAGTCTTCAGGAAGGCAGTGAGTTGCTGCGCAATGGGAGATTTGATATAAATTAAAAATGTTGTACATTTTCTTTTTTTTTGTCTTAAGTTTTTAAAAATATATATTTTCTGGTTCAAGGTTTGGCTTTTTCAAGAGGCTTTATTACTGCCACTTTTTAGTGAGTTTGGTACACATCCGGTGGATAGGGAGCTGTTTTATGTTCAACATATGAGGGCCAAGAACAGGAAGCAGCTCTTTAGTTAGTTTAGTTCGAGTAGGGTCCAGTATACAGCTTGACGGTTTAGAGGCCATGACTATTTTCATCAATGTGTCAAGATATATACTACTCTATTAAGAAACTTGAGTGTCTCCCTTGAGCCTAGGTCCTGGCAGTGTTGTGCAGACTCTGGACAACTGAGCTTTGGAAAAATATGCAGATTTAAAGAGGAGTCCGTAATTTGCTTTCTAATGAGCATGATCTTTTCGTCAAAGAACTTTATGAATTTATCACTGCTGAAGTGAAAGCAATCCTCTCTTGGGGAATGCTGCTTTTTAGTGAGCTTTGCAACAGTATCAAAAATAAATGTATGATTGTTCTTATTCTCCTAAATTAAGTTGGAAAAATAATGATCGAGCAGCAGTGAGGGCTCTTCAATACTGCACGGTACTGTCTTTCCAATCTAATCAGAAGACTTAGTTTGGTGTAGCGCCATTTCCGTTCCAATTTTCTTGAATCATGCTTCAGTATTTTCTGTATACCAGGGAGCTAGTTTCTTATGACAAATGTTTTATGGGTGCGACTGCATCTAGAGTATTATGGAAGGTTAAATTAAGTTCCTCAGATGGTTAACCGATTGTTGTACTCTGATGTCCTTGGGTAGGTGGAGGGAGTCTGGAAGGACATCTAGGAATCTTTGAGTTGTCTAAGATTTTATAGCACGGCTTTTGATGATCCTTGGTTGGCGTCTGAGCAGATTATTTGTTGTGATTGCATAAGTAATAAATTGGTGGTCCGCTAGTCTAGGATTATGAGGAAAAACATTTAGATCCACAACATTTATTCCACGGGACAAAACTAGGTCCACAGTATGACTGGCATGGAGTAGGTCCGGAGACATGTTGGACAAAACTCACTTAGTCGATGATGGCTCCGAAAGCCTTTTGGAGTGGGTCTGTGGACTTTTCCATGTGAATATTAAAGTCATAAAAAATTTGAATATTATCTGCCATGACTACAAGGTCCGATTAGGATCTCAGTGAGGAACGCTGTATACGGCCCAGGAGGCCTGTAAACAGTAGCTATAAAAAAAGTGATTGAGTAGGCTGCATAGATTTCATGACTAGAAGCTCAAAGACGTTTCCCCCCCCCCCCTTTTTTTATGTGTTAATTGAAATTTGGAATCGTAAATGTTAGCAACACCTCTGCCTTTGCGGATAGGTGGGAGATATGGTCACTATTGTAACCAGGAGAAGAGGCCTCATTTAACACAGTAAATTCATCAGGCTTAAGCCATGTTTCAGTCAGGCCAATCACATCAAGATTATGATCAGTTAATTGTTAGTAGTTAATTGACTATAACTGCCTTGGAAGTGAGGGATCTAACATTAAGTACCCCTATTTTGAGATGTGAGATATCACAATTTCTTTCAATAAAGACAGGAATGGAGGTCTTTATCCCAGTGAGATTGCTAAAACGAACACTGCCATGTTTAGTTTTGCCCAACCTAGATCGAGGTACTGACACTGTCTCAATGGGGATAGCTGAGCTGACTACACTGACTGCTAGTGGTAGACTCCACTAAGCTGGCAGGCTGGCTGTCTCATTGTG